>NC_083105.1:6117850-6820733 GCF_949774975.1 Lagenorhynchus albirostris
CCTCACTCCCCAGGGTCTGGAAAAGCCTTCGGCCACTCTGCGTGATGTCCATCCAGGTTTGTGTCATGGGAATGGGAGCCTAAGGGGTGGGGGGCACCAGCCCTTCCCGAGGGCGCAGTCGGCCCCAACGTCCCAGGCGTCCTGCGTTTGGTCACTTGACCCTCTCTCTTCGCCCAGCAGGGCCCTTTGGGGCCAGAGGTGAAGTGCGAGGCTGCTCGGGGTCCCAGACAGAGGTCAGGGCAGGCTGGGGCTCGCAGGGCCTGTCATCCAGGCAGCCCCCGGATCCAGCCCGGCCCCGAGCTCCCCACCCACCCTGGGGGCAGCCGTGGGCTGAGACCCACGAATGCCTGAGACGGTGGGGCGCTGAGAGAGCCACGGTCCCCATCCCCAGATGCAGCTGACGCCTGGACGCAGCCTCACTGCCCTGAGGGCCAGGAGCCCTACGTCCACCCACCGTCCGGGGACACATCACAGACCCCGAGGAGGTCGGATGGATCAGAATTCCGACAGAGCCGTGGCAGGCGGCTTTATGTCCTGAATTTCTGTCTTTCTGTTCTAAAGTAACCATTGGAATAATTTCCTTACAGAATGATAGTTGCCATGACAACCAGAGCAAATTTTTCCTTTTCTGAAACAGATGTCTCATTAGTTGAAAATTAGAATGTGAACAAACCCATGGGAAAAATTATTCAAACTTTAACAGAGCGGTGAATACAATGTAATCTCTCAGAGGTTAACCCTTAACAGCTTTTTGTGCGCTTATGGTAACCTTCGAATCCAGTCTAATTAGGCCCGCTTAGCCAATATAAATGACCTCCTCGTGGCCAATCATTAAACGGCTTCCCCCTGGAGCGTGAATTCCCGGTTCCCTAATGGCAGACGGGAGGGGGGCGATGCCTGTCTGTAGAAAACGGCTGAAACAGAGCCTCCCCTGCTCTGGGTTTTCCATCTCCCCAGGTAAGGCACACGCCCCGGGAAAGGGGGTGTACCAGGGGCCATTCAATCAGCCTGGAGTATGGTCACCCCATTTCCCAGCGATGCTGGGGAGTGGGGGTGGAGGAGACCCAGGGTGTCCTGGGTAGAGCTGGGCCAGTGGTGTACCCAGGCCAGGGCGCGACGCCTGAGGGCAGAGGCCAGGGGAGGGGGGCCCCCTTGAGAGGCCGCCTGCCAAGGGGTCACCGAGGGGACACCCACACAGGCCTAGCTCTGAAGTCTCTCCATGAGCCTCCAATCCTCACACCCACCCCGAGGGGCGAATGCCATCGCTGCTTCATTTTACAGACGCACAAACTGAGGTGCACAGAGGTACAGAGAACTGCCCAAGGTTACCCGGTAACCAAGTGGCACAGCCAGGGCTCCAATCCAGACAGCAGATTCCAGAGCCTGTGCCCTCTGCTTCAGTCCCAGAGTGATGGCAACAGGACCAGGAATCCTGCCCACCTTCCTCAGCAAAGCCCACTTTCCCAGCCACTTTCACCCCTCAGCTCAGTTAATCCTCGGGACAAAGCTGTCAGGAGGCCCCCACTTTAGAGATGAGGAAATGATGGCACGGAGAAGTCATGGGTCTGAGGACACTCCGGAGGCCAGAGGGACCTGGACCAGGGTTCCTGGCTCCTGCATCCTGTGCCCAGTGGGCCGCTGACCCGGATGCCGCTGGGGCGGCTGGGCCCCAGGTTCTCCCTCTTCAGTGGCAGCTGCCTGCCTGTCCCTCTGAGCCTGGCTGCACTCTGGCTCCTGGTGCCCCACCTCTCATCCACCCTGCGACTCTTCTAGTCCAAAACCTTCCATGGCTCCCAATTACCTCCAGGACAAGCCCGAGCCTCATGGCCTGGCGTGCGGAGGCCTTGGGCTCTGCCCCATTCCACCTTTCGGACCAGCCTACGCAGATTCCCCAGTGAGCTCACCACCCACCAGTCACGACAATCCTCTGTTTCCTGAACAAGGCCCAGCCTTTCCCCACCTCTGGGTTTTTGCTCATACTGTTTCAGCCATCTGAAATGCCCTTCCTAGCCTCTCCTCAGAGTCCATGACCCATTATTTGTTAAGGCCTGGCTCAAAGGCCACCTCTTCCAGGAAGCTTCCCCTGATCACCTCCATCCCCAAGCACAAGTGACCCTCCCTGCTCTAAGTGCCCTTATACAGGCTCCTTCAGGGCAGGCCTGGGTCAAATCATCCCTGAATCCATCCTGCCTAACTGATGGCTGGGCCCAGGTGGGCCTCAGGGTGGGTTTGCCCAAAGCGTGACTGAATGAGTGAACGAATGAATGAATGATGGAATGAACTGACAGGTGCTCTACCTGGCAGGCAGGCAGGTGGGAAGAACTAAGCATTAACCCACCCCTCCCCACACCCTCCCCAGGAGCCCTCCCCAGAGCCCCTGGCTGTCATGAAGCCCTGAGACCCACCACCAGCTCCACAACCAGAACCAGAACTCTCACCATCTGCTGAGCCTCCCATTCCCCCTCACCCTGCCACGACCTGCCTGGGGGAATCCTGTGCCCATTTCACTGATGAGGCCTCAGAGGTGATGCTCACCTCCTCGGCTGCATCCCGACTCACCACCCTTGGGGGACCTTCCCTGCCTCCCCAGGCAGCCCGCTCCCCAGGTGAGGGCAGGGGCGGCTGCCCTACAGGTGGCAGGGAACAGCCTCTCACAGTGGCCCGCCCCATCCCCCCACCGACCAGGTGCTCTCCCACTTCTGCCTCTCCTTCTGCGGGGTGAAAGCTGCAGTGTGGGCGGGGCAGGGACCTCTCCCCACCAGCAGCCAGCCCGCCCCTGAGCTCTCAGACAAGCCTGACCAGGTCCACTCCCTCTCCGGCTGCAGACAGAGCACTCATCTTGACCCTCATCTGTTTGTTCTTCCTGCCCCAGTACCCCCTCCCCCAAAGGCCAGGCTTTCCGGGGCCACTTCCAGGGAGCCAAATACAGCCTCTGCCTTCTCTCAGAGACAGCCAACACTGAGAGCATCTCAGGTGAGGATGACACGTGGCACTGGCCCACGTGCGTCCTGGGACCCTCTCAGCGCTCCAGTGAGGCTGTGCTCCCATCTGCAACAGGGAAACCAAGGCTCAGCGTCGGTGACACACCTGGGTCCCCCGAGCGAGTTCCTGCTGACTCCTCACCCCACAGGTGGCCCCCATTCCTGGGGACGTCCCGGTTCTGGTGGAGGTGGGTTTGCCTTACGCCTTCCCTGCATCTCCCGGGCTTGGGAGCCCAGCGGGAGTCTGGGGGAGACGCTGCCACAGCAGGGGAGCTGTGGCTGCCAGCGAGGGGGCAGGGCCAGGACGAGCAGCGACGTGTCCCCAGGACTGTCAGTCACACACCTTGCCCCACATACACTTAGGGCAAGTCAGCAGCAAGACGAATGGAACCAAAGAACGGGGTCCTTTGTCTTTCCTGATGAATTTCCCCCACCCTTCCGAGGCGCAGAATCATTCATCGTTTGTTTCGCTGGGACTCCTCTGCAGCTGGGAGAAGGCAGAGGACTCGGTGCAAACATTAATCTCATGTAGAAAAGTGCGCGCGTGTGTGCTGAGGGGCTTCTAGGAAGAAAACAACAACGTGAAATCAAGGAAGATAAGGATAGGAAAGGAGCAGAAGAGAAATCCCGTGCGTGTGAGAGAGGCTGAGTGTGAGAGAGGTGAGAAAAAGCGTGCGTGAGAGAGAGTATGGGTGCTCATGTGTGCGTGTGTCATGGGGTGTGTGTGTGTGCGCGTGTACGGCATGCGTCTGCATGTGCGTGTGTGCACACGCTCGTGCAGGGATAGCACCGTGTGGGTCCAGACACGAGGAATTTCTTCCCTCCATCAAAATTTGTCAACTGCCAGTCGTGCGTTAAGGCTGATGAGTATAATATCCGGCGGAGGGAGGAGAGGGAAGCGACCACTGGTGGAGGACACTGCTGGGTCCCTCGGGGACCCTCCCAAGCCTGTCGTGCCCCGTCACAGGACCAAACGAGGGGGCACCGAGGCTCGGGCAGGGCTCGCGGTCAGCAGGCTTCCCAGCTTGTCTTGAACAGATACAGACTGTTCCCACCTTGATTTGGGCTCTAGACGGGAAGGGAGGGAAGTACCGCTGAGGTTCTGTGATGCTCCGACCAGCACTCACGGGGCCAGGGATCTAGGCCCCCAAGGCCAGCCCCTTGTGGTTCTGCAGCCCAACAGGGGCTGCAGGAGGGACGCGGCCAGGGCCAGGCTGGGAAGCAGCAGCCGATGAGACAGGTCAAAGCCAGCCACCCCCGCCCCCACCCCCCCAGCTCCCCAACTCCACCCACCTGGGCGGGAACCTGGCACCAGCTCTGCCTACAGCTGAGATCTTGGACCAGTCGCTTGACCAACCCACGCCTCGCCTCATCTCTCTCCTCTGTAAGACGGGGATGGAAACACTCCTGCCTTGTCCTGCTGAGAGTGAAAGGCAGAGCAGGTGGGACCACTGTGCAGCGGTCTCGTGGGAAGTTTGCTGAACGGGGGTTTCAGGCATTGAAGGGGAGGGAAAGCCTTGGCCTCTCTTGTCTGAACAGATCAAGGCCACGGTCTGTGCTGAAACCACCTAGAAATGCAGGATGAAATGTAAGTAAGCACAGTGCTGGATGCCCGGGGACTGCCAGCCTCTGAACCAGGGAACGTGGGTCTTCGTGGCCTTGAAGCAAAAAGAGAGAAGGCCCCGGTGGTCAGCAGGGGCTGTGACCAGAAAGCTGGGTCCCCAGACGGCTTCGGGGAAAGAGCGGACCACGGGGAGGCCTCCACCAGAGGGAAGCTTCCCCTGGACCTCTGACCCAGGCTTCCCCAGGCCGTGAGCCCGTGGGCCCAGGAAGCTCTAATCCATGAACGGAGCAGAAGGGGGTCCCTGGCCAGGTGCACCCACAGACTGGGGTAGACATCCTCTCTGAGGGGCACCCCTAAACCTGGCTGCCCAGGATCCCCCAGATACAGCCTTGCAGAACTTGAGCGGGCAACCCCAAATTACGACACCCCAAACACCTCGGAGAATTACCAGAGAGACTGAAAAATGAGTATTTTTTTAAAGAGGTGAAAAAGATTTTCTTAATAGAAAGAGCCAAGGGTGAGGTGGCCGGAACTGAGCCCCAGGCCCACCCATTCCTCAAGCAGAGCCAGAAGGATGGAAGGTCCGGAGCCCAGTGTGGGGCACAGCAGTCCAAACTGGGCTCACCGTGGTCTCCCATCAGCTTCTGGCGGTGGCGGGGACGGCGGGGGCAGCGCGGGCTGTCTCAGGCCCTGGCGCCGCCAGGATCCCGCTCGCCTGGCACCCCCTTGACCACATTACGGTGAAAGGCATTGAGAAGCAAGGGAAAAGCTAGGAGTTCATTATTTCATCCTCTCTATGCTTTTTTCCCAAAAAGATGTATTTTATCAAGTCTTTTCAAAAGCATTTAATGGGCTTCCCTGGTGGCGCAGTGGTTGAGAGTCCGCCTGCCGATGCAGGGGACACGGGTTCGTGCCCCGGTCCGGGAAGATCCCACATGCCGCGGAGCGGCTGGTCCCGTGAGCCATGGCCGCTGAGCCTGCGCGTCCGGAGCCTGTGCTCCGCAACGGGAGAGGCCACAACAGTGAGAGGCCTGCGTACCGCAAAAAAAAATAATAATAAATAAATAAATAAAAATAATAAAAAGCATTTTATTTTAGCACCTCTCTGTCTGCCGTTCTGGGTAGGGCCTCCATCCTTCCATCCCGACCCATCTGGGCTCTCAGTTTCTGTGGGACCTTAAGCCAGTCGCTTCATTTTGTGGGTCTCAGTCTTTTCAGCTATACGATGGGGACAAGGGTCAAACCTCACTCATGGTTGTGAAGAATTCAAGCAGCTGGAGCAGCTAGAAGTTCAGAGCCTTTGGGTCAGCAGTGAGAAGAGTAACCGTGCTACTGTCACATCAAGAAGCAGAGCCCCAGCACCTTCAGGGCACAGAGTTTAAATTCCCAGGCTGCTCAGTTCCTGCCTTCTCCTCGCACCCACCGCCCCCAAGCGGGCCTGCTCCGTGCACACAGGGAAGCGGAGGGAAGGCCGTCAAAGGCTCACGCTAGAACCCACGGCCAGCCTTGTCCAGGGGCCACCCTCTCTGTGCCCGCAGCCCCTGCAGGCTGTACGTACACAACCTCCTCCAGCCCCCTCTCTGGGCAGTCGAGGCAGTAGCTGGAGAGGTTTGGGGGTAGGTGGGACCACCGTGTGTCGAATGCCTGTGTGCCAAGCAACTTTACGCACAAGACCTCTCCGAATCCTAAGAACAACCCCACGAGGGGACTGTCCCGTTGTCATTTCACAGAAGCCGAGATCCTGACCTGAGGTCCCTCAGCTGGGCCCAGCACATCCTGGCTGTTTGGAGAGAGCTGGTCCCTGAGGCTCCGGCTGCCCGCCTGGCCCTGCCCTGCCCGGAGGCAGCCAGACCTCCTAGCTGAGGTTCAGGCTCCGCGCCCAGACGCCCAGCAGCGGCCCGGCCACCACTTCTCAAAGTTTCCTGTCTCAGCAGGTTTAGATGTCTTCTTTCAAAATACCAGAAGTAATTAGACCAGATGGACTAGCTGTGTGCCAACTTCACTCCCTCCCTCACTCCTTAAAAAAAAAAAAAAAAATCAAGGCCGTTTTCAGTTAAATGAGAACAAAAAATGCATCCAAAACCCATAAATGAATACGGTATGTATACGGAATTTTTTTTTAACACTTAGGATTTTGTAACAGCTGAGTTCTTCCTCTTCTTCTGAGGATGGTTCCCGCCCCCTTCCTCTAAGCTGCTCTCGGCGAAGGCTCAGTGCCGAGTCTGCATCTGAGGAGCCCAGAGATGACTTCCAGAAAGTCACGGTGCCCCGGGAGGGTGGCCGTGCAAGCAGGCGGCTCTAGTGAGCCCTCCATCCCTCCCATGCCGGACTGGACCGGGGAAGTGGTGATGCAGCCTGCCCTGGAGTCAGGTCCCTGCTCTCCCGGAGCCTCAACTGTTCTAGTTGGGAAAAGAGACATGAAAGAAATGGGTTGCTGGAGTAGTGAGGACAGTGTGGCCCTGGAGCTAGGTGGGCTGAAGGAGCAGGCGATAGCCCAGACACAGCCCCCGTGTGCCAGGCAAGGAGGGTAACACAGAGCAGCCAGGAAGGATGAGCTCCATATTTGGTGCCAGGCCAAGTGGAAAATCCCAAAACGGGATCCCTACCTCACACCATCAATGCGATCACTGCCAGTGGACCCAACACCTAAGCATATTGATAAAAGGCAACACAGCGAAGATGTGGGAAGATAATAAGGAAACATCTTCATGACTTCAGGGGCGGGATTTCTTAAATAGGACACAAAAAGCACTTACTGCAAAGAAAAACAGTGACGCATCTGACTACACCAAAATTACGCACTTTGAGTCATCTGAAGGCACCATGAAGAGAGGGAAGAGGCCGGTCACAGGGGAGGAAAAGCCACGTTACACATTACATGTGATGAAGGGCGTTCAGAATACATAAAGAATCTCTATTAACCAATACGGAAAGGGCAGACAACCCAATCATCTTTTTAAATGGGCAAAAGACCTGAGTCCTTCACAAAAGAAGAAATCCAAGTGGCCAAGATTCTCAAGCTCGCGGGTCGTCAAGGGAATGGAAATGAAAACCACCTTGAAATATCAGCACAGCCACCAGATGGGTACGATCTGCAAGGCCCACAATACCAAGGCCTGGCAAGGAGGTGCGGCAGGGCACTGCTGACAGGGGAAAAACTGGCTTCACCCCTGCCAAAGAGCTGTACAGTGTATGACCTGACCACTCCGTCCCTGGGTGTGTGTGTGTGTGTGTGTGTGTGTGTGTGTGTGTCCACATGCACGCACATTCAGGAGTGAATCTCTATGTGCACCGAGAGACGTGTGGAATGTTCACAGCAATATTATTTATAATGGGCCCAAAGCAAGGGTGGTGGGAACTGGTTAGAACGGATAAATAAATCGTGATATATTCATACGATGAAATCCTACACAGCACTGAGAAGAGAACCAATCACAACTGCACATGACGACATGGAAGAATCTTAAAAATATATAATATTGAGTGAAAAAAAGCAGTCCTGGAACAACACATGAGTCCATTTTTATAAAGTTCTAACAACAGGCAGAGCCCAACTGTCTCAGGATACGGGTGGCCAGACGAAACACAACATGCCCCGTTAAATTTGAACCTCAGACAAACAGCACAATTCTTTTAGTGTACGTACATTTAAAATATTGCATAGGACATATTCACATTACAAAATTATTCTCTCTCTGCCTCTGACCATCCTGCAAAATGGGATTGGTGATGGTGCCCTGTCACGGGGGACACAGCCAGGCCGGACCCATCCTTGGGACTCCAGAGCCCTGCAGGGGGCCAGGCACCTGGCGGCCACTGTGTGCCTCCGAGTGTGTGTCTCACAAGAAGTGGAACCATTCAAATCTGACCCACCAGTCTCCCAAGCAGAGCATCCCCTGGCGGTAACACTTAGGTAACATGGCGACCATGAGTTTGCTGTCTGCTTCCTCCTCCGAGCTTGCTTTGGTGAGTCCTCAATATCAAGGCCAACCTCGTCCCAAGTCTAGCGCCAAAAGGGCTTCTCTGAGAGCCCTGGTCTCCACCCCAGCAGCTCCCCAGGCCCATGCATCCCTCTGCTTACAGGGGGTCATCAGCCTCAGGCAGAGAAACAGTGGCCCTCTGCATGGGGGAGGAGCCGGGAGGACACCAGGCCCAGCCACAGTGTATCTCTGCTTGCATGCCCCTTGTAACGGGCAGCTCACCACTCAGTAAGGCCCCACTGCCTCTCCTCTGGGCTCCTGCCTGTGGGACTGTCTTCCCACACTGCTGAGAACCTGCCTTCTGTGTCCCCGCTCTGCCTTGTAGGACGACACAGAACAGGTCTGCCCCCAGCGCGGGTCAGCTTTGCCCACATGCTCCAGGTACCACTGATATTAGGTTACTTATGGCTACTGGTTTATCTGATCCCTGATCCCCGCCTGCTGTTGTTACGATGCTGCGAAAGTCGCCTGTATTCCACGTGTTAGTCAATATGTTAAGGGCACGGGAAAAAGAAAACGAAAACCCTGAACATCTGAATTTAATAATAATCGCTACCAGCTTTGCTGTCCATCCCCTCCTAACAAGCTGCCATACGCCCAGGCGCCGGGGGCTGAGCTCGCCCAGCCTAAACCTCGACAGACAGTGGGGACCCCCCCAAGCCAGGCAGAGCTGGCAGCCAGGCCACGAGGTTCTTTGCCCAGGAATACCTTCCTGGGGACTGATAAGTGCCACTTCCCCAGTGTGGCTTCACCTGACGACACCACAGAGAGGACCCTGGTGCCCCCTTGCCCAGATGGAAGACAGAGGCTCAGAGAGACGTGACTTGCCGAGGTCAGATGTGAAGTGAGAGTCAGGGCGGTGGGGACGTCCCTGGTGTGTCTGGGTCCAGGGCACAAGCGTGACTGAAAGTCAACTCTGCACACACGAGCACTGTGCCCCTTCCAGGCCTTGGGTGTGATGTACCAGGTCCCCACGGGCTGAGGACGCAGGGCTACAGGAGCTGCGACTCACTGAGTGCTGGGAGACCAGGGTGAGGCCACCACCCGGCCTGATGACCCAGCCTCTGCCTCCGCTCTCTCGCTGAGACCCTGGAAGCCACACTCCGCCCCCAGCACATCCACAGCCCTCTGAGCCTCCCGCGCCTTGCCGGGACTGTTTCCTCTGCCTGGCACACCCTTCCCAGCCCCAGAGCTGCTTGTATCTATGGCTCTCCTGTGGGGAGGCTTCCCCGACGCCAGCTCCCAGAGCTTCTCCTCCGTGGCTCTCGTTGAACCAAGGAACTGGTGGCTGACGTGTCTCCCACGAGGGTAAAAAGCCCGCAAAGACAGGAGCTGCGTCTGTCTGGCCCATGGCACGTCCCCGGAGCGGCCATGGGACAAATACTTGACCAATGAATTAACCAACCCATGGGAGGCCACGAGAACATCACTTTGATCCCCGGGTCTCAATGGGCCAACAGGGCCGATGTGCACCCTGAGGCTGTGCAGAGGACCAAGGGACACATGAAGAGCACGTTGCTCCACGCCTGGCACACAGTAGGCGCTCATAAAAGCGCGTCCATCTTAGAGCAGACTGAGAGTCCGGAGAACCACCCAGTGTGTGGCCCTGGGCAAGCACGACCTCACCGGGGCCTCTACTTACCCTCCTGTAAAAGGAGGGGATTGCAGGCCTGGTCCTACCCTAGGGGCTGCTGAGGTATCAGCGGGAACAGAGCTCTCTCTGTCCTGGTCTCCACCCCAGTGGCTTCCCAGTAATAATAACCACAACCAACCTCCAAGGCCACACTCTGGGCCTGGCCTTCATCTGGATGGGCCCACGCAGCCCTCACAACCCCTGTATAGGGTTGGCAGTGCCATTTCCCTGTATAGAGGGACCAGAAAAGGCTAGGCACTTGCCCAGAGTCACACAGCTAAGAGGTGGTGTTACCCCAATTTGAACAACCCTTCCCTTACCACCCAACCTCCCAGCCACTACAGTTGCTGAGATTCCGGGGGCCTGGTGGCAGGGGCCCACCCTCCCAGGCATGCAGGTCCCAGGGGGGAAGGTGGCAGAAGGAACTCAGGATTAGTGCCATGGTGGCATGGAAGCAGGTGCAGGCAACTGGCTCACACACGGGGAAATTTAGTGAAACTTCCCCAGCACATGACACCACCTGCTCCCAGCCCCAGACGGGGCCTAAAGGAACCCAGGGTTGCTGCGCGGAATGCCAGCTCACAGCCTGCACCTCAGAATGCAGACGAGGTGCCGTCTAGCTCTCGGCGTTAAGGGCCGCGAACCAACAGCCCAAGAAGAGTGCGGCAGGGTCCGGCACATCACAGGGGCTCCGAAATATGGCTCCTCCCTTGCCTCTTCCGCCTATGGAAACCCCACACCTCCTTCAAATACCCCCTCCAACAGGGAGCCCTCCTGGATCTCACCAAGCCCTCCTGGGGTCCCTTCTCTGTGTAGCAGCCTGGTGGTGCTGGGCCCGCCACGGCATGGGGTCGGGGGTGTGCGTCCAGCTGGGACGAAGGCAAGGGTCAAGGAGAAGATAGGCACTCCTCTCACTCAGGCCCCGGGGGGCCTGCAACTGAAAGGCCCAGAACTGCCCGTGCTGGGGCCGCAGAAGTCAAAGCAGAGGCCACAGGCAGCTCGAGCACAGAGCAGCCGGACTCCAGCAAGGCTGACAGCGGCCTCACTCAGGCCTCAGCAGCGGCAGCTCTTGGCCTGCAGCTGGCATAGGGGACCACAGGGCTGGCCTGACATCCCGGCCAGGAGCCTGGGGAGCTGGCCGTCAAAGGGGTTCTTCGGGGCCCAGCTGTGGGGCTGCACAGAGCTGCTCTGGGTGGGGTGGGAAGGACACTGAGTGACACCTGCCGGCTCCCACCCCCTGCTGTCCTCCATCCCACGTCTGGGTCCCGGGCAAGGCTGTGATGGAAGGGGGCTCCACATGGCAAATAACAAGAATGATGTCTCCATTCGCGGAAAGCCTGGTGCAGCCACTGGGCTCAGCTGAACCCTCCTGACATCTTTGCACCCACCCCCTGCAGGAGGTGCCCCATCACTCCCATTGTGCAGAGGAGGGAACGGAGGCACCGAGAGGTTAAGTGACTCGCCCAGGGTCACACAGCCCATAAGAGGTGAGGCCAAGAGCTGAGCCCAGGCAGTTTGGTTCCAAAGCCGTGCTGTTAACTTCTAGGCAATCTAACTTTAAACAAAATGTTGTGTGTATGGGTGTGGGTGGGCGTGGGTATGTGGGTGTGCAGGGGAGACAGGGTGTTGGAAACCACTGGGCAAAGGGATCCAGTCCAGATTCCCCAGTCTGGCACCTGACCCTCCTGACCCTCCAGCCTCATCCCCCGCCGCCCCACCCCTCCCATCGTGCTCAGCTCACCTCCACGCCTTTGCTCACGCTGGTTTCTCCTTTGACAATGACCTCCTTCTGGGTTTTTGCCTAACAGCCCTCCCCTCCAGGTCTGGGCTCTCACGGCCTGCCAGGCAGACTCGGCCATCTGCTCCCCTCTCCTGGCCTTGGCCCCGAGCTCATCACATCCCTGAGGGCCCCCCACCCCAGTCCTCGTCAGGACCTCGCAGGTCGCCGGGAGGGTTTGTGGAGACCCTGTGCACGGCGAGGACCAGGGAGATGACAGCAGGCATCTCCTGGGGCTCAAGGAAGGCAGGACAGCCCAGGATCTCCCCTCTGCCCCATGAGGAGGCCTTGGGAGGATGGGACCATGTCCTAAACCCCTCACAGCCTCTAGCCAGCAGGTGGTCACCATGTGGTATCAGCCAGGGCCGCCCCAGGGCTCCCCAGCCACACTGTGTCAGCAGCCACTCTCCCTGAAGTCCCTGCACCCGGACAGGCCCCGGGTCCCCCCAGATCGCCCGTCAGCCTCCCTACGTGTGCTGCTCTGGGTGATGGTGCAGCCTCAGGCCCTGTTACCCCTCCACGCCTGTGAATGCCCTTCTCTTCCCTCGTGGCTCAGGTCACCCCACCCCCTCCAGGGAGCCTTCCGGAATCAAGCCACTCTTTCAAGCACGTGAGGTCTCTCCTTCCTGTGTAGGGTGTCCTCCTCACCCTGCCAGCACTTGGCACCCTGTGGCCATTGCCAGCTGGGCCTCTAAGGGCCAGGTGGTCTATCCAACTACAGGACGGGGACGATATATCAGTCCTCACAAGGCTGAGCAAGGAGTAGAGACAATCCTTATGGGGATTGAAGCCCAGGGCCCAGCTTACTGTAACCGTTCAGGAATGTTTTGCTGCCACCATCACCATCATCACGATCTTAATCACCATCGTCACCATCGTCACGGGGGTTGCTATGGACACACCGACCACCACGCAGACCCGTCATGACCTGTTCTCACCTTGATCCCCACTTAGCCAGGTGAGCCTAGGGATGAGGTCTGATTGCTCTGTGTCCCCAGCAGGGAACAAAGGTTTGATGTATACTTGTGATTTAAACAGCTGCCGTCCCCAATACAGTAAAGCAGGCCTTTGGTCTTCCAGGGAAATTCCGACGGCCTCTCCTAACCTGGCTAATCAATCATCACCCCCCCACCTGGGCATCGTCTGTGTGTGTCAGAGGGAGAGACGACAGGGACATCCCTAGCACGTGGAATAACGATTAAAAGCAAGGATTCTGGAACCAAACTGCCTGGGTTTAATCTCAGCTCTGCCCATTCCTACCTGTGTGACCTTCAGCCAGGCCCTTACCCTCTCTGTGCCTCAGTTTCCTCACCTGGAAAATGGGGATACTAATAGTACGTGTCTATACGTGAGACAGTATAGCATATATAATTATTCGTAAGATATGGGGAAACCAAGGCTCAGAGAGTGGCAGCGACCTGCCTAGGGTCACACAGCATGAGGGGAGAGCTGGCCCCGGGTCTCTCTGCGGCCTCTCCCAGCCCCTCTTCCCTCCATGCACTCAGCCTCACCTCCTCCATCCCCCCACCCCAGCACGGCTTCACGGTCACCAGCGGTCGGAACGGCGCCCACCAGGCACACTCACCACGGGGAGCCGTAGATGCGGAAGCCCCGCACGGTGACCTCCGAGTCCTGCAGGTAGATGCAGTTGGTCAGCAGCGACTGCACGTTCTCGTAGTTCTCCGGCTTCAGCTTCGACACGGACGGGAAGTAGTAGAAGTCCTGCTTGATGAGGTCGGCCATGAACTCCTGGTCGAAGGTCAGCTCGTGGTTGCCTGCGATCACGATCTTGTACTCGTAGGGCAGGCTGCCTGCAGAGCCGACACACACAGACACACAGTGCCCCGCTGTTGGCTTCCGGAGGCCACAGTGCCGGGGGCAGGGGGCAGGCAAGAGCCCCTGGACCCCCTGGCAGAGCTGACCCTCGCTGCCGACAGATGCCTTCTGATAGAGGCGGCGGCAGCAGCCTGGTCACCATCCCTGTGGCCTCCCTGCCCCCGCCGCTGCTGGGTGACAGGCCGCCTGCCCCCCAGACCAGCGGGACGGGGCTGGACAGTTTCCTGCAGGGCCTCTGAGCTGCAGTGGACCCGGCCTCATCCTCAGGACTCCCCCACCTCCGTTTCTTCTGTCCGGGCCCCTTTTCCACCGGAAGGAGACCCTGCCCTGGGCCCCCAGGCCTGCCTCTCCAGCCTCAATGTCTCAGGCCCCCTCCACCTGGGGGTCTGACTTGTTAGTTTCCACATTAACAGGGACTGCAAGTTCTTTGCAGAGCCCAGGTCAACCCTTTGGAGACCCTACGCTCGGGAAAGATTACACTGCCCATCCCCACCCCTACTGCCATGGAATTCAAAGTCAAAACACGGTCTAAGTGGGAACAAAACAAAACCGTCCGTGTATAACATACACTGAGCTAACACTAGAGTCCTTCCAGCTGTGCGCTCTGCAAATTCCACGCGGTTCCTCGACGCCGTGCTTCTTCCCCTTGCTTTCTCTGGGGCCTTACGTCACAGATGCCCTAGGCAGGTGTGTGCACTGCGTCCCGGGTGATCTGGCCATGGGCTGGGTTCCAGCACAGCCGCCCAAGGCTACCACAGCCCCTCGGCCTCAGTAAACTGGCCGCCACCCGCCCCGGCTCCCCAACACCCGCCGGCAGCCAGCCTGACCCCAGGCTCAGGCCCGGGACTCCCGATCTCCCACCAGCCTCAGCTGCTAGGCTCTCCGGGCCTGGAGAAAGAGTCATGATGGTACCTGGTTAGGATAAAAAAAAGAATTCTGAAGGTGAACCCCGAGGCCCAAGGCTTTTTCTTGCCCCCTCCCCAAGGGCGTGCCCTGGTGGGTCAAGCAAACACCAAGGGGCGTGTGAAGGTGCCAGCCCCGCACGGGGCCTTGGGGAGACGGGGTGTCCAGGCAGGAGAATGGCGACATTCCATAGCCATTTCACAGACAAGTAACTGCGGCCACGGCACGGAACTTCTAAACCACCTGAGCTCTGGTTTCTGAAGGAGCTGCGACAAAAGACACCAAACTTTACTCTGCGTCTGTTTCAGCAAGAAAGTCGCTTCTTTTGTCCGAATTCTTCAGCAGTGAGTGGCCAGTGAGCACGACCCCGTGCACGTATAAGCCCTACTACACGTCAGGCACGGAGCCAGGCCTTCATCGCGTCCATCGTGCAGACGCGGAAACTGAGGCTCCGGAAGCTGCGGGGTGATGTGCTGGAGGCCACGTGGCCAGGCAGTCCTGTGTGACCGCAGACTTTCCACCTACTCGGGGAAAGCCCGGGAAAGCGCCCTCGACAAGGCCAGGGCGAGGGCCCCACCCTGACCACCGAGAGCCGTGGCCACACCTCTGGCTCCGGCCTCCCGTCGGGGGTCCCAGGGTGATGTGAAAGGGAACCTGCCCAGAGGACCGCCCCGGGCTAACAGAGACCCACACCTCAGGAGGCGTCTTCTCCGTTCCCAGTGACCATGACTCCCACAGGAGCACACACAGGGCAAAGTGTCTGGCGTTGGAGCCAGCGGACCTGGGTTCTGTCCCCTCTCATCCGAGCAGGTCACTTTAACCTCTCTGGGCCTCAGTTTCCCCTCTGATCAACGTGAATGTGCCTGGTAACCGCCCCTTTCTGGGGGCCAAGGGCCTCGTGTGGCCCCCAGCTCCGCCAAGCCCCTTCCCTGTAGCTGGTCCCACCCAGGGGTAACACAGTCCAGGGACAGCAGAGCTTTCTCACTCTTGACCGTGACCTGAAACTCGACCTCCTCTGCTGTGTGAGCCTTCTAGCAGAAACCCAATTCCAGAAACGCCTCTTCTCCAAATTCTGAGGACTTCCTGCCTTACTGGGAACCGGGGCCCACAATTCCAGGTCAGCTGCGACAGACGTGGGATCAGACTCAGCTCCCCATAAGGCTCCAGGAAGAACCCCGCTTGTCCAGCACTGCGGAAGCTCCAGGAAGGGGCAGGGTGAGTTTTACGCCTGTGTCATACAATGAAGTTCCAGGTACCATAACTACAACTATTATCATATTCTAATTGCAACGAACCCAGTTAGAAACTTCTCCAGCCCGCCCCCCTCCCATTCCTGCAGTTGGGACCTGCCCATTCTGCCTGGCCCCAGGCTCTATGGCCGTGGCAAAGGGCTGTTGGGTGGCCGCTCGCCTCCGAGTCTGGCCACAGAGGAGGTGGGGACCCCAGCACGGAGAGAGAAGTTTTTCACAAAACAAGCAGAAAACCATAATCTGTTCATCACTGCCTCACCGGCCACCCAGACTTCTTTACAGGTTTGAGAAAATAGCGTTCTCTCTTCTTTGGTGTTTGTCAACTCTGGGAGGCTGTCCGATGACAGGCATGGGCTCCAGGGGCTGACAGCTGGGTCCCAGACCCAGTTCTGCCACTAACCAGCTATGTGACTTGACCTCCCCGGGCCTCCGTTTCCTCACCTGTGAAACAGGAAGAATAATGCCTACCTCGCAAGACCGTTCTAGGATTACACAAGACAGTGAATGGAAACACACAAAGCCTTTTGATGTTCAGAAAAAGTCAGCTTCCCTGGGCCAGAGTTTGCAAACTAGAAGCCAGCAGGCCAGCCCTGCCCACAGACGTATTTTGTTTGGCATATGTTTTTGGCTTTTCTAAATTTGCATTTGCTGCCAACATTAAAAATTAGAGAAATTCCAATAAAATGTCATTCTTTCTGTTTTCTAAAAATCAATCAATCAATTTTAAAATCTCACCGTCCTGGCCTAGGCAAGTGCTGAGTGCCTGTGCTTCCCTTAGACAGGAAGCAGAGGGCAGTTTGCCCACTCCCCACCTGCCCCTACTACTCACTCCCAGCCCACTTCACTCATTTTAAGGTACTGCCCACTCCGGGCAGCGCTGGGGACTCTGGCCCCGGCCACAGTCCCTGGAGACGAAGGGGACCAGACCTGGCCCCTGCCCCTCCGAGCTGCCAACCAGGCCGTGGGGATGAGCTCCCCAAGGCCCCTCTGCCTCCCCGCCTCACTCATCCTCCTACTTGTCATCCCAGCCTGGCCCAGGGATGCCGAGACGTCCTCTTGCTCTCCTTACAGGAAAGAATCAGGAGCAGAGAGGAGACGTGTTGGCTTCACCATCTCCATCCCAAGCAGGCCCCAGCAGAAGTCTGGAAAGCGAAGCCCCCGCCAGCACCCCGGGTGACACGGTGCAGAGCCCCCTCTCTCCAGTGAGGCTCAGGCTGCCGGCGGGGAGGGGAGAGGTTGCCTGGGCCTGAGCATCTGGAGAAGGGTCGTGGAGGACAGCCCAGAGAAGCCTGCCATTTCCGGGACCTGACTGTTGAGCCAGACACCCTTGGTAAAAAGGCTGGGCCCTCCCGAGGTGGGCTCTGTCACCTCCGCCTCGAAGCTGGGGAACGAGGGTCCCAGGTCAGGAACCTGCCCAGGTCCCGCAGCAGGTGAGCGGCAGAAGCAATGCTAGGTGCTGGTCCAGCTGACTCCACACCTCTGGGGCAGCAGCTCAGGTTCGTTCAAGGCCACCAGGCCAGCCCCTCGCCACGCTGCAGTCGCGGCCGGAGCCGTGGCCACCACGACTGCCTTCCAGCACCAGGTCGTGCGTTTCCACTTCACGGCATCCACCCACCCCACTCGGCGCGCCGCCCCGGCTGGGGCAGCCCGAGCCGCACTAATGTATTGATGTCATGTCTCTGACTGGGGGTGTTACTTAAGCAAACTAGCAAATTACTCCAACCATACAGTTTCATTTATTTCCGCAGCTCCTGACTACCAGCGACTGAGGAGTGGGCAGGAGGCTGTGGGCTGTCTCCTGTTCCTCCCACCTCGGATCAGAGGAGGTAACTGAGGCTTCTTCCCTCCCGGGGAAGAACCAGCTCCCGGACATAAAGCCAGGTGGGGGGCAGCAGCCACAACATGCTGGCGTGACGCGCTCAAATATTGTCTGGTTTCTCCCCAGGAGACGGGTGCCACACGGCTTGGGGGCAGGGGGCTCGTCCATTTGTGAACACAGAAACCTGCCAGCACCAGGCCCTGCTGAGCTGGACGTCCAGCCGCAAACACATCTCTGTCTGCGTGGTCACCTGGACTTGGCAACTCGCCAGCTGTGTGTAACCTTCAAAGACACTCAAGTATTATTATCCCCATTTTACACCTGGGAAAATGGAGGCTCAGAGAGGTTACACAAACCAATAATAAAGTGATGAACAAGCACAGAGGGTAATGGACACTCTGACAGTTTTTGTGGCTTGGCCTCATCAAACTCATCCTGAACTGGTACCATCACGCTACACCGCCTCTCAGAGGGCAGACAGATCATTGGATGGATGACGGATGGATGGATGGGTGGATGGATGGATGGATGGGTGGGTGGATGGATGGATGGGTGGATGGATGGATGGATGGGTGGATGGATGGATGGATGGATGGATGGGTGGATGGATGGATGGATGGGTGGATGGATGGATGGATGGGTGGATGGATGGATGGATGGATGGATGGGTGGATGGATAGATGGATGGATGGATGAGTGGATGGATGGATGGATGGATGGATGAGTGGATGGATAGATGGATGGATGGATGAGTGGATGGATAGATGGATGGATGGGCAAAGAAGGATGGATTATGGATAGATGAATAGATGGAAAGAGAGAGATGGATGCCTTTATAAATCAACCAATCCATCTCGGGATAGCTCTGTCTCCTTTATACCAGCTGATTTCTGTCTACCTGGATCCCTCCCTTTCCTCCAAATTTTTCTTCCAACTGTCCTGGCAGGGCTTGCTATCCAGACCCACCTTCCTCACCCATAATCCTGACTGGCTCTCTCTGAATCCTCTCCCACTGGACCTGCTCTCTTGTAGATGGGGGTGGGAGAGCCAGAACCAAGGCTCTGGTACAGCTTAACGATCACAGAGGCAGGTGGAAAAGTCCCCTCCTCTGTTCTGGGGCTGCTGCCTCTGTTGCTACAACCTAAAGCTGCATTAGGTGCTCACATCAGCCTGCAGCTCTTACCAACCTGATTGTGGATAAAATGCCCAAGGACCAATCATCAGAGGCTTCCTGGCTTAGCTTCGTCTTCCCCCTCCTGTATCTGGGTAGTGAATGAGGGAGTGTTTGGGGGCCCTCGATGACCATTTGACGTGCAGGGGCTTCGTGGGGGAAAAGATGAGATGAAAACAAACTCTTCCTCCCCATGCCTGCCCAGAGGAAATTAATGTTGTTCCCTCTGCCCCTTCTTGCGGCTGTCCTTCCTGGCAGCAGAGAAGAGGGCTACTATACAGGGGGACCACCCCGGTGCCCAGACGGGAGCACCTGCCCTGACAAGGTGCCAATAGTGCCTGAACCCCGGCTGTTCTCCAGCAGGTGTCTGGGGCTGTGCCCGCTTGGGGAGGCTCCGAGAGGGGACAAATGTGCCCAACGCCTTCTCACACCCACCTCCCTCAGCCCAACAGAAGCAAAGAATCCGGTCAGCCTATCCCAAAAGCCCAGCAAGCCAGAAACTCATTTTCTTCCCTGAAGCTGGGCCCTGTTTTAACCCCCCCGGCCCTGGTCAGCTGCCCACAAGCTCTGTCTGAGCACAGGCTGTGCTCCAGAAGCTGGACAAGGCACCGAACAAAGCTTAGCCCTGAGGTCTGTACCAGAAGTGACACACAGCTTCCAATCCACACCCCTCACTGGACAGAGGAGGAAGCTGGAGCTCAGAGAGGGAAAGGGGCTTGCCTGAGGTCACACAGCAAGACAACAGCGAACCAGCACTCGAACCCCAGCCTCCCACCTCAGGAACGCAGAACAGTGGTCACACCAGCCAGCCTCTGGTCGGACATGCAGGCTGAGCTGGGGACTGGAAAGACAGGACATTCGGGAAGAGTGGCACAGAGACCTGAGGGTCTGCTTGGCTCCTGGGCCTGGTGCGCCTTGCTGGGATGTGATCTCCCAGCCTCGGGTCTGGGAGAAGCAGCAAGTCCTCGTGGAAACCAGCCCTCCTCCCCGCTTTTCAGAGCTGGTGGGCATTGTTATGCATTTGTATTCTGCGTGATAACGTCCAGCTCATCTTCCCCAAATGCTTCGTTTCTTCTCAGCCAGCTCACTTGAAATCCTGGCATTTGCTAGCCATGGATTTGTTGGTGGTAAAAGGACCATTAGGTATTCATCAGCAGAGAATTGGAAGATGATCACACTATGTTAACTTTTCATTTGCCGTCTATGGCCAAATAGATATGCACCCACACGTAGATTCCACACGGCAGCGAGTATGCGCGGGGTTCGGAGCTCAAAGGGGGATGCAGACGAAAGCTCTGCTACTTGCACTTCCAAGATTAATCTCCCTCCAAAAGGTTACAATTCTTTATCGCTAACACTTACCCATCCCATTGAACAGAAAGTGCTACCTCCAAACTGCATAATCTGTTAAATTCAACGTGATATATGTGCGAGCTTCTCCGTAATCTGCGCCCCTCCCGGGGCGGCGTATGGCGCCCGGCAGAGTTTTACTGTTCTCTGAACGCAGCGGCAATCAGACAAATGCCCACTTATGGTTCCTCCCGCCCATCGCCGTCTCGCAGAACACAGCAGAGGGGAATGGAATAAAGAGACGGCATAACGATCTCTGATTGCATTTTTAGCGCGTCTTTGACAGTTCCGTGTTTAAACACTTGCCCGTGTCTGGGAGATTCACGTGACCAGACTTCTCGGGATGGCGCTCGATCTAGAGTAACTCTGCAATGGAGACTCGGCTTCAAGCTGCCGCCGGGGCTACAGGGGGCTCGGGCACACGTGTGCCGTCGCCATGCACACACAGAGGACACGGGCCGGCGACGCAACAGGGGAATCTGCGTGCAGCCCGAGCAGGGGGGAGAGGCTGAAGACAGGTGCCTGGGCCGAGGGCAGGGCTGAGAGATGGGAGCACACTGCACGGGCTGTGTCCCCCAGGAGCTGGTTTGTGCTGCCCTGTGCGCCAGGCACTGTGATAAGCAATTTCGAGGCAACGCTTCTAGACACCCTTAGAAAGCAAGGCTGGACCCCATCTCTGACTTCTCCTGGCTACTCGGCCTGGAGTGGAAACCCTCACTTCTCTGAGCCTGACCATCCTCATCTGTAAAGGCGGAACGTTTGGGGCTCTTCACAGAGTTCTTGGAAAAGTCAAACTAGGGAAGACACGTAAAGGCCCTGTATTGTACTTATACAGAGATTTGTTTTAATCAGGTATGGTAAGACTTGCAGACACGGAAACGACTGCCTTGAGGAAGCAGGTTTTACTCACAGATCCCTAGAAACAGGGCAAGCGGGCAGAGGATGGGCTAGTGAATAACGCGGGTGGGCTTGGGGCGCAGGGCTGACCCTCGTTGTCTGCTCCCAGGCCCTGGGGCGATTGATCAGGGCAGTGTGTGCGACAGCCCCATGCAGGACGTGGCTGGGGGTGGGGTGTGGAGTCTGGATGAGTTGGTTTGCTTGTGAAAGGTGTGCTCAGAGCTGAGTCCTTTACTATCTCTACAATGGGTTCACTCTGGGGGGTAGTCCCTCGGGGTCAGCCAGCCTCCAAGATGCCAAGCCATCAGGATTCAGAAAACCAAAGGCAGGATTTATACCACCTGGGTGGCAGCTGTTATCGCTGTCTTTAGGGATGTTAGGAGGAGTAATGCCATGCTCTGCTATGAAACCCAGAAATGTTAGCTGGGAAGATGGAGATGAGAAAAGCGGCCACTTGCCTGGGGTCACACACAGCAGCGCTGGAGTCCAAATCGCCTGCCTCAACCTGGTGTCGAGACACCCCCCCACTGTAGGACAGACAGTCCTGGGAGGGCAGACCCTCCACCCGCGGAGCTGCAGGCCGGCCCCCTCGGGTCCCACGGGGGAGGCACTGGAGTCACCGCCCAACACCGGTGCCCGTATTTAAAGGCAAATGCGATTTTTCTTCTGTTTCATCCT
This sequence comes from Lagenorhynchus albirostris, assembly GCF_949774975.1. Taxonomy (NCBI): domain Eukaryota; kingdom Metazoa; phylum Chordata; class Mammalia; order Artiodactyla; family Delphinidae; genus Lagenorhynchus; species Lagenorhynchus albirostris. Next base: position 6,139,690 of record NC_083105.1, read on the forward strand.
AACAGCCAAAATGTTTAACTTTCAAACGTTTGTTTTTCCTGGGAAATGTTTTAAAAACAGGAACATTCAGTTCTAATCATCAGTTTAAATGCCTGTTTCAATTGCTACCACAGAGCACACAGGACGTGAGGCTGAAGGGGACAGCTGAAAGGTTTCTGGGTTCTTCCTCCCCCAAACTAGGCCTCCTGTAGCCAGAAAGATTTTGTGGGAACCTCCCCAGAACACACATGCCCAAACACTTCATGAAAGCCTCCCCAGGGCCCTCACAAGGGGCCAAGCTGGTGACCAGGGATGTAACACGCATTCAGAACTCAAGGCTACGGCGCCCCCTCCAGGCCAGGCCCCGGTGGTGCCCTGACCTCTCCTTTCCGCAGCAGGACACACCGGGCACCTCTCTGGGCTGCTTGAGGCCTCTTCGCTCATGCTGTCCCACCCACCTAGGACCCTCTTCCTGCCCTTCCTTCTGAGCCAACTCCAACTGATTCTCCCTTCAATGGGCCCAAGTGCCACTTCCTCCAGGCTGCCTGCCATGAGCATCCTTTTTCACCCAGCACTCGGGGCTCCCAGCTCCGCCCAGCCTGAGCTCTCGCTGTCGCTGCCTCGTCTGCTTCCCCCACCAGCCGGGCGTCCTCCCAGGCTGGGACCAGCCTGCTTCCTCTCCTGCGCCCAGCACAGGGCTGGCTATGGGGGAAAGTGCTCACACACGCTCACTGAATCCAAGATGTATTACCATCCTCGTAGGATAGAGGATGAGGATCAGATGGTGAGGTCAATGACTCACCAAAGGTCCCCAAGCAGTCCACTACGGAATGTTCCAGAAGGATCATCGTTAAGATGCTGACCGGCCTGTCGGGTGGCAGCCCCCAAACTGTCGTGGCTTCCACTCCCTCAACAGACGTCAAGGTGGGCACAAGGCCCAGGTGTGGGGCTGACACCCGGAGGCTCCAGTAAGAGCCTCCCTGGAGGCAGGGAGGCCTGGGTTCAGCCTCGGCTCTGCTACCACATCACCGGACCCGCGTGAGGCCTACCCCTGCTCAGGCCTCAGTTTCCCCATCTATCCCATGAGGAGGTCCTGACCCTTAGAGAGCCCTTTCAGCTTTCTAAGACCCTCCAGGAGGTGCCGGGGTTGCGGGGGGGGGGCTTCCCAAGGCAGGTGCTAATAGGGCCAAACAGCAGGACAGAAAGGGCTCACACAGGGCAGGGCATTGTGAATGCCCACGTGTGCCTGCTTGTTGCTGACATCCTGTGGAATCAACAGTAAAGGAATAAAAAGGTATGACCCTCCACAAGAAGCAAAGCGAGCTGTGGCCAGAGCCCCAGGTGGTTCAGGGACCCAGGCTCAGTGCACGGTCGGACCTAGAACCCATGGGAGCAGGTAGGCGTAGGGCCCCTCCCCCATCACACCTGTTACCACACCCTTCACCCACCAATCTCCTCAGAAGAGAGGGTATTTACTCTCAAGGGAAAATAACAGCTCCACAGAGCCCCACTTAGGGACCACAAGGCTTGAGGGAGGATGGGCAGTGAGGTCGGAGGCTGAACAACAGTAGGATAAAGTGAAAGAATAAACATAGTGACTGTGCAGACCCCAGGCCCCTTCCCCAGTGAGCTCTCAGGTTCTGGAAGCCAGGCTTGGAAACTGGGGAACTCATTTCTGGGGAGAAAGATAAGTCCAGGAGAAAAAACCTACAGATAATGATACCAGGGGCTCCCCAGAGAGATGGCCAGGACCCCATCACAGTACAACCTCCACCCCCCCACACACACACGTATACACACAGCTTATCAACAGCTTTCAAACGTCTAGTTCTTAAACACAACACACAGGATCATCAGACCTCGCAGAAAAGCCTCCAAGCTGAAAATGGAGGCAGAGGCCAAAACAAGAAGAAAGGAAATTGGAGGAAAAGGGGCTGATGCGGGGGGGAAAAATAACATATAATTACCACCATTGGTGAGATAACAGAAGATATTACACCCGTGAAATTCTAGCAGGATGCTCTAAACAAAAGAAATTAAAACGTGGCAGAATTTTAAAGTTTTGGTTAGAGAGTAGAAAATGGAATTGAGGAAATCTCCCAGAGACTGAAACAAAATGACAATAAAGTGAGTACCAGGCAAGGAAAGAGACAAAAATCAGAGAATCAAAACCAGAGGTCCCACATTTGGATACTATGAAAAAGAAGTCAGAAAAAATAGAGGGGAGGGAAATTTTGAGGAAAAAAAAAAAAAAGAATATGAGAGAATGTCCCAGGATTAAAGGACAATATTTGCTCCATTAAAAGGGTTACCTGAGTGCCCACAATAATGAATGAAAAAACACCCACATCTGAGGCACACTGCCCAGAAACAAAACAGGTCATGTACAAAGGGTGAGATATCCAAACGATAGCAGAATCTTCAAGAGTGACACAGGAAACTAAAAGAAAACAGAGCAATGCCTTCCAAATTTTGAGGGAAAACGATCTGCTACCCAGAATTCTACACCCAGACAAACTACCAATTAAGACTGAGGACAAAATAAAGACTTTTCCTGACATACAATTTTGCCAAACATTTATCTCCAGCACATTCTTTCTCAGAAAGCTACTGAAGGGTGTGTTCCACCAGAATGAGGGAGTAAACCAAGAAAAAGGAAGCCATGGGATCCCGGAACCAGGAGCTCCAAGGGAAAAGGAAGGCGAAGGGAAATGGTGAAGGGGGATCCAGGATGACGAGTGTACACAGGCCTGGAGGGCAGCTAATCCAGACCAGGGCAGGGGTTGGAGGCTCAGGAAATATAAGAAAAATGGGCCATCAGATGGCCTGGCCCAGCCCAGCACACTGCTGAGGGGCACTTCAAACCCTGCAGGAGACAGGGATGAACCACAATGGGTACAAGGAAACACAAGCAAACAAAACAATTTACTACTTTAGGAAAAACAATAGGTTATGCAACGAATATTTAACCAAAAACTGTGATGGGACTACAGCAAAAGGATAAGAGAGGAGATGTGTATATCTGGGTAGAGAGCTAAGTCTCTAAATTTTCATTTTTCATAGTAAGACATTAAAAAGTAATCTCTAAAACTGAAAAATAAAAAACAGCAATATAAGGTTGTTACTCAGAGACATTGTGGTGATAAATCGGTAGCTACCAGATTTGCACGGGGAATAGGAATCAGGACTGGGGAGGGGACCTGGGGAGGAGGCTGCTGGCTTTACCGTAAGCCTTGTAGCATGTTGTGACTCATTCTGCACATGTATTACCTTAATGCAAATAAAATTGTGATGAAATTAAAAGACGGCATTGGAGGCCAGGCACTCCTCGCCTGCCTCCTACCTCTGCCCAGGGCAGCCTGACCTCTCACTGGTTCTACCCACTGCTCAAAATCTAGAACCAAATCAAACTGGGTCACAACTGAATCTGTAGACTGTTTTGCATGGTACTGACATCTTAACAATCTGATTCTGAGGGTCCAAGGGCTGGGATGACTCTAGCAACCAGGTGCAAAGGCAGGTGACCTGGCCAAGCATCTCCTAACCCTGGTAGGTCAGACAGCCACTAATAACATCACAGGTGTCACCTGCTGAGAGTCTGAGACAGGCTCCCTCCTGCCTTACTTCTAACTCTCACAACAGCCCCACAAAATGGGCAGTAGATTGGCAGATGAAGAAATTGGGACTCAGTGAGTTTAAATAACTACAAAATGGGTAAGCAGAGAAGTGGGATTCCATCTGTAGCTGAAGCCTCAATCTCTCCATTTCTGTCACACCACCAAGACATTACATATGCCAAAGAAATATTCCTCAGGAAAAAAAAAGAAAAAAATGGTACCCTATACTTGAGTCCTTATAAAATCTCCCCTGTTATGAGGAGCTCTCAATGATTTTATTTTAAACGACATAACATTTTGGAGCTATCTTGTGGCTTCAAAAACAAGCCTTTACAGACCATCTTGAAAAGCAATACAGATGTCAGAACAAGTTAAACGAATTCAGCAAAGGTGCAGGATACAAAAACAACGGCAAGACAAGCAGTTGCATTTCTATACACTAACAATAAACAATCTGAAAAGGATATTAAGAAAACAATCCTATTTGCAATAGCATCAAAAAGAATAAAATAGGACTTCCCTGGTGGTGCAGTGGTTAAGAATTCACCTGCCAATGCAGGGGACATGGGTTCAAGCCCTGGTCCAGGAAGATCCCACATGCCGCAGAGCAACTAAGCCCGTGCGCCACAACTACTGAGCCTGCGCTCTAGAGCCCGTGAGCCACAACTATTGAGCCCGCATGCCACAACTACTGAAGCCCGCGCATCTAGAGCCCATGCTCTGCAACAAGAGAAGCCACCACAATGAGAAGCCCACACACTGCAACGAAGAGCAGCCCCCGCTCACCACAACTAGAGAAAGCCCGCATGCAGCAACGAAGACTCAGTGCAGCCAAAAATAAATACATAAATTTATTTTTTTTAAAAAAAGAATAAAACACTTAGGAATAAATTTAACCAAGGAGGTGAAATATTTGTACACTGAAAACTCCAAAATATCTGCTGAAAGAGACTAAAGAAGACACTAATAAGTGGAAAGAAGTCCTGTGCTCATGGACTGGAAGACTTCATATAGTTAAGATGTCAATACTATCCAAAACAATCTACAGATTCAATGGAATCCCTACAAAAATCTCAATGATGTTTCTTTCAGAAATAGAAAATCCATCCTAAAATTCATATGAAATCTCAAGAGTCCCTGAGTAGCCAAAATAATCTTGAAAAAGAAAAACAAAGTTGGATTTCAAAACTGACTACAAAGCTACAGTAATTAAAACAGTACGGTACTGGCATAAATACAGACATATAGATCAATGCAATAGAAGAGAAAGCCCAGAAATAAACACATATGGTCAAATGATTTTCGACAAAGGGGCTAAGAGGGAAAAGAACAGTCTTTCAACAAATGGTGCTGGGAAAACTGGACATCCAATGCCAAAGAATGAAGCTGGCCCCTTAACATCATATACAAAAATGAACTCAAAACAGAACAAAGATCTAAAGTTAAGAGCTAAAATTATAATACTCTTAAAAGAAACCATAGGGGGGAAGCTCCATGACATTGGATTTGGCAATGATTTCTTGGATATGACACCAAAAGTGCAGGCAACAAAAGAAAAATATATCAAAATTTAAAACTTCTGTACATCAAAGACACCATCAGCAGAGTGAAAAGGCAACCCAAAGACTGGGAAAAGAATTGCAAATCATATTTCTGGTAAGACGTTAATACCCAGAATATACAGAGAGCTCCTAAAACTCAACAACAAAAACCCCCAAACAATCCAATTCAAAAATGGGCAGGGGACTTGCATTGAGATTTCTCCAAAATGGCCAATAAGCACATGAAAAGATGTTCCACGTCACTGATCATTAGGGAACTGCAAATCAAGCTGTGAGATAACAACCTCACATCCATCAGGATGGTTACTATCAGAAAAACAGAAAACCGCAAGCGCCGGTAAAGTTGTGGAGAAATGACAGCCCTTGGACACTGTCGGTAGGAATATAAAACGGAACCGCCGCTGTGGAAAACAGTATGGAAGTTTCTCAAAAAATTAGAAACAGAACTAGCATATGATCCAGCAGTTCCATTTCTGGGTATATGCCCTGAAGAACTGGAAGCAGGGACACAAACAGGCACTTGTATCCCCATATTCGCAACAGCCCAAAGGTGGGGGCCCCTCAGGTGTCCATTAACAGATAAACGGATAAGTACGATGCGGCAGAGCCACACAATGGAATATAATTCAGCCTTAAACAGGAAGGAAATTTTGACCCACGCAACAACATGGATGAACCTTGAGGACATTCTGCTCAGTGAAATGAGCCAGTCACGAAAGAACAACTACTGTGTGATTCCACTTATACGAGGTCCCTGTAGTCAAATGCACAGAGACAGGAAGTGGAATGGTGAGCGCCAGGGGCTGGGGAGGAGTCAGTATTAATGGGTACGGCGTTGCAGTTTGGGAAGATGTCCAGGAGACGGATGGGGCGATGGCTGCACAGCAATGTGAATGTGCTTCACGCCACTGAGCTGCACACTTGAAAAAGGTTAAAATGGTAAATGTTATGTATATTTAACCACGATTTAAATTTTAAAATAATCTTAAAAGAAGAGAACCAAGGGCCTTGAATTGCAGACACTAGAATTGTGAGCAGGTAGAACCATAGGTTCTTGGAACTCTTAGAATCCTAGAACCTTAGAGCCCTGGAAGCCAATCATTCTAAAAGCAAACCATTCTAGAACTTTAGAAGTCATCAAGGTTTACAGGTGGAGAGGGACTGAGTGGCCATCTAGAGTCTTGGCCCCCTCACCCTTCCCCCTTTATCAAAAAGTCCTAATTGAGGAGCTCCAGGCCAGGAAGCCTATACCTGCTTCCATCCTTCCAGAAAATTCCCAGCATGGATGTCACCTGGGGTTTGACAGCCCTGGATGAAAGACATGACTACGGGGACAGATACCTGGCCTTCATGTTACCTTTTTCCAAAAGGTTCCTCTGGTGCCTTGTGACACCTACAGACAACCCTTTTAAAGGGGAAAAAAATTGGCCCAAAACAATATTCTTTGCAGTAGCAACTGAAATAAGTATTTGAAAATGATTAAGGCAAAAGGTTCCTATTTTTTAAATACTTCTTAGTGAAACCAAGTGTTTTAAAGCTAAATAAACATTTTGGAGATTAAGATACATGAAAGTAAAATAATCTTGCCACCTCTGTTGACGTTTACTTCATTCTACAGTCATTCTCCTTGGCCCTAATAAGTGCCGGACCCTGTGCTGGGAGCTGGGGACAGAGAGGTCCCGACCCAGCCCCTTCTCCTGTTGTCCATTGTGGAAAAGACACACGCAGGAAATCTGGGATCTGTAATGCGGGTGGTACCGAGTCATAGGGAACCGTAAACAGTAGCGAGTTCTCCTTTCCCTGACCAGGAGTGAGGGAGGAGCTCTGAAAGGTGGATAAGAGGGAACACCATAGAAATAGCAGCTCTCCAGGCAGACGAGGCTGGGAAGGGCATCCCGGGAAGAGAACCCCACACCGGCAAAGGCATGCAGGTGGGAAAATCACCTGCTAGGTATTCAGCAATTGCTTAGAAGCCCAGGGCAGACGGGGCTGCAAGTGGGGACAGGCCTGCGAGGGACAGATGGGGTCACATCAGGAGGGGTCTCCACTGCCCGGAGAAGATCTGGACCTCCCCCGGACACAGCAGAAAACCAAAAAAGAGCATTAAGGGGAGAGGGGATACGGTTGGATCGATGAACAAAAAACTTTCAAACACAAATAGGACAAACGTTAGTCTGGAAAGTGACTATTTTGAGAGGTTGGGATGCTACCACAGAAAGCCCCGCTTTGTCAGCTCCACGTTTCCCCTTCAGGGTCATGGCTGTCAAACCAGCCCAGAATTAGCTCCGAACGGCCTTCTGAGAACTCTCAGATCTTCATTTGCATCGTGCACGCTCGGAAAGGTGTGACATTCTTCTTCTTAAGAGAAATCAAAGAAACAAACCTATACACTTAAAAAAAAAAACCCTGATTTTCTTTAAAACAAATTTCAAAGAACGAAATCCTAACTTTTAAATATCTGATTTTTAAAAAGGAAGGCATCCATGGACTTCCCTGGGGGTCCAGTGGTTAAGACTCTGTGCTCCCAATGCAGGGGACCCAGGTTCCATCCCTGGTCAGGGAACTAGATCCCGCATGCCTCAATGAAGATCCTTCAGGCGACGAAGAAAATCCCTGTGCCACAACTAAGACCCAGCGCAGCCAAATAAATAAATATTTTTTTAAAAGGAAGGCATCTGTGCATGATGTTAATAATAGTAATGAAAGCTCCCATCAACTGGGCATCTACTTTTTTGCTGGGCCCTTTAGATGCATTCATAAAATAGCCACAACAAAAACAGCAGAGGCATTTATTATCATGTGTTTATCTCACACCAGGTCCTATGGTGAGCCCAGATCAGCCCCTGCCTCACTGAACCCTCCCAATATCGGCCCCCTTTTACAGATGAGAAAACTGAGGCTAAGGGAGAGGACATAACATGCCGAAAGCCAGGTGGCTTGGAAGAACAGAGCCACAATCCAAACCCGAGGGGTGTATCCAGACCCACACGCTGGAACAGGATCCCAACTGCAGTGTCTTATTCAATCCTCACAATAGCCTACAAAGAAGGTGTGTCAGCCCCACACTGTAGATGGATACCCTGAGGCCCAAGAGAGTAATGACTTCCTCAAGGTTGCGCAGCAGGCATGTGGCCAGGGAGGGCTGGGGAGGCAGTCCCACCCGCTCCAAAGCCTACATCCTTTCCACTGGCTCCTCTGTCACTTCAGGAATTTAATTTATAAATAATAAATGGTAATAGCGAGTGCCTACTGGGCTGGTGCTGTCCGTGGTGCTGAAGACGCAACATGCCTGAGATGGACAAGATCCCTGCCTTCCAGAAGTGGACCTTCGTGGGATATTGGCAATAAAGGAACAAAGAATTAAGTACCAGGTCAGGTGAGGATAACAGATATGGAAAAATGAAGCCAGGTGAGCAGGACAGGGCACACTGGGGTAGCGAAGCAGATCAATGTAGGGCCATCAGGAAGGCCTCTCTGGAAAGGTGACCCCTGAGAGCCAGGAACTGGGTGACCTCCGGGAAACCACACGCCTGCACCGGGTCTCAGTCTCCTAATCTGTAAAGTGGGGATGGCATTACTCAGGACCCAGGCTGTTTGCTTCAAGGGAGAAGTGAGCAAACAGCATGAAAGCACTTTTACACTGTAAAGTGTCGTCCGGAAAACAATCGTCGCTGTTCAGCCCTCCCGCGACTTGGATACAAGGCTTTGCAGCAAAATGTGTTTTTCACGTAAGAAATGTAAGGTCCCTTCAACCACTTAAACATGACTTTATTTAGTTGGTCCTGATGTTATAAAGTGTTACTCCTGCCCATAAATATCAGAACAGACTTGGTAAGGAGGAATCTGTTAACAGCAAGGGTTGGGATTTTCTGAATATACAAGGGGAAGTTCCCACACGAAACAGGTCACCTTAGGCATTAAAAGAAATAATTTAAACATTTTAGAAGAGCACAGGCCTCGATTCCACTTTAATTTACTGTGCGACCTTGGGCAAGCTCTTCGCCTAAGCTTGGTTCCTTCTCCCATAGAGACAGGAACAGCAGAGACCTCAAGGGGTTGTCTTGCCCCTACAGTAGCCATTAACTCCCTGTGGCTATTTAATTTCAAACTAACTGCCATGAAATGAAACACATAAGTCAGTTTCTCAGTCACACTAGCCCCATTTCAAGGGCTCAAAACCCACAAGAGGCAGGTGGCCGCAGTAGTGGACAGCTCAGGTCTAGGGCCTTGCTACTCATCAGCTGGGAGCTGGCGAGAAATGCGGATGCTCCAGCCACCCCAGGCCTGCTGCACTGAGATCTGTGCTTTAACAAGACACCCCCCCCCCCGCAACCTCTCTAGGGAAATCTCACGCACCTGAAGTCTGAGAAGGGCTGCCGGGGAGAGAGCAGGTAGGGAGACACCCTATGGGAAGGCGTAGCTCTGTAACAATGACAAGGATGACAGGGCGCTTTCCATACCCTCTCTTAGTGGGGGTCACAGTCTCCAAACCGAACTAGTCACAGAACTTCTGACAAAGGCTGCGCTGAGTCCAGGTGCAGAAGGCAGGCAGGGGAAGGTGGTGTGGACAGGAAAATGGAATCCCTCAGACATTTCAGAAGTTTGTGTGCACACGGGGACAGAATATTTCAATTCTGTGCTGGCCAGGATTTTCTGACTTGTTGACTATTCCTGTTTTGGAATGAAGTCCAACATGAAAATGACATTTAAAAAACCCACAGGCTGACTTCATGTCCAAACACATCTCTCCATGTTTGTAGAAAAAAAAAAAAAGAAAGAAAGAAAAGAAGCATACCAGCAAGAGAATCTTGCTTCCCCCAATTCGTGAATGGCCAGCCAGCTACTTCTCTTTCAACCAACGATTTCCTCTGATGGTTCCACAGTCTTGCCCCAGCGCTGACACTGACGAGTGAAAAAGCCTCAGAGCACAAGTTGTTTTTAACACTTCATCTCTCACCTGCACAATCACCAGCCTGGGAGGAAGTCATCAACATCCTCCACTGGACGGATGAGGAACCAGAGATGCAGGGCAGGGGAGTCACCTGCCCTCCGTCTCACGCCTGGGAGGCAGGTGAGTGTCTAACCTGATCACAGGCTACCACTTCACCCAGTTCTGTCTCCACCATGTCATGGCCTTTTCTTGTTTATATTTCTCTTGAGTAGGAGTCTTGGTTGTTTTGCTACCCACTGTATCCTCGGCACCTAGAAGAGTCTAGAACTACGTATGTGCTCAGTAAATGTGCGTTGAATGAATGAATGAACTGTAATGGCAGCAGCACCTCCAGACTCAGACCCTTGGTTAGCCTGCCCCTTCGAGCTGGAAGGCCTGCACCCCACCGTCCACTCGTCCAAACACTATCTAAATGCCAAGGACCCTGTCAAGTGCCACTTCCTACATGAAGCAACCCCACCTACCCTACTTGGTCCCCACGCAGCCTCTGTTTCTCCCACTTGCCCCTCAGGCCCTCCATGGAACTCCAGCCACGTGCCTCCTTGCCGGTCTTCAAATGCGCCACCAACGCTCCTGACTAAGAGCTGCTGCCTCTGTCCAGAATGGCCCCCCCCAGACATGTGCGTGGCTGGCTCCCTCCATTCCAGTCTCTGCTCAAATGTCACCTCATCGGAGGGTGATGTCATGCCCTGTCCTCTTATCCCTGATCCCCCAACATATCAAAGCTCTGTTTATCCATGGCCTGTCTTCTGTGTGTTCACTGCTACATCCTCGGTGCCCAGAATCAGGCCCTGCACGTAAAAAGGGGTCAGCAAACACCCACTGAGTAAAGAATCAGGTGCAAATGGGAAAACACACAATAATGATGATGACTACTATGGGATAGGGTTAAAACAAGTGAGAAGGGAGACACCAGACAGCAAAGATACATAAGATGGTGGGAGGAGGGGCGGGGTGGGTGCATTCCAGGGACCTTTGGGCAAGAGTGGCAATGTTGATTAATTTTAGGCTAAGTTGGATATGCATATTAAAATATTATGAGTAACCACTAAACAAATCGAAAAGGAATGTAGAATTTCCAAACCAGTAGAGGGGAAAAAAAGAAACTTCAATCAATCCAAAAGAAAGCAGAGGAGGGAGACGGAAAGCACAAAATGAATGACAGAGATGTTTTATATACTGGGAAAGACTAAACAAATATTCATTGTTATTACTCAAGTACAAACATCTTTACCGAGGTCCTCCTACACAGAAACGACCAGGGCGCAGGTCTGATCCCCAAGGGACTCACAGCTGAGTGAAATGGACATCAAACGTCCACAGGGGATGGACCATTCAGAGGGGCTGGTACATTTCCTCCTCCCATAATCACAGCCATTTGCCAAATGCATCTATCTTTTTCACCTTGGCCCCCAGGAAGCTCAGGCTCTAATTTCCAGCCCACAGAGTCCACATGAGCCCCAGGTGTTGATATTCTAGGCGCTCCCTCTGAGCTGCTCTGATTTCTTTTTCTTAACACTGGCTTTTAATTTATCATCAACACTCTACCATTTTACTATTCTTATTGTTTCTATAAACCGTCTCAAATCCTTTGACACAAGGTGGGGTATAAATTAGCAAGCAAAAAGTCCAAACGAACAACAAAACGCACAAAATAAAACGAAGGAAGAACTTTCAAAGAGCCCAGATCTTTCAGAGAAATGCCCTTCTACCTTATTTAAACATTAAAAAGAAATGTTTTTTAACTTAAGGCAGAGATTTTTAGGATGATGGTCTTAAAAAAAAAAACACTGCAAAACATGTTTGAAATACCTACACACACACACACACACACACACACACACACACACACAACAGGGGGTCTCATTTCATTTCCAAAGCCATTCTGTTGTAAATAGATAATTAGCACTTAAGCACACCTTTCAGGGGGTTTATATATTAACATGAAAATACCGTAATTACGGCTGGCCAAAGTCGCTTGACTACCACTTAGAATTCTAGATTTTTCATCTTTATTAGAAGTTAACTTTCTCTCTTTTAGCCCCTGAAACACAGCTTGGCTTCGTGAGAAATTCTTTTTGGTGAAGAATAGAGCAAGTTAATCTTTTGAATGAATACCAAACCTCCACCGCACTCTTCCTCTAGATTTCTGAGCGTTGGTCTCCCTCTCTCTGGGCGACCACGTGTTTATCAGTCACCTTGGCCGCTGCGACTACACCCAACCAAAATTCCTCAACACCAACGTGCTTCTGAGCGGACACAGCCAGAAATGACATGAACCCAGAGTCCAAACATTTTTTTTGTTTTAAATATTCAATCTCGAGTCTTTGCGGGAAGAGCAACCTGTTTCTGAAAATGTCTGGATCAGGACCTTGTATCCAACTAATGCGCAAAGGAGCCAGAAGCCGTTTGAAGCCTGCTGTACACGTCCAGGGGTGATTCTTATGAGCTCTTTAGAAGATGAAGTTGGTTGGATATTTTGGTTGAAGTGACCACAGCACAAGGTTTTTCTTTTCCTTTTTCGTTCGCTTAACAAATACTTGGCGATAAACACTTGCCCGCATTGTCTGCTCTCTGCCCCCTCGGCCACCTCCAGGTCCACTCCCAGCCCTCCTGCCTCTCCTGGAGTCCCAGTGTCCTCCCCTGTCTGCTACGGGCATGCACCACCCAGCAGCCAAAGGGAACTTTCAAAACACTGAGTCAGGGCTTCCCTGGTGGCGCAGTGGTTGAGAGTCCGCCTGCCGATGCAGGGGACACGGGTTTGTGCCCCGGTCCGGGAGGATCCCACATGCCGCGGAGCGGCTGGGCCCGTGAGTCATGGCCGCTGAGCCTGCGCGTCCGGAGCCTGTGCTCCGCAGCGGGAGAGGCCACAACGGTGAGAGGCCGGCGTACCACACACACACACAAGAAAACAAAAACCACCGAGTCACACCACGTCCCCCCCCTGCTCTGTGGCCACGTTAACACTCAGAACAAAATCCACATCCTCGCCCTGCGGGTCAGCAGACTGGGGCCTCCCTCCCTGGCCTCTGCCATCACTGCGCTCAGCCCTGCAGGCCTCGGGCTGCACACCAAACAACTCAGGGCAGGGCCCTCTCCAGCTCAGGACGCTCTCGGAGGGGCCGTCCTAGATCACCTACGTCAAGAAACCTCCGACCCCCGTCACTATCACCTCGCCCGATCATTGATCTGATTCATCCATCCAATCCCCTAAATGATCTTGTCTGTTTACAGTAAGTCCCCTACTACGAACCTTTAAGCTGCGAACTTTCAAAGATGCGAACGTGTAGAGTACAGCAGTATAGTATTTTTATTTCAAGCCCAGGACGTCCGGAAGCAAGCGTAAAAGCAGTGGTGGTGCAGTCCTATACAGCCGATTGTGCTACCTGGGTACCTAGGCTAACTTTGCTGGGCGTACAGACAAATCGGACTTAGGAACATGCTCTCGGAACGGAACTCGTTCTCATGTAGGGGACTTACTGTACTTTGCTTATCGCACGACCCTGCATTCGTCCTCGGGCCCTCCTGGCAGGGGCTACATTGGTCATCACCAAACCTCCAACACCAAGACAGGGAACACGGCAGGCCCTCCGCTCAAGACATGGGATGAGTGGGATGCGTGTGGACCCCTCCCCTGTTCTCCCGCGGTCATAGGCCAGCGGGAGAGACAGACACTCAGCTCAGCTCACCCACAGCGGGGCTCTGAGGTCAGCGGGCGTGTGGGCCGGGAGGGGAGACGAGCGGGAGCTCCAGGGGGGCTTAGTCAACACGTGGTGTAAACGTCACATTCTGTGGATGCAGACGTGGACACCCAGAGGGAGAAGCGAGGTCACCTGGCCGATGAAGTGGGCCCCAGGACCCCCTGGCTTCAGCGCTCCGTCCCCAGCTCTGCCGAAGAGGCTGTGAGCCCTGACCTCGGTCAACGTGAGGCCTGTCAGACTGGACCTGCCGGCAAGCTGAGCTGCCCACACCCTGGGGACTTCGGCCAGTCCCAGGAAACCCATCCCTCCCCCACCACCCTGGCTGCGTGGGGCAGGACAGCGGGATGGCTCTGCCCAAGGAAACCCAGAAGGTGTCCGGCCCCAAACTTGGGGTGTGCACGGCCCGGGCGGGGTCACCCAGGTCCTGTCTCTCAGGCCTGATAGGCTGGATGCCCAGCGCGGAGCTTCCACGGCCCGGGGCAGGTACCGGGCATAAAGAGACGCAAGTGAACACACACAGGTAAGAGACTCTGGGAAGAAGGTGTCCCACTGTGGGGAGGCTGGAAGGATGGAGGTAAAAACAATTTGTCTCAGGAATAAGACAAAAGCAGCGACCTGTGCAAGCTGCCGGGGACAGAGCTGTGGGGAGTGGCGAGTCAGAGCAAAGCCTTCCCGAAGCCTGGCCTCACCCCAGAGGAGGGGGAAGGGAGAGAAGAGAAGGGCCGAACCTGGGCAGTGGGTGAGGAGGTCAGCAACCTCTAGCTGCGTCCGAAACAACTGTTTCCCACAGAGAATAACAGTTCTGTGCCAGGGAGCAGCCTCCTGCTTCCTGGGGATCCTGGGGAGCACGGAGATCCTCAGCCCCACCTGCAGCTCCTGCCACGGGCTCCTGAGTCCAACAGCAAAGAGGCAAAAGGACGGCGCGGAGCCCATCTCTGCACCAACCCCCTATGGCCCTCGGGCCCTCAACGCAGCGGCAAATGAGGCAGAAAACAAAGAAATCCCCTCGGAATGATTTCTCCGTTTCCCTTTCTCTCCCTTCCTCCCTCACAGATTTTAATTAAGGGTTTACTTGCAAAAGACCTAGCTCTATTTCACTAAATCCTTGGACCCCTTTTACATTGTCTTATATATCGTTTTATGCTAGGGCGCCAGTAAAAAGTTAATTATAACTTCTAAACTCTCCACTGCCAGTCATCTTCCTCCCCTGCCTGATGCCGCTAAGGGTAGTGCCACTTAATTAACCAGCCCCTCGTGGGTAACCAGACCTCTCCACGCTTGTTCAACAGACACCCGCGAGCACCCCTGGGGCCAGGCTGGGCTGGGTCCTGAGGACCTGCACGGACTAGGCGCCGTCTCAACCCTCGAGGGGCTCACAGGATCCTGCAGGAGGAAGGGGAGGCTGGCAGGACGGCCCACTTGGGACCCCAAAGCAGCTCGGCAGGTGACGGAAGTGAGTGAAGAAGACACGGGCAGGACAGACAACAGCAGGGCGAAAATAATGGGTGGCGCTGATGGCCTCAGAGGGAAGGGAGTAAGGATACCGGAGCCGTGGTTGGGTCTCAGTGGAGGCCTACGTCTTACGACATAGCCTCTGGGGATGGGGCTGAGGTCTGGGAGTTCAGTTTGGGACCTAAAAACGAGTCTAAAATCCTGGTGGACAGCCAGGAGGAGGTGTCTTCTGAGAAGACTGATTAATATACCGCTGGATCTCAAAGAGGGATCAGGTCTGGGAGGAGATGGAGGTGTCTGCGAGTCTGGGCAGAAGCAAGAGCAGGAGGGTAAGACTATCATCTGGAAAGAAGGGGTGGAGAGGCCCACGGTTGGTCCCAGGAGGAGCCACTTTCAGTGAGAAGGAGGAGAACCAGGAACAAAAGGAGGAGATGGAGAAGCAGGGAGCCCAGAGAGGGAGGTGTGGAAGCTGGGGAAGGAGAAGCCAAGCTGGACGGGGCAGCATCAGGCAGGTGGGGAGGCGGAGAGGAGGGGTGAGCACCCGGCTGTGGCCTCTGGGCAGTCGCTCTGAGGCCAGTGCCGGGGTCTGAGGCTGCAGGAGCCGGGGGTGGGAGCGAGGGATGCGGTGGCTGCAGGCTTCTCCTGACAGGGGCGTGGGGAGGCCAGCCTGGCCCCTGCCAGTCGCAGAGAGCAGGCTTCCTGGCATCTTGTGAATCCCGTCTCGTGAACTGACAGCTCTTGAGGACACGGCTGTCACTCAGAGCCAGGGGCAGAATTTGCCCTGGTGTTCTTCCCTCGGGAAGATGCGGGCGTGTCGCGGCCTCAGGGTCAGGCGCTGCCTCTGCAGACGGCATCCTGGGAGGCGGGTGCTCCTGGGCGCTCGGCCTCTGTCCCCACCCTCAGCACCCCCCGGCTTCCAGTGGCGAGCCCAGGCTCACCTGCCGGCCTCAGCTCCTAGGCTCATCCTGGAGACCCCCACTCAGCCCCTGCCCTTTCGCAGACCCTCCCGGAGTCCCGTATTGAGACAGCCACGCCCACACTCTTCTGCGTCACAGCCCGGCCCTCCTCGAAGCCCCATTTACTGCTGTCCCACCCAACAGCAACCAGCCCTGCTGGGGGCGCAGGGACCAGCTCACAGTGCAGACACCCCGAGTCTACGTCTCTGTCCAGGGCCTCCCCCAGCTAAGGCACTGGCTGGTGCTAGGGATGAGACGCGCCCTGCCCTCCAGGGGCTGACAGTCTCGGGGGAGGCAGGGCGGATGGGAGGCATGAGGACACAGACAATTCCCTCCACAAGGTGAGGGCCACCACCAAGGACTGAATAGGGAGCCCTGGGTGCACAGGGAGGAGGGACCAATGCCGCCCAGTGGGGCAGGGGGAAGCTTCAGAAGAACGACATTTAGGGGTGGGTAGGACTCTGTCGGGTGGACGAGAAAGAGCCTTCCCAGCTGGGGGACGAGCATGAGGCAGGGCCCAGGTGGGGCACTGGAGTCTGCCAGTGTGGCTGGAAGAAGATGGCTCGCCGACCTTGAGGCTCGTTGATTTGCCTGTGTTCGTGGCGGACTCAGCTCAGGGAGAGGCAGGCTTCTTACGACAACAGCTGCCACTTCCGGAGGGCTTCTCCTTGCGCTAAGCACTGTATGGGAACATGATTCTTCAATCCTCCCCAACCCCATGGGGTAGGTAACTAATTCTTCCCATTTTACAGATGAGGCACAGAGAGGTTGAGTGGCTAAGCTAAAGTCACACAGCAAATAAGAGGCTGAAGCAGGGGTGAAGACAGGTCTGCCTGACTTCCAGGAGGGAGCTCTTAACCTTCATGCCGTCCCACCTCCCTGCACAGACACGACTTACTGGGCCAACCAGTCTGTGGGCTCCACGCTGCCGGTCCATCCTCACGCAGTTACTGCGGGGGAGCAAGGAGCTTCCAGCACATCCTTTTCCATTTTCAGCCAATTTTGCTCTTCTTTTCACTCTTTATAGCCAGAAAGCCCGTCCTTAGCAATTTTTTAGCTGCTTACGGGGACATTTACAAATCAAGCTGGTGTTTCTATTTCATGAACGTATTTGGGATATTAATGGCCGAAGGGAAAAAGGATCTGCTCAGAGGGGCCCTGTCATCCCCAACCCAGCGCCCCCCAAAGAACACAGACCCAGACAGAAGCCTGCAAGTGGGCAAAACGTGGACACCACGCACACCCAAGCCAAGAGCAACGCCGCCGACAGCAAATTAGAGTCGCGTGAGTTTAGCCGCACCGCTCCCCAGTTAGGTGCCTCTCACAAGGAGGGCCTCTATTAACTTTTTAACCCTTCTCCTGTCTGTCTGGAGGTGCCCCCTGGAATATGATTTTAGATGCTTTCCATGAGATCAACGAACAGGGAAGAAGCTGGTTATGAATTTCAACTCTGTAACTTTCTCACTCGGGCGGAGGAAGGGCTGGGCCAGTGGGCCTGAGAGGTGGATGGGGCCCCGCTGGCCTAGGGAAGGGGCTCCAGGGGAGAGCTTCTGAGCGGCTGGATGACACCAGCACTGACCTGAGCCCAGCGCGGCCCCTAGCCCCATCCTGGGACACACTGTGCACCAGACACCAGAGAGGCCAGCATTTCTTTAAAAACAGCGAGATGTTAGTGTTGCCTTTTAAAAGCTACGAGAATAATACATGCTCCCTATAGAAAATCAGAGGGAAAAAAGAAAGAGAGAACCATAAAGAAGAAAATAAAAATCCCTCATGATCCCATCTCCCAGACATCGCTTCTGGAACATTCCAGAGCCTTTGCCCTCACTGGCCTTGCTGTCTCCGCAATCCAGGCCTTTTTAAAGGTCACTCCCATACACAGACCTTCCCAAAGACCCCATGGCACCTAGAATCAACCCCAAACTCCTGCCGCTGGCCCACAGGGCGTATCTGAACCAACCGGTGACAAAGCCTCCACACTGCACACCTGCCTGCCTGCCCTCAGGTCCTCTGCAGCCGCTGTGCCTCTGCCTGGAATGTCCCTCCTACATCACCTCACTCTCACCTCCACGCCTCACCCAAAGCCACCTCTTCAGGGAGGCCTTCCATGGCGCCTCAAGGGGCTCTCAGTCACCATCACTCCCCCTGGGCCAGCGCTCTGCCGACCTCATCACGTGAACGGTTCTCTTACTGCTTCTGGTGTATCCACCCATCCACTGTGTCCCCATCACCAGACGCAGCACCCTGTCCTCATTCCCCACCATCACCCACTGCATGGGACACACCTGCACAGAGCTCTCAGTGAGGTGTGCTGAATGGACGAATGAATACCCCTGCGGTCTTTGCTGAGTGTGTGTGCGTGTGTGTGTGTGTGTGTCTGCAAGAACTGCCCACACAGCTGAGATCGCAGGTCAACTCCACACACACACAAATCATCTACCGCTTCTCCCTGCAACTCAACGTGAAGGCTCAGCTCAAGGCCCCCCACTGCCTACTGTGGGACCAGCCCATGTCCCCTACCTCTACCCCAAGGGGGCCCTGATCTGCAAACGCCAGCTCCTGGAGGCAGTAATAACACCTGCACAGCCCTTTACAGTTCACACACTTGAACATTTCCTCCATCCCAGTGGAGTCTCAAAACAACCTGCCTCCAAAGAGGCAGGCAGGTCAAGGGGAGCCTGACCACCCCCAGTTAAAACGAGGCCGGGGGGCTCAGAGAGGTCACACGACTGCTGCCATCACCTGGGAGAAAGCTGACCCTGGACGTCTGGCCCCAAGAGGCACAGCCCACACCTTAACTTCGAATCAGTGAGGTTTCACCATAAAAACAAGAGAGGTGATAACAGAGGAGAGGACAGAGCTCGGCTCTGGAGTCCAACTGCCTGGGTTTCAACCCCAGCTCTGCCACTTACTAGCTGTGTGACCTTGGGCAAGTTCCTTCACTCCTCTGGGCCTCGGTTTCTCCTCTGTCAAGTGGGGATGACAATAGCTCCCGCCTCGTTCCCTCATCAAGAGAAGCAAATGATTTAATAATATACATAAAGGGCACATGCCAACACTCAATAAACACAGAGCCCTTTACAACACCACCCTGAGCCCATCTCTGCCGCATCACCACACCCCTGGCACGTGAACCGCCAGCCCACAGAGGTGAGTCACCTTGCGCAGCGGGCCAGTTCCCAAAAAGCCAGCTGCAGACGGACCGGACCACTATAAACCCACTCCTACTGATGCCCTAACTCACATGCAAATTCCTCCAGCTCTGTCACTCTTCAGGCTGAAGCCCCGCCCAGCCCACCTGAGTGACAAACAGTGACATCTGCAAACACTTCAAGGCTGCCAAGGGGAGAGGTTCCTTCTGTAAAAGGGAGACCCCTCTGTAAGTTCACCCTTCCCACCCGTGATGATCCAGGCAAAGAAATCAATCCCACGTCAAGTGCAGACATGAAGAAAGCCTCCTGAATTCCTCCAGCACACAGTTCTGACTTCAGTTACGAGGCGAGTAAAGAGATTCTCCTAAAATGGCCACATCTCACCGTGCTGCCCTCCCAGGCCCCTGCTTTCCCCTTATGTGCAGAGCCTCAGGGAGTCCCCACCCCTCTTTCCAGGCTCATCACCCTCACGTTCTCCAAACCTCCTCCCTCCAGTCACAACACGTCATGCCACTCTCAAGTGTCCCCCCGCAGGCTTTGGCCGCCGCTGTCCCCTCAACCTGCAGCTGCTCTCTTCCCAGCACCATCGCCCAGCTCCCCAGGCCGGGCCCAGCCCAACGGCAGCTTGTCCCAGAAGCCGCCCCAGCCTGGGAAGAGGCCACCACCAGCCTCTGCACTGAGATCCCACAGCCCTTGGCCACCACCCCCCTGGCACATGCAACTGTTGGGTTCATTTACTCACTCAGCTTGGAGACGAGCACGTCTGGGCCGGGGGGACATCGGAAATAGTCCCTCACTTCGAGAACCTCAGTGCAGGGGAGCCGACATCGTCTGCTGTCAGATAGGGGTCTAAACAGCCCCCACCCCAAACGGCTCTTCCTCAAATTCAGCCCGGCAGCGGTGGTAAGGAGCCTGGCACCCAAGCAGGTGCCCCGCCACCAGCGACTCCTGTTCTCCGCCTGGGACACGGACTCAGCTCAGCCTCACGTCTTTTGAGACCCACAGCAGGGGCACAAGAAACCAGCCTCCGTGAGGGTCCCCTCCTGGGAAGCAGCCCGGGGCGTGGGGAGAAGCCCAGGGCAGACTCCCCGACAGGAGCCCCTCCCACCCCAGCCTTCACCAGGCTCAGCCCAAACAGGCCCCTTGATGAGAACTTCCCGTTTGAATAATCAATGTTTAAAGCTCCGAGCCCGCCAAGGGGAGTGCAAGGCCTTGCTTGTAAATATTTGTCTCGACTGGCAGAGCCAGCCTCTCCCGCCGCAGCCACCCGCCTCGCTCCCGGCCCCCCTCTGCTTGCACAGCTCCCAGCCAACTGCACAGCGGGACGCCCCTGGGGAGGCGGGGGACCGTCTGGCGGCCACGAGGGGCTGCACGGGGAGGTGGGCCCGCCCCGTACCCAGGCCTCTGTGTCAGCAGCCCAGGGGCCACCCATCTGTCTCCTTGGGCCATGGCACAGAGATTCGCTGGGAGGTGTCTCTGGATTCCAAGCAAACGGCTTTTCCCAGGGGGCACCCCAGATTTATGTCTTTCTTATTTTGGAAGAAAGCAAAGCCAAGGACAAAACCCTAGGGGCGTGCTTGCAAATCGTGGCCCACCATCTCCTGTGGTGCAGGACGGCACTCCGCTGCCTGTACCAATGGCTGCCCACGGCGGAACCCACACCGGGCCCCCTGGGCTCCTGCTTGGGGCCACGGAGGCCTGGAGGGTCCCCTCACTAGAGAAGCCATCAATGACGGTGGGTGGCTGTACCTACCAGCTGAGGGGCCTGCCCTGACATCACTGTTGCCAGAGAGTCATTCATTCATCCGTCCATTCAGCCACTCATCCGCTCACCAATTATTTACTCGGCGTCTACCTGTACCAGGCACTGGGGGCTGGACACACAAGTGGACAAAAACAAACCTGGACAAAATCCCTTTGGGCGGAAGTCCCCCAGGCCAAAAAAATCCCACCAACAAATGGAAAATCACAGCAGAGACAAGCGCTGGGGTAGGAGACCTCCCAGGTGTCATGGGAGAGTGAGAGGGGTGTGGCCTGGTCCCGGAGGTCAGGGGGCTTCCCAGGGGAGGTGGACAGGTGACAAGGTCCAGGGAGGGGCCGGGCAGAGCAGGGAGGAAGGACGGTGGGCAGGGGGCCGCCCGAGTCCGGATGCTCACGAGCACCGCCCCTTCTGGCACCTACCCAGCCACTCGTTGAATTTCTTCACCTCGCTCGGGAGCCCCAGCTCGGTGAAGTCCCCGGCATGGATGAGCACGTCGCCGTAGGGCATCTGGATGGGGTCCGTCCTCGAGTGGGTGTCAGACACGCAGACAAAGCGGGTGTATCCGGGCGGCTTGGGGGCGTCATGAGGCACCGGGTCCACCCTGAGGGGAGAGAAGATCATGGGGTCACGGGGTCGCGGCGCTGGGAGCCTGCAGCTCACGTCCCATCAACTCAGACCACAGCCAGGTCAGATCACACGTGGTCCAGATCACATCCGCCTGCCCACCTGCGTCTGAATCCTGCCCCTCCTGATCACTAGCCGGGCAAAACATTTCCCGAGCCTCAGCTTCCCCTCTGTAACGTGGGAAGCCCCGAGGGTTGCTGCAAGGTAATGAGTGGGAAGGGCTGACAGGTACAGCTGGGCATCTGTATGGCGGCTACAGCTAACCTGCTGCTTGACAAGCAGTACCTCTCTACCTTTTTTTTTTTCATTATCAGCCCTTAAGGGGCCTTTTTGTCTTCTTTCTTTTTTTCTTTTTTTTGCGGTACGCGGGCCTCTCACCGTTGTGGCCTCTCCCGCTGCGGAGCACAGGCTCCGGACGCGCAGGCTCAGCGGCCATGGCTCACGGGCCCAGCCGCTCCGCGGCATGTGGGATCTTCCCGGACCGGGGCACGAACCCGCGTCCCCCGCATCGGCAGGCGGACTCTCAACCACTGCGCCACCAGGGAAGCCCAAGGGGCCTTTGTAGATGTTTTTTCTACTCACCCCTCTCTCATAAAGTTCTAACACCACAGATACGCTGTATATCTGTTCATTTACTGTGCGTGTATCTGTGCTTTAGAATCAGAGTAAGATTTTTTTCGCCCCCCAAAACCAGTTTTCACCCCCTTGGGGGGTGCTATCAGCCCCATCAGGGATGCATGGACGGAGCTCCACCTTCCAGCCGGAAGATCCGACTCTCTGGCACTGTGCAGACACAGCACAAGTAGCATCCGGGGAGAGCCACGAGGGAAGGGGGGAATTTCGTGGGAACTTGTGAAACAAAGCACTAAAGACAGGCAGCAATTTTCCAAAACTATGAGAGGGTCCGATCGGGTTTAGAACAAGGGCTTTCCAAGGTCCTGTAGGAAAACAGTTCTGGAATCAGAAGACCAGGCTTCAGATCCCAGATCTGCTGCCCGTCACTAACGCGTAACCTTAGGAAAATGTCTGGCCTTGGTTTGCTCGTCTGTAAAATGGAGCTATCTCATGAGGCAACAATGCTCAGAAAATTAACAAGCAGCACAACTGTTAAGTTCTTGGCCCCTGGGAGCCCCTGGGAGCCTTCTCGTCTTACAGAGGAGGACACCGAACAGGTGGCCCCCCCAGTTCAGGGCTCTCCCAGAGAGCCACACTCTGCCTCCTCAGCTGACTGAGTTTTCCAGGCTCAAAACTCTGAAAAACAACGCAATGACATTTCAACGAGCTGCTCTCTCCCAACGAGGATGCGGCTCGAGGAGTTGTGTTTAAATCTAATTATGCGCCAAACCA
Organism: Lagenorhynchus albirostris; assembly: GCF_949774975.1. NCBI lineage: Eukaryota > Metazoa > Chordata > Mammalia > Artiodactyla > Delphinidae > Lagenorhynchus > Lagenorhynchus albirostris. Next base: position 6,162,793 of record NC_083105.1, read on the forward strand.
AAAGCAGCGCCACATCAGTTACGTAAATACTTTCAAAGGCATCTTTCTGATTATGCTTCTTCTTCTTCAGACAAAATACTTCGAAGAAACGTAACTAACACCTTACAAGAGACGTGGGTTCAGCAGGCTAATGTGCGGGGACCTTTAGCACGCCCCATCCATCGCAGCTACAGCGTCACATCGGCCCCTCCACGTCACCAGGCTGCGGCGGGAGGGGGTCGCGGGGCACCTCTCTGGGGGTGGTTAAGTCAAGTTCGAATCCCAGCAGGTCAGAGCGGGACCCGACCGGGGAGAAGAGGAAAAATCCCTGAGTCTGATGATGGCAACAGGAGGGTTCTGGAGCCCTCCTTCATCCCTCTCATTCCTTCATTCATTCAACACAACACATCCTGAATGCCTACTGGGTACCAGCCCTGAGCTCAAAGCTGGGGAACTGAATGAGCCAGGCCTGATCCCAGACTGACGGTGGAGACAGACCTGGCCAGGAAACGACAATAAAGTCACAAGATTCGATGGGGCAGCAGAAGGGCTGGGGGCCAGAGAAGGCCCTAACCTGGCCTGGGGCCCCCTGAACTTTCCAGGAGGAGGTGATGCCTGAGCTGGTCTGGAAGCTCAAATCTCCCTCCCAGTAATCGCTGCCACTCCTCTGTCCTCTGGGTCCCTCCCCCCACCCCATGTGACAGTCTTGCAGGGAGCCGGCCTGTGAATCCACCTGTCCGCCCCTAACACAGCTGATTGGACCAAGGCAGCCAATCACTACTGGGCTACTGGCCCGGCAAGGAACACGAGTGAGCCAATCAAATTCATTCAAATTCATTCATTCTTTCTTTCTTTCATTCCCCCTCACATACACTGAGGTTGTGAGGACACCACAAGGAAACAGAGAACAAGTCAAAGAGAAAAAAAAAGGAGACACAGGGAGTGAGATGCCACCCCCTGTGAGTCCCTTGTGGAGGAGCCCTGAGCAGTTCCCGCCATCAGCCAGCCAAGAGCACGCGAGTTGCACCGGCGCTAGTCAGGCTGGGCCTGCTGCTGGAGCCCAAGCTCTTTAATTAACTCTGTTCTTACTTCCCTCCGCCCCGAGGCTTCTGAGCTCAGCGAGGAGGCAAACCTAATAATCCCCAGAGAAAAAAAAAATAGACTCTTATTTCCCGGCACTGTCCTCCGGCTATTTGGATTGTAACAAATGCTCAACCTTGAAATAATAATAACAGTAATGATATTGATGATTTCCACGGGCTGAGAGCTCATTACGTGTTCAGCGCTGTACATGCATCTGCTCTCTTCACCCTCACAATGACTGTCTGAGCAGGGCACTATGGTTGTGCCCATTTTATAGATGAGGAAACTGAGGAGCAGAAAAGGCTCACGTGCCCAGGATCTCAGCTATGGAAGCCGGTGGAGCTGGAATTTGAAGCTGGTTTTTGGTTCCAGAACTCACACCAAGCTGGACTGTTTCCAGGCCTTCATTTCATTCATTCAATCTATGGACAAATGCTTCTTGAGTGCCCCCTAAATACCAAACACCTGCTAGGCACAGGACGGGACACCCACAGAGACCACCTCGTGCAGCTCCCAGAAACCCTGCCGGTGTTTAGAAGTGAGGAAAAGAGCGAGAAGAACGAAGATACGGAGAAAGAGAACGAGAGCACACAAAGGGTGGGAGGACTCGGCAGCATCCTTTGAACCCTAGATCCAGCTGTGCCTGAAGCCGATCCCAACCTGGATTTCCTAGCTAATTATGTGAGCCAGTAAACTCTCCTTTACCCATAAGACAATTTGAATTGGGTTTCTGACACTTGCAATGGCAAAACCCTGGCTAACCCCTGAGTTCCAGCAGCCCTGTGGAGTAAGTAACTGAGGCCTGGAAAGGTTAGTCCCACATCCAGGGCACCTGCTAGTACGTTAAAGAGTAGAATTTGAACCTAGGCCTTCAGAACTGGAATGGGGGCATTTAACCTCACACCTTCTCGCGACTAGAAGAAACAAAGCAAAATGGTTATTCCAGAGTCGTTCTTCATGGACCAGAGAGAAGGTATGGAAACAAGTGTTCCTGGTTTGGGGGGGGCCAAACCCGACTTTCCCAAAGCCTCTGCCTGCTGAGGGCCCCCATCAAGGCTGTGGCTCTTTCTCTCTCTCTCTCTGAGACCTATAATCAGTCACCACTCTCTCCAGCCTCACAAGGGATCTGCCCACCGGAATCCTGGCGGCAGGCATGGTGCAGAATAGAGAATGCAGCCTCCGGCACCTGGACCCAGCCTGGCACCCCGGCTCGGCGACTTCCTCGCTGTGCCCTGGACCCTCCCATCCTCCAGTCCAGCTCTGTAAGGTGGGAACCACCCAGGGCTGCCCCCTGCAGCCCATTTCCTGTGCCCTGGACCCCTTCTCGGTCGCTTTCTCCCCTAAGCCATTGGCTCCCCGGAAGTGCAGCTCCTGGTACCAAAGACTCATGTGGGCATCAGAAGCAGAGCCCCATCCCCCCACTACTTCCTGGGGAAACAGGGTACACTGAAAGCCAGGGGGTGGAGAGCAGAGGACTCGTTCCTTCAGTGACGTTCCAAAACCATGTCCAGCCACGTAACTGGACACGAGCTGTGGCGTTCTAGAATGAGAGAGACCTCTGGTCCCCTCCTTTCATCCTACAAGTGGGGAAACGGAGGCCCAGAGGAGGGCAGGGACTGGTTGGCACTTGGCCACACTGCCCAAGGCTCTTTCCATGAAGCACTGGCTCCGAGGTGACCTCCACCCCGAGTCCCTGTGCCTGCCCTTCCTCCCCACATGCTGACTTTGCTTTTGCTGGTCTTCCAAGCTCCGGGGTTATGCCACCACCCCCAGGAAGCCCTCCTTGATCTCCCACCACACTCTTCCTGGGGTGTGCACCCTGCCTCATCCTTGCTCCCTTTTCTTTCCCTCCTCTTGTCCACTGTGCTAGGCTCGAGGGACAGCCCGTGCTGGTGGAGGGGACAGATGCTTAGAAAACTGTCCCACAAATGAATGCATAAGCACAGGCTGAAGCCTGTGTCACGAAGGGAAGGCTCTGAGTGCTTAGATCGGGGTGGGGGGCCGTTAGGAAGGTCTGGGGAAGGGTCAGGGAAGGTGTCCCCAAGGAAGTGACACCTGGGTGAGATCTGAAGGATGAGTCTATGTTGTCAGGACAAAGAGTAGGGGAGGCAGAGGGAACAATGGAATGTCCCAGAAAACACAGAAAGAACAAATGTGTATGGGCGGGGGGTGGGAGGAATTGGGAGATTGGGATGGACACATATACACTATTGATACTATGTATAAAATGGACAACTAGTGAGAACATACTGTATGGCACAGGGAACTCTGCTTAACGCACTGTGGTGACCTAAACGGGAAGGAAATCCAAAAAAGAGGGCATATATGTATAGCTGATTCATTTTGCTGTACAGTAGAAACTAACACAACACTGTAAAGCAACTATACTCCAATAAAAATTAATTTAAATAAAAAACATAAATGTCCCAGGAACCAGAACTGCACCTGGAGCCCTTGGGGAGAGGGTGCAGGATGCGGCTTGAGAACAGACAGAGCCCAGGTCGGGGCTTTCTTCCTGCCACGCCCCCTCGGCCCCTCCCGGGGCCAAGGCTGACCCTCACTGTCTCCTGGAGACCTCTCAGTGCACAGACGGGCTAGGGGCCACTGGGTCCCTTCTGAAGCCTCCGTGTCACCTAGCGAGGGGGTCGGCACTCCAACCTGGCACAGAGGTGAGGGCCGGGGACAGGGGGCCAGTCCCAGCCTGGCGCAGAGCAGTGCCCCGCCCTGCTACATTCTTCAAGGACCCCGCACAGCCTGACGTGCTTGGAGGGTCTTTAAACGGGTTAGTCTAGTATCCACCGATGGAACTCCCTTTAAAGGCCAGAGAGGAGTCGCCATGCCTGGCACCAGCTCCCCCCCCACATAAGGTGGATCCCCAGGGTAACCCTGTCCCGCAGACACTGCTCTCACCTTCTCGCTGAGCAACAGGCCACCCGTCCACCTGCCCACCCAGGACTAAGGGGCCGGTGCCTGGAGGGGCTCTCCCCAGACCACCGCAGGGTTTCTCGGCCCCCAGGGTAAGGGGTCTTCCGTCTCAGGGCCCAAAACCCAGAGGCCCAGATCCAGACATTCACTCCTCAGGCAAAGACAGCCTCGTTACCGCCAGGGTCTCTGGGGGCAACTACATAAATCACGGGGCTCAACCGGAGGCCACGTGTGGATGGTCACTGTTGTTACTAAATGTAAATTGTGGATTTATTAAATAGGGCCCCTCGCTCCCTCACCCCAGAGACAAAGCCCAGGGTGGCGATAAATTACGTACTGGGAAGTGGCGTCCATCCTCCCGCGTCTCCCTCAGTGGAGACTCGCCATGGAAACCCACGTGCTTCCCTGGTGCGCAGGGTGTGAGTCCAAAGAAGGGGGTGGGAGGGAACAGCGCCCCGCCGAGTCCCCACGCGATCCGGCTTCACCCAGCTGGGTACAAAGTTGCATTGCAAAGGTGGGTTGACCCGAGCAGGCAATGAGAGAGCGCCGGATGAGGAGTCCAGGACCAGGGCGCACTGCGTGCTCTTCCCAGGACCCGGCCCAAACCCCCGGCCTCCCCAGAGCCCCACTGCCAGTAAAGCCTGGAGCCCTGGCCTCAGGAGCAGGCAGCACAGAACAGGCCAGGAGGGAGGCAGCGGGGCAGGCCGGTGGGAACCTGCTCCGCCCACAGCAGCTGAGCGACCACAAGAAGCCATTAAGCTTTTTCTCCACAGCACTTGTTGCTCCCAGGATCCTATGCTACCGCACACTTCATGACTCTTACGACATGTCCCACTGGAGGGTCAGCTCAGTGCGGGCAGGGCTCTGTCCCCGATCACTGCTGTGTCCCTGGCACCTAGCCCAGCCAGCGAATACTAACAATACAGGACATCGTGGCCTGGCCCCCCTCTATGTGGGTTCACCTACCTGACCCTCAGTATTACGATGAGCAGCATTACGTAGACGGGGAAACTGAGGCACCGAGAGACACCCGACAAACAAGCGGCAGAGCCAGGATTCAAAGCCGGGCAGGCCAGCCTGGACCCCACAGGCCTAACTAACCAGTGTGCTGCACAGCTGCTCACAAACACCCCGAGAGGACGGATGAATGGATGAATGAACAAATAACCCGCAGTTGTTAAGCAGGGCCCCCTTCTCTCACCTGGTCATTCACTGCCCTTCCTCAGGACACAGTCCGGCCCATGGGGGCCTGCGTGGCTCCCGCCCAGCGCACCCTCCACCCAGCTGGGCGTTCCTGCACTTCCCAGCCGCCCCCCAGCTCAGACCCTGCGGCAACTTCTGCCTGGCCTGCTTCCCCCTCCCAACTTGCTGCCCTCACTCCTCGTCCTCTGGGTCTCAACCTAGAAGTCAGCTCTTCCAGAGGGTCCTTCCTCAGCCCCTTGGCCGCCCTGTCTCCTGACTTCTGTTGCCCTAGCCCTGTTCTGGGACTGGGGGCTGCCCGGCGGGGGTGTTCTACAGGACAGCTCTGCCTGCTACTACTCAGCTGTATCTGCGGTGCCCAGGGGCCCCTCTAATGGGTGTGCAGACAAATGGGCATAGACACGTACCCCACCTGCTCTGCCCGAGGGGCCCGGTGCTCTCGCCCGTCCCCAGTGGCATCCGGGGACCTCAGGCACTGTCACTTCCAGCCCAGGAGGAGAAACCCCAGCAACAGAAGAGAAAACCCAGCCCTGGGAGGGCCTTCCCCCCCTGCAGCAGCCCTGCCAGGCCTCAAGGTCCCAGAGACCAAGGAAGAGCGGGCCTGAGACCCAGGGCCTCCCATCCTGCCCAAATCTGCCAACCTGGCTCCAAACTGGGTACTGGGGTTAGTTTCCCAAAGAGAAGTCGACCAAACAATAAAGTAAGCAGCTACCGACAGGCCAGCCCTGCGGCTCCCACGGAAATGAACGTTTTCCAGAGCAGGCGCTGCAGGGAAGAGGGTGTTCCCAGGGCTGGAACCCACCCCCAGGCCTGGTGCCCACCTGCCTTCCAGAACCCCTTCGCCCACGAATGATCTCTCTGCACCCATCCTCTGCAACAGAAGACCAGTCCCGAGGGAACCACACAGTAACAAGAGGCAGCAACCTCCCCACCCCACTTCCAGGCCCGGGTGTGGAAACCCCCGGCTCCTTCTCTACGCGGGCCGCAGGCCGCGTTCTCCCGTCTCCCCGAAGGGACGGCCGCTGATACCTCACCTGACCACGGTTCCCTAGAGACGGTTCTCAAGGTCCTAGAGGAAGCTGGGGTCTGTGTCCTCATGGGGGCATCTGACCCAGCCTGGAGGTCAGGGGGCCTGCTCTGAGCCCCAGAGCCCAGGAGCATCCCCATCACAGCTCTGACCTCCCTGTGCTCTCACTGGGAACTCGTGGGGCTCCCCCCTCGTCAGGGGCTTGTCAGAGACCCAGACCCAGCACAGGGGCACCCCAAAGGGGCTGAGAGAAGTTTCAGCAATGGAGCAGACGAATGTCTACACTCTCAGATGGAGGGACGTACATACTTACGTCCACAGACATCACAGCAAAAGGATGCTAAGCATGGAGAACGCCCTGGACTGGAGATGGGCGTCAGTTCTGGTGCCTGCCAGCTGTGTGGGCTCGCGTGGGTCACCCATCTGGGCCTCTGCTTCCTCACCAGGTAAGCCCTGTGGTGCAGGGCTGATGGGAGCGGGCAGCGGGGACAAAGGACGAGGACGTTCTGGCAACACCCGGAGTCGCCCAGGGCAGGGCCAGGAATTTACCCACCTCCACCCTGTACCACCTGCACCCCTCCCGACCACTGGAAAAAAAGCCAGGGAGCGGGGGAAAGGTTCTACCTGTGCACAGGAGTCCCGAGTCTATGTTCTCGCTGCGGCCCCACTGCTGGGGCACCCCTGGTATTTTCCATCAGCCCCAAAGGGCAGGCAGCAGAATTCCCCAGTCCTTTTGGAAAGCATCTCTGCTTTTTCAACAGAAGCAAAGGGGGTCTGGGCAAAAGGGATGGGCAGAGGGAAGAGAGGACAGCCAGGCCAAGCCCAGGGTCCTACGCTGCCACGGGGCCTGCAGCAAGTCCCGTCCCCTCCCTGGGCCTCGTCCTCCCCATCTGTACAACGAGGAACATGAATTAGACCAGGGGGTCAGTAACCCAATACCAAATACCAAGAAGGGGCAGCTGGAACTCAGCTCCCCAGACATTGCCACGAGGACGTACGGGCCTGGGGTTGCCAGGACGTTGGGCTTTGTACGGCAAAGCCAGAAGTCTGGATTTTCGTGTGCAATCACCTCATTTTTCAATATTTGTAAAACATTCTCCTGGCCAAATGAAACAAGACTCCAGGCCAGAATCGGCCCACAGGCCAGCACGCTGCAACTTCTCCCACATCCCTCCCAACTCAGAGCCTCGCTGATCTGGGGATCCCAGAACCGTTGCGTGAAACGCTTGGGCCCAGAAGCCAGGAGGCACCCCGAGTCCAGGAGCCCACCCCGGACGGCCCTCACCACCCACACCTTCCACCCCGCAGTCCCATCGGAGACGCCCACTCACATCTGCACATGCGGCGGCTGGAAGCGGCCCTGGTTGATGTTGTAGAAGGTGAAGGCCTGGGTGGGGTTGGAGCTGTACTCGTCCACCTCGATGATAAGCCGACTGTGCTGGTGCCTCCGAGCGGCCATCGCGTGGGACTGGGAGAAGGCCATGCCCAGGCCGCAGGGCAGGAGGGCCAGGGCCTCTGCTTTCAGGACGCCGGGATCCCACCTAGCGCGCCACATGGACTTCCGCAGGCCGCCCGGGCATCTCCCGCCGCCCGGCCCCGAGCCAGACCTGGGAACAGACTGAGGAGACGAAGCAGAACCGTGCGACAGTTAATCTGTTTGGGATTTGCTTTATTTAATGTCAGATGAAGATTTAGAAAGAGGGAGAGGGCGGGGGAGAGGAAAAAAAAAAAAAAAACACAGTCGTACAGCTCAAAAACTCATTACAAATCTTTCCAACTCAGCAGTTTGATGAATATACTTTGGTGAAAAGAAAAGGGAAGGGAGGGAGGGGACCAAAAAAAAAAAAAAAAAAACCCACAACGCCATGGACGGATGCATGCATGGTCCAACATGTTTAAATACTTAAGACTTTTTTTTTTTTTTTTGCCTTCGACAAAACCCCCCAGAGCCCACAGCGTGGCCGTGAGATGCGGAAGACAATGGCTGGTATTCTGGAAACAGGTAAGGTAAGTTTTACTTTTCGGAACTGGGGAATAGGAAGGATTCACCTCCAACCCCACCCGCTCCCCTCAGACCCCCCCACCAACACACTCCCACACGGCCACACCCCTACAAGCCCGAGCAGGTGGGGAAAGCACGGGCACAAATTCCTTCATCAACCACCATTTCGCCTAAAGATATCGTTTTAGCAGCGCCCGGAGAAGGGATTTTCCCAGAAAGATTACCATACACCAACTCAGCTCAGAGGGTGGCCATGGTCGGGCGTGGGGTGGGAATCTACTTAAAAAACAAAACAAAACAAAAAACCAATAACCTTCTCAAACGCCTTATAGGGATCTCAGGAATTCCGATGTTCCCAGTCAAACCTTGAATCCACTCACATCACAGCTTACAGACGCTATAGATATTTTTTTCATTTCTTTCATTGGAAAGTACAGTTTGCATTTGTAGTTACTAGATTAAAATGTCCCTTTTTTGATTCCAACTCGCCTATGTGAAATCCTGGAAACAAGACTGCATCCTACCCTGACACACACCCTTGCCATGACGGCCCATGCGTCCTCACTAAGATCATCTTTTTTCTTGCTCTTTTCCATAATTTTTTTTAACTATGTAAACAGGAAATGCCTCAAAGATTCGGATTTTTTGGGGTTTTGGTCATTAAGACCCTCCGACGATTGTATCTGCACTTCATTTAACCAAGGAGAAAATAACATCATTTAAACTATTCCTGGACAGTCAGATCCCAGTCACGTTAAAGGAAGAAAAAATCCCCTTTGCTTTGCACATGGAAGAAGAATGGACACAGTCAGAAAACAAATTAGATTAGGAAAATGACAAAAATTAGAGACTGGAGAACATTTTAATTAGGTGCAAAGGAGAAATGGATTATTAATTTTTTGAACTCTCAACAATCATGCCCATAAAAGGTGCAATAAATACCAATATCCTTCTGCTCTCCCGTCACCATCCTCCCCCCAAAAAATGCATCCTGACTCAGAATACACATCCCTCCTTTCCACTTGGGAAGATAAGGAGAAAAAACTCAGCCTTTTCCCTCCAGGACGCACTTGCTCCCGTTCTTTGTCCTGTTCGTTGTTTCTAACGAATCGGTTCCCGCAGCGGATGCAGCGTGGCAGGCCTCCTAGCTGGGTGAGTCAGGGCGCCCAGGCCTCGGGGCCTGTGCCCATCCTGTTTACCCCGGGAGAGGCCGCAAGGCCGCAGACGCCGAAGTCCAGGGCTCCAACAGCCCAGATCTGAACAAGAGTTTGAGGCCCGGCCTGGAGCTGACCTGCTGTGTGACCTTAAGCCAACTTCCTAATCTAAGTCTTAGCTTCGTCTTCCGGGAAGTGGGTGTGATAACAGTAACATCGCCCCCCAGGGCAGCTGCGCAGGTTAAACGAACGGGAATTCTGAGCACAGTGCCCGGCAGGCACCAAGCGCCCAGCTAATGTTCGCCGTTACTATTATAATCACGATTCAGTTCAATCGGGGACCTGTGTACGGAAGGCCTGCTGGGGGCAGGTGCTGCCCAGGTGCTGGGGCACCTGTGGTCCAGGGGTGTCCAGTGTGAGCAAAGGGTGCAGCTCCAGGAGCCCCGAAGAACCGCAGTCTTCTCAAATGTAAGCTGACTACGCCAAGCCCCTGCTTGAAATCCTTACCGTGGCTCCTCTGATGAGGCCCCACGGCCCGCGGGCCCTGCCCACACTCCAGCCACACAGGTCTGTGCCCAGCAGGCTCCAGTGCCCAGAGGCCGCTAGCTAATGAGTGCTGTGAGCTGGTTCAGAGCACGCAGTTCCAACACTTTCAAGGGGCCCCTCTCTAAGACTCACCACCTACCTATGACATCGGGGTTCCAATACCCCACATTCTGCAGATGAGAACGGTGTGTCACAGAGAAGTGAGGTCTCTTGCCCAAGGCCAGCACAGAGAGAGGGTGGTGCCGAGACCTGGACACAGGCAGCCTAGACCCCCCTTGGCCTCCTCTCCATCTGGCCAAACTCACCCTTCACCCCTCAACAACGCCAGTGTTTCCTCAGAGAGGCCTTGATCAGGGGTCCTCAGCCCAGGGTCCCATGAAGAGCCTGGATGTCCACTGGGGGCTGAGCCTAGGTCTCCCTCGCTCACCCTGGTACGTCAGATCAAGCCCCAGCAGCTCTGTGACCTGCCAGGGGCTCTGATTCCTCGTCCACGAGATGGAGAGAAAATAGTACCCATGTCATACAGTCGTGAAGATTAAATGAGGTGACACACGTAAACTGCTTTTCACAGAGCCCAGCACATAGCAAATGCTCAAAAATGTTGTTATTGTTGTTCGTATCATCATCATCATCACCCCAGGGCCCAGCACAGATGCTTCATAAATACTGAATTAGTGAATGTATGGGTGCAGGGATGGATGGAAGGATGGAGAAATGGAGGGAAGGATGCAGGGATGGAGGAAGGGAGGGGTGTGGGGATGGGGCCCTCCACCCACCCCTGCCCCCAAGGAGCGGGCGCCTGCGTGCCCTGCAGCAAGGCTAGCCGCAGTGGGGGAGAACCTGTCTGCACCAGGGGACTCGGCCAGAAAACGCAGGCTGCAAGGCGTCCCGGGAGGCGCTCCGCAGTGAAATGCTGCATTTCACATAAAGGGGGTTTGCAATGGGCCCCGCTCAGAGAAATCAGGGAAACTGGGAACGCAGAGCCTTCTTTTAATGCCCATTTAATATTTATGGCGCTGCAGCAGCGTCAGCCACTGTGCGGAGATCGCAGCCGATCCACGGAGCGGGAGCAGCGATTCCCAAACACACGGCTTGGAGCTGGGAAGCATGTACACCTGGTCCACAAAACAACACAGCACGCAGGCGACGTGGAGGGCGCTGGGACCACTGCGGGGGAGACGACCTGGGCTTCCATCCTGGCTCTCTGTCCAGTGGAATGACCTTGAGCAAGTTACACATCCTGGCTGGGCCACCGGAGCCGCCTCCGTGCCAGCAGGCAGGAAGGAAATGGGACTACGAAGAGGAGGGTGGAATAGATTGATTAACGCATTTACTTATTCAACAAATGTTGACCTTGGCCCTAGGAGCCATCACCGGTCCAGAAGCCACAAAGAGCAGTGAAAGAATCAACAGGTCACAGCCCTCAAGGAACCGGGGTGGGGGCAAGAAAGCAAACACATAGGTAAATAGAAAAGATACTTCCAGATAATAATAGGTACCTGGAAGAAGACAGGATGGGGTGATGCAATAATGAGTACTGGGGGAGAAGAGGGTGGTTACTTTACATTGATGATCAAGAAAATCCTGTATAAAGACGTGCCATCGCCTCAAAATGAATGCTGAGAGGGAGCCAGACCTGGGAAAGAGAACCAAGGCAGAGGGGACAGCGAGTGCAAAGGCCCTGAGGCAGAGACCGCATCAATAAACAGTCTCATCGTATCATTATTGCTGTTGGCCCCTGGTGCGCTTCTGCAATGGAGGAGGGCCTGGACTTTGAGGTCAGAGGTTCAGGGTTCAAATTCGGTGCTGTTTAGCTACGGGACCCTGGGCAGTCACTTAACCTCTCTGTGCTTCCACTTTCTCATCGGTCGCGTCAGGAGGTGACAGATGGGGTGACGGGAGCCTTGTGCCGGCCCCTCCATAAAGGACCAGTCAGCCCAGATTGGGAGAGTTGAAAACTTCTTGTTGAAAAACTCCTTCCATTCTTTAGGGCTCGCTTTTCAAAAGTCTTATTCTTTCACAAGGTGGTTTCTCTTTTTGTTTTCCTCTCAGAGACATTTATTTGTTGGTCCTCAGGTGCCTTGAGGCGAGTCAGGCCAGGAGGAGCCTGGATGCCGGCCGAGGCACCAGGCGGCAATTAGCTATTAGGGACGGACGGTCCGGAAGCTCACACCCGGGAAAGAGGCCAACCTGGGCCCCACCTCCCGCTGCTGCCTCCACAACCTTGTCTGCCCTCCATTGCTGCATCACCAAGGCCACACATCACACCAGCCTCCAGAACCAAGGCGCTAACACGCACCCTGACCACGCCATTCCTTCCCACACACTGGATCTCGTCAGGAGCCCGGCTCCTTAGAGCCCAGGAGCCCACACCTGCCCCCAGCCTCACCACTCAGGCCAAGCTCTCCACTCCAGGATTCCCCGGCACACCAGGAGTCCCACCTCTGAGCCTTCGCACTTGCTGTTCCCTCCGCCTGGAAGGCTCCACGCACCACCCCCACCTGTGCACACACACCTGTTTCCTGGCTCGGGGCCTTGGGAAGATGCCCCCCCCCCACCGACTCTGACCTCCCTGGGGTTTCTCTCACCGAAGCTCCCAGAGTAATGTCCTGTGTCTGGGCTGAGACGCCAAAGAATGAAACAATACACAAACGAATGAGTGAGTAAGATAAACCATACAGGCCCTCAGGTACCCAGCCCAGACTCCAAAGCAGCTTTAACCTCCTCAGATTTGGGGTTTCTCACCTGTAAACATGTGGAGGCTAAACCTCCCTCCCAGAGCCATTGGCAGGAGTGCAGGACACGGTACCTGCAAAAGCACCTGGCTGGGAGCCAGCACCCAGTAGGTTCTCACTAAGCGTCTCTTCTACTGGGGTTAGAAAGTTCCGATGAAACCCAGGAGCTCTTCCAGGAACTTCCGAGAATCGAGCAGAGATTTTCAGATAATCAGGGGGCTCCTGGCCCCTGCCCTCCCATCCAGTACTGGGTGAGTCAGAGGTCACTCCTTCCCAGGGTGCTGTGATTGGACACACCCTGTACCACCCGCCCTTGACTAGTTTTCTAGGCAAACTTCACCACTCCCTCACCCAGGTCACCGCAGAACACCGGTCAGCCCTGAAACACCCACTTCCCCCCTCGAGGGCAGGCCCTGTTCTGGGACCCAAATGACTCAGATACGAAACTGACCCTCAAAGGGCTTGGAGCCCCGCAGGAGTAGCTGGACAGATCAGCAGGGCAGCTCAGACCCCTTTATGAGGAGGTAGAGGGGAGGGGCCTGGAGGGCCCCCGAGAAGGCCCCTACCAAACTATGAGGCCCCTGGCACGTGCTGAAGGCCCAAAAGGAGACACTGAGAAGGACCTCGGCGTACACGGAGCATCTTAATAGCAGGTGGATTTCTGCAAAGGAGACAAGACACTTGGGTGGTCCCGGCAGCCCAAATCTGCCCAACAGATACGGAAGGGAAATCTACAAGCCACCGCGCTGCCGGGGTCGCCGATCTGCAGACCAAAGACAGCTTCCCTTTGCCACACGGCTTGAGGCAGCCACTCCCTCAGGCTCTTCAGAGCCGGGGTGGGCTCGGGACAGTCCCGGTTCACGTCTGCTGTCCCCGGTCAGTCATTACGACCAGCATCCTCTCCAGCTCTCAAAAGTGCCCCCATTTCAATAGCTGAAAATATCATAAAGGGTAAAGGTCACCGTAATGCAAGCCAACCAGAGGCTGTTAAGGCGACCACCCCCAGGAGGTACCCATGTCTCTCTCTCTCCATCACCGGCATGTCTGTAGCCATAACTTGAGGCCGGGACGATACTGTGCTGTCCTGAGTCCGAAACTCGGATGACAGTCAATGATTACACAGGGGTCACTGTCCATTAAACAGGAGAAGCCCCCCGAGAAACATGTGCCCCGAGAGCCTTTCCCACAGCAGCGTTCTGACGAAGCCCAACACCCGGAGAGTGTCCCCAGGATTCCAACCCCGTCTTCACTCCCACTCCTCTCCTCCCTGGACCGTGAGTGGGGGGCAGCCAGCAGCCCCAGCCCCTGCAACGGGTCAGCCCAGCATGCAGACGACTGTCTCTGGCCGGTCGCCCAGAGCGATGCAGAGAGGAAGGCGGCTCAGCCCAACGCCCTGCTCGCTGAAGCTTTTGTTGAGAACTTAGCGGCAAGGCGGCAAAACGTTGCAGGAAAACCACGCCCACGCTAACACCTAAGTTATGCCCCCCCGCAAAGCAAAATGCAGGAGAAATCATATTTAACAGAAAAGTGCCCAGTGTGGGGATTTGGGAATGATTCTTTTACAGGTCATGCTTCCACATGAGCTCAAAAGTCACTCCTAAACTGGTTTTTTTTCCCGTTGTTTTGCTCATGCCTGTAAATATGCAATTGATTAGTCAGTAGTTGAAAATGTCAGAAAGGGTATAAAAACCAAAAAAATGAAAAAAACATAGGAACTCAAAGGAAAGGAAAAAGAACAAACAGCCCAGTAGGAAAAAAATCAGACCCAATCCCCCCATGTGTCTGAAATGACAGCCCTTATGTTTGACCTCCTTCTTTATCAACTGTGGGTTTCCAAGGGAAAAAAAAAAAAAATACTGGCCTGCAGCTGGTATTAGCAGCCACGTTGAATAAGCTGATGGGCTAAGTCGATGAAGGAATCCACAAATATTGTGAAAATCAGACCATATTCCTTGAAAAAGGATCAACCACGAGTGACTTTAAAGCATTACCACTTTAAAACCTTTTAGCTGGGCCCATTTTGAATTATGACTACATGATTTTAAATTACACTTTCTAATTCCTCGCCGCCCACCCCCCCCCACAAGCAGTCGCTGCCGCTTCATTTTCCAATTATGTACTTTTATTTCAGAATGATGAAGACGGCTACTTACTGGATCATGTCCTGTCTGCCACAAATAGCTGCTCACTTATTCCTTTAATTTTAGATACGAACGCAGTCAGTTCACCCCGCTGGTCTTCAAATTCGGAATATTCTCCATTCCCGGAGCACCGAACGAGGCCCGAGAAGCAAAGAAACCCTCAAAGCTCGGACTGAGAAATACGTGTGTAAAGCAGTGCTCTGCTCCATAAATTATTATAATTCTTGGTGCTTTCTATATCCATCTAGCAGATCAGCAATCACATAAATAATGGTGAATGCACTGATTTTTCTTCTGCAAAGTGCTATGTCCTAGTTTTCGAAATAAAGCATTTGGAGAGTCGCGTATCTGTGGAGTTGAGATGGGAAGCTGCTCGGATCCGTTTCAAAAGAGCACGCACACATACCCACACGCAAAAGGAAATACGAGTTACACGTGAAAAAAACCAGCATTCTGCATCCTTTTCCCACGTACGCGTCAAGTAACACTCAACGTTAATGGAGGTGTGGGATGCACATGGTTGGGGAGGGGGAGAAGCAAGGGGGTCTGGGGTGCTCAGCGTTCAGTTACAATTTGCAAAGAAAGTGAATGTGGATTTACAGTTCTCATGGAAATCTATTAAACAGATGTCACTGAAGCATAATCAAATCGGCACTATGGTAATTCTACACTTAAGTCTGAGATTGGGGTTTTGCCATTTTTATGATCAGTTTAAGTGCATTTTTTGTGATCATGCGGGAATTTGCAATTAAGGATTAAATCTCCAAAGTATGATCAATTAACTAATGTGTCTGAATGGCAAACTTACTAAAAGCAAAACTCCATTCTCCATAACCCCCCCCACCCCACCCCCCCCCCCCGCACACACATACCCCTTTGTGCGGGGAGCCTAGGGTGGGGGAGGGAACGTTTGCCTTTTCCGTGAGCATTGCAATGCCAAAAGCACTTCGTTGTGAAGGGGGAAAGGCAGGGCGCAGGGATGAGCTCACACTTCTCAGGTAGCCGGTGCAATATATTTTGCAGCCTTGCAGGCTGCGGTACTGTCGGAAAATGCAAAAGCATGCAATGAAGGGGAAACGGGAGGCAGAGGCATCATTTTCCCCTTAAAGTGATGAAATTAGCATGCGCGATGCCAAAAGTCTTTTCATGTGTATCAACGCTGAGCCTCAAATCCTTCTTGGAAGGAGGGGATGGAAATGTGAAGTCATGCAGTAGAAGCAAACTTTCAGGGTTTGGGGTGGGTTGGGGTGGTGGAGAGAGACACTTACTCCGTCCTTGAGTCTGAACTCAACGCATCTCACAATCAACCAGAGGGGAGACATTTTTTGGGGGGGTAGCTGCATCTACTTATGATGTATGAGCAGAGTCTGACATCAAGCTGGCCAAGTTCACGTCCAAGAAAACTCCGCCAAATGGTAATTCACAGAAAGGTGTGGAAAGACCAAAGAGCATCTCAAGCCACTATCTGAGTCCAAAATTAAAACATATAATCCCAAATTGCTAAGATTTATTTTTTTTCATGGGATTGGGCTGCCCTCGTTGGCCACAGATATTTTAAATGGAAATAAAGCATAACTAAGTCTTGTCTCCTTAGCGGGGCGGGGGGGGGGGAATCAAAATAAAGTGAAGCATTTGTTTTAGCAGCAGAATGGCCGTGTCACCAGGGGGAGTCACAGCAAATCAAATTAACAGAGGAACTATCTATACCTTCTCTCCAACACCACCCCCCAAAAAGGGGGCCTCTCTTTTTTTGGTCTCCCTTAGGGTTGCTTTTGCTTTTTACATTTTTGTCACTTCTTCAGACCCGAGTCACACAATGTCAGTGGCAGCTTGGAGAGGATGCTAGCTGGTGGTCTCATTCCGTGGGGACATCCACACCCCAGGAAACACGGCTGCAGGGAATTGCTTTCAGGGTGACCCAGCAGTCTAGATGGTTCTTGCTGTGATCTTGCTGTGTGACCCAGCATAGTCTAGATGGTTCTTCCCTTCGCCTCCTCTCCTCCCTGCCCCCCAAGTGTTTGGCATATCTGATCCTAGAGGGTGAGAAGTTTGGCCGGAAGGAAGACCCCACAAGCAGCCTGTCTCACATCTGCGATGCCATTAACTGTGTGATCGGTGGGCACAGAGCAAGCCTGAGAACTCATTCCCGGGCTCCTGCACCTGGGGAGTCCCTTTCCCCAGGGTCCCTCGCTCCAGAGGTGCAGGCAGACAAAAGGTACCAATTTGCTGAACGGAGAGATCTCAGAGAGAAGAAGAATGGAAAGGGGGGATGCTTGAAAAGACCCTTTTTCCGTTCCTGGTGAGGGAGGGGCAATGGGAGAGACATGTCACATTGTCACATTAAAGATTTTGACAGACAATTGAGGGATAATGCAGAAATTCCACCCTTACTGCAGTGCACCGCCGAAACTTGAAAGGCATTAACTAACCTCCACTAATTGCATGTTTTTCTGTGCATAATATTTACTTGTTAAAAGTCTTTGCCTGGATGATTAATTTCCTCTGCCCTGCTATTCGTGATCAGTTCACAGGCCTGAAATTGGGAAAACGAAATCATTTTGATAGATTTAAAAGATGGTTGCACTTTGGGGAAGGTTTTCTGTTTTCCACTAGTCCAGAACCCGCACCCAGAATGCTGATTTTTCTTCTTGAGTGCCACCCTTTAGTGAAATCCTGCTACCATCCTTAATTCCTCAGATAAGTGCAGAGAGATGTGTCCTGTGTTAGGTGAATGCCTGCAAGGGAATGTAGCAAGTTCAAGGGAAAACAAATGAACTTAAATTACCTTCATCGGATGAAGGTTTAATAGTGGACTGGGAAATTTTTTTAAATTTCTTGAATGGCTACTTTTTGTGTCTGTGTATCCCTGACACGGTTTGGGCGCTAACAGAAAGCTCCTAAAGCCCCAGTCTCTTACCTAAACTTAGACCTACTCTATCTGTCCATAAACACAGCCCACAGGGTTAGGGTGTATATGAATGATTTTAAGTGTTCCCACAGCAACTGCATCGGAGATAAGACATCCCATATGTAGGTGACACTCTGAGCCTGCCCACATGAACATCACAGGGATCTACTTCAATCCAGGTCTTCGGAAATTCCCAGGACTAAGAAATAAATAGGAAGGCTGCCCCACGTTGAACCACTTCCGAATACACGATTAAACCCCTGTGACCGGATTATCGCCTTTTGACTAGCCATCAGCACCTCCACGGAGTGAGCACGCAAATAGATGTAACCGTTTCGCAGAAACCCATCTTAAGGAAAAAGATTTTACAAGTGCTGTGGGGCTGCCACTTGGAAAGCCAATTTGCAGGGAGCTGGGCGTCAGGAAGCACAGTTTATTATGCATGGCTGCCACACCGCAGTCCCCGAGTTACACTGTGCCTGGCTCCACGATGCCTCCCAAGCACCCCCCGCTGGCTCCACAGCCCCGGTGTGCTCCCCACCACCAGAGGCCTGCCTCGGCCCAGCCAAATCCACCACCCCCTCCCCAAATGGTCTCTTAGTGCGTTGGCTCGCGTGGATGGAGGGCCTGGCTTCCAACTTGAATGTGGCAGTCAGCCGGTGGCCTCTGAGACATCCCCCAGAGCATTTGAGCCAATGTGACAAATTATTCATGAAGTTGGTTTAATTTTTTTTTTTTGCAAACACCAGGTAGGGTATTGACGATGGTAGTGTCTGCTTGGGCCCCCAGCATGGCTGGTCCCGGCTAACAAGCCTCCCACCACCATTCAAGTCCTGTGGGGCCAGCTCGCCCTCCACCAACCAGCCCACTTTTGTTCACTGGTTTAATTTCATAATTGTTTGCCACTTAACAAGCTCTCCTCTGGGCCGTTCAATAGGGGCCTTGGAAATGGGGAGGGAGAGGCAACCAAGCCCCCAAGGGGAGCTGGGAAATGCTCTGACCCATCACTGGGCAAAGACTTCCCAGAGAGCTCAGCGAGCAGCCTTGGGGGCCACTTCCAGGGTGGGGCCACCTGATCCCACCTCCAGCCTCCCAGCCCCAGTGGAGAGTGGATGGGAGGGGAGGGGATGGAAGACACGGTGGCCAAAGCTGTGGCCCGCCACAGACTCCTGGACACATCAGCTCTCAGACTGACCCTCTTCTGTCTCCACCGATTCCAGGGAGACTATGCGTGAATTCACTCTCTCATAACAAGTCGCAGAATAAACACACACGAGACAAAACTGTTCCTCAGCCTGGACAGTCCATGAAATACTGCCTGCGTGGCTAGAACCTGCCTGGTCAGCCACCGAATCCCCTGTGCCCGGCGCACGGCAGACAGTAATAAATATGTACAGAACGAGTGAGTGGATGGACGGGTGGCTGGGGGGTGGATGGATGGATGGATGGATGAAGTTTGCAGCAATGCCTAGCAAAAGTGGCCACTAGACCAGCATTAGTGCCCGCCTCCCTTGCCCCCAAGTACCAGCAGGGGCTTCGCTGCGCACAGTAGGCCCTCAACGACTAGGGGCTGCTATTGTTATCACCATCTTCATCACTTGCACCCCACCAATCCGCTTCTTCCACCAGCAACTCCGCCAGCAGCCAGCAGCGACTGGCGAGCTAGGGAAAAGTTTCGCTGACCCCTCGGCCCTAGTCAGAGTCCAGCGCCCCGGCCGAGCCCCTCCCAGCGGCACCCGCTAGGCCGCCAGGGCAGTCGGGGTGCCGGGCCAGGGCGCCAGCACCCGGCAAAGGCAGCCAAAGTAACTTTGCTGGCGCCCCTGCGCCGCGCCGCGGGCGTCACCCCGTGCCTGGAGAGGGTCCCGGCCGCGACCCCGCCCGGCCCGGCGTCCGCGCCCCTCGCCCGCCGCGCCCCGGCCCGCGCCCGGCCCGCCCCCCGGCCCTACCTGGCCCCGGGCTCCTCTTCGGCGGCCGCGGCGGCCGCGAGCTGCAGCGCGCACGGAGGGAGGCAGGGGCCCGGCTCCGGGGAGGGAGGCGCGCAGGGGCGGGGGCTCCTCCGGCGGCGGCCGCCTTGCCGCGCGTCCGAGGCAGCAAGTGGGAGCCAGACTCCTCCTTCGGGGGGCGGGGGGCTCCCCGCCGCCAGCTCCCTCGCCCGCCCGCCCGCCTGCCCGCCCGCCGCGCGGCTCCGAGCCTCTCCAGCTCCCCCTCCCGCCGCCGCCCTCCTCCCTCCCCCCTTCCTCCTCGCCTCCCCCCTCCCCGGCGCCAGGAGGGGCGCGCTCGCGCCTTCGGTCCCCGGTCCCGCGCGGCCGCCGCCGGGGCCCCCACCAAGCCGGCCAGGCCTCGGCCCCCGGCCCCCGCCCGGGCCCGGCGACGCATCCCGCCGCCCAGGGGAAGGGAGCTAGGCAGCCGGCCGGGGCGCGGGGAGGAGGAGCGGAGCCCGCGCTGCGGAAAAGGGCCGGCGGCTGCCTCGCCTCGCCCAGCGCCTCTCCCCGGCCCCGGGCCCGGCCGCGCGCGGGGTGGGCGGGGAGCGCGGCGGGGGCGCTCTCACCTCCCGAGCCGCGGCAGCGGGTACCGCGTGCTGGGGCTTTCGCTGCTCCTTCCGGGGCGCCGCGGCCCCCTCCCCCGGCCCGGACCCTCTTCCAGGACCGCGAGGGTACCCGGCCCTGGACCCCTCCTGCCAGGAGTCTGAGAGTTCCCCTCCGCCCCCCTCTCCAAGAGATGTGGACCCCAGCCCCTAGGCTGCATAGGCCTGGCCCCCCTCCTGCGCCCCCATCTCTTCCCTCTGGGGGTCCCAGGTCCCCAATCCCGGGGTAGAATGGGTAGCCAGCAGCGGTCTAACCCGGAGTGGGCAGGTAAGCTGGTCTGGACCCGAGGACCTGACCCTTGGCTTGAAGAAGGCCCTGACTTATTGGGGAGGGGGGAGAGCAACACCCCAGCTTCCGTGGCCCTACCCTGGGGAGTCTGAGAGGCTCCTTGTGACCTCTAGCCTCTGACATGGGTGGAGACTGGTGTCCACCGGCACAGGTCAGGCCAGGGCCTCCCAGACTGAGAGGCAGGTGAGAAGGAGGTGTAACTCCTCAGAGGTCCACCTAAGGCGCCCCAACAAATGTTTGTGGGTCCCCCTCCCCCAGCACACTCGCATTACCCCGTGCCTCCCACTTCCGCCTTCATCAGAGCTTCAGACACAAACCCCAAGGACAGGACACCCCATGTGGGTGCCTCAGGCCTGGCCTGCCCCTGGGAAGAGCCAGTCTGGTAGGGCGACAGACAGGGACAGGGCAGGTGAGGGCGGCGGGGAAGTGGGAACGGCTACCCAGTGGGGCTTCCTGGAGGTGGACCCACCCCAACTAAGTGTATGCAAGGAGAGAAAGTACAGAAAAGGCATTCCAGGCAGAGGGAACAGGGTTTGCAAACGCCTCGGCATACTTGGGATGGCAGCGTCAGTGGAGCTGAAGAAAGAGGAAACGTGCTGGAGGGGCCTCGGATGCCTGCCTAGGGGAGTATCGGTGGCAGCCGCGGAAGGTTTTTGAGCAGGGGCAC
The DNA here is from genome assembly GCF_949774975.1 of Lagenorhynchus albirostris. Classification (NCBI taxonomy): domain Eukaryota; kingdom Metazoa; phylum Chordata; class Mammalia; order Artiodactyla; family Delphinidae; genus Lagenorhynchus; species Lagenorhynchus albirostris. The sequence goes on from NC_083105.1 coordinate 6,184,033, forward strand.
CTGACCGAGTTCACCTTTCCGGAGTTTGCTCAGGCAGCCCTGACCGGAGGGGGAGGGGCTGAAGAGGGCAGAGGCTGGAGCTGCTGAGGGAGACGAGGGGGGCCTGGGCGGCGGCCCTGACGCCAGGACGGGGGGGAGGGGGTGCTGCTGAGGGGGCCTCAGCTGGTCACCCCCCTCCTGCTTCCTTGTCTATGGACCTCACTTGGCAGAATCGCTGGGACGATTCTCGGGCAGAGTTAAGAGGCCAGGCTGGAAATACAAGGTCAGCGGGCGAGTGGGAAGGCCAGGTAAAACACATGGTGGGTGGGTACAGCGATGGTAGGCCACTCAGTCTCCCTCCGGGGCCAGTCCTGGAAATCGGGTTCCCCAGTCCCCTCCCCCCCATGAGTACTTGCTCTGGCTCCCGAGGCCATGCTTACCTTTGCAGGTGCCCAGCTCGAGTCTGCCTGGCCCCCTGAGGGCAGGCTCTCCCAGGCCAGGTGGAGAGGAGTGTGGGAGCGGTCACTGGGAATTTAGGAAAGTAACCCCAGGTGAAAGCACAGGCCTGCTGCCGGGGAGGAGGTTTGGTCAGTCCACTGTCAGCTTCACAGCTCAGGCGGCTGCAACATCCACCTGGTACCTGTGTCGTCCTGGGAACTGTGTGTCTGCCAGGCCCGTGTTGGGTGGCCAGGGATACAGGGGGCACCCATGAAAGGCCAAAGGGGAGACACACCCAGAGAACACCCCAGACTGAGTGTCAGGTGGGAAGGAGAGATGCCCATCCTGGGGGATGGGGCAGGGCTTCCTGGAAGAGAGGGCCTAGGACTGGGCCTGGAAGAAAGGGCAGAACGTGGACGGGGGAGATGAGCCTGCTGGGCACTACCAACAGTAGGAAGAGCAGATGCCCAGGACGGGGAGGGGGGAGGTGCGGACCCCTGAGGAACTGGAGCAGTCCATAAGGCAGGCCTTGAATGCCATGACCAGCAGGTCGCGGGTGCCCCGAAGGCTTTTGAGCAAGATGCTCTGTGGTGTCTTGTGTCCCAGCACCCGGGACAAGGCCAATGTCAGGTGAGTGAGTGAATGAATAAGCAGATGAAGGATGAGATCCGCTGACCTAACCTCCCCTTGACACACAGAGCCTCCCACTCCTCCAGTCGGGCTGTCCAACTCTGGAGCATGAAGGAGCAGCCCAGACTCAGCGGGGAGCATCTTTCTCCCCCTAGGGATGCAGGCTTCCCAAGCGCAATGTCTCCATGGGTCCATCCTACCTGCCTGGGAGACAGGGCTTGGGCCCAGTAGCCCAACAGACTCCACCTGTTACCTGCCAAGGACAAAGCCACAACTTGTTCGTGGCCTCCGGAGACCCGAGGGGACATGTGGTTGGGGATGGTGGAGAATTTTTGGTCTTGGTCTTGAGGGGAGAGCAGAGATGTTCTTGTGACACTCATCCTCCAAGATCAGCTTCCTCACCACCTCTGATCCCACCGGGCCTCACCTCAGCTCCCAGATACCATCTCTTATCTTCCTGGGATATGCATTTATTGAGCAATTACTATATGCCTGGCACTTAGCACTTCCTTCGGAGCAAGGCATGAGCTCCCCACCAAAGGGGCCTGCATTACATGCACCACCCAGTCCCAGACATTGAGCTCTGAACTTGACCCACACCTACCCTGGTCCAGGCTGCCTCCTGAAGGTCAGGCTGCTTTGGGCCCCAAACCTACATCCCGCAGGCCTGGAGCCCATCATAGATGCCCAGTGAACGGGCTCCGAAAGATGGAGAATGAGGAGTGCAGGATGGGCAGGGTAGACCCACTCCTAAAAGAGCAACCAATCTGGCAAACGCAGCAGACATTCTGCTTTTGGAAAATTTAATAACACAGTGGCACTTGTTCATGGAGACTAATAGAAACACCACACAATCCCACACTACTAAACCAGCCAGGGGACGGCCCGTTCAGCTGGGAAGCACTTCCCAGGTGCCTACTACGTGCTGGAAGCCAGAGAGAAGTCAGAGAAGGCAGGCTCTCTGCCCTCTGAGAGGCAGGCGGTCAGCAGATGCTCATGACACCAGAAGGAAGAGGGCAGCTGAGGGCAGGGACAAGGGCTGCAGATGCAGCCTGGGGATGCTTCAGAAAGGGGATGTGTGTGCCCCCAAGAAGGAAGACTTCACTACGAGGATAAATGGGACAGGGACAGCCCAGCAGAGGGACCGAGTGCAAAGCCGCGGAGTCTGGGAAGAGCATGGCGTGATATACCCTGGCCACGAAATTCACCTTCCAGGAAGGTGTCCCAGGGCAATAACTGCAGGCAGTTTATAATAGCCCCAAATCTGAAACAAGCTAGATGCCCAGCCAGAGGGGATCGGTTTTAAAAAGTACTGTATGTCCAGGGAATTTCAAACCGCCAAATCCTGTTGCTGAAATGTGAGGTGGCAGGAAAATGTCCATGCTCAGCCCGCATCCCACAAACAAGTGAAGTAGGTTCCACAGAGTGTACCTGGTTCTGGGTTTTGAAAAATGAGAAACAGAAAAAAAGGAGTCAGGTAGAGCAAAATGCCAACCCTGGGGATCAGATGATGGGTGATTTTTAACTTTATTTATGGGACCTTTTGGTTGTCTTGAACTTTTCTATGATCATCAGAATATCGTGAGGGATGGAGAGGGGGGCATTCTGGGAGGGATGTGAGCAGAGTGGCAGGGGGCATGTAGGGCAGGGGCTGCGAGGAGCTGGAGGCATGGCAAGGCCCACGCCCTGGAGGACTCTAGGGCCTTGTTGACCGAGGATCTCCTCAGGTCCTCCGTGATGCCTGGCTCAGAGCCAGCCCGCAGGGTTCGGTTATTATTCAGCAGGTGTTCACTGGGCCCCTGCAGCATGCCAGGCGCTGTGTCAGGCCCTGGGAATCACCCTGGCAGAGGAAGCCAGAGGATTTCAGGGGAGGTGGGAATCAGCATGGGCTAGGAGGGTTGGGAGAGGCTCCCTGGAGGAGGTGACCCAAGCTGGGGCTGGAAGGACGAAGCCTGGCTTTGCATCCCCACCTCTGCCCCATTATACCCCTCCAAGGTCTCCACCTGCCAGCACAGGTCTGTCTGGATACTGACACAGCCTAGAGGCAGGTCAGTTTCAATGCAGTCATCTGGCGTGGGCCTTACCCAGGTCTTCCTATCGGCCCAGAGCCCAGGGTAGAAAAGCCACACCCTGTCAGGGACCCCAGGCCCTGCCCACCTCTGGTGAGGCTCAGGTACAGCCTATAATGACTGCCCCAACTACTGAACCGCTGGTCCAAATCCTGCCTCTGCCACTTATAGCTTGTGACTCTGAACCTCAGTCTCTTCTTTTTTATGATTGTAAAGCTGGTACAATCATTTCTAACTTGAGGGCAGTGCCCATAGGGCACCCTGTACACAGGTGGCACTCAGCAGGTGGAGGCTGTTAACGCTGTCACAGTTCTTGATACCAAGTCTGGGGATCTGGATTCTAACCCAGTTCTGCCACTAACTTGCTTGGGACCTCGGGACATCCTCATGTTTCTCCAAGCCTCAGTTTTTTCAACCCGAGGAGAAAAGTGCTCCCGGGCCTGCTCCAAGATGAATGGCAAAATGTGGAAAGACCTCAGGAGTCCCCTCCTGCCCCTGGCTGAGGATCTGGCCAGGCTGTTGCCCAAATGAATCCTCCGCCCTGTTCCAGGGCGCTCCCCGCATATGACCCTCGGGCCATCGCCCAGAAAGCCAGGTGCAGAGACGGGCCTTGTATAACGTGAGCTCCGGGCACCTAGCTGATCATTCCACAGGGGTCGGCCCCTGGCGGATCGGCCTGGAGGGTGAGGCCTTTGTCACTGGACAGCTGGCCCAAGACATGTTCAGGAATGACGTTCCTGGCCCCAGGTGTTGCTGCTCCAGGATTGGAGTCCCCAGGAGCTGGGCAGAGGCCAAGCCCAGGGAGGGCCGTCCCCTCCCTAAAGGCTGTGGTAGCCAGGGGGATGCTACAGCCCACAGGCCTCCCAAGGGAGGTTTCAGCTCCTGGTGCCACTCCCAGTCTCCACTGTTGTGGGCAGCCTAGGTCCCAGGACCCATGACTCCGCCCCTCACCTGCTGCCTGTGAGCCCTTTGTTGTTTCTAGAGAATTTTGCCAGATTCCTATGACTGGTTCATTTCTCACAACAGCCTGGCTGGGATCTCAGCTAGGGGCAACCTTCCCTGTGAAGGGAAATCTGAAGGCCCATTTTACAGATGAAGAAACTGAGATTCCAAGAGATTTATTTGAGACCTGTCCAGTTAGTATAGGGTAAAGTTGGGACGGCAAGGCCAATCTTCAAACTCCAGAACACCTGTTCTCCCCTCCACCCACCTTGCTCCCCCCAGGTGCCAGGTCAGCTCCTTTCAACCCTGCTAAAGGCCCCTAACACATGTAGGTACCATCCCAGCACTGCCAGGGGTTGCTGAGCTCTGCTGAGCTGTCCAAGGTCCTGGCCAAGCCCAGTCCTGCCCTGCAGCTTTCTCCGGTCCTTCCCTGGCTGCCACCTCTTCTGACCTCCTAGATATTGAAGAAGTGGGAACAGGTGAAGCTGGGCCTGCCCAGGGCCCCCATCCCTGCAGTGCCTGGACTCCCTGTGGGCCCTTGGATACCACACTTCAACTCTCAAAGCTTTGGTTTCCTTTTCTGAAAAATGGGTGCAACGTAGGGCAGGCCAGGAGGTGATTCATATTCGATAAACTTCCAGAGATATCCCGGCCACCTCCTCAGGGCCAAGCACAGCCAGTGACATAGAGGGACTTGGCACGGGCCCCGCCCTTGAGCAAGGGGTCCAGAGGGTACAGGTCCCAGCTACACACAATGGCTACACACTGCTGAGCAGAGGGGGACACAGGCTGGGGGCTCACAGGGGACCTCTCATCCCTCTTGGGGACAGAGAAGGGGAGGTGCTCAGACAGTGCCTGGTGACAAGGGCAGAGGAAGGAGGGCATTTGGGAGGAAGGGCCAAGTAAGCAAAGGCCTAGAGGCAGGAACCAAAGGCAACCCTGGGGTGGAGGAAGGCGGGGCTCAGACAGAGGAAGAGACAGAGGTGGCACCCCTCCCAGCACACCTGTAAGCCCAGAGCTGAGCCCAGGGAAGGGTGGGCAGAGCCTGGCCAGATCCCTCAGCAGTGAATGATGTGAAAAGGGGACAGGGGGATGGTGAAGAGGGGCCCTGGAGACAGAACACCCAGGGCTCCATGACTCACAGGTAATAGTAAGTCACAGGCACTTTACATATGTCCCCTTGTTCAATCCTCACAACTCGTGCACCAGCTCAGGGTGGAGTGGGGGGCGATGGTGGTAGGAAGTGAGACACAGTGGGGTCCACAGGCTGCCAGTATCCCCCTCCAGCGAGCTTGTGATTTCCTCAATGTCCCCGAGTTCTGCATCCCCCTCCGAAAAACAGGTGAAAGTACCGCCTGCCTCCTGGGGTGCTGGTGGGGTCAGGTGAAGCACAGACTGTCAGTGGGCCCTGAAAACCGGGCCCCTGGGGACATGTGGCTCTAGTGCTCGAGCTCACCAGACCTCTCCAGGCGGCTCTGGCCATCGCTGGATGCCCTGCCGTCTAGGAGGTGCTCCACCCCGATAACCCTGCCCAAAAGCAGGTTGGGCACCAGGACATGTGTGACCCCATTTCTCACAAGAACCCCACTGAGGGCCCAGGTGCCATGGCCAGTAGTGGGAGCACCGGGTTCAAGTCAGGCTGTCTGACCCCAGAGCTGGGTCAATGGTGGTGCCGGAGGCGAACATGAAGAAAGAAGGTAGAAAGCGGGGTTTGCTCCTGTGACCCAGGAAAGGACCGAGAGAGAGAGAGAGAGAGAGAGAGAGAGAGAGAGAGAGAGGGATGCTGGCCCAGACCCAGCCCTCTGCCGCTCCCACCCACACCAGGAAGCCTGTGGGAGGCTCGGATAAGATGCTTGGGACACAGGCCTGGTCCTGGCACAGGTGTCCTGGCCAGGACCATGCAGAGAGCAGGGCCCCCAGGCTGGTCCAGACCCTGGGGAGTAGAGAGCTGGGAGGTGAAGGCACCAGGCACCAGCTCAGAGCGGGCACCTCCTTCAAAGGCAGCAGGACCTGGAAGCTGGGCATCCGCGTGCCCACCTCCTGCCCTCACTCCTGGGTCTGGTGGCTCCCCCAGTCCTGGCCACCTGCTCCTGAATCCAAGCCCCCCATCCTCATGGCCTTCCCTGGGCTGCCTGCTCCCCACACTGCAGTCAGGGCACGTCCCCTGCTTGGGAGCCTCAGCGGCTCCCTAATGCTCTTTAGTCTGCATTCTGTGGAGGAGGGAGTGGGGAGACCTCTGCCCATCCCTCTCAGGACTCAGTTCCCCAGGCACCCTACCCTTCCTGGGCCCACCACCGGTACTGTAACTGCTCTGCCCTCTACTCGCTACCACGGCCAGCGACAGGGTACTGAGCCTGGGAACCCCAGCTGGGATCAAGAGGCAGGGGGGCATCTGAGCAGGCCTGGAAGCCAGCAGCCGGTGAGGCTGGGGCTTCCTGCCACCCTCCCATCACCCTATTTCTCTCCAGCTGGAAGTCCCCCTCTCCAGTCACCCCTCACCCGCGAGAGGCTGTGCTGGAGAGGAGAGCACAGTCCGAGGTGTCAGACAGGCCTGGGCCTGCCGTCGGCATCCTGGGCAGGGCGCTTGACCTGTTCCCTCACCTGTAAAACGAGAGTAAAAATACCTGCCTCGTTAGGTTGTTCCGGTCACGTGGGGTAAGGGCTGTGAACTGCCTGGTGCTGGCTGTGACTCACAGCAAATACACATCAGTGACGGTCCCCAGGAGACGCGGCAGGCCCCCGCCCCAACCCCTCCTTGATCACTGGTGTCCCCATGCTGTTCACTGCCGGACCCGCAGCTCCAGCAGGTCCTCAGCGGACACTTTGTGCACCAGGTGTATTAGGCAGAGAAGCCCCGGGAAGCACTCCCGCTTTTGCTGATGCCTGAAAGCCCCACCCTGGGCAGCTGTTGGCAAAAGGCAGAGTCCCCGGGAGGTATTGCAGTGGGGGCGGGGTGCCAGCCTCCCACGCAGATGGCCCCCCCGCGCCCCTCCCTCGGGAAGGAAGCTTCTCCCCCGCATTCCTGAAAAGGCCCTCATGCCTCTACTTGTAGGTCCCCCAAGCTCATTGCTCCCCACTTCCCCAGGGACCTGTTCCATCTCTGAGGTCTTCTTACCTGTCAGAAGGTTCTTCCTTCCGTTGAGCTCATTGCTTCTTCCCCCCTTGTTCCCCACCCACCTCCGGGACTGCACTCTCAGCTCCCTCCAGGATGGCCCTGAGAAGCCCTAGGGCCATCAGCAGAACTCCCTGTGTCCGCTCCTCCCAGACTCACAGCCCCATCCTGCAGCTGTCCCTCGGCTAACCTGGCCGCATACCCCGTGCTCATCTCGGTCCGCTTCTCTGGACGAGCCCCAGGCTTTCCCTTCCCACAAGCTGTGGCACCCAGACCAGCACTGAGACCAAATGCAGCTCTTGGACGGGCATGGGGCGAGGGAAGAAGCCAGCAAAGTACTGTTGTGCTGCGGCAGCGGCAGTCATTCACACCCTAGTCTGAATGGTTCCAGCCCTTTCCTAACAGCAGTTTTGATCAGAATCATCAAAGTAGTGAGAGAGCTCAGTGCCCTTCTATTCCAACCTCACCCTATTCCTGTACTGTACAAAGAGGAAAGTAAGGACAAATTGGGAAAGAAACATAGGAGAGGGGAAACTCTGTCCTCAGATTAGAGGGAAGGATAAACATTTTCTGAAGAGGAGGGTCAAGGGTGGAGGGGAGGGAGCTGAAAACAGACTTTTGTGACTTCTCCATCCAGGGTGGTTGATGCCAGAGGCCACGGGGCTGCTGATAAATCTTACTGATCTAATCCACCAGGATAAACCCCTATTTCAACTTATTTTATTTTAAAGTGAGGCTGGCGCTGTTGGTGACCTGGCCAAAAGGCGCACTACAACTGCGCAGATCTGCATGACCCCAGCCTCCACATGCTTCCATCTCTGATGATGCTCTGCACATGGCCAAGGGGCAGAGAAAGATGCATGTGCGTGTGCCCCAGGCCAACACCCCAGTGAAACATCCCTCATTCAGCATCCCTCCTGACTCCCATTCCCAGGCTTCCCAACACCACCCTGCTGCTGCAGTCCATCACAGATATGACAAAGGCTGCTGTGTTTGAGCACACACATTATGCTTTTAATTCTCGTGATCACCCGGAAAAGTGGCATTATTATTTCCAGTTTACAAATGACAGACTGGGGCTGAGAGAAAGGACTTGCCCAAGGTCACACCTTGAGTCCCTGGTCGGGCTGGAGTGATACCAGTTCTGGCGCCATTCCATCCCTGGCCGCTGGCTCTCTGTTGCTGCCTGGGGCCAGAGGGGCGGCACAGAAACAGCTCAAGCCTTAAACCTTCCACTGTGTGCTCTGAGCAGACATCACTAATCAATGGCAGTGCTCTTTCTTCTTAGCCAGAATGCCACCTCAGAATCCTTGCACAGGGCTCCAGGCAGCCACTGTGAAATGTTGGCCCTACAAACATCATCTACCTGCCTTTCCCAAAGGACCCGCTGGACCCGCTGAGCTCCTCCCTGCCCATGGCCTCGGCCGGCAGCTCTGCCCTTCCCTGTGTAACAGAGGCAGTCGCTTCCCTACAGGGTGGGGTCTGGAGCTGATCCGGGACTCACCATGGTCCAGCAGAGCTCCCCAACCCTCCCCCATGCCCTATCCCCAGAGACTTGGCCCCTCTCCACAGCTCTCTGGAGCCTCTACCTCCCCACCCAGAAGATGGCCAGTCTTCGTACCCCACGGAGCCACAGAAACTGCCCCCGGCCTAAACCCAAACAAAGCCCCTCTCCAGGGCTGCCCCTCCAGCTCTGCCTCGTTCAGGGACCCCTCTAGCCAGTACCTCCTTTTCTACATCTTCAGGCAGCCCCAGTGGACCAGCACCTCTCTACCTGCATTTATACCTTCTCATGTCTCCTGACCTAAGAAATAAGGCCTCTGTCCCTCCCATATCACCCTCCGGCCACTGCCCATCCCCTTCGTCTTCTCGACCAAGTTTCCTAAAAAGGCCTCCACACATGCTGCCTCTGCTTCCCTGGCTCCCCCGCCCTCTTCTTAGGCCAGGCAGGGTCACCAGTGGCCTCCTCGTGTCCATCCCTGTTCTGCTCACCCCCAGCCATCTGGGCCTTTCCCCCTGCTCTCAGGACAAAGTCCAGCCACCTGGCCACGGCCCTTGTGTCTGCATGTCCTGGGCCCGGGCACATCTCCAGTCTTGTTCGATGCCCCACCCCACCCTACTCTCCAAATACACCTACCAACTTCCTTCTCATTGGCTCTGGGATTCCATGCTAGCTTAGCCCTCTGCCCCTGGTTAAAACCAAAAACACAAACAAACAAAACCCACAAAGCTATTGCTTATCTAGAACTGCCATGTGCCAGGCGTTGTGCTAAGCATGGGTTAGCCAATCCCATCCTCCATCCTCCCATATTTATTCATTAACTCCAAAACTATTTACTGAGCACCTACTTTGTACCACATCCTTTTGCAAACACTAGGGTTCAGCAGTGAACTGTGATGTAGGTATTATTATTCCAACTGAACAGGTGTGGAAACAGGCTCAGAGAGGCTAACTGACCCGCCTGGGCTCACGCAGCCGTGAGGTGGACTCCACATTCGGCACCCACACACCCCTCCACGCCATGGTCTTCCTGTGGGTCCCCCACTCCAAGTCAGCCCCAGAACCCTGACCAACCCCCACCTCCCGCCTTCTTCAGTTGCCCCTGGAGCCCAGCACCCGCAGTGCTTTGTTCTCCTCCCCCGGAGCCCCCTCACCCTCCCTCCTGCCAGGCCACCAGCCTGGGAGCTTCCCTGGGAGCCGCTGCCGAGCCGTCAGCCCCTTCCGGTGCCCCGAGGCAGCCAGAGGCGGTGAAGGCGACAGCCTTGGCACGCACCTGCCTCCGGCCGCTCCCCACGTGGTCTCAGGCACAGACACCAGGCCCGCAGGATGGGAACCCAGCCCCAGGCCCACAGCTTCAGAAGGCAGGGGAGGGTCAGAGCTGGGGAGTCCAGCCCTCCCCACTACAAATCAGGGCACCGAGGCTGGGGATCAACCAGGCCTCCTTTGAAATTGCCTAAATTAGTTAAATCAACCCATCAGGGCTTCCCTGGTGGTGCAGTGGTTAAGAATCCACCTGCCAGTGCAGGGGACACGGGTTCAAGCCCTGGTCTGGGAAGATCCCACATGCCGCGGAGCAACTAAGCCCGGGCGCCACAGCTACTGACCCTGTGCTCTGGAGCCCGCGAGCCACAACTACTGAAGCCCACACACCTGGAGCCTGTGCTCTGCAACAAGAGAAGCCACCGCAACGAGAAGCCCGTGCACCACAACCAAGAGTAGCCCCCGCTCGCCGCAGCTAGAGAAATCCTTTGCACAACAACAAAGACCCAAAGCAGCCAAAAATAAATTAATTGATTAATTTTTAAAAATATATATATATTGATAAAAAAATCAATGCATCAGAGTGACAATCAGATGTCTGGAGCAGGTAGTTCCCTCTACTGGAAGGCTTTTCATTCAACTCCTCACCGGCCCCTCAGAATGCAGCGAGAACAGGCCTTTCCCCAGAGGAGGGCCCTGACCATCAGCCGGCTCAAAGCCCCTCTCAGCGCTCACAGCACTCACCCCGGATGCCAGCCAACACCAGCCCAGATGGGCCCCGATGGCTAAGGAAGCTTAGGGGTGGGAGACGGGGCCTCCTGGGCTCCATGTTGGTCCACCCGGCAGGCGGCTTCTCCCCACGCGTGGACACCTGGCCGGCCCTCCAGGACGGCTGTGCCTGGCCCCCAGAGGCAGCTGAGGGCTGCACAGGGGGACACCTGATTTCACAGAGACACCAATGGCCTCAGGAAACTGTCCCTTGCCCTTGGCTTCAAGGTGAGGATAAGAGAGCCCAGCCCTGGCTCCAGGCTCACCTCCGTGGAGACCTTCCTGGTTCTCTGAGCCTTCACTTCCCCATCTGCCAAACTGATTCTGATTCTCCCTGGTCAGCCTGGTGACAGGTGAAAGGAGGTGATGGGCACGGACCACTGCCTTTCCCCGTCCTCCTGCTGCCCTCTTTTCACAGTGAAAAAGTTCTGAGCGGCAGGAGGGCCCCTGGAGACAGCAAATGCAGCCGGCCCGCCCTGTCTGGGGCCCCCCTCTGCCACTTCAGGGCCCCTGAGGATACCTGCTGAGACAGGGGTCTTGGGCTGCCACACTGGCCGGGAAGCAGCGAGGGGGAAGAGTGGCTGCAACAGGAAGCATGCCTGGGGAGCGAAAGGATAAAGGCTATAATCTGGGAGGGCAGTGAGCTGAAGGAAGGGTTGAGAAACAAGCATGCGGAGGGAGAGACCCACGTGGCCCTGTGGCCGTCAGTACCCACCCCACCGTCCCACTTCCAGGTTCCGGGTCTACCTGTTCTGGCTTCAGATTCACGGGAGAGGATCCCATTGGGCCGCAGTTGTGTCAGGTGTTCAGCCTGGACCAATCAGTTATAACGGGAGCGGAGTCACATAGCACAGAGTAGGTCTGGCTGATCCCAGAGAGGGGAGGAGCTGTGAGCGGGGTGGCCGCTCACAGGTGGTTTCTCAGTTACATGTGGGAGGTTGCCAGGCTCCCGGGACAAGATGTCCCTCAGTAGTGCACCCCAGCACCCTTGGACCAACCCAAAGGCTCTGTGGTGGGAGGGAGACAGGCGTGTTCCAGGAAAAAAGGAGGGAAAGGAGTGGGACAGGGGCCCAGTGGTAAGGATCCTCAGGGAAGGTGGGCAGACTTCAGGGCATGGGGCAGGACAAGCAGGACGACCTCCCTATTTTGGGCAAGAAGACTGGTAATGAGGGCCAGGCGGTGATCCCAGAGAGGGAGGGAGTGGATGAGAGACAGAGTTAGGAGGGGAAACGCATGATCCAAGTCACTGGGGGCAGGTGGAGGGAAAGGAGGCCACTGGCCAGGGCTCCAGGACGCACGATAGTGCCTGCTGGGCCACATGGAGGCTCACGGGAGGGAAGCCAGCGAAGGGGAGGACGAAGAGTTCAGTTTGAAACATCATGAGCCCGAGGTTCTGGGCCCACTCAGGAGAGCAGGGGAGAGGGTGGTGGCCTCAGGGCAGACAGGCGTAGGGGTCACTGGCACGACAGATGTGGCCTGTGAAGTCAGGAGAGTGGTCAGGACCTCCTGGAAGAGACCTAGAAAAGGACGGAGACCCGGGCTGAGTCCTGAGGACCCCAGCATCCAAGAGAGGAGTGCGGGGAGAGGAGCCGGCAGAGAAAACGGGGAGGAGCTGCTGGGGAAGTGGACGAGCAGAGGATGAACCCCAGTCTGAGAGGGACGGTCAGGAGGCCCCAGGAAGAGAACTTGGATTCAACAACCAGAAAGTCATAAGAGACCCTGAGGACAGGACCCCCACAGGGGCTGGGGTGATGGAAGTGAGAAGGCGAGACACCCCCTCTGGACAGGGCATCTCACTGAACCCCCGCTTCTCCATACTTGGGAGCAATTCTCCATTATGTTGAGAACAATGACCCCAATGTCCATCATGGGCAGAGATTTCTTTGGCTAGAAGGAGCCAGTGTCTGAAACGTGCTGGGAAATAGCTGCATTCTATTCCCAGCCTCCTCCCCACCCCCAGCAAAGGTTATCCCCATTTTACAGATGGGAAAACAAGTGGAAGCAGCTTACCTAAGGGCACACAGCACATCAGAGGCAGAGCTGGCGCCAGGACTAGGGACCCGGGTGCCCAGCCCAGCACTCTCTCCTCCTGCGTCTGTCCATGCTCCAAAAGATGCTACGAGTGAAAGTCATGGCCCTGAGGCAGAGTGGGGAGCTCTGGTTAGGCTTCCCCTCCCCAGACCTCTGCCCCTCCATCTAGGAGCCCAATCCGGGCCTCTGCTTGACCATGATGCCTTCTCTCGATCTGGTGAGGCCAGGAAAAGCCCCGTCCTGCAAGTCCTCCCACCTCATGGCGAGGCCTCATAGGTAAGACGCCTGTGAGGCCTGGGATGGCCTGGTTGACGCCTACCCTGCTCGGTCACCTGTGTCTAGACTCCAGGGAATAGCCTCCACACACTAGCAACTTCAGGAAGGAGGCATGAGGGCAGATGGGTTCTCAGATTCCAGTGGTGTCATGGCTTCCTGGGGCCAGGTTCAGATCCTGGCTCTGTCACTTGCTACCTGAGTGACCTTGGGCAGGTCTGGACCCCATGTGAGAGCCTTAGTTTCCTCATCTGTAAAATGGCCTTTATATACCATCTCCCAGGGCCACTGTAAGGCTCGATTTGCCCTTCCAACAGGTGCCCGGCACAGAGAGGGAGGAGCCCCATTTATGTTGGATGTTGTCCAGAAAGACCCAGCCAGAGAGAGAAAGATGGACCCAGTGAGGATCTGCCCTCACGTAGCTGACGGGAGAGAGCACACGGGAACGCACACACGCTGATACAACAGTGAGCCGGGGGTGGTGGGACCTCCAGGGTCCCCGTGTTTCCCATAAACACGATCCAGTACTTCCCACTTCCTTGCCTTTGCCTGTGCCCTTGCTTGGTGTGCCTGGGTCGTACTCGTCCTTCTAGGTCCGTATCTGCATCCTCTGGCCTGACTTGTCTTAACATGGAGCTGGTCACATTGTCCCTCTCTTTAACATCGGTCACTGAGGGACTTCCCTGGTGGTCCAGTGGTTAAGACTCCACACTTCCACTGCAGGGGGCGCGGGTTCAATCTCTGGTCAGGGGACTAAGATCTGCCTGCTGCACGATGCAGCCAAAAAAAAAATAATAATAATAAATAAATACATTTAAAAAATCCATCGGTCATTGGTACCACTCAGACGGCCCCTTGGAAGATCGTGTTCGAAACATCCAGCCACCTGTGAGCCCAGGAGGCCCGAGGAAGCCAAGTGGACCCCCTACCACTCTCCCCTGGCACCGAGGGAGGGCGGGCAGGACTGGGCAGCCACGAGCAGGAAGCTGGGTGTTTACATTGCAAACAGAGGCTGAGGGGAGATTGGGCTGTGGCAGGGAGGTGCAGACGCCCAGGTGCCAAGCTGCATGTTTGCCCTGGTCCCAGGGGCTCTCAGTGCCCCCGGCAGCCCCGCGTGCAGCGTGCACCACGTGTGGGTGGAGGGCCACGCTCTATCTCCACGCTGTTGGGGAAGCAGCCCGCGTGTGCTGTCCCTCCCCGCACCCAGCCCCGCCCCAGCCTCATCAGGCCCCACTTCCTGTGCCTGGAGTGGCCTCCTGCCTCCAGCATCAACCCTCTGACCCGCTGTCAACACCCTGCCCGGGCAAACTTCACTCCCTCCCTCATCTCTTTAACAGGCAGCCCTCATGCCAAGCCCTGTGTTTGAGCTGGGCTCCCGCCCAGGGGGAAACAGGAGCCGGGTGAAGAACCCAGGAGCCCATTGGCTCAGACCCTCAACCCTGCCACTCACCAGCTGGGTGACCTCGCCCAAGTCAGTGCGCTGCTCTGGGCCTCTTTTCTTTGGCTGTAAAATGGGACAATGCCACTCATAACCTCCACCTCGTAGCACGATCACAAGTATTTAATAAGTCAGGACAGGTAAAGTGTTTAGAAAGCGCCTGGCACAGCACGAGCTCAGCAGACGTCACCGCTGGTACCGCCGCGGTCATCATCGGTGCTGGCGACCGTGGGTCCAGAGGAGGGGGCAACGGTTCTTTATACTCATTACCTCCATCCTCGTGAAAGCCCTGCTAGGTGGCCATCGTCAGACCCAGAAAATAGAAGAGGGGAGCGAGGTTACGCCAAAGCCACCAGGTGTGTGTGTGTGGAGCCTGGATTGACCCAGGCAGCCCGATGGAAACCACTGAGCAGGGACTTCCCTGGTTGTCCAGTGGGTAAGACTCCGCGCTCCCAATGCAGGGGGCCCGGGTTCGATCCCTGGTCAGGGAACTAGATCCCGCATGCATGCGGGATCAACAAAGAAGTCCACGTGCTGCAACTAAAAGATCCCACATGCCAAAACTAAAGATCCCGCATGCGGCAACTAAGACCTGGCGCAGCCAAAATAAATAAATATTAAAAAAAAAAAAACTACTGGCAGGAGTTGGGGAGAAATGTGCAGGGCTATGTCAGACTCCCAGGGCTCCCCAGGAGCCAACCCCTGTGTCCATGTGCCCCAGGAGGCCAGCAGCCCTGCAGCCACATCTCAGGTGGGGCCAGGGCAGCCCTCCCTCCCACCCACCCGCCCAGCGGCCCCCTCTTCCTCAAAGAGTTCTTCAAGCTTCCCCTTCCCGAGGCTGCAGCCCCACAGGGCGCCCTCCAGGGCCTTCCTCCTAGGCTGGCGGAAGGCGATCTGCACCGAGGTCACGTCCGCATCATTCACACAGGGCAAGTGGGGCGGGAAGCGGCCTCGAGGAATTTCTGTCCTCTCCCAGAGCCCCCTCCCAGGGGTCTCCTGCCCAGAATTCCCCTTAGGCCCATCTTGCATCCCCTCAAATATCTGGAGCCCAGGCGCCAGCAGGATGGCGTCTCGTGAACAAACAACAGTCCTGGTAGAAGCCCAGGCACCTGCTGGCCAAGGCTGCCCCGAGGTGGGGAGTGGCCAGGACCAGCCTCGCTCCCTGTCTGCGTGCTGAGAGCCAGGGGTCAGGCAGACATGGGTTCAAGTGCTGACTCCATCACGTAAGAGCTGGGTGGCCTTGGTCGTGTCAGTTAACCTCTCTGAGCCTCTTGGCAAGGATGAAATGGGAAAAGGTGCATGAAGAGGTCCAGGAGGTATCTAGGAGCTCGGCACACAGTAGGAGCTGAATTAATGTCAGTCTCATTTACACTTCCCTCCTGGAACTTGTGAATAGTTGGGAAAAGATGTTCAGTCACTCATTTATGCTCCCTTCCTCTCTCTCTTTCTCTGTCTCTTTCATACACACACACACACACACACACACACACACACACACACCAGTTCCCTCCATGCTGGGGAAGACACAGGGTCAGTGTCCATTAAGTGGCTTCCACTACCAAGGCCCTGAGACACTGCGAGGCCACACACAGGCCTGGATCCACCCGGCAGGAGGGGTGGGGACACACTGGCTCCTGTGAGCCCCTGGAGAGGCTTGGGTTCAGGTGGGAGCAGGGTGAGGTGCTGAGATCCTAGAAGAGAAAAACCTTGGGACCCAGCGGCGTCCCACAGCCAGAGGCCAGCACGCTAGCACAGGGGGTGACCTGGGTAGGTCTTTCCCGCCTCTGGGCCTCAGACTTCCTTCAATGCAACGGCAAGAGCCCCCCTGGCTGGCCACCAGGGATGGCTACCAGGTTAAATACTGGTACTAAAACCCTGACACTCCATCACAATACATGGGGCCCTTCATGCACAACCCCAGCATTTAACAGTGGGTCTGCAGGGGAAAAGCCTGACGTGTAGCCTTTGCTAATTTCCGTGGTGTAAATCTCCCACAGCGGTCCCTTTCAAGCTACTAACCTACACACCCAGATGGGAATGGTCGTGTGCCGATGGCCCTCGGGAGCGGATGAGAGCCGTCACGACACCACAGCTTCCCTTTCATCTCCTTCTCCCACCGCCCCCCCTTCTGCCGCACTAGCCATGTTTCTAATCTCCACATACACCAGGTGTGTTCCTGCCCCAGGGCCCTTGCACTTATCATTGTGTCCTCTGCCTGGAACGTTCCTCCTCCAGTTGTGGCACAGCTGGCCATGTCTTGCTTTCCAAGTCTCAGCTCAAATGTCACCGCCTCCAGGTAGCCTGCCCTGACCACCTGGGTAATATTGCTCCCTTGCCCGACCCACACACCCCTGACTCTCTCCGATTTCCTGCTGTTTTATTTCCCTCGTGGCACTTGACTCTATTTGAAAGTGTGGCGCACGTTTTATCCGTCACGTGCATTTATCTGTCTATCGTCTGTCTCACCTACCAGTGTTTGCTGTCAGAGCCGGGCCTCATCTGCTGGGTCACGGCTGGGTCCCTGGTGTTTAGCACGCAGTAGGTGCTCAGACACTATTAACGTGAATGAATGTGTGAATGGTGAATGAACGAGTGAAGGTCGGAACCTACCTGCCCTGATGACCCTGGGCCCTGCCTGGCCCACTGCGCCCTCCGCCGTCCCCCAAGCACCCTCCCCCACCCAGCAGCGGCTCTAATTGGCGGAGGCCCCTTGACGGTACCCCATTGTGGAACCTGGGATTCCCAGCTCCGGCCTCTCCCCCCACCCCAAATCTCCCTCTTCAGCAGAAAGACAGACCCCGGCCCTATTGTGCGGTTCCTGCTGACAGGGATGACCTCACCGGGGGCCTCCTGAGATGGGGCCCAGGGAGGGGCGGGCCCAGGTTGGGAAAGCCTGGAGGCCTGTGGCCTGGGACAAAGGGCCAGAGGGGAGTGAAGCCCTTCCTGAGAGAGAGGGTTGCCAGGGGAAAGACAAGGGCGCTTTTCATTAGGGGAAATAATTGGTGGTAGTGGTGGGAGTTAATCCATAAGAAAGGATGCCGAGGGAAGGCTGGGCTAAGAGGCCATGAGCCTGAGGGGGGCTTTGGAGACACAGAGAGACAGACAGACAGACCTGGGCCTGAAACCTGCTCATTGTGTGGCCTTGGACCAGGGACCTCCTCACCCTGGGCCTGTATCTTCATGTATAAAGTGGACAAAGTTCATACATGGTGCCCCCTGCATGGGGTTGTTACAGGCCTGTATTGGATACCAGCTGTCAGGTGGCAGGCACACAATAAGTGCTCAATAAACAGTCATCGCCCCCCACCCTCCTTCCTGGACTCTCCTCATTCCTCACCTTCCCATCTCCCGGACTCAGCTGACCGTCCCCCAAGCTGCTCACCTAGGAACCCAGAGCTTGGCAGTCCCCCTCCCCCAGGGCCGCCAGGCTGGGCCAGGTCCCCAGCACAACTCCAGCTCCAGGCGGCTGAGCTCAGGACCAGGCGGTCCCAGAAGAACCTTCGTTCTCACGGGCGAGCCCAGAGCCGGCCCGTCTGGTCTCTGCACCGGAACCTCTGCCTCGGGGCCCTGTCATCACCCCAGCCCTGAGCACCCTCCCTGCATTGTCACCCTACCTGAGGATCCCTAGCAAAGGAACACCTACCCCACAGGGCCTGGGGAGCCCTGGTGGTGAGCTTCCTGTCCCTGGGAAGGGGGACAGTGCGGGGTCGGGACCTCTGTGGGATGGAGAGACCAAGCCTGCTAAGGGGAAGAGCACGGCGCTTGCTGGGGCAGAGTGCGATGTCTGGTCCAACCTTCTGACTCCTTGCTATGAATAACAAACATTTTCATCAGATTCTATCAGCACTGTGTCATTTTCAAGAGCAAGATTTTCCGGATTGAAGCGCCGTATGTTAATTTAGTTGCTTGGCCACGCTTCTATCCAGTGAGGTTAACCTGTTTCTACTTTATTATTATTATTATTATTATTATTTTGCAGTACGCGGGCCTCTCACTGTCGTGGCCTCTCCCGTTGTGGAGCACAGGCTCCGGACGCGCAGGCTCAGCGGCCATAGCTCACGGGCCCAGCCGCTCCATGGCATGTGGGATCCTCCCGGACCGGGGCACGAACCCACGTCCCCTGCATCGGCAGGCGGACTCCCAACCACTGCGCCACCAGGGAAGCCCCTAGTTTATTATTTTTACTTTCATTTTATTGAACTCATTTTCATTGGAATCAATGTTTTCCCATGTGACGTTTGCACTGACAATTTCATCTTCCCAACAGCTTTTCAGCCGTGTCACACTTTGTCCCTCATAGCTTGTGCCACTGTGGGTTTCCCTTTGTGGTAATTTTTTTCCCACCAAGTTCAATGTTTCAGAGACGCATGTTGCACGTTCTGAAATTGGTTGAGGTTTGATTCTTCCATCTATCCCTAAATCAATAAGTTTTTCTGTGTCGGGGTTTGAGTTGGGGTTGTTTATTCTCCCAGTGAGATTTCTCCTGCACTGGGTAAAGGGCTCAGGGTTTGTGTTGACTCCTGGCAGCAAAAAGCTTTAGAGATGGGTGCGCATGGTAGGGTTGACACACCCTGAGGGGCAAAGTGCCCTGTGCCTGAAGGTGGCCCTGGTCCTTGACAGCAGAATCGGGATGGGGAAAACTTCCATGGGAAACGACAGCCCGATCCAGACAGGACTACTAATCCAGAACCTTTAGAAATGAAGGTTCGGGTCACTCCACCGCCCGCAGGGCACCACGACCAGCTGACATGCTGGTCCTCTCTGCCTCAGGTCCCAGATTATCGCTGTGGCAGGCAGTTTCTCCAAAGGCCCCCACGATCCCCCTGAGTGCGGGTGGGACCTGGGACTTGATTCTAACCCATGGACTATGGCAAAGGTGATGGATGTCACTTGTATGATGAGGTTACACAAGCCCAAGATTATGAGTCTGGTCTTGCTAGCAGACCCCCACCCCTGCTGGTTCTGATGCCGTTGCTGTCATGTCGTGAGAAGCCCACGTGGCAAGGAACTGAGGGTGGCCTCCAGCAAGGAACTGTGTGGAACCAACTACCAAGTGTGCTTGGGAGTAAATCCTTCCCCGGCTGCACCTTCAGGTGCTGGACCGACAGCTTGATTGTAGCCTTGTAAGAGTCTCTGAAGCTGGGAGGACCCAGCTAAGCTCTACCCAGACTCCTAACCCACAGAAACCAAGAAATAATCAATATGTGTTGCTTTAAGCCACTGAGTATTGTAAAGGTTTATTACAGACAATTAATATATCAGGCAAACATAATAATGATAAGAAGTAGTAATAGTAGTAAGATATATTTATTTTACTGAGCACCTACTATGTGCCAGGCACCATTTTAAGTGTTTCCCATGCATTGTCTTATTTATTCCTCACATTCACCATAACCATCTTATAGTTACCATTCACAGATGAAAAAACAGAGAGGTTAACATGATAGAGCAAGGCCCAAATCCCAGAGCCTGGCTGTGTGCTAAGGTGAGTAGCCCAGGGGCAACCACCTGGGTCCCTTTTTCCTCCCAGATCCATCCCTTGTCCACACCCTTTTCCTCCTTGGATACAGACACCCTTTATCTTGTCACAAACATGATCATATGGACACAAATGCACCTATGATATCATTCTGCAGACATATTTCCCAGAAACATAATATCAATTTTACCTGAACTTTTAATAAGCATTTAATTCCTTCAACTGTCTGGTGGTCCATTTGCAGGGGAAACTGAGCTACCTGGCTTCCTGAAGATTCTTCAGGAGACTCTCACTTCACCGCCGTACAGGAAATAGATTCAATTAGAAAAATCTATTGCTAATTTGAAAGCTCTGATTCTATAATTTCCTACAGGGAAGACATGTAAATTGCGTGTTACTTAACACCCTTTCATGGCAGGTGAGTTCCACGGGGGGCAATTATAATCCGCTCTCCACTCCTCTTACAGATTCCTGACAAGGGGGGGAAGAGGGAGGAGGGAAAAGGAGGAGGAGGGAGAACAGAAAATATTTTGAAGGCTGGTCTCTAACGGGCTTTAGGAACTGCTAAGCTGGAAGGGCCTGGGTGAGGTCAGCTGGTTTGGTGCCCACCTGATCACCCATCCCTGGGTCAGAGTCCCCAGGTCCTCTGGCCTTTCCCTAACTATCTGGACCTGGAAGATCACTGGGGTCAGGGTGGGAGCAGGGTGGGGGAGTGCAGCCAGGACACCCAGCTCTACACTCCAGTTTCTGTCACCAGCTGTGTGGCATGCAGCTGTCCCTTTACCCCCCGGCCCTGGTCTCCACCTGTGCAACGGGGAAAGTTAATACTCCCCAAGCTGAGCTGTCGGGAACCCCAAACCCAATATCGAGTGTGAAATTAAAAGGGGGGCTTTGCAAACTACGACGCACTGTCCTTCATGAAGGGTGCTAATATTGGGAGTCAGACCCTGAAGTACCCACTCAGGGTCTGATTCCATCCTCTTCCCCACCTCCACGAACCGCCAAGAAGGTCTTTCTCTAGTTGGACCCAAATCTTTCTGGCTAAGGGGTTTTTCAAGATAAGCCTGTCTCTTTCCGTACAGTGTGTATCTGGCATCCCCCTTCCACCCACACTCTCTCTCTTCTCTCTCTCTCTCTCTCTCTCTCTCTCTCTCTCACACACACACACACACACACACACACACACACACACAGGTGTGGGTAGAGGTCTCTGGAAGAATCTTCAGGAAGCCAAGACCACAGAGGGCCTCTAGGCTGGAGAGCTGGGCGTGGAGTGCGGGACGGAAGGACCTAATTTTTACTCCCTCCCTCCCTCCCTTCCTCCCCTCCCCCCTCCCCTCCTTCCTTCAATTCTTTTTAGATTCACCCATTACCTACTCAAACACGTGATTTTATACATTTAAACATTTATTCATTTTAAACAAACGAGACCTGGGGCGCAGGGCTCCTGCTTTCTCCCCTTCTCCCCCTCCCCGCCCCGCCCCGCCCCGGCCGGAGCCCTCCTTTCTGACCCTCTGACCCGCCTCAATCCATCCTTCAGGTCACAACATTTGAGCACCTTCCCCAGATAGACGCCGGGCTGGGCGCCGAGGAAGGGTCGCTTCTACCTGGAGTCACCCCCTGAGCTGGGCCTTGAAGAATGCACAAAAGTCCTCTGCTCCCCGCAAGGAGCTGTGAGCAGACCCACCCCGAAAACCAATACCCTGTCACGGGGCGCCCTAACAACCCGCCGCAAGCAGCCAGACTTCCACGGGCCTGCGGGCGGGGGCGGGCGCCACCTGCTGGGCACAGGTGAGAAGTGCGCCCGGTGCCCGCTTTTGGCCTTGGTCCCAGAACGAGGCGGTTGTCAGCGCCGGGCAGGTGTGTCCTGGGCTCCCCTTGCGGGGGACGTGGGACGCTGCATCTTCCTCCCCACAAGTTTCTCCAAACAGCTGCTCGTGTGGTTTTCGTAGATGGGAAGTTTTTTACACGTCAGAGGTGTGTCAGACACTATAAATCTTCATTAACTCCCCAAATGTGTACCAAGGGCCAGCCCCTGTGATCGGCACCGGTGACGTAGTGACCTGTGGGCTCTGAGGGCAGGAGGCCAAGATTAAACAATTCGTTACTCAGGAGCCATTTAATTACAAGCATAATCATGTTCAGTGGGGAAGGAGAGAGTGCAACATTGCTTCAGCTGCCCTCCAGGAGTTCTGCAACGTAGGAAGGATGTGACCAATATTTTACAAATGAGGCTCAGAGAGGTGGAGGGGCTCCCCCAACGTCACACAGCAGGAGGAGATGGAGCTCAGATAGGGAGCCAGGTCTGCCAGGCCCCAGGAGGTGGGAGGCTGCAGGGTCCCTGCAGACCCACTGCTGAGCTGCAGGAACAACCCCCAACTCCCCCACTTACAAGGCCCCAGGGAGCAGCTATTTCTCCAAAGGCCAGTTTCGGCGGGCTTCCGCCATTGTTAGGAATCAGACCAGACCCCCTACAAGAGCCGCCCTTCTCCATCTAACGGGATCAGCAGACAGAACACCAAATCATCAAACGTCATCTGCCAGAGACCGTCTTCCCCACCCTTACCAAAGCCCTTCTCCCTGAATGAGCCCACCATCCTTCAGGAGAGAAGAGGGCCCTGCAGTAAGACGTGCCGGTCCCTGGGGCACCTGGGAATTACTGTCTCCTCCCGGCCTCAGTTTCCCTCCAGTCTAGGTTGATCTGAAGTATTAGAATCCTCTTCACCCACCTCCCTCACTAGCGCGTGCAGAGATGCACAGACCCTTCAGCGGTGCTGGGCGTCCTCAGTTTCCCCAAGATGACCTGTCTTTGGGACACTAAAACCAAGATTGTTTGGAGACTGTGAAGGAAAGCAGGACTCCCTGGCCACGTGGCAGCTCAGGGATCTGCAGCCAGGACAGGCCCACTTCCCTCGGGGACACCAATGCAACACACTGGCAGCTGAGGGGCTCCGTGGACCGGACCCTGGGGGGGGTCCCCTCCGTCTCCAAGTTTTGGCCCCTCCCTGTATCTGCAGCGGCTCCTGGAGCCGGTACCCTCAGGCCCCTTGTGGGTAAATCGCGCACTTTTATGAACGTGGTGGAAGAGGGGCTGGAACCCAGCTCTCGTTCTGGCACTGCTGTTTCAGGAGTCACTGGGGCGGTTACCTACCCCATCCATGGCGTCCCATCTCATCATCGGTCAGCGAGGATGCTGACAGGCCCTGTCTCCTAGACGGTGGAAGGATCAGTGCAGATGACCCTCTACACAGAGGGCAGAGCACGGGGGCGCCATTGGCACACAAGAAGAGTTGACCTGATGGTGAGTGTTGCCTAGGCCTCCCTGAATGTGGAGTGAAGAACGCTGGCTGTGCACACACCAATACCCTCACCAGTACTTGGCCTGCTTATACCCATTATGTCACTTTACCCTCAGAAAACCCCTGCCCCCAACGCCATTTTTCAACTGAGGAAACGGAGGCCCAAAGAGGGCTATTCCCAGCGTCACGCTGTGCTGGGGCCGCACTGCATGCACACCAGGCAGGTCTGGAACCAAACCCTGGTCTCCGGGGAATGTCAGCCTTAACTCCTCAGGGGAGCAGCCTGGACCCTGGACCCTGGACCCTGGACCCTGGTCCTTGTAGAAAATCACAGACCCCTTTCTCCCCATCACAGCCGGCACCTCCCCATTTTAGCCACAGGGGGGCAGCAGCGACCCAGCCATCTCAGGGCTGCGCAGTGGGGCTGCTCTCCCATCCTTGCTGGCCCAGGACCCGTGGCCAGTGGGGAAGGGGCCCCCAGGAATTGTGGCACGGCCAAGCACAGAGAGAGAAGTATACAGTTCTGTTCACTCTACAGAGTTTTTCAAACACTCATAATTAGTTGTCAGCATTTAGAAATCAGATTTCATACCCAAATCCAGAGTTTTAGGCTTTCTTGAAAACCAGAGAATCAGGCAGCCAGAACTGGTGCCCACAAGTTCCTGCTGGACTGGATGGCTTCACCCCCTTCAACACCACTGTCCCCTCCGCCATCACATTTTTGCGGCCCTTGGGCCTCAGAAGACATCTGCATTTGAGACCAGGAGGGCTCCCTGGCAGCCGTGCCCTGCAAGGCAGGGTTTCTCAACCGTCACACCATTGGCATTTCGCATCAGATAATTCTTCGTTGTCTCGGGGCTGCCCTGCACATGGAAGGATGTCAGCAGCACCCCCAGGTTACGACGACCAAAAACATCTCCAGACATCGCCAGATGTCCCCTATGCTACTGCTGTGAGCTATCATGAGTTGCCTACACACACATACAATCAATGAACACTCCCAGAGCCCCTCTGGGCAGGCCCCAGAGCTGCAGGGCTATCCCAGGCATTGAGTTGGACCAACACCTTTCCATCCTCCTAAAGCTGGGGCCTTGGGGGTGGGAGAGACATACACACAGAAATTGCAGCAGAGTGTGACTAATGGTGGCATAGAGGGGCACTCGGCATGGGGTGGGGGGCACTGAGCAAACCCCTGACCTGAGCAGGAGGCCAGAGCACCGTTGTTCCATGATCCAGGCAGAGGGACCAGCTTAGAGCACAGGAGAGAAGCAACAGGGACGTGCCCATAGTTCAGCATAGCTAGGGATGTGCGTGGGCTAGAGTGACCCTGGTAGTTCTGGGGGGCAGCCTCCCTGACCCAGAACCTTCTCCTGACACACACACACACACACACACACACACACACACACACATACAACACATACACACATACACTCACATACACACACACATACACACATATACACACATACACACACACTCTCACACACACACACACACACACCCCATCACTGCAGGTGACCCCCTCAGCTCCAGCTCACTGACGGCCTAGCACCTTGCCCCAAACCCCTCATATGCCCTGAGCTCCAGGCCAGTCTGGGTCCTGTCCCCCCATAAGGGGACACCATAAATCTGATGGAGGAGCTGGCCTCCCATGGTTCTAGCCCTTCCCTTGGGTCCTAGCCCCCAGGGGAATGCTGCAGAGGTGCAGGGCTGGATCCTATAGCAACAGCTACCAACAAGCTACCAAATCCCAGCCCCTGGGGCCTAAGGCTGGCCTTTGGGAGCCCAGCTAGGGTCTTCCAGGCTACAGACTCCACATTCCCTAGTGAAAGAGGGGGAGGGGGCAAGGAGTTCAGGGAGGTCCCTTTGCTGGGCCCAGACTGGGGAAACTCAGTGGCCTGGCCATCACATCCAAGGCCCAGCCGGGAGGTCAAGACCTGGACCCGATCATGGCTGAGGTGTCAGGTAAGGGGACGGACGGATGGATGGTCAGACCACATGCTCCCCCACGGCCCAGGGCTAGAAGGGGAGGTCCACGCGGCCCCAGAGAAATGAGACATAGGCTGTGGATGAGAGCACGGAAGCTCAGAGAAGGCAAGCAATGCAGCCAAGGGCACACAGCAAAGAAAATGTTGGTGCCGAGCCAGAACTCCGGTGGGCCTGGCAGTGCCATCTCTAGCCTTCACCACGAGCCCATTTTTTTTATTGGGCCATTTACTTTTTCTTATTGGTTCTCAGGTATTCCGTATGTATTCTGCATAATGACCCTTTGTTCGTTATATATGTTGCAAACATCTTCTACGACATTTCTTTTCAATCTATTTATAGTCTTTTGATTTTTAAAAAATTTTAATTTTAATGTAGTCAAACATATAAACTTTACTTTTCTACTCAAAATCATAAAGATAACCTCTCTTATTTATTGTCTTCTTACGTAAGCTGTCTATTATATGTTAGTGTTAACACGTCAGACCTCATATGCTGTGAGACAGGGACCCAATTTCACTTCTGTTTCCTATGGATACCCAATTACCCAGTGCCATTTCTCAATGTTCTGAAATGCCATAAATCAGGTTTCCACATATGCATGGCTTTGTTTCTGGCTACGTTAGTTACGTTGATCTGTTTGTCTATGTAACAGCACCTTACCTCTCAATTTTTATGTTATATTATGATATCTGATAGAGCCGGTCTTCCCCTTGTTCATCTTCAGGAAAGTCTTGGCTACCCCTAGACATTTTTGCTTCTACGTTTTAAAAACAGCTTTTCAAAAAGGCAAAAATTTTCTTGGCATTTTGACTGAAATTGCATTGAACGTGCATATGGTAATTTGGGGAGGATTGAGTCTAAAATATTGAGTCTTCTTATCCATGAACATGACATATCTCTGCATTTATTTAGATTTTCTTTAAAATCTTACCATATAGTTTATAATTTTCTCTGTAAGGTGTTATCACATCCTTTGCTAGATTAATTCCTAGGTAGTTTATTACTATTTTTTTTTTACTATGGCTAAATGGCATCTTTTTCTTTTTCAAAATTTTAAAAATTTTTATACAATTTTTAAAGGTTACTTTCCATTTACATTTATTACAAAATATTGGTTATATTCCTTGAGCTTATTCTTACACCCAATAGTTTATACCTCCCACTATCCCACCCCTGTATTCCCCCCAATGGGTAAGCACTCGTTCGTTCTCTATATCTACAAGTCTGCTTCTTTTTTGTTATATTCACTAGTTTGTTTGGTTGGGTTTTTTTAGATTCCACATGTAAGTGATATACAGTATTTGTGTTTCTCTGACTTATTTCACTTAGCATAATGCCCTCCAAGTTCCATCCATGTTGCTGCAAATGGCAAAATTCATTCTTTTTTATGGCTGAGTAGTATTCCGCCATATGTGGTATATATACCACATCTTCTTTATCCATTCATCTGTCGATGGACACTTACGTTGCTTCCATACCTTGGCTATTGTAAATACTGCTGCTATGAACGTTGTGGTGCATGTATCTTTTCAAGTTAGTGTTTTGGGGTTTTTTTCAGATATATACCCAGGAGTGGAATTGCTGGGTCATATGGTAGTTCTATTTTTATTTGGGGTGGGGGGGGGTAAGCCTCCATAGTGTTTTGCATAGTGGCTCACGAATTTACATTCCCACCAACAGTCCACAAGGGTTCCCTTTTCTCTGCATCCTCGAATGGCAACTTTTTTAGATTGCTTTTTCTAACTGATGGTTGATGGTGTATAAAAATACAGTTGGCTTTTTTGTGTTCTTATATACTGAACAAAATTTCTAGACACTTAATTCTAATAATTTATTGGTAGATTCTTTTGAATTTTCTGAGTAGATGATCATATTACCTGTTTCTAGTATTAGTTTCATTTCTTCTTTTCAATCTTTATGCCTTTTATTTATTCTTCTTATATTACAACCCTGGCTACAAGCTAACTTCATGTTGAAAAGAATTAGCATCACTGATTTGTTTCTGGTCTTAAAGGTAATACTTCCATTATTTCATTATTATGTATCATGTCATTTACATCCATTTCCCTTTATCAAGTTAAGGACATTCCTTTCAATTCCTGGTTTGGAAAGAATTTTTATAATGAATGAATGTTAAGTTTTACTGAATAATTTTTTTATCTGATGAAATAATCATATATTTTTCCTTTAAACTGTTAATGTGATAAATTATGTTCATTACTTTCCTAATAATAAGCCAACCTTACCTTCATAAGATAAACACAACTTAAACACGATGTACTATATTTTTCAATTATTATTGCTGAATTCACTATGCTAACATTTTAAAAGAATTTTTGGATCTATGTTCATGAGTGAAATTAACTTGAGAAGTTTTTAGTGTACTGCCTTTATCTGATTATCAATCTTAGCTAAACCGATAAAGTAAGTTGAAGAGTGTGGACTGTGTTTCTCCACTCCAGAGCAGAAATTTGGGTAAAGCTTGAAGTGGTCTGTTCTTTGACTGCTCAACAGAATTCACCTATAAAGCCACCAGGAGCTGGTGTTTTCTGTATAGGAAGGTTTTAAACTACTAATTTAATTTATTTAATAATTATGGAAACATTCAGGTTTTCTATTACTTCTTGAGTCAATTTTGATAAGCTGTATTTTTCTAGGAATTTGTCAATATCATTTACAACTTCAAATAAATAAGGTCATTTATAATATTTTTATAGTATCCATTTAGTCTGTGCTTTGTCTATAATCACTCCTTTTCTTTCATTCTTAATACTGATTATGTGTGCTTTTTCTTTTAATTAATCTTGTAAGAGATTTGTGTAACATTTTTATTCTTTTCAAAGAATCATCTTTTGTCCTCAGTCATCTTCCTCTCTGTTTTCTATTTCATTAATTATAATCATTTGAGTTCTTCTACTACCTTTGGGTTTATTCTACTGTTCTTATTCTAACTCTTTAAGTTAGATACTTAGCTTACTAGTTTTGACCATTTCTTATTTGCCAATACAAGCACATAAGGTTATAAACTCTTCTGCAAATACCGCTTTGGTGGCATCTCACAAGTCTTGATGCAAATATTTTTGTTATTGGTCAGTACTAAGTATTTTCTAATTTTGGTTATGACTTCTTTCTTGGCCTGTGAGTCATTTAGGTGTCTGTTTTCAAGTTTCCCGAAGTATGAGCTTTTTTTAGTTATCTTTTTGGTTATGAACATCTAACTTATTTGGATTATGATCAGAGAATAGAGTCTGTGTACACATTGTTCCAGATGTGGTGATTACCGCTCAGGACCCCTGCAGGAATGAAGAACTTACTCCGCCAGCTGCTAAGGGAGCTACCCAGACGTTGGCCCTCAGCTGTCAGCCTTTGGAGAGCGGTTGCATGGGCTAAAGAAATTGCCCTGCCCAACTGAGGTCATGCCTCCTTCAGGGGGCAGCCTGCATCTAATCAATGTGGGCGAATAAAGGCCTGGGCCCTTCCCCCAACCCAAGAACTCAGAAGGACCATCCGAGCTCCAGAGCTCTCCATGGAGTTGGTTAAGGCTTCCATTGATACTGTACTGTGGCTAAATGCCTCCTCCTGTACAAGCCTGCTTCTTCCCCTCCTTCCCGCGGATGCCAATCCCAAAAGTGTTCCCTAATAAATTTCCTGTACCCTAATCTCCTTCTCAGAGTCAAGTTCCCAGGAGATTCAAACTGCTTCCCTAACCTTTGAAATTTGTTGAGGTTAGCTTTACAGTCTAGCATCTTCTCTAAACTTTCTGTGCATCCTTGAAAACAATGCGATTGGGGTACCATAGTCTACATATGTCGATTATATTGAACTTGTAACTGTGCTCCTCAAATGTCCTGTATCTTCACTGAGATGACCTAAAAAATACCCCATCATGAGGTGGATATGTCTCTACTCCTGTCCTTCCCATGTTCGTTTATATTTTTGCAGCTATGATATCAGTTATGTATAAATTGAGAACTGTTGAACTTCCCGGCAAATTGAACTTTCCATCATTTACTGACCATCTTATCTCTAAAAATGCTTTTCTCCACAAAACTCTATTTCTATCTTATGAATACAGCCACAGCAGCTTTCTTTGTGTTAGTATTTGCCTAGTATATTTTTGCTACACTTGGACTTTCAACAATTCTGGGTCCTTATGTTTGAGGTTTATCTCCTGTTAGAGGACATAATCTAGATGTTTTTAGAATCCAGTCTGAGAATCTTCTTTTAACTGAAGAGTTTGGTCCTTTTACATGTATTACTGATAGTTTATATTCTAGATGAAATTCTATAGTCTTACAATGTATTTTCTATTCATTCCAAATTTTCCTGCCCCCAGCCTCTTCTTTACCTTCCTTTCAATCATTTGAGACTTTTATCATCTTTTTCTTATCCGAATTTTTCCAATTGTTTGGAAATTGTACATGCTATTACTATCTATTCGTACTCACCCTAGCCATTCTAACACTGGGCACTTAACTAATAACGTCTAAACTCAATCAATATATTTGCCCTCTTCTCAAGTACTTGAAGGTATTTGAAAACTTTAATATTGACCATCCCCTGCAAAATTATATGGTGTTGTTCAGTATTTTAGTAGCAGCCTGTATTTCTCCTACCATAAATGAGACGTTATTGTTGTGGAGTCATACAGTTCTTTTTGTTTGTTTGTTTGTTTCCAAATATTTGCCCATATCTTTGCCCATTTTTCCTTCTTATGTATCTGGCCTTTCCTTTGGAATAATTTTTATTCTGCCTGAAGTACATTACATTTAGAATTTTCTTTAGTGAGGCCTTTCAGTAGTAGGATCTTACTGCTTTTACTTGTCTGCATATGTCTTAATTTCTCCCTTACTCTTTTTTTTTTTTTTTTTGTGGTATGCGGGCCTCTCACTGTTGTGGCCTCTCCCGTTGCGGAGCACAGGCTCCGGACTCGCAAGCTCAGCGGCGGTGGTTCACAGGCCCAGCCGCTCCGCGGCATGTGGGATCTTCCAGACCGGGGCACAAACCCGTGTCCCCTGCATCAGCAGGCGGACTCTCAACCACTGCGCCACCAGGGAAGCCCTCTCCCTTACTCTTGAAGGATAGTATAGAGCTCTAAGATGACGGGTTTTTTCTCAGCACATAGAAGATATAATCCCACCGTCTCCTGGCTTCCATTGAAGACAGTGAGAAGTCAGCTGTCACTCCAACGACAGACCCTTTGGCGATCATCTTTTTTTCTCTGGTGCTCTTAGCCTCTTCTCTCTGATGTTCCACAGTCTTACTATCATGTGTCTAGACAGGAATTTCTTTTTATTTACCTTACTTGGGATTCACTAGGCTTCCTGAATCTGAAGTTTTGTATCTATAACAATTTTACCAAATTACCAGGCATTATGTCCTCATATATTGCCTGTCCCTCCATCCTATCATCTCCTTCTAGAACTCTGAATAGATGTACCCTAGGCCTTGTCACTCTATTCTTCTGGATAATTCCTGTGACTGATGGGTTTACTAATCCTGTCTTTGGCTGTAGCTAATCTGTCGTTCAACCTGTCCGTTGAGTTTCAAATTATAAGTCTTATATTTCTCATTCCCATCAGTTTTCTTGGGTTCATTTTTGAATCTGGTTGTTCATGACAGTCTCTTATTCTCTGCTCATGCTGTCAAATTTCTCTTTTATTTCTTTAGAAACACAAAAATAGCTGTTTAAACTTGTTTTAGTCTGCATAGGATAATTTCAAATCTCAAGTCTTAAAGGATCTGTTTCTACTGCTTCTTGTTCCTGCTGGTTCTCTTTTTCTCCTTGTGAAGTTTATTATTTTTCACTGTGAGCTGCTCCCTTTCTCTGGAACTGTATTTGTGGACATTCTAGAAGGCTGACACTTATTAGTTGAATTCTTCAAAGGAGGCGTAGAGTTTGCTTCGCCAGTTGACTGGGGACACAACCAAGCAGGGGCCATTTTAAATTCTCCAGTTGAGTTTGTTTGAACCACACAAGCAGCGTGAATTCAAACTGAAAAGCATGTGAGGACCAGCTTGTGGTTGCAAATTCTCAAGTGAGATTTTTTTTTTTCCCTCTCAACCCAATGTCAAGGTCAGAACAGGCAGGTTTCCTTTCTGTTCTCTTCTGCAGGATGAGATTTACTTTTCATTCTTTCCTTACCCTCTGGACATAGCCCTTTGGACTCTAACTTTGAAGGGAGTCTCCCATGAAATCCTCCCCTTGAGTGGTGTCCCGTGTTTATCTCCTGTTCCTTGCATCCATCTCACACAGCTACAGAAACAGAAGGTCAAAGGCTCCCACCTCCACTTCATTTCAGACATCCATCATTTCCCTACTTTCCCGCCAACTCAGCAATGTGTCAAGAAATAAGTTAAAAAAATATTTTATCCAGCCTGTTAATTATAACCAGGGGAGCTGTTAAAGGGATCTAATCTGGCTGAGTGCCAGGAACAGAAGTTCTCTCTGAGAACTTTCCAGAACTTGCTTTGGCCTTAAGCCTGTTTGCCACTGTTAACACACACTACCTCATCCCGTGATTACCTGTAGGCTTGTTTTTGTGGTTGTGGTTTTGGTTGTGTTGTTTTCCCCTCGAGACCATGGGCTCCTCAAGGACCAGGAGGAAGGGGAGTCCAGTGTTCTCACTGGATGAAATAATGAAGGCACCGGAGAAACGTGTGCTGGAAGTTGAATGAATGAATGAACAAACCAGTCCTCATTACGACGCCCACCCTGCTTCATCTGCACCATATTAATTTCAAGTCCAACCAGCGCCTTGACTAACACTTTCTCTTAGGTGTCGGGAGCAAGGATGGTAATTGTGCAAGACATTTGCACGTCACTCACTGTTCATCACAGCTGCACCCTGGTGCTTAGAACCGCACTTCAACCAGGATATGGTCACAGAAAGCTTCAAAACTAACCAATTAAAAAAAAAAAGGTTTCGTGCCACAAAATGAAAATACTTCTTGCCAGCTGGAATCAAACCAACCAAATGTGGGACCTGTGGGTTTCAGTAACCCTAACCAGAAGGCCCAACCCATGGGCATCAGAGCCTGGCAGGGAATAAGCTGGCCTGTCTGACAGCATGGATGTCTCAGCCCTCGTCTTTCTTAAAATGGAACTAATCCTGGTACCTAAATATACATGGGTCTTTTAAAACCTTGCTGCTTCTCCCACCTACCTTCACACTTCTGACTCAAGGGGGAAAAATAACCCACCAGCAATTCATCTTCTTCAAGGGCTGCCACAAGCTTATATTTTTTCTCTTTTCACAGCTGAGTTATTTCTGATCTCGGTCCTGGCAAAAAGCAATATAGAGCAACCGTGGCTGGGAGACTTCTGGAAGCTGTGCCAAGCCAAACAGTGTCTCAGAGTCCACATCGGTCCCGCCAGCCTCGCGAAAGTGTATTTTAACTTGACGGAAAAACACCTTGAAATGCTCGCGATGTAGAACCGGTGAAAATGAGGGTCAGAAAGGAGACGCTCCCAAGTTGTAATGTGAGGCGGTCTCTCGGCCCCTGAACACGTAGCCTCGGGGCTTGTGGAGAATCACGAAAACACGAGCGCTAGGGAGGCCCCAGAGGCTCCAGGGACAGCAAAGTTCAGAGGTAAGAGGCAAGCTTGTGAGTCGGACAAAACCAGGTTTGCGGGCTTCCCGACCTCTCCTCAGCTTCGTGACCCTGAGCTAGTCACTTCCCCAGTCTCCATTTTCTGAACCTAAGAGAGAGGTGATGCTAATATACCTACCTCATCAGGTTGCCGTGACAGTCAAATAAAAGTATATACGTAATTATATATAATCACAGTGTTTATCGAGTTCAGAGCAGACTGAGTGTTCCTCGTATGACAGATGCTGCATTTTTACTGTGTATCGACACTTGTGAGATGGTGATCATGATGGTGGGGGACAAGAAATTGAACTGAGAGGGAAACAGACACGTTCAAAGTTATTTTTAGAAGCAGGGGCAGGGACTTCCCTGGTGGCACAGTGGATAAGACTCTGCCCTTCCTAATTTCTTTTTTTTTTTTTTTTTGCGGGCCTCTCACTGTTGTGGCCTCTCCCGTTGCGGAGCACAGACTCCGGACACGCAGGCTCAGCGGCCATGGCTCACGGGCCCAGCTGCTCCGCGGCATGTGGGATCTTCCCGGACCTGGGCACGAACCGGTGTCCCCTGCATCGGCAGGCGAACTCTCAACCACTGCGCCACCAGGGAAGCCCCAAGACTCTGCCCTTCCATTGCAGGGGGCAAGGGTTTGATCCCTGGTTGGGGAAATAAGATCCCCACATGCCATGAGGCCAAAAAATTAATTAATTAAAAAAAAAAACTGTATGGGCAGAAGCAGAACGACAGCCCAGGAGAGCTAAGGAACTCTCATACCTCCTATTTACACCTTTGTTCTTTTGCTTTACTTTCTAGAATATTTCTTCAAACTTATAAGATTGGAAGAGTTCAAATTTATAAAATTTACAGATTTCCAATCCTGCATTTTTTTCACATTGCCCATTTCTAATACTGTGGTCATACTTTTCCTAATACTTACTATTAGGTAAATATCTAACCTGGTCTCATGCTCACTAAGTGCCCTCATATATACCTTCTGGTTTCTGTTTTAGATCGACTTTGTGAGGTAATGTAGGTATACCCATTGCGCAGATGAAGAAACTGAGGCACAGAGAAACAAAATGACTTGTCCAATGCCAGGAAGTCCGTAGGGATTTGAAGTCAAACCTCCCGGCTTGAGATCTGCCTCCCTTGTGGGAAAGCAACCCCGCTTTTCTCTTCTAAATAATCAAGTTCACATTTGCTGAGGTCTGCTTCTGTGCTCACTCAGGGGACTCAGCAAGGAATTGGACACACTCCTTTTCTTGAGGGAGCTCACAGGCTAATGGGCCAGAGAGACACTAAGGAAATAAACAGGGGGCTTCCAATAGAGATGACAGATTCAACAGCTGCATCAACTTTTTCCCTCCCCAAACCCTATTAAAAATATAGCAAAGGGATTTTCGAAAGTCAGAAACCAAAGAGAATGGAAAGGACGGGGGAGGAGACAACAACAACTACATTCAGGTGAGGAAGCTGAATGCTAAGCTGGTCGTGAGGCACATTAAGACCAACTGGACTTCATGATGAATCCCCAGAGGGCTTGGGGCCCGGGCAGTGCCAGGAAGTGAGTGGGGCTCAGCTAAAATGAGGAAGAGGACGCGTCGGTCATCTGTTCAAGGAATAGTTAATAAAACAGAGTCTTCTCCTCAATTCCAGGCCACCAAGGACAAGCCTCCACAACCACTCCTTGGCAGAAGCCTGGGCTTTACACGCTTGTTATGGGGGTGGGGCTGGGGGGTGGGTAGGGCAGAGGCCCTCTGGACAGGTATATACAGGATTTGGAGAATCCTCTCATTTTCCCACCCATGTCCTAGAGCACTAGCAGCCTGGCCCTCACTCTCCAAGCAAGAGATTGGGAGAGACTTCTCTGGGGAATTTGACCAGACCAAGAGGAAAAGTCTTTAGATACAGGTACTAACATTTCCCAAACTAAATATCCCAGACACATGACTCGGAGAAGCTCACATCACCAGATCCCACCCACATACTCAGGAAGACCAGCCAGCTCCTAGTCCCACAGGCAGACAACCAAAGATAATCAGATGCGGAAGGAGAGCAAGGCACATGAGCAGCGAAGACAGACCACAAACAGAGGAAAGCAACTTGGAAGAAATAGACTATTGGAGGGGAGAAAAACTTGGATAAAAAAGCTACCAGTGACATTCTTTGAGAAAGAAGAGAAGAAGATATGGCATCCATGAAACAAGAACAGGACACTACCAAAAAATGAACATTCAGAGAATTTAAGAAGAGCTCTTGGACAGTGTCTTCAGCAACTGGTGGTAGGAAAGCTGCACAGCCACATGTAAATCACTGCAGTTAGAACACACCCTCACACCACACACAAAAGTAAACTCAAAATGGCTTAAAGACTTAAATATAAGACGTGACACCATAAAACTCCTAGAAGAGAACATACGCAAAACATTCTCTGACATAAATCGTACCAATGGTTTCTTAGCTCAGTCTCCCAAGGCAATAGAAATAAAAGCAAGAATAAACAAATGGGCCCTAATCAAACTTACAAGCTTTTGCACAGCAAAGGAAACCATAAACAAAATGAAAAGACAACTGGAATTGGAGAGAAAATATTTGCGTACAATGTGGCTGACAAGGGATTAATTTCCAAAATATTCAAACAGCTCATTCAACTCAATATCAAAAAAACAAACAACCCAATCAAAAAATGGATGGGCAGAAGACCTAAATAGACATTTCTCCAAAGAATACATACAGATGGCCAATAGGCACATAAAAAGATGTTCAACACTGCTAATTATTAGAAAAATGCAAATCAGACCCACAACGAGGTATCACCTCACACTGGCCAGAATGGCCATCATTAAAAAGTCTACAATTAAAAATGCTGGAGGCAGGCTTCCCTGGTGGCGCAGTGGTTGAGAGTCCGCCTGCCAATGCAGGGGACACGGGTTCGTGCCCCAGTCCGGGAAGATCCCATGTGCCGCGGAGCGGCTGGGCCCATGAGCCATGGTCGCTGAGCCTGCGCATCCGGAGCCTGTGCTCCGCAACGGGAGAGGCCACAACAGTGAGAGGCCCGCATACTGCAAAAAAAAAAAAAAAAAAATGCTGGAGAGGGTGTGGAGAAAAGGGAACCCTCCTACACTGTTGGTTGGAATGTAAATTGGTGCAGCCACTGTGTAAAACAGCGTGGAGGCTCCTCAGAAAACTAAAACTAGAGTTGCCATGTGATCCAGCAATCCCACTCCTGGGCATATATCTGGAGAAAACTGTAATTCGAAAAGATACATGCACCCAATATTCATAGCAGCACTATTTACAATAACCAAGACATGGAAGCAACCTAAATGTCCATCGACAGATGAATGGATAGAGAAGATGTGGTGTATGTATACAATGAAATACTACTCAGCCATAAAAAAGAACGGAATAATGCCATTTGCAGCAACATGGATGGACCTAGAGATTATCATACTAAGTGAAGTAAGTCAGAAAGAGAAAGACAAATACCATATGATATCACTTATATGTGGAATCTAAAATATGACACAAATGAACTTGTTGATGAAACAGAAACAGACTCACATACATAGAAAACAAACTTATGGTTACCAAAGGGGAGAGGGAGTGGGGGGTGGATAAATTAGGAGTTTGGGATTAGCAGATCTAAACTACTGTACATAAAATAGATAAACAACAAGGTCCTATTGTATGGCATAGGGAACTATATTCAATATCCTGTAATAAACCATAAAGGAAAAGAATATGGAAAAGACTATGTATTCTACATATATGTATAACTGAATCACTTTGCTGTACACTGGAAACTAATACAACATTGTAAATCAACGATACTTCAATTTAAAAGAAGAGCTCTTGAAAATTAAAATACAGCAGAGATTTAAACACTCAAGGAGAAGAGGTGGATTATAAATTTGAAGGAATATTCTAGAAAGTAGAGCAAAAGAACAAATATGCAGCCAGTATAGGAGGTGTGATGGTTCATCTCATGTGTCAACTTGAGTGGATCACAGGGTGCCCAATATTTGGCTAAACATTATTTCTGTGTCTGTGAGGGTGTTTCCAAGATGAGATTAGTATTTGAATCTGTAGACTGAGTAAAGCACATTGCTCTTCCCAATGGGGGCGGGTCTCATCTAATCCTCTGAGGGCCTGAATAGAACAAAAAGGTGGAGGAAGGGAGAATTTGCTCTCTCTGCCTAACTGCTGGAGCTGAGTTACCAATCTTCTCCTATCCTTGGACTGGAACTTACACCGTCAGCCTTTACATCACTGGCTTTCCTGGGTCTCCAACTTGCAGACAGTAGATTGTGCAACTTAGCCTCTATAATTTCATGAGTATAAATAGATAGATGGACAGATAGACAGATATAGAACCAACAAGATGTACAGATATAGATATAGATGTAGAACCAATAGGATATAGAGAAAGAGATAAAATAAAGATAGATCCCCTTGGTTCTCTTTCTCTGGAGAACCCTGACTAACACAGGAGGAAAAAAAGTGCAGGAGTCCAAGAAGAATGACATCCAATTAACAGAAGTTCCAGAAACAGACCAGAGAAAATGGTGGGAAGGAACTCATCAACATTTCGGAGAATTTTTTTAAACCAAAGTGTCTAGATGTATAGATTACAAGGACCCACTAAGTAACCCCCTGGGCAAAGCATGAAAAGAGACTCATACCAGGGCACATCGTCATGAAACTTGAGATGCCTGGACAAACAGAAGATCCCACAAGCATACAAGGTAAGGAAGAGGGTCACACATGAGGGTCCAAGATAGCTTTAGACTTCTCGACAACACCAGCAGCTAGCAGGCACAGGAGCAATGCCTGTGAGATGCAGAAGGAGAAGTATTCCTGGTGGTCCAGTGGTAAAGAATCCGCCTTCCAATGCAAGGGACGCAGGTTCGATCCCTTGTCATGGAACTAAGATCCCACATGCCACAGGGCAACTAAGCCTGCGCGCCACAACTGCTGAGCTCGTGCGCCTCAATGGGAGAGCCTGCATGCCACAAACTACAGGGCCCATGCGCTCTGGAGCCCGCACGCCACAACTAGGTAGAAAAAGCCCACATGCGACAACTAGAGAGAAGCCTGCGCAGTGCAATGAAGAGCCCGCATGCCTCAATGAATATCTCACGTGCCTCAACTAAGACCCACGCAGCCAAAAAAGAAAAAGAAAAAGAAAGAAAAAGAAAGAAGTATTCCCAAGCTAGATTTCCTTACCCAGACAAGCTATCAATCCAACATGAGGATAAAGTGAAACTATTTGTAGACATGCAAAGTCTTGAAACATTTACAGTCCATCCTCATTTTTCACAGGACTCCTTGTTTGCAAATTCAGCTACTCACTAAAATGTATCTGCAACCTCAGCATCGATACTTGTGGTGCATTTATGGTCATTCACAGACATGCACAGAGTAGCAAAAAACTTGGGGCTCTGACTCAGCACTCACACTGTCAACGTGTCCTTTTCGCAATCTATTTAGCGCCACATTTCTCACTCTTTGTGCTTTTTGTTGGTGGTTTCGCTGTTTAAAGTGGTCCCAAGCAGAGTGCCTAA
The DNA here is from genome assembly GCF_949774975.1 of Lagenorhynchus albirostris. Lineage (NCBI taxonomy): Eukaryota > Metazoa > Chordata > Mammalia > Artiodactyla > Delphinidae > Lagenorhynchus > Lagenorhynchus albirostris. The sequence goes on from NC_083105.1 coordinate 6,222,401, forward strand.
GGGTTGTCTAGTGTTCCCAAGTGCAAGGAAACTGGGAGGTGCCCTGATGGAGGAAATCCGTGTGTCAGATGAGCTTCGTTCAGGCATGTGTCACAGGGCTGCTGGCCGTGAGTTCAATGTTAGTGAATGAGCAGCACATTAAATATGGTGTCTTTAAACAGAAAATACAGATAAAGCACCCAGAAAGCAAGGTTAGGTGTTGATCAGTTGATGAAAATGCTGTGGGAGTTCCCTGGTGGTCTAGTGGTTAGGATTTCGGGCTTTCACTGCCACGGCCTGAGTTCAATCCCTGGTCAGGGAGCTGAGATCCCGCAAATCGCGTGGGATGCTGTGACCACAGACTCGCAGGAACCTAACCTCGTATTTCCCCTGGGAGCAATAGCTCAGTATTGTCTAATTCAGTGTTTGCAGTGACTTCATAGAATGTAACTCCCTTGAATAATGAGAACGGACTGTACTTTCCTTATACTCTTTCCCAGGACATTACTTGTCAAGATACTTCACCAGAATATGGGGGTAAATCAAGAAAGAGGAAAGGGACTTCCCTGGTGGTCCAGTGGTTAAGACTCCATGCTGCCACTGCAGGGGGCACAGGTTCGATCCCTGGTTGGAGAACTAAGATCCCATATGCCATGCAGTGAGGCCAAATAGATAAATTGTTTAAAAAAAACAAGAGGAAAATATAGGATACAGGAAACTGGAAGAGGCAAGGTGAATCCCCAGGACCGCAGCCTGGCCCCAGGCCTGGGGAGCTACAGCTCACCAAGCCCAGGCTCCAGGAGTGGAGAAGGCCTGGTGCATCCGACAGTCCTGTGAGGCAAGTTCCGGACTGAATTAGCAACAGCTGCATAGAAAACTAAGCAAAGGAGGGCTTCCCTGGTGGCGCAGTGGTTGAGACTCTGCCTGACAATGCAGGGGACACGGGTTCGAGCCCTGGTCTGGGAAGATCCCACGTGCCGTGGAGCAACTGGGCCCGTGAGCCACAACTACTGAGCCTGCGCGTCTGGAGCCTGTGCTCCGCAACAAGAGAGGCCGTGATAATGAGAGGCCCGCGCACCGCGATGAAGAGTGGCCCCCGCTCGCCGCAACTAGAGAAAGCCCTCGCACAGAAACGAAGACCCAACATAGCTAAAATTTAATTAATTTTTTTAAAAAAACTAAGCGAAGGAGAAACAACACAATTATTAGCTGGGATGGGGTACCACTGAGCTTCAAAGGTTGTCACAGGTATGGCCTTTGCTTCATCTTAACACTTGTGAGCATGTGCTCTATTGAGCCCTGTTTGAAGCAAGCATTTTACATGAATGAACTCATTTTTTTAATTTTATTTTTTATTTTTATACAAGTTTTAAAGGTTACACTCCATTTACAGTTATTACAAAATATTTGCTATATTCCTCATGTTGTACAATACATTCCTGTAACCTCTCTTACACCCAATAGTTTGTACCTCCCACTCTCCACCCCTATGTTGCCCCTCCCCCCCACACTGGTAACCACTAGCTTGTTCTCTATATCTGTGAGTCTGCTTCTTTGTTTTTTGGGTTTTTTTGCGGTACGCAGGGCTCTCACTGTTGTGGCCTCTCCCGTTGCGGAGCACAGGCTCCGGACGCGCAGGCTCAGCGACCATGGCTCACGGGCCCAGCTGCTCCGCGGCATGTGGATCTTCCCAGACCGGGGCATGAACCCACGTCCCCTGCATCGGCAGGCAGACTCTCAACCACTGCGCCACCAGGGAAGCCCTGCTTCTTTGTTATACTCACCAGTTTGTTGTATTTTTTAGATTCCACATATAAGTGATATACAGTATTTGTCTTTCTCTGCCTGACTTATTTCACTTAGCATAATACCCTCCAAGTCCTTCCATGTTGCTGCAAAACGCAAAATTGTGTTCTTTTTTATGGCGGCGTAATATTTCACTGTGTGTGTGTGAGTGTGTGTGTGTGTGTGTGTACACACACCACATCTTCTTTATCCACTCATCCATTGATGGACACTTAGGGTGCTTCCATATCTTGGCAATTGTAAATGATGCTGCTGTGAACACTGGGGTGCATGTATCTTTTCAAATTCGTGGTTTTGGTTTTTTCGGATATATACCCTGCAGTGCAATTGCTGGGTCATATGGTAGTTCTATTTTTAGTTTTTTGAGAAACGTCCATATTGTTTTCCACAGTGGCTGCACCAATTTACATTCCCACCAACACTGTACGAAGTTTCCCTTTTCTCCACCGCCTCGCCAACATGTGTTATTTGTGTTCTATTTGATGATGGCTGTTCTGACAGGTGTGAGGTGACATCTCACTGTGGTTTTGATTTGCTTTTCCCTAACGATTAGTGATGTTGAGCCTCTTTTCATGTGCCTGTTGGCCACCTGCATCTCCTCTTTGGAAAATTGTCTATTCCGTTCTTCTGCCCATTTTTAATTGGGTGAACTAACTCATTTAAAGCTGCAGCCCAGCAAGGCCTGGTGGATGGCTATCAACCAGGAGGCTGGGTAACTTGTCTAGGATCACACAGCTAGTAAGTGGTGGAAGGAAGACTGGAACCCGGGCGGGCGGCTCCAGAGGCCATGCCCTTAATTACTGAAAGCAAAGGTGGCCAGCGTTCTAAGACTATACGCAGAGGTCTGAGGACATGGGAAGGTGTGTGTAGCGGGGGTGAGGTGGGGAACGGCGAACTCCTCGCCTTCCAGAATAAGTCAGCCGATAAAGCTGACAGCTACAGAAATCAAGTTGCAGTTCCAAAGGCAGGGCGGTAAAAACCAAAATCATTAGTTAAAGGAGGTGAAAGAGTTGCCTCTGGGAAGGGTCTATGGGAAAGAGTGGGGGACAGCGGCAGGAAACTGCTGTTTTTCTTAACAAACCTTGTAGAACTATTTGCCCGTATAAGTCTGATCAAAATAAAAGCTAAAAATAAAGAAAAGAAATAAACAACATCCCCCTGATCCTAGACAGAGCCTGCCAGCCAGTGCTGCCAGGGCAGGGCCTGGGCAGGGAGTCTTGTTTCCCCTGTGACTCTGCCATTGACCTGGTAGACACCCCCCGGCCCTCTACCATCACCAGGGCCATTTCCGCCGCGTGAGTTATGGCCCCGGATTGGTTGAAGGTTCCTGCTGAGACCCCATCTGCATCAACCCTCCAGCTCCTTCAGGGGCTGCTGGTATTGACATCTCATCTCAGAACCACGCTTCCTGAAAGAAGCCGGGCTGCCAAGGGCTGTCACCACACACACTAATGACACAGACACAGGCTGACACACGGGCTCTCCAGAGACACTCCCAGCACCTGAGGTCACAGGGACAAAGTAGAATCCATCCGGGAGGTTGCCTCAGGCATGCGGAAAACCTCTATCGCATCTCATGCCCCCAGCCCAGCACAGATGGGGCTCCCTGCCCCTTTCTCCTGATGCTCCAACACTGACTCATAGCTGTGGGTGGCAGCTTTACTGAAGATTCCCAGCTGGCAGCCCCCTGATCAATGAGGGTGAGTATTAGACGCCTGCTGCATACACATCCCCACCTCTTCTTCTGTCAAACTCAACAACCAAAGGTGCTGCTGGCCACACAATTCCCTTCCTCCAGGGAATTCCAGACCTTAAAGGAACATTTTTGTTCCCTCGGGGCTGTGACAACCACGTTTTCAGCTAATCTGTCCCTTAGCCCCTGTCGGCCCAAGGGGACACTCAGCTAATGGAATTAATGCTTCTAGCCTCTTTCACAGGGCTCTTATGAGGGCCAAATGAATCACACAGGCTGGGGTATTTTGGGAAACAGAAGGGTGAGAAATCCAAAAAATATTTTGAGAAACATAAGCAATCAGCCCTCTAGGATGTTAAAATAGATGATTAAGCCCCGGATTAAATAGCAGAGCAGGCACGGATGAAACGGAATGGCAGGAGAGAAACTTTCTCATGTAAGAGAATTTAAGATATGATAAAGTTGTCTTGAGCAGACAAAGAACAATGGAAGCGGTAGCACCTAAAAAAATCAATTTAGATGTATTCTTCCCATCTTTCACGGATGCTGGCAACAAAAATGGCTTATAAAGCAAAGCAAATCTTAGAAAGACTGGCCAAAAATATAAATGAATATTGACCAGATCTCTGGAGGAATGGGATGTTTCCAAGCTTTTAAAATTTGGGGGTATTTTTTTACAAGGAGAGGGGAAAGGATTGGACTATATAAAGACAAAAAAATCTTCTGTACCACAGAAAAAGTTAGCAGGGAGAAAAATGAACCAACAAAGAGTTAATAACAGTAATCTGTTGAGGGGGAAAGAACTATACTCACTGGTAAGGAAGGCCTTAAACCAACAGGGTTTTTATTTTCTTTTATTTTTTGGGAACTTGACAGAATGATACCAAATTTCATCTGGAAAAATAAACACGTGAGACCAGCCATGGAAATTCTAAGGAAAAACAAAACTAATGAAGGAGAGCTGGCTTTACCAGATGTTAAAACGTATTATGAAAGTACAATAATTTTTTAAGTTTAGTACTAGAAAAGAAGTCGACACTCAATCCAGCCCAGAGTACAGAAATCTGTGGGAATTCAGCACATGGAAAAAAAGGAGGCATTTCATATCAGAGGGAAGAGACCTATTAATCAAAGCAGGGCATTGAGATAACTGGGTAGTCACCCATCTGGAAAAAATAAAATTGAATCCCTACCTCACCCCTTATACCAAAATAAATTCCAGATGGATCCAAGATTTAAACAAAAAATATTGAACCATAAAAATTCTAAAAGAAAACATAAGTGAAGTTATTTATAATCTTGGAAAGGAAAGTTCTTTCTAAGCAGGATACCCAGAAGCCATAATAAAATTCATTTGAGGAAATAAATGAGTGAGAAATCCAAAGAGATGAGGAATAATCCCTCTTTGATATTAGAATCCATGATTAATGGAGAGCAGAGAAACACTCTTTCCTATATAAAATAACTCAAACCATAATGGCAGTGTCTTCTCCAACGAATGAATGTTGAATAAATGTGAGACCATGTGAGGAAAAATACAAGCTTAAATCCATTTCCATATACTGAAGAATAAATTATTTATAAAGCAAATCAAATCCTAGAAGGACTGGCCAAAAATATAAGTAATATTGACCAAGTCTCTGGAGGGATGAGAACCTTCCAGACTTTAAAATGATTGAGGAAATCAAAAAAGAAAGGAGAACTGATTCAACTGTTTTAAAAAATGTATCTTCTGTACCCCCAAAAAATCAAAGTTTAAAAAATATTACTTACATACAATTTTTAAATGTCTAGGTGAAAAAACAGTATAAGCAAAGTCATGACAGAAACCAAACAGGCTCATACAAGTGAGAAAAAGACTTAAAACTATCAGAAAAACAGGCAAAAGCTGTATATGAAAAAGAAATTCACAGAAAAAAGAATTTAAAATGAACAATAACTGTATGAAAAATTTCAACTTCGCTCATAATTTAAGGAATGTAAGTAAAAGCAATAAAATACCCTTTTTTTACCTATCAAATCGGCCAAAATTTTAAAGTTTGAAAATACCTAAGTTTATAGAGAAATAGTCATTCTCAAACACTGTTAGTGGGAGTATAAAATGATCTACTCCATTCCTTTTCGTGGCTGTATAATACTCTGTGTGGATGTCGAAAAGTTTAGTTAACGAGTCACCATTTACAGACATTTAGAGTTGCTGGTTCTTTTTTCTTACGGTTTTAGGTATAAAAATCAGTACCGTGGTGAACATCTTTGTACATACACCTTTGCATACATATGTGAATATATTTGTAGGAGTAATTCTAGGCAATGGGATTGCTCATTGAATGGACCTTTGCATTAAAAGTTTTGAGAAATATGGCCAAACTCTTGGCCTTCCCACGAGGTTACAGCAATTTACACTCTGACCAATTTGCGTGTGTCCCTGTACCTTTTCCAGCAGCAAAATTATAACAGCAATATTGTTTTGTTAAGTATGTTTTTTTTTAAAAAAAAAAAAAGAAAGAAAGATGAGGAACAGGGCAGGACTGGACAGGAATTAACAAATTGTGGTACAAAAGTTTAAAATGTTTCTTAGTTCTGCCTTTGCCATTTACCTGACATATCCTTTCCCCACTCTAAGCCTCAGTTTCCCCATCTGCAAAATAAGAGGAATAAAATGAATTGACCCTGGGGCTTCCCTGGTGGCACAGCGGTTAAGAATCCGCCTGCCAATGAAGGGGACACGGGTTTGAGCCCTGGTCCGGGAAGATCCCACATGCCGCGGAGCAACTAAGCCCGTGCGCCACAACTACTGAGCCTGTGCTCTACAGCCCACGAGCCACAACTACTGAGCCCTTGTGCCACAACTACTGAAGCCCGCGGGCCTAGAGCCCATGCTCCGCAACAAGAGAAGCCTCCGCAATGAGAAGCCTGCACACCACAAAAAAGAGTAGCCCCTGCTTGCCGCAGCTAGAGAAAGCCCGCACGCAGCAACGAAGACCCAACGCAGCCAAAAATAAATTAGTTCATAAATAAATATATATTTTTTAAAATGAATTGACCCTTCTTCAACCTACTCACCTAATAACAAAGAGTGAATGGGTCTTACCTGTGAGTGTCTGGGTGGCAGCAGCAGGTGAGAGGCCATCCCTGCCCACCCTTCCCTCCCACACACCAGAGACACAGATATATCAGGGGCTCCAGCATGGCCCAGCCCAGGCAGACAAGACTGGGTCTCATTCCCCGACCGTGGCTGAGGAAGGTTGGGAAGCCAGCTTCTACTCTGTTGGAGCAGTCATTGTTTTTCTGCCAGGATGCAGAAAGCTGGGCCTCAGGGCTGCCTTTCCTGGTGTCTTAGGTGTGGGCCATTGACTTGGTCACAGCCCTTGCTCAAAGACCATCAGTAGCTCCCCACCGCCTGCAGGAGTAGAGCTAAGCCTCTTACTGCGTCTGGCCTCGAGGCTCCAGATTCTGGCTCCACCTCCCTCTATGGTCTGGCCAGACACGTGGTCTCCGCTTCCCAAACTGAGCCCTGAATATACGCCTTATCTGGGGACTTTCCCTCCTCCCATGCTTTGTTCACCTGCAGAGTTCTCCCATCCATCTCTAACGACTTCCTTTGCACAATTGTTTTGCTCATGATCTGCAGTGTGTAACCCAAGGGCATCGGGTCCACAGGGAAATTCCACAAGCCTTTATCACAGATTTCTGGCTTGATGAATCTCAGGAAAAAAAGCATGCATATTCCAAACAGTGCATAGTATAATTAAGATCAAGACTGGGTATGTTTAGATATACGACTGGGAGGAAACTACACCACAATGCTCTCATCTCCAGTACCTTCATCAGGGTAACACGGATGATGAAGGTGATGATGACAGCTTACACAGACTGGGTGCTCGCGCCACGCCAAGCAGCACCCTAAACCTTTAACAGGTCCTTCTTTATTCATTTTTATATTTTTCAAGGTCTCCACAATTGACATGTACGACTTTTATAGTCAGAAAAGCAACTGCTGTTTCTTAGTTCATTAGAGTTAAGTCATAATAGATACAGAATTATTTTCATACGGTTGAATTATTCTCATCCATTCAGGACTCAGATGGATGAGGTCAGAACCCCACCATCCCCTTCCCCATGGCCCCCTCCTCTGCTGCTCACTCCCCCGACCCCTGCAGTCTCCCAGGAAACTGGGCCCTCTAAGTGCCCATGGCCAGAGGCACCAAGCTAGAACCCGTTCCCGGGAGTCCCCTCCCCTGGCCTGTTCAAGTTTCCATGGCTACCTGGTGGCAGGTGGTGGTTAAGAGTCTAGACCCTGGAAATCAGACCAGCCCTGACCCTGCTCTATGCACCCCCCGTGTGAACTTGGCCGACTTGACTCCTTCCTCTGTGCCTGTGTCCCGGTTGTAAAGTGGCCATCATAGTAGCGCCACCTCCTTTGTGGACGAGAATGAAATGGGACGAGGGCAGAAGAGTGCCTAACCAAGGTCTGGCGCACAGTAGGCGCTCACTACATAGGTGCTCTGGTCGTACTAATTATTACTATGTGTCACTAATTTGCTGGGGCTGCCCAAAGGCAGCAGACAGGCAGTCCCCTCAAATAAGTACTTATTTAGGAGCTCTCTGAACAGAGGCCTAGAAAACCATAATCTTGACGATAAATAGTCTCCACGAGCTGGGCAAAGTCTGACACCGCTGTGTGTGGCGTCGTGGCGGGGAGGATCCAGCGCAGAGAAGGGTTTAAGCCTCGGACAATGGGCGCCGTCTGAACTAACCAGGGCCGCTTCTTTGAGTCGTGAGAAGAGCTATTTTCTTGTTTAAAGCCTTAAAGAGCTATTAGGTTGGGCAAATCACTGGTAGAACAGCTGGAAACTTAAGTAGCAATTTAAACAGCCCATTGCCCTTCCAGCCGGGGGTGGAATGCGAGCCGCCGGCCGGCCAGTCTCCGGCCCTACATTGTCTGAACTAAGAGGATTGAGCCGGGACCTCTCCGCAGGCTCTGAATGCGGCCCTGAGCTTTATTTAGCAAATCCACAATTTCTACCCCACCCCCTCCTCTTCTTTTTTTTTTTTTTTTTTTTTTAAGTGAGCAGACCGAACTCTAATTTTCCCTTTTCTCTCCCAAGCCCGTTGAATCGGCCCATTCTTTCATTATCTGGAACTAATGAAGGCCTTGCAGAGTCCCCGCCCGGGAATAGGCCTGTATGTAAAACATGTTTCATTGATCAACTTCAAAAAGTCTTCGGCGGGGTAGGGGGTGAGGGGGGAGGGTCTCCCGGCCGCTTGGCAGGGGAGGGGGCGGCGCGGAAGCTGAGTGACAGCGCGGCAGGAGGGGCCGCGCAGAAAGTGTTTCTGTCCCCGTGATCCGTGTGTTTGTTTTGTGGCCGGCGATTCTGCCGGCGCCGGGGCGCCCGAAGCCCCACCGTTCACCCGCAGTGGACTTGGAAAGGAGGGCTGGGTTGCTTTAAATGTTTTATTTTATTTTTTCTTACTCTCCCCACAAATAAAAATTGGGGCCAACCAAGCAGAGCTCTGGCCCTAGAGCAGTGCCCCCAGGGAAGTGTGGCCACTGGCTTTAAGCTTCCCTTAACATCCGTTCCAGCAACATCCCAAGGCCCTGAGAGCCGGTGGCGGGGTTGGGGGGACGGGACGTGGTGGGGGCTTGGCACCCAGACAGGATCAGGCGTGTCGGGCCCACCCGGGTGGGAGCGGACAGTCTGAGCAGGAAGGCACCACAGCCCAAGGACAGTTGAAACCCTTCCTTCAACAGATATTTAGTGAGCACCTACTATGTGCCAGGCGCCTCTACTGATTGATTTTATTTTTAAGGGGTTTTTCTTTTTTAATTGCAAAAGCAGTGAATGCCAATTGGAAAACAACTCCATGACACGTGACGGATACACAGGAAGAAGTGAAAGTTCCCAGTGGCACCTCCCAATCCCACTCCCTGGAGGAAACTGCTGTTCACATTTGGATGTCACTTTTTGAGACTTTAAAGGTACACACACAAACAGAAAGGGGTTTTTAGTTGCTATGCTTTTTGCAAACGCAGGATCACAGATCTTGTTTTCAAACTTGCTTTTGTCACAAGGTAGCTGGAACGTTTTTTTCCGAGATGCTCTTGAATGGCTGCATATCACTATTCTGTTGTGTTTGTTCCGTAGTTTACTCCACCCTTCCCCTACTGAAAGGCATTTGGGTTGTTTTCAAGTTTTCCTTGTTACTAATGATTGTATCCTGAACATCCTTGAATAGCTATCTCCATCCATGAGCAAATATTTCTGCAGAGTTTCCTGGATGGGCAATTGTTGATCAAAGGTAGTTTTGCATTTTAGTTTGTTTTTCCTTTTTATACAATACATGGAGTGATATGCATAATATACAGTAATCTTTATTCAGCTCAATACACTTGACACAGGTATATATCTCTGTAGTCCCACCCAGACCAAAATATAGAACATTTCAGCACCCCCAGCATGCTCCCGTGTGTGCCCTCCCACTCAATCCCCCACCCTAGACGTAAGGAAAGAGCATTCAAAATTTTGACGGAGAAGCCTTCCATAAGCTCTGCTCCAACGTACCTCCTGCGATAGTGTCCAAGGCTATCTCCCGACAGCCTCCCCATCACGGGTGTTACTGATCTTTGTCTGTTTTTGCCAATCCCATTGACCTAGTTGGCCCCTTTGATAGGAGTGAAGCTACACTTTTTTTTTTTTTTCTGGAAATACTGTGTCCTTTAGGAGTTCCTCCTCTGTCAATTGCCTATTCACATCCTTTGCCCATTTACTCTAGTCCATTAAGAATTCATTCTCTTGGCCACAAGGAGCTTGGGATTGGTCTGAGCCCCTTCCCCTCCCTACACCCCGCTTCTGAACTCCTCACTTCACCTCTCCAAGCCTCAGTTTTGCCATCTGTAAAATGAGGATAGTCACGCCTTCCTGGCAAGGGTGTTTTGTGAATGAAGCAAGGTTGTGAACAGCTGGCTGGTTTTAAGAACTTAGTGAATGGTACCCACAGAAAGCGTGACCAACCCTAGTCCTCATTGCATTCTCCCAGCTCTTTCTCCAGTTTCAAAGGGGAGCCCCTGGAATTGGATTTCTGTTACCTAAGGCAAGGGAGGAGCAGGTATTAGAGGCTCTGGGGTCCACAGTGGTGAGGCCCCCAAGGTTTACTTGAAACCAGTTTTTTCAAATCCTTGGAATCAGAAAGGGTCTAGGCTGTTTCTCAAAGAGTGTTGCAAAGAATCTTAACAGTTGCTGCATGACTAATATAAAGGAGGTGAGGGAATGTGATCAAATCAATGTGGGGCACACCGGGCCAAGCAAAGACATGGGACGGCTCTGCTGCAGGATCTCCCAGAGACTTCAATATGCTAAGAGCTGGGACAACTCTCCAAGAGGATGGGGTGTATGTACAGTGAGGTAGTTCCCAAGTGGATTTGACCCTGGGCTCCCAGAGTAGCAGGCTTTTGCTCTCAGAGAAAGCCACCTGCAGAGAAGACTCTGGGTGGGGTGAAACAAATGCCGTAACCCTATTCACAGCGTCCCACCCAGGCCAGAGGGATCTTTCTAGAACACAAATCTGCCATGTCATTCCCTTGCCTTGAACCCTCCCGTGGTGCCCCACCACCTCCAGGATAAACTCATAGCCTGGGCAACCTGACTGGCCTCCCTCTGCTCCACACCTTTGCCTCCAGGCCCACCAAACTTGTTGCAGTTTCCTCTGCTTCCCAGGATGTTTTGCCCCTGTTCCTCTATTTGGAAAGCTCTTTGTGTGCCAGCCACCTGTTGGACTCCTATTCATCCTACAAAAACCTACTTACCTCTTCTGTGAAATTTCACCCTCACACATGCCCTTGCCTCACCCAACCAGACCTGCTGAGTTGATGTCTACCCCCCTCTTATCTTAAAATAGCACCTTGTACAGATCTCAGATGTCTCTCTGAGAAGTAACTATCTACTCACTTCTATCCCCGACTGGACTCTAAGCTCCTGCTAGGTAGAAGCTGTGCCCAGAATAGCACTCTGCATATAATGGGTGCTTTGTGAATGTTTGTTGAATGCCTGAGAGCATGTCGCTCTAACACAATGTCACCCAAACAAAAGCAGTGGTTTGATGGTAATTACAGGACTTTCTTCTCACTGAGTTCTATGGGATTGATTATTCAGGACCAGAATCCCAAAGAGGAAGTTAACGCCCAGTCATTGGTTTGGCAGGGAAAGCACTGCCCAAAATGCCACTGTCTCTTAAGCTCAGGTGAGGTGGCATCCTTCAGCAAGTCCTTCCTGGGTACACCATGATGGCAGAGAACAGCATCGCTTCCCCTAACCCCCATGCCCTTGGAGGGTGGCATTCTTCTTGCTCTTCTAGGCCTAGTGTCAATGTCACCTCCTCCAAGAAGCCCTCCTGGAGACACACAGGAGGTTCTCAGCATAGTTTTCCTTTATTCTTCCTTCTCTCCTAGAGCAGACATCTGCTGTGCCTGCAATCTGGCTAGGGCATCTCCTTTGGAAACTCCCCAACCTCTTGTAGCCTACAGTCTAGTGGGCTCATCAGAGCAGGCATCCAAACCACCCCAGCCAAGGTGGGCACACTACCCTAGCTTGACCCACTGGACTCACTCCTGGGAACTTGAACCTTGACTCAGGGACAGAGACTCATTGAAGCTGATTCATCCTGGACTTGGAGAGCATAGCCCCAGCTCCTGCTACCTGAATCCCGAAGCTGCCTTGGTCCTGTTTCTTCTGAGGCTACGCTTTAGGTTGTCCTTTCTTTTTTTCAGTAAGGTAGCCACCTCTTTCCAATAGAGCTTGTGTGGTTTAAGTTATCCAGAGCCCCCTTCTGTCCCAACCAACAAACTCTGAGCCATGCTCCTCATTCTGCCAAGCTAGCACTCCCTACACTTTGCTCTATATATGTCTCTTGACTGTTACTTTACCCTAAAGTTTATATCAGGTTTTTTTTGTTTGCTTTTTGTTTTTGTGGTACGTGGGTCTCTCACTGCTGTGGCCTCTCCCGTTGTGGAGCACAGGCTCCGGACGCGCAGGCTCAGTGGCCATGGTTCACGGGCCCAGCCGCTCTGCGGCATGTGGGATCCTCCCAGACCAGGGCACAAACCCGTGTCCCCTGCATCGGCAGGCGGACTCTCAACCACTGCGCCACCAGGGAAGCCCAAGAGCTTCTTATTCTCATTTTACATACGGGGAAGCTGAAACTCAGAGAGACTGAGGAACTTCCCTGAGGACACACAGCTGGTTACATAGTTGTGTCCACTCAGGTCTAAAAGCAGTTTGTGTGGTCGGTTGCAGGAGACTTGCAGTACAGCAAAGAGGAACAAGGGTGGATATGAGAGGCAGGGCCCTCTGGCTGGAATCTTGGCTGCTTCCTGCGGAATTCATGTGCCAGGGTCTCCCTCTCCAGCCTGAGCTTGTCATGAGCAGGGGCCAGGTCTCTTCCTGTGTCCCTAGTGTCCAGCGCCAGGAGTCATTGCTTAGTAAATTTTTTTCTTTCTTTCATTTTGTTTGTGTTTTGTTGTTGTTGTTTTGTTTGTGTGTTTGTTTGTTTTGGCCATGCCACGTGACTTGCGGGATCTTAGTTCCCTAACCAGGGATCGAACCCAGGCCCTCAACAGTGAAAGCGTGGAGTCCTAACCACTGGACCACCAGGGAATCCCCAGTAAATTTCTTTCTAAAGGAAATAACTCCTCCTTTGTCTCTTTTGGGCAATAGCACAGCAACTAAATAACTCTTTTCCTTTCTCTAACAATTTAGGTGGGACCAAGGCAAGTCTACAGCAGGGGGTACTTTCTTTTCTTGGACTCAGGTTCTCCACCTACAAAACAGAGGTTATGAGACATGTGACCTCAGCCTTTGAGGGTCAAACAAAATGATGGGTGTGAATGAGTCTGGGAAAGTCCTGCACAAATGCCCATTGTCAATACCGCCCCGCTTTGCCCAGGGATGCTAGCTATCAAAGAGCATTGCTGACCTTGGGGCAGAGCCAGAGAGCCCAAACTCCCTGGTCAAGCTCTTTCTCTCTCGGGCCAGTGTCCCTCACTCCCCCAACAGTCCTAGAAGGTAAGGGTGTCAGGCAAGAAAACCACAATGGCTCATTGTGCGTGGGAGCTGCGTCCGTCTGCAGCCTGGCGTGGGTGGCTGTAAGGAGACCTTTATCATGGTGACACAAGCCCTTCCTCCTTTGTGTTGGGGACATTCTTGGAGTTGAACTAGACTAGGTCTAGGTCCAGAGAAGGGCTGGCATGTTCCACTGAAATGGCAAACTGGGTCAAGTCCCCAGAGGATGGGAAAGCCCTGGGTCTCTGGGCCAAGAGCCCTTGACTTCTTTCGGGATCCTGGGAGACCCTCTCTGGGATGTCGCTGACCAGCATCATCGCCTCCTGACTGTCTGTTATCTCTGCCACCAATTAGCCCATGAGAAAATGTGTGAGGGGATTCCAGGCAAATGTCTCCACTGCCATGCCTATTTTCAGTGCCTTCCCTGCCAGACCACTTGCTGGGCACTGAGAACAGAAGGGAGGGAAGAGAACTAGTGACCCCCTAATTCATTCACGGAGCCCCCGCTCTGTACCTAGTATTAATTAAGGCTCCCGCCCTGTCTGCAGCCATGAATCCCTTGCCTGGCTTCCTGATGGTTCTGCCTCCTTGGAGGACTGTGTTGGGCTTAGGTTTTTAGAGATGCTTGCAGCTCAGGCAGGTGGCCTCCGTGGGCAGTGTCACTGGGAAGAATGCCAGGTAGTGACCCTAAAGGGCTGAGGAGATTGAGGAGGTGGAGAGGGGTCCACAGGTTCAAGAGCTACTTAAGAGGTGAAGTTGATAGTACACGGTAACACCTTTCTGAGAAGCAATTTGGCAATAGGTACAAGAAGACAAAAACTGTTGGTTCCCTTCTACCCCGTTATTCCACCTCCATGGATTTATTGCAAAGCAATGATCAGAGAAGCAAGCAAAGGTTTAGGTACAAGGATGTTCCACTCAGTGCCGTTTATAACAGCAAAAAATTAGAATCAGCTTAGACTGGTTAAATAAATTATGTTGAAACTCTGCAATGGAATACTACATAGCTTATTAAAAAGTCAATCCTAAAAGAAGATGTAATTCTTATTAATTTGAATGAGATGAGAGATGGCAGAGCTGAATGTGTTGAATAAAACTTGAAAAGTATGCTGAACAAAAGAAGTCAGACAAAAGAGTACGTCATTACGCGTGATTCCATTCATATAAAGTTTTAGAATAGGAAAAATTAATCCATAGGCAGAGACATCAGATCAGTGATTGCCTGAGCTGGAGGGGGGTATGGGGCAATTGATAAGAATGGCAAGTGGAAATTTGGGGAGTGCTGTAAATGTTCTCTACCTTGATTTGTGGTGGAAATTACACAGTTGTGTGCATTTGTCAAAACTCACTCAATGGTGCAGTAACTGTGGAAAACAGTACGGCAGTTTCTCAAAAAATTAAACATAGAATTACAATATGATTCAGCAATTCCACTTATAGGTATACAGTCCAAAGAGCTGAAATTAGGGACTCGAACCCATAATTCTATACTGATGTCACAGCAGCATTATTCACAATAGTCAAAAGTGGAAACCCAAATGTCCATCCACAGATGAATAGATAAACAAAATGTGATCTGTACATGGAATAGAATAGCATTCAGCCTTATATAGGAATAAAATTGTGATACATATTACAACAGGGGGTGAACTTTGAAAAAATTGTGCTAAGTGAAATAAGCTAGACACAAAAGGACCGATATTGTATAATCCCACTTATATGAGGTACCAAATCCATAGAGACAGAAAGTATGAATGGTGGTTCCCAGGGGCTGGGGAGGGGAGGATTGGGAGTTAAGAGTTCAATGGGTACAGAGTTACAGTTGGGGATGATGAAAGCATTCTGGAGATGGATGGTGGTGATAGATGTACAACAATGTAAATGGACTTAATGAATGTCACTGAACTGCACACTTGAAAATGGCTAAAATGGTAAATTTTATGTTATGTGTATTTTACCACTAACAAAACTTTTTTAAAAACTCAATAAACCATGCGCTTAAAATGGTGCATTTTGTTGTATGTAAAGTATGCCTCTATAAAAATAATTAAAGGAAAATTTAAAAACAAACATAGAGGTCAGAAAAATGTGCTGTATGTGTAACATGATCTTAATTTTATAAATAAAATTTAAATTTTAAATTAAAATTAAAAAGATAAAATTCTGTGTGTATGCTCATAGAAAAAAGGCTGGAAGGAAATACAGCAGAAAGTTAATTGTCACCCTTTCAGGACTTGTTTTCTGTATTGAGCAGATATGACTTTTCAAATTGGAAAAGATGTTAATTTTTGTCTAAGGCGTTCTTGCACAAATCAGCCTTCGTAGGGCATGTGGTGAGGGCACACTCGGGCCTGCATTTGGGGCACACGCCCCGCATTCCTACCCCCCCCCCACCTCCACGTGCCCATGATGCTTGTTAAGTCATCCTGGTGCAGGGGACTTGGAATAAGCTCCACTGTAGCTTAAAAAAAAAAAAAAGATTCTAAGAGCTTTTGGAGATCAGGTCCACTCCATGACTCTCTAAGGCAGACTTCCAACCACTCTCCCACACCCCCGCTCCCATCTTGGCACCTTTGATATTCAGGTCCTGATACAGGTACCAGCTCTGGGAGATCGTGGCTGACTGCCCCCATCACCATCAGCTGATCCTACTGCCCTCTTCAGTTCTCTGCACTGCCTTTTTCACCACCTTAGGCTTTTCTTTCTTGTTTCTTATCGTCTGCGCCCTTGAATGGGCTGTGAGCTCCCCGAAGGCAGAGAATGTCTGGCCTACTCACTGCTGTATCCCCAACACCTAGAACAGAGTCTGGCATGAAGAAGTTGCTCAGTAAACATCCTCTGAATGAATGAACTGCCTGGCTGCTATGGGTGGCAATGCCCACTCTGTGCCCAGCACTATACACGTGTGATCTTATGAGATTCACATGCCTGCTCTGTGAGGTAGGCATGCTTAGCTCAACTTTAAGGGTGAAGATACTGAGTCACAGAGAGGTGCAGTGTCTTGCCCAAGGCCACAGAGCAGGTAAGTAGCCGAGCATGGATTTAGGTCCCGATTTGCCAAGCCTCTGTTCTGTCCCTCTACCCCATCGCTGAACACCTAAAACTACAGGACAGAGGGAGGATCAGGAACGCCTGGACAGGGAATCAAGAGCACACAGCTGCTCTCATCCTGATTCTGATTGGCTGGGTGACCAAGGGTAATACTTTCCATTCATGCATTCATTCATTCATTCATTCCTGGCTCTGCTGTACGACCTTGGGCAAGTCACTTAACCGCTCTGTGTTACGTTCCACACCTGTAAATGAGGATAATAACACCTACCTCATGGGGTGGTTGTAAGATTTCATGAATTAATATATGTAGTGTTTAGAACAAGGCCTGGCACACCTATTTGTAAATGGTGTCATATCATGGAGACACCCCCCAACCCTGTGCTTTGATGTAGCAGGACGATTTTTTTGGAAGAGACAGAAGCCAGCACAACTGTCTTAAGAGCAGAAGCCTTGAACACTGTCAGGTGTCTCCTTTCCCTCCCCTCCTTTTCTCTTCCCTCTCTCTCTTCTCTTTCCTTCCCCATATCTTCCCTCTGCTTCTCTCTGATCCATTGTCTCAGGCCAGCTGTCCACACCATGATAGAACCACAGCGACAGGCAATTCTGACATCCATCCTTACTGCTTCATGCCCACATAGGAAAGTAGACACACCCCACCAGCCCCACTTAGAGAATCCCAGGGAAGACATCTGATTGGCTAGGCTTAGTCACATGCCCTTGCCTGGACCAATTGGCCAGGGGCATGAAGTACAATGAATGACCAAGCCAGCGCCACCTGTTCACCACTGAAGCCTTGGGTTGAGGTCTGGAAGGGAGACTCGGTGACCAGGAAGTCTAACTAACCTTCACACCGCAACATCTGACCTAAGTGAAAGACAGATCTACTAACCAAAAGATCTGCTAAGTTCCAGGTTTCAAAGCTGAACCGGTGCCCCTGGTGGGGGGGATCACGCAGGATCAAGGGCCCCAGGTCACCCATCCTGGGCACCTGAGGATGGATGTCCTGCTGGCTGGCCCAGCTTCGCCTCGGGGCAGAGGATGGAGGTGTCCAGGAGAAAGTGGGCAGCTGGATTCACTCCCCAAGGCCCTGAGCAGGAAGTGGGCTGTGAGGACAGAGCTCCTGAGCCTTGAGTGTGGTCTGCCAGGCACAGGGATGGGGAAGGGCATTGTGAGAGAAGAGAATGGAGTGAGCTGTGGCTCAGAGGTGTGAGGCAGCATGGAGCAGAGGGGAAGCGTGGGGCTTTACCAGGCAGAGGGTGGACCCATCTCCCACGGTCCCGAGTGGACTTTGTCCTGTAGGCAGCAAGGACGGGAGAGGTCAGGTCTGTCTTTGAGCACCGACTCCAGCTACCCTGGTGGGTATGGGTTTGAGCCTCTGTGGAGTCATGTGGGTGAGAGCTGGTGTCATCTCAACCAAGTCAGCGGCCCGGGGAATGGAGAGGAGAGCTTATGTGGCATTGACACGGCTTGGTGGGTGGGGAGGGGAGGGGGCGAGATGCCAGCCCCAAGGCAGGGGGGCCTCAGAGGAGCAGGCTTGGGCAGAAGGAGCTGAGGGCCCAGCTGGTGAGTTTGAGGTGCCTGAGGGGCTCCGGTGGACGCGTCCATGGGGCAGCAGACCTGCGGGGCTGTGCTGAGGCTTCCGCCTCTGTGAAGCCGGGATGTCTCCAGGATTCACTTGCAGCTTTTGCTGTGGATGTGTCTATGGCCTTGCTGCTTGAGTCAGTTCCACACATACACCCCTGAGGGGATGGGTAGGGGTACGTGTGTGTGTGTCACGTCCTTCCCGCTTCCCACTTCTACACAGCCCCTCCCAGTATCCCAGAGTGAAGTATTGCCATGCTAGATGGGTTGGGGGGGGGTGGACCTGTTAGAAAGATGGGGAGCATAAAACTGGGTAGTACCTCAAATCAACCATATGAATTGCGAACGGTTACAATTTGGCCACTATGTGAAGACCACTCTTCTCAATATCAAAACCAAAAAAGTAACACTTTGTGATTACAGGTAGGAGCACCCTAACTCCCTTCAAGTGGGTTTTATTAGCCGTAATGGCTTGGAGCATGTCTTTGGGAGTCGCACAGACCTGGGTTCGGATCCCACGTCTGCCACTGGCTGGCTCTGTGGTCCCAGCAAGTGGCTTGTGGGTCTCCGTTTTTTCAGGTGTAAGGTGGGGGCGGTAGCAGTTTCTACCTCTCAGGATAAATGATGTAACGCACAGGACGTCTGAGCACAGTGTCGGGTACACAGGGACACTCCATACGTGGTACCTGTTGTTATAATTGGGGAAAGAGGCAGGCGGTAGGTCAGAATCCCTTGAGTGCTGAATCTCAGGAGGGTTGTTTCAGAGGAGTCTGGAACGTGAGCTGGAGATGTCCAGGGCTCCTGGGGACTGAGACCCTCATTTGACAAGTAGGGGCTTGAACCAAGGAACCTGACCTGTGGGGCCCATGGTCACCCAGCGATCACAAAAAAACAAACTAGCCTTGGAGGTCTTTGTGAGCAAACACGAAGCAGTATTATTATGAAGGTTCATTTTGAATAAGAGGATGACAGAGGCATCTAAAATCACCAAGATCAAGCCTTCACATCCCTGTAATGACATTTCATGCCTGCAGAGAACTTTATTTTCTCAAAGAAATTTCTGTTTTTAAAGAACAACTGTCTTTAATCAAGAGAATTCTTCCTGAAGAAATAAAAAAAAAGTAAGTTCTTCTTATGCTGAAGACTGGGGTCAGCAGGCTGGAGTCGGGGTGGCAGTGGCGGTGTGCCTGGAAGGAACAGAAGCGCTCCTTTCCTCCTCTCCCCTCTGCTGCTCCTCAGACCTCTGTGAGGTGTCAGCAGGGGGACCCAAAGGGCCCCAGAGGACAGTGGTCCTGCTGGCCAACTCAGAGGCACAGAGGATGGAGGTGCCCAGGAGAGAGTGGGCAGCTGGATTCATTCCCCAAGGTCGCATCAAATAGCCAAAGAATCTTTACCGCTCCCTGGAATAATACGAATTCTCAGTTAAGTGATGTCTGTCTTGCTTCTTTGTCCGTTCATTCATTTATTCAACAATCATTTCTTAGGCCCCAGCTGGGAGCTGTGACTCCAGAGGTGGATCAGCTGTGAGCCCCACTTTCGGGAACCCCCAGTCTGGGAAGAAACGATGTGAAACCCAGGGTGAGCTGGACTCTGATGGGGAAGCCCCAGGGTCTGTCGGAGCCCAGGGGAGACCCTACACCCTGCCTGGAGGCAGGGGTGGGCAGAAGAGGAGGGGTGAGCCTCGTGAAGGAGGGAAGTAAGGGCGATCCTGGCAGAGGGAGGCACGTGGGCAAAGACTTGGAGGTGTGAAAGCAAGATGTCTGTGAGGCCATCTTTGCCAGTGGTTGGTCAAGGAGAGGACTGCTGGGGAGGGCAAAGGGTGTCCCACAAAATGTTCACGGGTTGTTTGGAAAGTGATGGGGAGCCATGGAATGTTCCCTCCCAAAGTGACTGTCTGATTCATGCCTGGGCCCCCACTTGCTTAGCTCAGTTTCCAGAGGCTGCGAGACATCCCTGGCTGGAGTCCAGACAAACGGGATCTCACCCCACCAGCCCATCCTGGCTGCACAGACACCACAGTCTCAGTGAGCAGCTGCCTTCCATGCCACCATCACCCACGTGCAGCACTTAACAGTTTGCGAGGAGCTTGGAGGATATCCACTCCTAGGTCCCCACCTTCTCTCCCTCACACCTTGCACGTGGTTTTGTCCATTTCGGAAATCTCCTACTCATACTTGGTGCCCAATTCTAGGGTCATGTGCCCTGGGAGGCCTTCCTGACCACCCCTGGGGCAGAAGTGACCACCTCTTTCTCTGCCACCTCCTTCAGTGCATACCTGGGGGGCTTCTGAGTGTGTGTCTCCAGCCCCCTCCTCCTCTGCTCCCTGACTCCTAAGCCCAGACCATCATCTCCGCCTGGAAGGAACCACTTTTTCTCTGCACGCCCTGAAGGGGCAGGCTAGGGACTGGACTTGGTGTGAGTGAGTGAGTACTGCCTCCGGGATCTGGGGGGTCACAGTCTAACAGGCCACCACCCTGCTTCCATTTCCTCCTTGATCTGGGGGGACAGAGCCTGGAAGAAGAATCCCCTGCTACCGTCAAGCTTGGGAGGCACCTGGCCAGGGGTGAGGGGCCCCCTGACGAACAAGCACATTAAAGGGCATTGTTTCTAGTTGGTTAGAGCCCCTGAAAGGACCTGCCCTCCTGCCCCATCTCACCTTTCTTGTCCTGTTACCTAACGCACAAGAACTTTCTCCCCCAGAAACCCAAAGCCACACCACTGGGAGGAGGGCAAAATAAAGCCTGACAGCAGGGTCTCCCACATTGAGCCACCAGCTGGAGCAACCACATGGAAGGAAGTGTCTGGCGTGATGGGGCGTAAGGCTGGCCTTCTCTGCACGTGGGGGACCCCTTGCCTCAGCCAGCAGGCCAGTGCCAAGCTGTTTGTGATATGGAGTCAGATTGGGAGCAAGGTGGCTGGACAGATTCAACTTTCCAGGGCTGCGGAGACTGCCTACAGAAGGTTGTGTGAGTGTGTGTGTGGTCACGTGTCTGTGTGTGAGAGGCTGCGTGCTTGAAGTGTGTGTGAGGGTATGTGTCTGTGAGGATGTATATGAGTGTGTGTATGAGTGAGAGCATGTATGCCTGACGGTGTGTGTTGGAGGGTGTATGTGAGTGTGTGTGTGTGTGTGTGTGTGTGTGTGTGTGTGTGTGTTGGGGGCAGGATGGGAGCTGGTGGGGAGAGGAAAGTTGGGTGTGGACTGGTGCAAGCAGAGTGGACAAAAAGAGGAAAGTCTTGTCTTTCAGGCAGGCCTGGAGAGCAGGAGAAGAAAAAAGGAGCTCTTATTGGTGGTTGTCAAGGAGATGGGCCTTGGGGTTTGCTGAACTTTCTTCCCTTAAAGCGTCCTGCCTGGGGCTGAGAAGGGCCATTTATTTCCAGCCTCACCTCCCAGGCGGGGGTCTCAGGTCTGAGTCCCAAAGGAGTCAGGTGTAGACTCCAGGCCAGGCCAGGGCAATTCTTGGGTGGAAAGAGCTGAGGCTTGCTCTGCCTGCCCCCAGCCCACCATCCCGCGGGCTCTGGCACTCGGAGGCCCTAGGCCTTGCATTCTGGGGCTGGGGCGTGGCGGGGGGGGCGGTGGTGGGCATCAAACTTTGCTGGGTAAGAGGTCAGCCCCGAGATGGGCTGCGCTGGCCAGGACTGACCGCAAAGCAGACACGGAGTTTTCCTGGCGTCCCTCCAGACGTGGATCCTGCAGCACTCCTACGACAAGCACGTTTACAGGCCATTGTCCTTTGGGGAGTGGTAAATAGTTCATTTGTGGGTTTTTTGTTTGTTTTTTTAACATCTTTATTGGAATATAATTGCTTTACGATGTTTTGAACGTAAACCGATCGTCAGGATTTTTTCCTGTCTGGCTTCTTCGCCGCTGCATTGCCAGAGACTGGCACACAGTAGGTGCTCAATAAACATTACCGAATGGACAAACGGGCAATTCTAATGTGAGCGATTTGCGTTTCTTTCACTACAAATGGATGCCGCTGGGCCTTTCTCGACCTCCGAGGGAGGGTTGGCAGGCCCCCTCCTCTCCCGTGTGTGTGTGTGTGTGTGTGTGTGTGTGTGTGTGTGTGTGTGTGTGTGTTTGTGTTAGCGCGCGCGCGCGCTGGTGGGTTGATGGGTACTGCCCCCAAAGGAGCGGCCACCCTCGACGACAGGGGCTGGGGGGCGCGGGTGGGGGGGCGGTGATCCAGGGACAGAGGGAGGGAGAAGCCTCAGAGGCAGCTCCAGCCTGGCCTAGACCGCGTACCCCACGGTCGAGCGATCCGGCCCCTACCCCCCACCTGCCGCCCGCCCCGAGGGGAGGGGGCGCCCCCAGATGCCCGGTCCGACCCCCCCGCCCCGCCCCGCCCCTCCCTTCCCCTCCCCCCGCTGGCTGGGGGCCTGCCCCCATTGGCCGGCCTCTCACGGAGCCCTGCCCCCGGCAGCAGCGGGCCAATGAGCGCGCGGCTGTCAGCTCGTCAGCCGCGCCGGCTCGGAGACTGTGAGCCCGAGCGTTGGCCGCGGAACCAGCAGCTACGAGCGCTCGCTGAGCCGCCGGTCGGCGGGGTCCTCGCGCCCCGCACGCCCGCACGCACGGCCCGGCCCGCAGTGAGCATGGGCGCGGCGGCCGTGCGCTGGCACTTGTGTGTGCTGCTCGTCCTGGGCGCGCGCGGGCGGCTGGCGGGGGGCAGCGGGCTCCCAGGTAAGCCCTGAGCCGGTGGGCGGCGGGCGCTCGGCGGCGGCGGCAGGGTCCCGGCCGGGCCCCCAGCCCCGCGCCGTCGGGAGGGCCACAGCCCGCGCGGCCCCGCGCCCCGCCCTGCCTTTTTGCAAAGTAACTTCTGCGGCCGGCGCGGGGCGCCCCTCCCCGCAGCCCGGGCGGAGCGAGGCTCCCGGAGCCCGGCGGGGCCGCAGCATGGGGCGGGGTGGGCTGAAGCCCCGTGGGTGGGGGGAGTGTGAGGGCGGGAGGAAGAAAGAAAGCACGACGGCCCGCCGAGGGCCCCCCGCCGTCCCCCGCTCCCCGCCTGAAGGCGGGAGGGAGTGGGGACCCCGGAGCCAGACGGGCTCTCCCCCAGGGGAGACGGGAGCGCGGGCGGCAGGAGGCCCAGAGGGGAGACCCGGAGGAGGTGAGCAAGGGGAAAAGGACGGACGCAGAGAGAAAGAGAAGGGGGAGGTGTTAGATGGAGAGACAGACAGACAGAAAAGGAGGCACACAAAAGGACACAGGAAAAAAAACCCAGAGAAAGACAGACTGGAAGAGTGGAGACCAGAAAGACCAAAGAGGGAAAGGAGGGAACCGAAGGGAGTAAGGAGGCAAATGAGTAGCAGGAAGGAAAAGGCTCAGAAGAGGGAGGTGTGAGGGCAGGACTAAGGGATGGGAAGGAAGAGAGAGGAGGAGAGGTGCAAGCGGAGAGGCACCGGAGAAAGAGGGGGGAGGACTGGGGGAGGGAGGAGGCAGCGAGACAGAGGGAAAGAGAGGAGGATGGAGATGGCTGGAAAGCCATGGACAGATGGACAGACAGGAGGGGGAGGGCTGAGGGAAGACACAGACGAAAGGAGATGCATGGGAACCAGAGGGAGGGGAGCCCAGACATCGGACACGGTGAGGGGGTCCAGGAGAGAGAGGCAGGAGACACAGGAGAAGGGAACCAGCATCGAGCATCAGGCATGGGACATGGTTAGGGCAGGCAGCAGAGGCGAGGTGGGAGCTCCCCACGGATTTCGCAGGGACCCCGGCACTCCACCCCTTCCCCTCCTGCTCCCTCGGGTGTCTGGAGGGAGCTGTCCCGCAGAGCTGAAGACACATCCTCTCCTCCCACATCTGACCCTGTCCCATAGAGGAGCTTCCTTCCTTTCCCTCTTTGAAGGGAGGGGAGAGACCCTGCTGCGCTCTCCCTGGCTTCTCTGAGCTCCCCTGGCTGCTGCGTGGGGCTCCCTGAGGTCTGCGTTTGGTGGCAGGAGGTCTATTCCTGGGAGTTACACCCTGATTGAGGATGCCGGGCCATTTAAACTATTCCACAATTGGAGCCGAGCTGTCTTTCCTGTGGCCCCAAGGGAAACTGGGCCCTACTGCCACACCCCCACGTGTCTGTGGGTGTTTCTCCTGGGCTTTGAGGTCCCTCAGCCCTGTTTGATTGTTCCTGTATGCGCCTGTCTCCCTCTGTCTTGGTCTCTCTGCTGTGTCTGTCTGCACTCCCCAGCCCCAGCCCCACCCCATGGAAGCCTTGTGCTATGAAACCACTAATGTCAAACAAGCACCTGTGATGGGAGGACTGGGCTGGGCTGTCCAGGCCAGGACTGTGGCCAGGGAACCTGCAAGAACCCATGGCCTGTGTTTCCTCTCCCTCTGTCCTCGAACTCGCGTGCCCTCTCCCCAGCACTCACTGAAAGACATGTTTAAAAGGTGTGTTGGGAGGTTGCCCCCACTGCCTCTTGGCTAACATCCATCCATTTCCATCCCACGAAGACACGTACCTACGTGTGAGACTGGGGGCACAAGGGGCTCCAGAGCCCCAGGCAGTTTACCTCCCTCATCACCGTGCACTGACCCTTGGGAAGTGGGAAGAGCTGTATCTGTGATCCATTGCCCCTGCTGGTCCTGTCTCAGAAGCGGCCCCAGTCCTCTCCCCCTAGAAGGGTGCCCATTGACCCCCTCTGGTCTCTGGCTTCCTGCCCTTGAGGCTGTGCCACCCCTCTCGGGGGTCCCTCTGGGGTCGCTTCTCCAGAGGGGGATGTTCTGCTGGCCCGATGTTCCTGCTGGCCCCTGGCCATGTGATGGCTGGCTCTGGTCTCCTACACAGACTGCCTCCTGGCCCCCGTTCCACCTTCCTCTGGGCAGCTATAGAGGATGGGCTGCTCACCTGAGCAGATACAACCACCCTGAGAAGGGATGCCACCTTGTGCGTGTGTGTGTGTGTGTGTGTGCGTGTGTGTGTGTGTGTGTGTGCGTGTGTGCGTGCGTGTGTGCGTGTGCGCGCACGTGTATGTGCGTGCGCGAGCATGCAGGGAGGTGCTTCTGTTGTGTTTCTTTTTGATGCCTCTCTTCCTTTAGGGGCAGACTGGGGCCTTGGGGACTAGGGCACGGAGGAAGAGTCCTGGGCGGGGGGCAGTGGTTCTCTCACAGAGGCCCCCATGCAGATTTAGAGCCCAGAGGCTATTCAGGGGAATAATTCAGAGTGGACAGTCTTGAGGGCCAGACAGGCTAGGGAGTGGCCAGAGGGGTGAAGAGAGGAGGACATTCCAGGACTTCCCCAGGCTTGCCCCTGTGGGACTGCCCTCAGGGTGGCTACTGAGAGTTCCTTGTGCTCCCCTCTGGGTCCTTCTGTCTGTCTGTCATCCATCTGTATTCTGTTCTTGGCTGGCTGGAAGCAACACGGCATGTAGCAAAGCTCTGGACCTGCTTCCCTGAGGCGGAGTCCAGGCTCTGCTCCTAATGAGCTACCGACCTGCAACAGGCTTCTCTGGGCCTCAGTTTCCTCATTTATAACCCGAGGAATGAACCTAGATTACAGCTACGGTTTTCTGGCTGTGTTGTTCCGTGCTCTGAGGGTCCTCTCCCTGTCTGAGCTGCGGGGCGGGGGGAGGTGTATACACAGATACACAGAATCTATTCTATGTTATTTGCCCAACAGCTGTTCCAACTGAAGGTGTATACGGGTTGTTGCGGGCAGGAGGTGGGGAGTGCCAGGAACCCTCACAACCTAACTAACTTGGGTTTGGAAGTTGGAATAAGAGAACCAGGACTGAACCTAGATTTCCAAGGTGGGGAGGCTGGAGAGACCGGAACCGTTCCTTGAGGCCCGTTAGCCCCGTCGAGGGTATGGGTCTGTGGAGGCCAGGTGAAGAATCCTTTATTTCCACAGCCTAGGGGCTGGGTGGGGCCCCCGTTCAGATCTCCTTCGTGGGCCTGCTGGCCTCTGCTCAGTGCGCCATGCTAACCTCCATTTCCCCATCTGTAACCCAAAGGGGATGGATTTAAATTCCTCCGAGGACGCTTCTGGCTCTAAATTCTAGAATAAGGAGAGTGGAGGAGGGATGGAGAGATGCTTTGTGAGGAGAGCAAGACGTACAGAGAGGCTTCTCGTTCTGTTCCTAAGCCTCTGTTTTCTCATCTTTTTAGTGGGAAGAATAGCTCTACTTACTGGAATTGTTGTGACACTAAATAAGACCCGGCACTTTGGTAACGTTGTGCCTGGCACAGAGTAGCCACCCCAAAGATGCTACCAGTCACTGCCTGTCACACCAGGTGGTCACATGAAGGCTGTTACTGTTAATTACCCCGGTGATCAATGGAAGGGCGAGGGACAGAAGGAACTCGCTGCCCCGCGCTAGCTGCCCACTTCTTCAGGCCACACCTCACTCGTGGTTCCCCCTCCAACAGGGGCCGTCGACGTGGATGAATGCTCGGAGGGCACAGACGACTGCCACATCGATGCCATCTGCCAGAACACGCCCAAGTCCTACAAATGCCTCTGCAAGCCAGGCTACAAGGGGGAAGGCAGGCAGTGTGAAGGTGAGCCCAGCCCTCCAGCCAGACCCGTGGGCGCCACCGTCATTGCAGGCGGCCTCTGTCAGCCTTGGGAGGGAGGCTGCGGGCTTCCCCGGGAACCTGTGCTGCTTCCTTGGAGGAGATATTTGGAGTCGTGGGGTGCTTAACTCTCCCTGGGTTTGAAACTTTGGTTTTGTTTTGTTTTTTTTTTTTTAAAGAAATTGAAATGGAGCACTGAGTGATACATTTGTCCATCTGTCCCTGACTGGATGTGTGTGGGGTAAAGTCCTGGGGTGACCCCACCAAGGTCCCTAGTTTCAAATCTGAAGCTACCCGTGTACCCTGTGTAGCTTCCCCAAGGGAGCTGCGCCGTAGCAGCCACAGCGTCTGTGGGGCTGGCTCAGGTCTTCTGTCTTGAGGATGAGAGCTTGGGCAGAGACTGGTGGCTGTGTGATGTCCGTCTGTCTGTCCAGCCTTCCTTCCCTGCACCTGGGGTGCTGGTTTGACCGTGTGGCCTTCGAAACCTCCTCCTAGCAGGCTGAAGGTTGGAGGGAAGAGCAGCCTCAGCTGTCTTTGGAGCCAGGACTTTCCAAGCCGGACAGAACCTTTGGGAACATTTGTCCAGGAGGGTCTGTGTGGTCATTCTGCCTCCGAGGGTCTGGGGCAGGGCCCAGCATCAGGGGGGTGGAGACAGCTCTCTACATGACTGCTGTGCACCCCTGGGTGAGAATCAGGATTCAAATCTTCCCTGTCTGCCCCCACTTCACAGATGAGGAAAACTGAGGCTCAGATTGGAGAAGCCTCTCCTGCAGGGTGTCCATGTTTCACAGTGGCATGGCCAGTACTCGAACCCAGGTCTCGTAATTCCCACCCAAGGCTCTCTCGCATCTCCTTATCTTCTCTCTGAGCCCTGCCAGCTTCCTTTTTCAAAGTGTGAGATTCGTGTTAGGAAAGTGGCACCTGAGAACAAGGTGGGTGCCTCTTCCTTCTGTATATAGCTTTACAGGAGCTGGATTTCGTAGGAGACGCGGCTCTGCCTCCTTGGGATGCTGACGTTGTTTATCCATCTCATTTGTTGGGCATCTGCTTAAGGCTGAGTGCTGGACAGATGACACTGTCCTGGATCGCGCCTGGTTCGGCCACATCCCTGGCCTTGCTTAGGGCCCAGAAGCCGGAGTGGGGAGCTGGCGCCTACCCACGGACCTCTGGAAAGAGGCCAGGCTGGAGGCAGATAGAGCAGGCTGGCTGCTGGCAGGACCCGGACGTTAGCTTGGTGGTTCCAACTGACACATGTGAGGCTCTGTGCAACTGTTTTCTGACCTTCTGCTCTGCCCTCTGGCCAGGGAGGGCCCAGGGTGACCCCCATCTCTTCCGGTTTAAGCCCCTGACCCAGCCTGTTCCTTCTCCAGCCCAGCTCCTTAGGTCGCCTCCTGCTGTCCCCTGCCCAGGATGCCCATGCTTTGTGTCCTACCTGTTGCCCGGAAGTCCTGCAGAGTCCAGTTCCAGCTTTCCAGTCTGCTTGAGCCCAGGTTGGGGGTCACACTCACTGGCTCCGGGGGCCTGATGTCCTCAGTGTGAGGACAGAAGAGAGCGCGGCTTGTGGCTGTGCTCCAGGAACTGCCAGGAGCCCTGTCTCTCCAGCCTGGCTCTGGCCTCTGCCTCACTTCCTGAAGCGCAGAAGGCCCTGTGCCCTGGCCACACATATATATACCAGGCCAGTCCGTGTTTCTGAGACCCAGCTCAGGTTTTCCCCCTTCTGGGAGTTCCTTTCCCTCCCTTTATGTCCTGGCTAATTCCTAATGAATCTTCAGGGCATCCTGAAGATTGAATGACACACTGTGTAGCATCCCAGGGCCCTGGCAGCCTCAGTGCCTGGCTCACAGTAGGTACTCGGTATACAGCATGTGCTCAGCATACAGGGGAAGGTACCATTACCTGCATTGTCATCATCGTCATCATCTCTTCTCACCGCCTCTCGCAGTGGTTTTAGGCTCAGATGACATCACGTATGGTGAAGACCTTTGAAAATCGCCCACTGCTGTATACCTCAGAGGTGATAGCTATGGTGCAACCTGGTCCCTCCCCTAAAGGACCTTCAAGCCTAGTTGGGGTACATGAGCTGAAATTATGTATCAGTGGAAATTCTTAAAGAACCGGTGAGGATTGTACAGGCGGTAATTCAGCAGCTGTTGGGCTGCCGTGTGGACAGCCCGGAGAGCAACCGTCAGGCGCCAAAGGAGGGGCCGTTTGGCCACTTGCTCCCGAAGCGCTCTGTGAATGAGCGCTGCTGTGCGTTCCGGGGACCTGAGTGGACACTGTCCCACTTGCACTGAGGTTTTCTCATCCTGGGGGACCCACCTACAGTCGTCGGTCAGAACCGGCGGAGCCTGCTGGAGGGCCCACCCGTGGGCCATCAGACCCCCACTGGCTTCCCCAGGAGGACCTTGCAGAGACTTCTGGAGGCCATGGAATCTGGAGGGACTTGCAGGCCCTGGGCAGTAGTTGCCTAAAGGGCCTTGGGGGTCATCCAGGTGTTCACTTCCTGGCTCACAGGTGGAGAAATGGAGGCCTGAGAAGGCAGGGGTCTTGTCTGAGTTGGGACTAGAGCCCAAGTTTGGTGGGCCCATTTCTCCACGCTGCCATTTCTGCACACAATTATTGCTATCTGGGGCTCTCTGTTCTGAGAAGAGGGAATAAACGGTCAGTATTCAGTTGAACATAGTGGTTAAAGCGTGGCCTTTGGAGCCAGACTGCTTGGGTTTAAATCCTGCCTGTGTAGCCTGGAGAAGTTACTAGACCTTCTTTTGTTTATTTGTGAAATAGAGACAATAATAGTCCTACCTCATAAAGATGGTGTGAGAATTAAGTGAATTAATGTGTATAAAGCATGTGAACAGAGCCTGACACAGAGGACACACCGCATAAGCATCAGCTGCTGTTACCGTGATGATGATGGCGGTGGTGGTGGTACTAACGGTGATGTTAACAGTGATGACGCTGATGTAGTGATATTGATGATGAAGATGAAGTTGTTGATGATATCGATGATCATAACGTTGTCCAGTATATGAAAGGGGTGAAGCCTTGTCTTTCCAGCAACTCCCAGCTGGGAAATGGGGTGTTCTGGTTCATTGACTATTCGGATAAACCGTATGCATATATCCATATCCCCACAGAGACATACAGACGTGTGTGCCATTCACAGATGACCATTTACCAAGAATGTGCAGTAAAAGATACGAGTGACAGAAGGCTTTCCTTTGTTCTACTAACCCTACCCCAGGACTGGCAAATACTGTGCTGCCACCTTCTCCCCTAGCAGACATCAATAATCAATCACCAGACCCTCCAGACAGCCATTTCTACTTTAGATGAAACCTGCTTTCCCTCCCTGGGCCCCTTTATCTGCAGGTCCTGAGCTGGTGTGGGTTTTGCAGAGCATGGGGTTGGAGTCTGGGGGGAAATGAGCTACCTTGTCCTAGAGATCTGATAGACTTTGCTGTTTACCGTGGTAAACACACAGGACAGATTCTCAGCAAAGCAGGTCCGGAGAAGGTGGCTTCCACAGCCTCCCTAGCTCTCCCCAGGATGAAATCAGCCTATGGCCCCGCCATGTGGGACTGAGTGAGCCTTTCGTACCCTTCACTGTGTTGCCTTGAAACTCCTGCTGCTTGAGGAAAACCCTTTAGGAAGCCTGGCACCTGAAGCAGCCGGAACCCCCTTCCGGGGACGGTTTCTCTCACGCCTTCGAGGCCATCTTGTCATGTGGCCAGTTCACGTGTGATGGTGATGATGGGGCTTCCACGTGTGCAGCCACTGTGTGTCCAGGGAGCAGCCTGGGGCCACATGTGGTCAGCTTAACGCTGGCAGGGGGCTTGCTGTAGCCAGAACGAGGTGCCTCAGACATTGCAAAAGACGCTGAGCAAAGCTGAGGATAAATCAGTGCTTTCTTGATGATCTGCATTTTGACAGGATCTGAAGTTGCTTGAGGTAAACTCATGGATGTGCAGAGCTGGAGTGAACTCTACCGGGCCTCCAGGGCAGCCCCTGGGTTTTACAGATGACCGCCCCATTTGTTGCCCTCCCCAGGCCCATACAGCCCTCGTTTAGCCCACGTCACACTACGGTGATGTTTCCCATGTGTGGGCTTCTCCAAGGCAGGGTCTGTCAGCTCTGACCCCTAGAACCCAGCACCAGGCCTGGCACAGGGCTTAGAAGGCCTCTGTTGGGCGAAAGGGTGGATGGATGAGTCCCAGCAGTCACCTCCTCCAGGAAGCCTTCCCTGATGCCCCAGACAGGTCAGCTGTCACCTGTGAGCATCCTTCCTTCAGAGCTCCTGTCACACTGGGTTGTGATGACCCATGTGACTTCACTCAGGGCTGGGCCCAGAGCTGGTGTTGGTGGGCAGTGAATGACCCTTATCAATCTCTGGGATATCAGTAAAGGCCTCCCAGAGCCTCCCAAGCTTTGTGGGGTTTTTTGTTTTGTTTTTAATTAATTAATTAATTTTATTTTTGGCGGTGTTGTGTCTTCGTTGCTGCGCGCGGGCTTTCTCTAGTTGCAGCGACCCCGGGCTACTCTTTGTTGTGATGCGGGGGCTTCTCACTGTGGTGGCTTCTCTTGTTGCGGAGCACGGGCTCTAGGCACATGGGCTTTGGTAGTTGTGGCACGAGGGCTCTGTAGTTGTGGCTTGTGGGCTCTAGAGCACAGGCTTAGTAGTTGTGGCGCACAGGCTTAGTTGCTCCGTGGTATGTGGGATCTTCCCGGACCAGGGCTCAAACCCGTGTCCCCTTCATTGGCAGGCAGATTCTTAACCGCTGCGCCACCAGGGAAGTCCAAGCCTCCCAAACTTTGAAGGTTTTATAGATGAGGAAGCTGAGGCCTGAGAGGGGAAAGGATTAGTCCAAGGATATCTGGTGGGGACCAGTGACAGAATTAGGTTGAGGAAATTGGGCCCAGGGAGGTCAGTCTCTAACCACGTCACCCAGCTGAGAGACGGCAGGGCCTGGATTCCAACCCAGGTCAGCGGTGGGGTCCCAGCAGTGGTCTAGGCCCCCATAAGCCTGTTTGAATGCAGTGGAAGGAGTTCCTTAGCTATGGAGTGTTAGAGGGGGCTGGGGAGACCCTTTCACACCTCCCCTCACTGCCATCAGCTCATCTGAGCCAGGCCCTATGAGCCCTGATAGCTGGGAGATACCCCTCAGCTAACCACTTTGAACTGCTGTCATTCTCTATCCTTTCCTCTAACCACACCCCAGCATCACTGTCTTTATCTAGCTCCTCAAACTTGCCAGCTCCTTCCTACCCCAGGCCCTTTGCACATTCTGTTTCCCCATCCCTCTTCATTTAGCTCAGCTGCTATATCCCCCCTCACCAGGCGCCTCGTGCATGGGCCTTTAGGGGGCCGCCAGGGCCAGCTCTGTGCTGGCCTCCTGGTCTGAATTAGTTGGTCCTGTGTGTACTCTTTCTGCCGAGGGGGCAGACCGGGGACAAGGAAGGGGCATTTCATCCCCTTTAAATGCTTCAACTCATTTAACCTTAATTGCCTTGTTTTCATAGACATTCGCTAAGGAAAAGGACCAAATTATAGCCTGAATTGGGTCTTACTAATCTTAATTAAAAGCTCTCATTTATAATCAGGACCAGACCCCAAACGTGGAGAAAACCATCCTCATATGGCTTGTTTAAATAACTGAGGCCCTCTTGATAATCACTGTTTAGTCTGAACCAGCAGTGCACATCACCCCTTCTATGTCTACTTAATTTTTTAGACCATTTATTCAAGTGGCTTATTCCACTTGCATGTTCCAACTCGGGCCTTTTCCAAAATGTTATAATGAAAACTCTTGAGGGAAATAACTTTTTGTTTTGGCCACAGTATATCAAATATATTACTGTTTTCCCTTTTTTGTGAAAAGGAAAAAAATGACAACCTTATGGGCATCAGAGATCACAAAATTAGCATGTATGTAATGAATGTAAGTAGTCACTTCCTGAATTTTATGTCCCCAGGGTCTACTTGTCAGTCACTGAAGTTAGGTAGATTACAGGGCATGCTATTAAGTGTTTTAACAAAACTCCTAATAACGCATACAGTGATCCATTTAGTTTAACATCAGAAAAAAATTCTTAAGACCAATTGGCCTTCTGAGGGAATAATGTCTATGACCTTATTCAGTCATTTTCATCATCATTATTACACACTTTATTGAGACTCCAGATAAAATTCTGCTTTCTGGGAGTCCAGGAAAGGGCAGTAGGAGGTGGGCTGGGAGCGGGGAGGAGGGGAAATTCTTCTTCAAGTCTTAAAACGTGCAATTATGCATGCTAATGTGTGCCCTGCTGAAGATGAAAGCGCTCCAGTCCAGCAGACCAGCGGGCAGGAAGAAATTGGATGTGACTTAAAATTCCAAGTTGCTGTCAGCTAGCAATTAGGCAGCGCTGCTTACAGCTGGTCCCAGACCTGCTGCAGAGTTTAGGCTTCTCGGAGTCCACGTCCATTTCTGGAAGGAAAAATTGAAAGCTCGAATCGTTGGCGTTTAAGCATTGGAGGTGATTGGCTCCCTCAGCCTCAGTTTGCCCGTGTGTAAAATGTGTCCACTGGACTAGATACAGTTCAGTGTCAAGAATGTTCACTGAGTACCTACTCTGTGCCAAGCCTGGTGCTGGGGCCAAGACGTTTTCCTGACCTCCCTGGTTAGGGGAGAGACAGATTGGGAAAGATGTGATCATAACAGCGCGTGGAAAGTACAGCAATGCAAATACAGACCAGACTCAGTGGGGGTGAGGACGAGAGAGGGCGCATATCTCTGCCTGGGGAGGGGGGAGTTTGAGAGGGCTCCCTGGAGAGGTGTCATCTGGGCTGAGTTAGGAAAGCAGAGCGGGTCTCTGACGTTCCTCCCAGCTCTGCTGCTCCACGGGAGTGTCTGTAGCAAGGATGCAGAGGCCTGTTTTTGTCCTTGCCGACTCAGTAAGTCCAGCAAGTGACCTGACCTTCCTGAGACCTGGTTCCTTACCCATCAAACGGGAGCAATGGCACCTGCCTCCCAGAATGTGCGCTGCAGTGGGCTTGGGGGAGGGAAAGCCACCTCGCCATATGTGAGAGTGCGCTGAAGACAGCACCAGGGCCTGCACGTCGGGCTTTCTTTCTTCTCTAAATCCCCATTTCTCCTAGGGTTAGCGGGCCTCTGCCCCCACCCCTCCCCTCGTCTCCAGGCTCCCCAGGCAGCAGGCCTCTTCGGCCCCTTCCTCCAGGCCCTCCAGCTTCCTCTTGGCCGCTCCTTGTTACAGTGGCTGGATTTGTTTTTCCATTGGAGGAATGCTAACCAGAAAAAACCATTATTTCTAAGAAAATAAACTACGGCCCTGTTGGCCTTTGAATGCTACTGAAGTGGATGGCAGCCTTCCCCAAAGGCCTTGAGACAAAGAGTACCAGAGGGCTTGTGTGTGCCGGCAAGGCCAGGGGGTCTCGGAGGGTACTTGGAGGGGGTCCTCCAGATGCGCCAGGGCTGCAGCCCCTGGGAGGAGAGAGTGGAAAATCCCATCCGGCCAGCTTGGACTTCTGGCTGCTGCCGTGGCTCAGCCCCGCTCCCTCCGTGGGCTCCAAGATGCACCCTCTGTCCCGGAGCCACCCTGCCTCTGTCTGGGCCTCCTGCCCCTTGAGTCGAGGGGAGTAGAGCTGGGTGTAGGTCCGTGGAGGCCTGGGTGCCAACCTGTGTGACCTTGGGCAGGTCTGTGGACCTCTTGGGCCTTAGTGTGCTGACTGCAGAGTTCAGGGCTGGGGCCAGGATACCCCAGGCCCCTTTGGACCCCTGCAGCGGGCAGCTCTGTCTCCAGTGTGCTCCTTGCCGTGGTGGCGCACAGTGCGGCCTAAGTCTGTAGGGGCTCCAGGTGGGCTCCAGCTGGACTGTGAACCGCCTGTCCCTTCCCACTGACAGCCCCAAAGGCAGGCCTGGCCCAGCCGGAGCGCTGGCGGCAAGGCTGTCCCCACGTGAGATGTTCGTCTGTCTCTGGGTCACCCTCCCCCTCTAGGCTGGCAGCTCCTCGTGGCCAGGGTCTGGGCTGAGGGCCAGGGGCCAGGACGGGGAAGGTGCTGGTATAGGAGGGAAGAAGTCGGGGAGGTGGCTTGATCCTCCACGAGGACCGTGGGCCCTGGCTCCCTGTTCACGGAGACGTGGGGAATTCTTCAGGTGATTGTGTCAAGGTTAGGACGGTGGAGTCTGGAACCAGCCTGCCTGGCTTCTTCCAGTTTTGGCTTTGCCACTTACTAGCTGGGCGGTCTTGCGCGAGTCACTTCAGCTCTCTGAGCCTCAGTTTCTCTTTCTGTGATGAGAGAAGTTAAGCCCTTCCTACTTGGCCTGTAGTAAGGGTTTAGCCACCTGCCATTAGACGGTGGGGGTGGGGAGTTGTTCCCGGTCTTATTGTCATTAGAGAGAAACTCCACTGGGGATTTGGAGAGAAAGAGAATGAAATCAAACTGCACCAGGGCAGCTCCAGCCCTTGCTGCTGGAGCACGGAGGGCGGCCTGTGAGGTTAGGGGAAGACGCCTGGGCTGGGAGTCTTGGTTCAAGTTGCTGTCGGCCTCGACCTGCTGATAGGTTAGCTCTGCAGTTTCCCTCTCTGGGCTCAGTTACCCCTTTATCAAATCCAGGGGCGCATTGGTGGAGCTCTAGGACCCCAGCTGACCCGTTCCAAGCGGCGGCTCAGGCTTTCGGGCAACTTCCAATGATCCTCTTGTTGAGTTCCAAGGGGGTTGGGCCCGTGGAACAGCCCCTCTGAGCCTGCAGTTTGCTCAGCGGGTGGGAGAATGACCATGCCTCTGACTGGTGGGAGCGTAGTGGGAGCCCCAGCTCTGGGCTAGCAGCCTCCTGGGGCCCCTCCTCACTTCCATCTTGAGCACTTGGATAGGTGAGCTCTCTGCCAGCTGGGGTGCTTCGGCGCCCACCAGGCCCGACGTCGGAGCCTGGGGACAGCCCCCAGTGAGGGGTCCAGGGTGCTTTGGAGGGAGAAGAGGAGTAATTAACTGGCCCTTTGGGTTTGCTAGGCCAGTCCTGCCTGTTACTTGGGAACCACAAAGCCCACCTTGAGCCCGCGCTGGACAGGTGGCATTCGAGGTCAGTCCAAGGTGAGCATCTGCGCCCCAGCAGATGCACCCCAGAGACTCGCCCGCACGGTGGATGAGAGTGCCGGGAGCATTAACTGAGAAAAACATACCATACAATGCACCCGCTTAAAGTATATGATTCAGTATTTACAGAGTTGTGTATCCACCACCGAAATCAACTTTAGACCCTTTTCATTACAACAGAAAGAAACCCTGTACCCCTTAGCCATCACTCCCCAGCCCCCCAGTCCCCGGAAACCACTAATCTGCTTTCTGTCTCAATAGTTGTGGCCTTTCTGGAGACTTCATGTAAATGGAATCCTACAAAACGTGGCCCTTTGTGACTGAGACGGCATCCTCCGAAGTCAGGTAGCCTGGCTCACTTCCTGGCTCCACGTGTATTAGCTGTGTGACCTTGGGCAGGGCAGGTAACACCTACGAGCCTTGGTTTCCCTTGCTGTCAGAAAAAGATGTTGGTACCCACTTCTCAGGGTGCTCATAGCAAAGGGCCTGCGTATGGCCTCACACGTCCACGGAGGCTCCAATCAAGAGGGCTACTCACTCGTTCAATGCCGAGCAGACTTTTGAGGAGACTCCATGCTACTGCTGAGCCTGCAGCTGAACAGGACACAGTTCTTGCCCGATGGAACTCACAGCCTCGAAGGACACATACATCGCAAGTGAGAGTAGCGCTAGTGTCCATTCAAGGAGCTGTGGCGTCCAGAGGGTGGGGAAGAGCCCCGTCTGCCAGGGGATCTGCAAGAGCTTCAGGGAGGAGCTGATGCTGGGGCTCAGTCTGCAGAAGGGTGTAGGTGTCTGTGAAGGGGAAGGAGCTCCAGGCAGCACAGGCAGAAGCGTGGAGGAGGCCCGAAGCCGTCCGGGCCACTGGGAGAGGTCAGCCAGCAGCTCAGACCTTGGATCATGGGTTACCTTGGTTACCTTGGATCATGGGTTGGCTGGGGGGAGGACGTTCCCACCCTCTGGCTGAGCCATGGTCATTGTGTGCAGTTAGGAATGAAAAAGTATATAGATTTGTGTTGGTTTTGCATGACCTTTGACCTTTCCCATAATTAACTGCTGGGCCCACTTCTGGCATTGTCTCAGCAGAAGGGAAACCTGATCGATGGATGCCAGGGGTCCACCGAGAGCGGGTCTCATTACTCAGTCATTACAAACCCAGAGCTTAACCCTGTGGCACCGGCAACGGGGGGGAGGCTTAATCCTTCCTGCTAGGCGGCCCTATGAAACTACCTTCCCGCGAATGTAATTAGCCAACAAACTGGATTAAGATTTATTCACCAATGAGGACTCAACTTCCTAAGCCATACATCTCTCCCAGAATGGTTGCCTGATCTAAGGAGTGCACGGTGTTTCCTAAAGCCCCCAGACAAAGGAGAAGACATGCAAACGCCCAGCCAGGGAAGAGTTCTTTGTTAGAGCATTTGGTCTCCACTGTCTGCAAGGAATTTTGAGAAAAATGCCAATTTCAAGGGGAAACGCCAAGGTATTTTCGGTAGTGATCTCTGAGAGCGGAGAGTGAGATGCTTTCAAAAGCCTCATTTTAAGAACCTTCCCGGTCAGTCTGATTTTTAGGACTAAAATGCCCTAAGTAGTATTAAAATGAGAAGAATCTCTGACTCGTTGTGGTAGAATCTCTTATAGGCACTACAGAGTAGATGTATATTTTATGGGGCAGCGAGAATCAGTTTTGAGTTAAATGAAGGAAACCGTACTCATCCCACTCGAGTCCTTACCAGCGTTGCTGGTACATAACCACAGCTGTGGGATCGTGTGTGCCTACTGCCGTTTTACTATAGGAAAAGTGGAACTGCCTGACCTTTTAAAATCCCATGAGCAGCTCCCCGTGCTGTTTTTCTCTGCTCTGTTGGATGTTGGAAGCTGTTTTCTGTTGGGAATTGAGTTATCATTAAAAAAAAAAAAAATCCAGGCTGGAGAAGGAGCAGGGATGTTTCAGGCGAGCTGTTGAGACTTCTCATCCTTAGCATTCAGGTCAGCTTTTTTGTCCTGCCCACTTTCTCTGGGATGAACCATCTCTGTCACTGCCCCTCAACCTCAGGAGCAGGTACAGACCTTGGAAATAAAAGCAGTGATGCACGTGACACCTCCTCCCCACCTTTGTCCTTGATAACTTTCTGGAGCATGAAGCACTTTTCATAAGTATTCATCTCATGCAGCCCGAGGACGCGGCCCCAGCGGGAGTAGAGCCTGCGTCTGAACGCAGCCCCTGGCTGGAGGCCTGAAGACAAGGTCCTCAGCCATGCTGGGCCTCGTTTCTCGGCATCAGTGAAATGGAATCAGCAGTCACACCTGCTTTCCACACAGCTTCATCACTCCGATCTCTGCTGCTGTGGTCCTGTGGCCGTCTTCCCTCTGTATGTCTGTGTTTTCACATGGTTTTCTGCTTCCTGTCCTAACATCCTCTCTGTGCGTCTATATCCAAATTGCCTTCTTATAAGAACACCAGTCACTGGTTTAGGCCCACCCCACTCCACTGCAGCCTTACCTAAAATTTGATTACAACTGCAAAGATCCTATTTCCAAATCAAGTCCCATTCACAAGTCCTGAGGGTTAGGACATCAACACTTCTTTTCGGGGGACACAGTCCAACTCACAACAGTCCTTTAAGAGTAAATATCTAGATCAGTCTCCCAAGGCAAAAGAAATAAAAGCAAAAATAAACAAATGAGACCTAATCCAACTTAAAAGCTCTTACACAGCAAAGGAAACCATAAACAAAACGAAAAGACAATGTATGGAATGGGAGAAAATATTTGCAAATGATGTGACCAACAAGGGCTTAATTTCCAACATATACAAACAGCTCATACAACTCAGTATCAAAAAAACGAAACAAAACAAAAAACCAAAAAACCCAATCAAAAAATGGGCAGAAGATCTAAATAGACATTTCCCCAAAGAAGACATACAGATGGCCAACAGGCACAAGAAAAGATGCTCAGGATCACTAATTATCAGAAATGCAAATCAAAACCACAATGAGGTAGCACCTCACACCAGTCAGAATGGCCATCATCAAAAAGTCTACAAGTAATAAACGCTGGAGAGGGTGTGGAGAAAGGGGACGCTCCTACACTGTTGGTAGGAATGTAAGTTGGTGCAGCAACTATGGAAAACAGTATGGAGGTTCCTTAAAAAACTAAAAATAGAGCTATTATATGATCTAGCAATCCCACTCCTGGGCATATATCCAGAAAAGATGAAAACTCTAATTCAAAAAGATACATGCACCCTAATGTTCATAGCAGCACTATTTACAATAGCCACGACATGGAGACAACTCAAGTACCCGCCAACAGACAGTTGGTTTAGAAGATGTGAGATACACACGCGTGCACACACACACACACACACACACACACACACACACACACAATGGAATATTACTCAGCCATAAAAAGAATGAAATAATGCCATTTGCAGCAACATGGATGGACCTAGAGAATATCATACTAAATGAAGTGAGTCAGACAGAGAAAGACAAATATTATATGATATCACTTAGATGTGGAATCTAAAAAATAATACAAATGGTTCTATACGCAGAGCAGAAGCAGACTCACATACATAGAAAACAAATTTATAGTTATCAAAGGGGAAAAGGAGTGTGGGAGGAATAAATTAGGAGTATGGGATTAACAGATAAAAACTACTAAGCATAAACTAGATAAGCAACAGGGATTTACCGTATAGCACAGGGGACTATATTCAATATCTTGTAATAACCTATAATGGAAAATAATCTGAAAATATATAACTGAATCACTTGGCAGTACAGCTGAAACTAACACAATATTGTAAATCAACTATACTTCAAATTTTAAGAAAAGAGTAAAGATCTAGAGAGCTTGGCTCTGCCCCCCTCCAGTCCTTTACCCCCTCCGCTCTCCAACCGCCTGTTCCTCATTCTCTGACCTTAACAGTCCTTAAAACGTGGTCCAACATAGAGAGCAGACTGGTGGCTGCCAGGGGGAGGGGTTTGGGGGAGGGATGGCGCGGGAGATAGGGGTTAGCAGATGTAAGCTAGTGTATATGGGATGGATAAACAACAAGATCCTACTGTATAGCTCAGAGAACTATATTCAGTATCCTATGATAAACCATAATGGAAAAGAATATTTTAAAAAAGAATATATATATATATGTATATATATATATAAAACTGAATCACTTTGTTGTACAGAAGATGTTAATACAACATTGTAAATCAACTATACTTCAATAAAAAAAATTTCTTTTAGGTGGTCTGAGGCTGATGGGCATCTTGGAGGCCTGCAGGACCTCCTCTGGGGCTGATGGCTCTTTGATGAGTTTTTTACAATAATAAATCTACCAGCTTTGGCAGGGATTTATTTTTTGGTTGATTTGTTTATGGGTTTATCTCTTATGTATTAAAGGAGGAGGCTCACACGATTTTAAAGAACAAAAATTCAAGGCACATACACAGAACATCAGGGAAGGTTTGGTTTGTGAGCAGACGTTCTCCATTCAGGACGGATGCTGGGTGGGCGGGTAAAGCAGGTTGGCCTCGGAAGCCTGTGAGAGCACTTCAGGCCTGGGGGTTGGAGAGGAACCGATAATTCTAAGGGGTGCTCAGATCTGGGGGAATTCTCTGGGACTGGATTAAGGGAAGAAATGTGAGCAGCAAACGTTCCTGCACTCTTCAGCCCAGCAGCACCCCCCGTGGCCTACGTTATGGGGAGTCAGAGGAAGGAAAAGGCTAGAGTTGTTTTGTGGACTCTCCAGCAATCTCTTTATAATGTCTTTTGTGCATGGTGAGCGAGTAGTTTATCATTTTGATAGTGAAAATGTTGCTGTTAAAAATTATACCCAGACAACAGGCATAAACTGGAACTATGCCAGGCAAATACCGGTATGTGATTATCCTAATTGGGGAAAGACGATTTTCTCAGAACTTACCACCCTCAAAACAGCTTGTTCAATGGAATTTTATGGATGTGGTGACTCTATAACTGATCGTGTTTCCTTCCTTGCCTTGGTTTCTAGCAAACTCAAAGTCCTATTTGAGGCCTTCCTTTTGTCATTGTGCTGGAATTACCAAATGTATTTCTGCATACACTGCCCAGCTTTCCCTTATTCCGCAACCCTCATTTCTCTTTCTTCATCTTAACATCTGTTCTTTCTGAAAACCTTTTTGTGTGTATTTTGTAGGCTGTTTAGATGCAGGATGTTTGAAGTCACTGATGGATGGATGAGTAGGTGTTTGGTTGGATGGATGGGTGAATGTTGAGCTGGATAGATGCATGTGCGTGCGTGTGTGTGTGTGTGTGTGTGTGTGTGTGTGTGTGTGTTTGGATAGATGGGTGGGTGTTTGGATCAATGAATAGATGGATAGATGGTTAGACATTTAGATGGATAAGTATTTAGATAAATAGATGCTTAGGTGAATGGAAGGATGGGTGTCTGGCTGAATATTTAGACGGATGGATGCACGTTTGTACGGGTGGATGTTTGACTGGATAAGTGGATGGGGAATAGGTGATTGGATAAATGGAAGGGTGGTCAGCTGACTGGATGTTTAGATGGATAGATTTTAGCATGCATAGGCAGATGGAAGGATGGTTGGGTGGGTATCTGAATGAATAGCTTATTGGAGGGGCTAGATGGATGGATAGCGGGTGGGTGGGTGGATGTTTGGATGAGTGGATGCGTGACTGACTGGCTGGCTATTTGGGTCGATGGGTAGGTGCACACACGAGTGTGTGTGTGTGTATGGATGTGGCGCAAGTGGAAGGATGAAGGTGTGAATGGCTGTTTTGATGATTAGATTACACTTTCTTGGTACATAGGGTAAATGTGCCAAGAGTGAAATAACATATATAAAGTGCTTTGCCTGTCAATGCCTGGCATGTCATGGGCATTTTAACTTACTAGAAAGGACATGGGCTTTGTAAACCGAAAGACACGTGTTTTGATCCTTGCCCTGCCACTTACTATGTGACCTTGAGCAATTACCTCTCTGCCCTTTATTTTACTTAACCATAAAATGGAGTTAAAATACCCACTCCAGAGGGTTGCTGTGAAAATTAAGTAAGCTGGTATATGTTTCAGGAGTAGATACCTGCATACTGAGGTACAGCATGAGAGAGAGAGAATTCTTCTGCCCAAGCATGGAATAAAAGTCCTTCCCCTCGGTCTGACTGATCCAGCCTGAGTCATGTGCCCACCCTGGGACCCATAGCAGTTGCTATGCCATCTACTGTCTCCGAGTTAGACTGATCAGGCTCCACCCCCACAGGTGGAATCAGGCCCTCTTCTTTTTTTTTTATTTTATTTTATTTTTATTTTTGGCTGTGTTGGGTCTTCGTTGCTGTGCGCAGGCTTTCTCTAGTTGCGGTGAGCAGGGGCTACTCTTTGTTGCGGTGCGCACACTTCTCATCGCTGTGGCTTCTCTTTTTGCGGAGCACGGGCTCTAGGCGCGCAGGCTTCAGTAGTTGTGGCACGTGGGCTCAGTAGTTGTGGCTTGCGGGCTCTAGAGCTCAGGCTCAGTAGTTGTGGTGCACGAGCTTAGTTGCTCCGCGGCATGTGGGATCTTCCCGGGCCAGGGCTCGAACCCCTGTCCCTTGCATTGGTAGGCAGATTCTTAACCACTGCGCCACCAGGGAAGCCGTCTTCTTTTGAGTCACCTGCTTGAATGAAGGAAAGGAGGGAGGCAGCAGCAGTTCTCGAGCTGCTGATTCGGATCAGATGAGAGATGATGCTCACGCGTGCAGGCGGTGGAAACGGGTGACCAGTCAGCAGACTGTACCCACATTAAGAGTGTAGAAAATTCACGTGTTGGTAGCTGATAGGTGTCAGCGGAGAGGTGGAAGGATAACAGGATTCACTGGCACGGGGAACCCCAGGGAAGTGCAGATGGATGAGTTAAAGTTGGGCCGTGTTGCCTTTGGCGTGAGTGTGGACGATCTAGGGGGAGAGGTGGTTGGATCGGTGTATCTGGGGCTCTAGCAAAAGGTCGGAGCTGCAGAGATTGGGAAGTAATCAATATCTGTCTTTATAAATCCATGTGCCCTTTCAAACACAGAATCTTACATCCTGCTTTAATGTTATTTAAAACATCTAAGTGCATTAAGTATAATGGTTAAAAACAATTCAAATGACTTACAGAATTGAGCCTGCTTCCCAGCTGACACTGATGGCCTCCGCAGCAGGAAACCCCCTGTCTCTTGCACCTTTGGGGATCCAGGCAACCTTATTCTTCCCTCATCGTGGCAGGGTGGGTGGGCACCAGGAGGAGGCTGCACAGCTCAGACCCTGTATTCTAGCACTTTCAGTGCTGCAGTTTCCAATGAAGTTATTCCCTCTGCTGGCAGTGTCCCAGACAGTGCTTGATCACCTCCAGAGTCAGGGAGCTCACTACCTCCTGAGACAGGCCCTGTCTTCCAGACGGACATACCTGCCCGTGAACATCAGTTGGCCCCCTTGGCTTTCCCCTGCTGTGAGTAGCTCTGCCCTCTGGACCGCTTGGAGAGAGCGTGGAGCTGGATGTCTCCCTGTGCCAGCCCCTCAGGCATTTGCAGGAACGGCCAGGGTTGCTTTCAGTTCCCTCTCTTCAGGCTGGCCCCTTCCCGGCTTTCACAGCTGGAGCCGGGCCTCAAAAATCCCTCTTCGACCAGGTAGAGGAGAGACTGCTTCTTCCCACGTGGTAGCCTCTTGCAAAGCACTTCTAGTCCTGCTGAGACGGGGCAGCACTGCTTCTGGTTTGGCTGTGGGAACACTTCCGGTTCCACTGGGGAGCTTCTGGTTCCGCTGTGGGACACTTCTGGCTGCCCCCTTTCCTGCTTCTCTGCAGAGCCTGTGGAGGTCTGGGTGGGTAGATTGAACACCCGCTCCCCTCTGCTGCCTTGGGGGGTTGCACTGGTCGAATCCCACTTACAGCCCTTCCAGGTGTGTGACCGTTGGCAAGGGTTTGGCCTTCTTGTGCCTCGGCTTCTCCGATGCCCTTGTAAAATTGGAGTAACAACGATGGTGCCTATGTCTCAGAGTTAGCACGGGGACTGGGTCCGTGATGGCGCGTGGTGTCGCCCCCCGGGACTTGGGCATAGAAGCAGCTCATTGAATGTTAACTAGACTCGCTTCTGTTGCTCTCCAGGGTCTCTCAGATCTCTCTGGAACTTCAGAACTGATAGCTCTTTGACCTGTGATGGGAAATGTTGAGAAAGACTTAAAACAGGAAAAAGGGTGACCTTTACAAAGGCTATTGGCCACTGTTTATGAGACAGAAGGCTTTGTTGTGACAAGGAAACTGGAGCAGTAGAAATTCAGACTTCAGACGCTGATCTGGAAGGAAACTCTGGGGGGAGTATGTGGACTTTTCTCTCATTCCAGAGGCTACATTTTTTGGTGGTGTGCAAAGTTCATTTATCTCATACCCCCTGCCTCACAAGTAATGAGGTCTCCACCTCTGGGAAGCTTTCCGATATCCTGAAAAGAGGCAGTTTGGGGGGATTTTAGACGGGGTCCCTGCGTGCTGTTAGTGTTGAGAGGGCTTCAAAGGGGGAAGATAGGGGTGGGAATCTCGCCTGCTTCTCTGCAGGGGGGATCTGAAAATCACCCCAAACATGCCTGGCACGTGGCCCTGCCCCCCAAGGCGGTGGCCAACCTCGTGGCAGAGCCAGGATCT
Source organism: Lagenorhynchus albirostris (assembly GCF_949774975.1). Taxonomy (NCBI): domain Eukaryota; kingdom Metazoa; phylum Chordata; class Mammalia; order Artiodactyla; family Delphinidae; genus Lagenorhynchus; species Lagenorhynchus albirostris. The sequence continues at coordinate 6,266,817 of NC_083105.1, forward strand.
TCATCTCTGTGACCTTTGGGCCGCCCGCCCCCAGCAAGGACTTTAGTGAACACCTGTTGAGTCATCCCCTAACCACTCGTGTCCCGGTGACTTCAGCAGTGGGGGGGAGGGGGCCCCCAGGCTCTTCCTCTGACACCTCTCGTGCACCTCATTTTGCAGACATCGACGAGTGTGAGAACGACTTCTACAACGGGGGCTGTGTGCACGAATGCATCAACATCCCGGGGAACTACAGGTGCACCTGCTTTGACGGCTTCATGCTAGCACACGACGGACACAACTGCCTGGGTGAGCGAAGCAGCGGCGCCCTGCCCGCTGGGCACACCTGCCTGCTTCTCAGCTCCAGCTGGCAGTGCGGGGGGCCGTGGGAAGGACCGCCCTCTTTCGGTTCCTTGTCTTAGTCTGCTGCGGCTGCCGTAACAAAAGAGCACAGCTTGAGGGGCTTCAACAACAAGAATTTATTTTCTCACAGTCCTGGAGGCTAGAAGTCCGGGGTCACGGTGTTGATGTGTCTCTTTCTATTCTGAGGCTTCTCTCCCCGGCTTGCAGCTGGCCCCCTTCTCGCTGGGTGTTCACATGGTCTTCTCTCTGCATGCAGGTACCTGATGCCTGTCTCTCTCTCTCTCTGTCCTAATCTCCTCTTCCTATAAGGACACCAGTCATATTGGAGTAGAAGCTATCCTAACAACTCATTTTCAACGTAATTCCCTCTCTAAAGGTCCCATCTTAAATACAGTCACATTCTGAGGTACTGGGGCTTAGACCTTCAACATACGAATTTGGGGGAAACCACAGTTCAGCCCATAACAAGGATTCTTACACACCTCCAGATTCTCCTGGTTCAAATACATGTATTTTTAAAACAGTTGTGTAAAACTTATGAGTAATGCAAACTTTCTGGGTAAAATTGGGGAAACGTAGGAGCACAAGATAAAACTGGAAAGTATCTTGGTTACTGTGGTATGTTTGCCTTCAGGCGTCTCTCTGCAGCCAGGTGTGGTTACACTGTAGTGATCAGGTACCTGGCCCCTGTTATCACCCTTTTCCTAGTTGCCTCATAGTTTGATAAGTGACTAACAACCCGGGGCTGCTGTAACAAAGTAACAACTGAGTGGCTTAAGCTACAGAAATTTATCCTGTCATAGTTCTAGAGGCTAAAATCTGAAGTTGTGGCGTCAACAGCGTTGGTTCCTTCTGGGGGCTTTGAGGGAGGACCTGTTTCATGCCTCTCTCCTAGCTTCTGGTAGCCTCAGGCTTTCCTTTGCTTGTAGATCACATTCTCCCTCTGTTTTCACATTGTCTTTGCTCTCTGCATGCCTGTCTCTGTGGCCAAATGTCCCCTTTTTCTAAGGACACGGTCATATTGGATTAGGGTGTACCCTGCTGACCTCACATTAACTTGGTCATCTGCCAGTCACCTACCTCCGGAAGGGGTTACTTTCACCGGCACTGGGAGTCAGGACCTCGCCATCTTTGGAGGGATGTAATTCAACCCACGATAGAGGTGGTTTGCAGCCTGTGGCAGGAGGAACGTCTCCTGGTAGAAACCACGTGGTCCCAAAGCAGATGCCCCGGTCCCCCAAGCCCTCTTCTGCTACCGGCTGCTGAGTGACCTGGGGAACGGTGGCTGGAGCTTAGAGGGTAAGACCGTGGACTTGGCCGGAGTGTGGTGTGGCTGTGAACCCGTTCTTAACATCTCTGAGCCTCAGTCACTTGTTGGTAAAGGGAGGGTGTGGAGAGCAGCTGTGTCACACGCTGCTGTGAGCAGAAATTGCGATCGTGCCCAGACGGCTGAGAAGTGTGCCTTGTCCCAGGGCTCTCAGTCCTCAGAGCGGTTCCTGTCACCATGACTGCAACAGGGATAACACGCTGTCTGCCTCACTAGGTTGTGTGTGAGGATAAAATGGTGCAGTGAAGTGGCTGGCACTTGGCGAGTATAAATTGTCAACAAACAAGCATTAGTATTACCGTAGGTGACTCAGCCACCCTTTTGTGGTTGGACGTTGAAATTCCTTGCTTATTTTGTTTGTTTTTACCATCAGAATCCAGAGGTGATTCTGGGCATAAAACTTTTTTTCTTGTTTCCCCAACTGTTTCCTTAGCAAGTCTTCCTGGAACTACTGGGTCAAAAGGATTATTTGGACTTTTTTTTATGGCTTTCGATGCCGTGCTTCCTGGAAGGGCTCAGTAAACCTTCCATTGTGGCAGCTGGTTTTTTGGTGTATGGCATAGAAGCTGGACATCCCAAGCGCTCCGAAACTTCCAGAGTTAGTGGTGTATTCGTCTTCAGTTCCTCTGCCTGTTTCTGTTGAATGCATATTGGATCTCAGATGAGCTTGTTATGGGAAACAGATCCATAAACATGTAATTACACCCCCAAATAAGTGCCAAAACGGAGGTCTGGACTGTTAAAGCCCAGAGGGGTCTGCGAAGAGCTATCCCTGCATGGGGTTGGGGGGTGGCGGGGCCTGACTCCTCAGGGGGACTGCATCCAACAGGATCTCCAAAGGTAGGCGAGCAGTTTACTGGGTCGAGGGCAGAGCCTGCGTGGAGAGCTGTGGGTGGCCCCTTGAGGCTGGGCTGGGGGGGGCGGGGTGGGGGGGTGCTGGGAGGAAGAGCGGGAGGTGGGGCTGCCACGGCAGGCAGAGCCTTTGGTGAGATCGCGGAGAACCGAGGCTGCACAGCGTTCATTGTGCCGGACGCCAAGTTCAGTGCTGTTCAAGATTTCTCTCCTTTAATCCTCCCAAGAGCATAAGCATTTAACTTTCCTAGTTGCTCGCCCCTTTTTTCAGATGATAGAGCACATTTCAGGAACTGATTAGTCCGTGAAAGCAGAGCTGACGGTCTCTATGGAGCAGCAGGCAGTATCCCCAGTGGTCAGGAAGACGGACCTTGGGAACTGCCAGTTCTGGGCTCAGATCCTGGTTCTGCCAGTTATCAGCTGCGTGACCTTTGGCCTGGAGGTGATACTCGCCTCCAGGCCTAGTTTCATCACCTGTAAGACAGAATTCGCAGTCCTCTGTCTGGCACGGCTCTTGCGAGGACTGAGTGGGATCGTGGATGTCAAGCATCTTGAGAGTGCCTGGCACCGAGCACACAGACGTGATGGGCACCAGGCTGGTCATCGGCTTGCGGACCAGATGTATTGCGGTGGGCTGGTCTGACGCCCCCGAGGCCTTGTGGGGGCCCGGCCTGCCGTCTGCAGCCCCCGGGCAGTCACCTGTTTGTAAACACCCTTGTTCTTTTTCTTTTTTTTTTTTTTCCCCCGGTACGCGGGCCTCTCACTGTTGTGGCCTCTCCCGTTGCGGAGCACAGGCTCCGGACGCGCAGGCTCAGCGGCCATGGCTCACGGGCCCAGCCGCTCCGCGGCATGTGGGATCTTCCCGGACCGGGGCACGAACCCGCGTCCCCTGCATCGGCAGGCGGACGCTCAACCACTGCGCCACCAGGGAAGCCCATCACCCTTGTTCTTGGCTACGGCAGGTGTACCCAACGCCTCCAGACTAATGGAGTCTGTGCAGGTCTTTGTTTCAACAGGATTTTCACGGTGGATTCTTTTTACACTCATCAATTTAAGGAACTGGGTAAGACTCCACCCACCCCCGCCTCCGAGCACAGATTGCAACTTCCTACGGCTCTAACTCACACATACGGCAGCCGACAAAAGGCTCTCTCTGTTGCTCCTCTGCTTTTAGCTGGGGCAGACGCTTCCCGACAGACCTCCTTATGTTTGGGCTTTTTCCTTCTCAAGAGAAAACTCCGGCTCTAGAGAAGACAGGCCTTGGCTCCCACTGGCTCCAGGCCCGCCTGACCGCGTAAGCTCTCAGAGCCGCAACTCCCTCACCCATAAAACGCTGAAAAAGTACCCAGCACAGTGTCAGGATCGTGGAGGCTTATAGACACTGGCTGAAACAAGTAACACTGTACGAGGAAGCTGGACTTGCAGTTGGAAGATGTGACCCACATTCTGTCACCACCACTCATGCGTTCTATGTTGGAGACCAGTTACTGACTCTCCATGTGTCAGTGCCCCTAACTGCAGAGCGGGTCAGAAATGCCTGTCTCGGTGTCACTGTGACAATTAAATATGAAAGTAGACCTGGAGAGCTGAACGTACTGATGTGAAATTCTCCGCGGGTGCTGGGTGTTGCAGAGGTTTCAAGCCGGCAGCCCGCAGCCCTCCTCCAGCCTGTAAACATGTTTGGTCTCTCCCCACCATGTTGATGATGTGACCGTGACGATGGTGGTGGTGATTGAATTATTTGTCAACATTTGTAAATCAAGGGGGTGTCACATAAAAATCAATATTTCCAGCGCCGTTCCTGCTTGGCCATAGTCACGCAGCCCCTGACTTTGTGGGACTTGGGCAGGGGTGCATATCCCATGTGGTCCAATGTGGACGTCATCACGAAGCTGCAAACTAGAATATGTTCAATCTTTTCTGCCTTGACAAGTGTTCCTAATGACTTGGAAGGCTAGACTGGAATTGAGAAATCTAGGACTCCTTGGAGTTCTGTACCAGAAAGTGGTCGCATGGGCAGTGCCTGCTCTCCGCCCCTTCTTCTCACCCCCGGCTCCGTCCTAACCTGAATGTGTAAGCTCTGACCATTTGCCCCCAGACCACCTTCCCTTTGGCTTGGTCCTGTTATTTGTCCCTCTGAGAAGAGACAGGCTTGGGCCATGTGGACAGGGAATTTTGGGGTCCAAACAGGTGTTTGTGTTCCGGGTGCCATGACCCCCCGTGGACTCCTTACTGTATTGGAAGGGCTGCAGCCACAGGAGGGGCAGCACAGGGACCCTCAAGGCATTGAGCCAAGAGCAGGGGCACCTCTTGCCCACGTCTCAGCGTGGTACCAGCAGCAACCGGCAGGCGCCGCACCGTGGCTGCCCCCTTTGGAGGGTGTGTGTACGTTCCCGATTGCTGCACTCCCTGCCATTCCCTGTTGCTCACAACCTGTTGGTCATTTAACTGCCTGCTCTGTCTCAGTAGGACTTGTGTTCACGCTGCCTGATGAAGCTTCCAGCGCAGGGCCTGCCCTCAGTGGGTGTTCGGGAGGGGTGAGAAGCGGACTGAGTGGTGGCAAGGTTCTGTGTTCTGCATTCTCGCTGCTTTGCGCGGTCCTGACCGTCTCTGGCCAGTCACTCTGAGCCCCACTCCACAACCCATCACCCGTCAGGGACAGTTAGGCCTGTTTGCGTCTCCCGTTGTTTTGTCTCCAAGTCTGGGTCAAAAGTCTCGTCCGGTTGTAACATTCCGCTCTCAACCACCACTGAATTCCTTCGGGATGGTGGCTGGAACCGAGCCTGGTCAGCACAGTCTGAAAAGCATTCTGAGCTAACTAGGAGAAATGAGGCTGATGGCTGAAGGGTTATTTTCTTGCCTGGGTTTTCGCAGTCGAACCTTTTCTCTTTTTTTGAGCAAATGAGGTTATTTTCTTGTGGAGATGGCTTGCCTGGGACTGTGTCCTGGAGGATGGCCAAATCTGTCCTCTGGGGAGTAAAACCCTGTTTCTGTTTGACATCTTTATTGAGGAATTTCTCAAATATAACAGAAAATGACACCAGAGGGAATTGAAACCATGATGAGATCCTTGCTCAACCCCAGATGACTGCTTTTAGCATTGTAATTACTTGAAATAGCAGTAGTTCTGTTTGAAAAATATTATTCCAAACTCCACGCAATTGGACATAAGAGCAATATTTAGGCTAATAGAATAAGATTTTTTTCATCTTAAATTAAAACCAGCAGTGGGTAATTTTTTCCCGACTCCACAAAGCAAGGCTCCTTTCTCCCTAAAGCCATTAGTTCACTTAGCCAGATGTTTTCTGCGACCCCAGTCTTTATCTTGACTTACTGAAAAATACGGTTCTCAAGTTGCCCGCAGTCTGAATTTCGGACTTGCTTCTCAGCACTTTTTCCCCTGATGAAGAGGAGTCATCTGGAGCCAGGTTCAACAGAACAGTTGTTTTGTTAACCGGATCGCTACGTTCCCGTTAACACTTACGGAGCACCTACCGTACGCCCGGCCTTGTGCTAGGTAGTCAGCTTCTCTTAGGTGAGATGAGGAACTTCGGCCGCACCTCTGCCGTGCACCTGGAGTCGCCCAGGATGTCGTGCTCACGTGCTGTCGTTCAGTTCTCACAGCATCCATAGGCAGAAGCCATTAGTATCCCCTCTTTACAAATGAGGAAACTGAGGCTCAGAGAGGGAAAGTGACCTGTGTAAGGTCACACAGCCAGTACGTGGTAGGGCTGGGACCAGGGCCCAGGTCTGTGCGTTTGCCAGTTCAAGCCTGTAAGCCACTGCCCGCCCCTTGCCTCATGGCACCCGGAACAGAACCAGCTCTGGGAGGCTGGTCCGGATCAGGGAGGGGCTTCCTTCACTGGGGGTTAGATGTGCCCTGCTCTGAGTTTGAGAGTCGCTGAGAAACCCTGGCGTCTGCCAAGCCAGGCTGGTGGGCGGCGTGCTGGAGGGCATGAGGGCGGCCCCTGCTCCAGAGACTTCCCCCAGGTCTGTCCTGCCTCCCAGGCCAAGGCAGGATCTTCCTTACCCTTGAGCTGCTTTGGGGCATTGTCTCACCCCGTGTGAACGAGCGGAGCCCTGTTGTTACTGAACCCGCTCGTGTGGCTCCCATCACTTTCACGGGAGCACCCAGTTCTTCTGCCCGCCGGCTCACGAAGCCCTCAGGCCAGGGTGCTTGCTGCCAGCCTCCTCTCCTCACCTCTCATCCTTGCCCACCTGCACCCTCTGGCCCGGCCTTCCTTAAATCCACACGGTCCTCCTACCCTTCCCTGCTGTTCAGGGCTGCTCCCTGAGACCCCTCCCCCAGCATGACCTGCTGAGGTCCTACTTGTCATTCGAGACCCAACCTCCACCTCCCTTTGCTCCAGAGTCTTCTGTGAGCACGTGGTACACACCTGCACTGTGGCTCTGCGCTGGGGTCCTCCCTTCTTCTCCTGCGGGCAGAAGCTATCTTGTTTATCTCGTCTTCCTCCTCTGAACCTAGTGTGGTGTCTGGCATATCACAGGCACATGATAAACATTTGTAGAATGAATGAATGAATGAGTTTGAAGAGGGTCCTCAAGCTCAGCACACTTCTGTGCTGGGCGCATAGCAGAGATCCAGGTGAATTAGACGGAGCATGTGTCACAGGACTCCCAGGTTCACGAGAAACACAGAAATGTCCACGCTTCTAATGACAGGTAGAACGGGCTCTTTTCGCAGTGACACAAGCCTCCCACCTAGTATTCATCCATTTGTTTGTTCAAAAACATTGTTCTGAGCACCTGCCGTGTACCAGACCTGGTTTTAAGTGCTGAAGACACAGTGAGTGGCGGCCAAAAGCGACCAGGCGCCGCCCTAGGGAGGGGGGAGGACAGGGCACAGGTAAACCCGTAACTCAGTAGAGTAGCTCAGTCAGGTCAGCTCCAGTGAAAAACAATACAATAAGGTGATAGAAGGTGATGGAGGCAGGATGACAGTGTTGGAGAGGGCGGCGTTCCTGTTACTGCTGCTGCATAAAAACCACCCCACACTTAGTGGCATAAAACACCCTTTGACTCTGCTTGCAGATTCCGTGGGTCAGGAATTCAGACGGGACGCAGCAGGGACGGCTCTCTGAGCTGCACGGTGTTTGGGGCCTCAGCTGGGAAGACGTGAGGCCAGAGGTGACTTGATGGGGGCTGGACTCATCTGGGGCTTCTCTGCTGACGTCTAACTGTTGATGTTGGTTGTCAGGCAGAACACTCACGGGCAGCCTCTCGCGGTCTTTCCACATGGGCTGGTGTGGGCTTCCTCACAGCATGGCCGCTGGGTCCCAAGAGAATAAGACACAAGTGCACGGAAGCTTTCCAGTCTAGTCTCAGAAGTCACTTTCACCCAGCTCTACCTGTCAAGGCAGTTACAGAGGTCCATCCACGTTCTTGGGGGGGGGGGGTGGGCACTTGGGGAAGGGGGCCTCAGAGAGGAGGAGGAAGCTGCCCCGTGAAGATCTTGGGAAGACCTTCCCTCCAGGCAGAAGGGGAGGACAGAGGCGGTGGCCCGAGGTGGGGACGAGCTGCGTGAGTTTGGGCACAGGTCACTGTGCCTGGAGGATCTGGAGGGAGGGGGAGGGTCTGGAGACGAGGCCGGGAACGGGCAGGGCCAGGTCATGTGCAGCCTTGTGGGCCCTAGAAGGGAGTTGGGATTTTATTCTAAATTAGTTGGGAAACCACGGGACATTTTAACCAGGGACTGACATTTTAATTAAGAGATTTGCTTTCTGACTGCTCAGTAGAGAATGCGTTACCTGGAGTAAGAGGCAGAGACCCCTGTGGCGATTTGGGTCAGAGATGTTGGTTGGCCAGGTGACAGTGGTGGCAGTAATGAGAAGTGGTTGAATTCATGTATGTTTTGAAAACAGGGCCAGAATGAATTGATGATGGACTAGATGTAAGAAGTGAGGGGAAAAGAGGAATGGAGACGGACTACTAGGTCTTGTTTGTTTGTTTGTTTTGTTTTGTTTTGTTTTTGCGGTACGCGGGCCTCTCACTGCTGTGGCCTCTCCCGCTGCGGAGCACAGGCTCCGGACGCGCAGGCTCAGTGGCCACGGCTCACAGGCCCAGCCTCTCCGCGGCACGTGGGATCTTCCCGGACCGGGACACGAACCCGTGTCCCCTGCATCGGCAGGCGGACTCCCAACCACTGCGCCACCAGGGAAGCCCTGGACTACTAGTTTTTTGCTCGGAGTTACTGTGTAGCTGTGCTGCTGCGGCTGAGACGGGGAAGACTGGGGGGTAGGACAGATTTTGGGATGGGGAGCGGGGTGGGCTAAGAGTCTGTTTGGCCAAGTTCAATTTGAGATAATCAGTAGTCATCTGAATGGAAATGGTACACAAGTTCAGAAGTCTGTGGGGTAGTCAGGTCTGGGGTTCGGGGAGAACGTGAGAGCCTAGAGCTTCTAAACGGCGTCAAAATCCAGAGCTCTTAACGTTCATTCGTTTCATAAGATTCCACGAGCTCCTCCTGCCCGGTGCCACGTCCTGGGCTGGGAGCTCGCAGTTGGGAGATGGATGACGTAGTCCCGGCCCTCAGGAAGCATCGGGACTCGGCCTCCCCAGCTTTGAGTCCTGGATCCATCACTTAACTGTGTGACCGTGAGCAGGTAACGTCACGTCTCTGGGCCTCTGTATCCTCGTCTGTACGGCGTGGCTAACAGCAGTGCTTATTTGACGGGGGTGACGCAGAGACCAAAGGAGATAAGCTTTGCAAGGTACATGCCTGGCACACGACGAGGGCTCAGCAGATGTGAATTACCTAAGTATCACTCATTCCTGGTGTGCAAAGTCAGAATACTTTTTAAAGAAAGTGGATGTCCTTTCTGAGCTGGTGAAGAGGCAGGGGGGCGAGCCTCGTCCCCCAGCTGGGGGTGAAGCTCAGGGGACTGTTGGGGACTGTTCCTTGTGTTCCACACGGTGCTCACCACCCTCCCGGCTCAGAACCCTCTCCTTCCTCCTGCACTGGTTCCTGTGCACTCATCCGTCGGCATGGGTCACGTGGCATCAGGGCTTCCGATCCCAGCTCTGCCACATACTCATTTTGTGACCTTGGACCCTTGCCCCCTCTTTCTCAGTCTCAGTTTTGTTTTCTACAAAATGAACATGATCCCTGGTCTGGTAGGATCAGATGTGCAGGTGACACCACAGGGCACCAGGCAGAGGGAGAAGAGGAGGAGAGGATCCTGGGAGGCGGCAGCCGGGCCCAGGGGCCGGGCTGCACACGTGGGAGGGAAGCACCGCAGAGGCCCAGATGCTCCGCGTCGGCGCAGCGGTCACAGCTCTCCCTGCGCCGGGCTGGTCCCTGGCAGGATGAAAGGGCCGCGCTCCAGGCCTTTTGAAGGCGCCCTCTCTCATCCTGGAGGACAGCTGGAGACAATGTGTTGCTCCCTTGAACCCCTAACGCAGGCTCGAGTTGCCTCTGTTTATTTGTCTTTATACTTCAACAGCTCAAATGCATTTCTTGCTGGGAAAAAAAAAAATGCTGAACATGTTAATGTAAAACTAAACAGCTTCGGACAGTCATATACTCACTCCATAAACACCAGTATTTTTCAAGGTAAACTGGAGAGGTTTCTTCCTGTTCTATTTACGCCCTCCCCTCCCTGCTTTTCCCTAGTCTGGCCCACATTCAGGTGGTCTAAACACGCTTGGTTGGAGGGATTTGCTGTCCGAGGACAAGTTGGATTCAGACTTGCTTCTCCTCCCAGCTTTTTACAACTGTTAATCTGATGGAAATTCTTTGGCTTGAAGAAAAGAAACACACGGGACAACAGTGTGCGTCTTGGTAAATGGGCTTCCTTCTTTCCCCAAATCACTACAGAACCCGGGAGATCCCGGAGCAGGGAGGGAGGTGGATAGATTGAGAGCCAGGTTTTGTTTTGGGGGGTGGAGTGGCCTCCTCCAGCCTCATGCCTGCAGCCAGCTCAGGACCGGGGGCCGGGGGAAGGGGTGGGGCAGAGCAGCTTCTGTTAGAAGCAGGCGAGTGCTGGGGGGAAAGGGCAGTGGGCCAGGAATCAGGCTCTGCGGGCCACGGACTTGCTGGGGGACCTTGGGAAACTCCCTACCTCTCTGTGCCTCAGTTTCCCCATCATCTGTGAAATAGGGATGGGATTTGACCAATGGTTTTGAGATTTCATGGGGTTTTGTTTCCAGCAGCAGAACCATTTGTTTCAAGCAGAATCATACGGTGGTCACACTACTCTGGCCGAAATGGGAGGCAGGACTGGCAGGGATGAGAGCCCTGCGCTCCATGGAGCCCCTCCCTACTTCTGCAAGGTCCCTGGGGCCAGAAGCACTGTTTGAAACCCCTGTTTGGCCTGGCTGCTGTGTCAGAGCCCTCCTCCCTCCAACATCTTGTGATTCGATGACTTGGTGGCCTGGAGTGTCCTCAGGGACAATGGCCAAGCTCCTCGCCCCTACCAGCTGCAGTCCCTGTCTACTTCTTTCTCAGAACTGTAATCTCCAGCATGGCAGACAGCTTGCGTTTCCCTAAATGGTACCCCGCTCTCCTGCTCTGGCGTATCCTTACACCTGCTCTTCCTTCTGCCCGAATCACCCTTCCCCGTGCTCTTCATTAATGCTTTTTCTTTGGCTGACGCCTGCTTGTCACGACTCAGCTCGGGCATCAGCCCCTCCAGAAAGCTTTCCCTGAGTTGCATACCCTTCCCCTGGGGGCCTACAGCCCCCTCAGGCTGCCCTCTGCCTCAGCACTGAGCTCCTAGCTTGTCCCTGGACACCAGGGGCGGGTCTCTGCTGCCCCGGGAGGTCCCGGAGAGCCCTGCTTCAGAGTGACTTAGCCCTGCGTTCCCGGGCCCAGTGCAGGCTGCTTGGCGTGATGGCGGGATGGGCAGTTGGCCGGTGGAGCAGGCAGAAGGTTGGATTCTGACTCTCCAGGAGAGCGCGGTTTGACAGTGGGGCGTGCACAAGCCTGGCACGGGGGCAGAGCTTCAGCGCTCTCAGAACTTCTGAGATCTGCGTGGCGGTAGCAGGGGCGGGCGGTGGGGGGCTCTTAGCAGCCCGCGTGACTGCAGCCCCCCGTGGCTGGCTGAGCTTAGGACTCCCCTGTCCCTGTCCTCACGTCCAGGCCCAGCTCCTTCTAGCCTCTGCTGTAGATGAGGGGAGAGCAGGGACTTGGAAGCAGACGCATCAGCCTTGGCTCCCAGCTCCCTTCCTAGCCATGCTTTGGGGCCAGCACTTCACTGTTCTTACCCCAAAAAGAGGAGTGATGATGTTCCTGGGAGGGAGCTGTAGGCATCAGGCAAGGTGGTCCATGTGGCGGCAGGGAGGCACCCAGCGGGCGTCAGGAGCCTCCCCTTCCTGCTCTCCCTTTGGTTGCATGTTCAGGTCAGAGACCACATCACAATACGAGGCGGCCCTTCCCACTGGTAGGACTGTGTTGAAATGTGCCGTCAGTCGCCCTGTGGCAGCCTCACATTTGAATAGGTCTCAGTTTGGTGACCTGGGGAAGAAGTCCTGCTCTGTCCCAGGGCAGAGAATGCCAAGTCCATAAACAGCAAAGAAAAACACCCAGTTGCAGAGGACAGGCCAGGCGAGCAGACACGTTCCTTCATCTTTGTTTGCAGTTCGTATGCCAAGGGCTGGGTCAGAACTCAGAGAAGTAAACAGAAAATAAGTGTCTTGTGAAGGCTCTTTAAAAATACTTCACCACCAAAACATATGCCCCAAAGCAGCACTGAACCGTGTGCCTAAAAAGGGGCACTGTCGACGAATACGTGTGCCGCAGCGTGTGCAGTGCGGTCCTTCCTCTGCCAGTAACCTTGCTTACTCTGGAGCAGTCTGTGCCCTGGCTGGTGGTGGGGTCACCCCGGACGTTGGCCGGGCCTGCCTGCCTCTGCACAGATGCTGCAGCGACCGTCCTTCCCCAGCGCCGACAGGCTGTTTATAGTGGCCATTCGCCACCCCCACGCCTCGCCTGCTCCAGCCCCCTCCCTGGATCTGCCTCATCCCAACCACATGCAGCTGGAAATAGACGAGCGGGCAGTGAGGGCTTGCACCCGGCTGGCACTCCTTGTTTGTGGGAAGTAGGTGGCCATGGTGGCAGCCTCCCAGCTGCTTGGTCTGGGGTCTTTTTTTTGTTTTGGTTTGGTTTGGGGTTTTTTGTGTTTTTTTTTTTTGTTTGCGGTACGCGGGCCTCTCGCCGCTGTGGCCTCTCCCGCTGCGGAGCACAGGCTCCGGACGCGCAGGCTCAGCGGCCATGGCTCACGGGCCCAGCCGCTCCGTGGCACGTGGGATCTTCCCGGACCGGGGCACGAACCCGCATTCCCTGCATCGGCAGGCGGACTCTCAACCACTGCGCCACCAGGGAAGCCCAGTCTGGGGTCTTTAGTAACCCCTCAGGTGTTACCTTAGTGGTGGGAGAGGATCCCACGGGCCGACTTGCCCTGCCCTGGCTTACGTGCTGGCCGCCAAGGGGTCAGATGCCAGTGAAGTCATCTGGGTGAGCCTTGGTGGAGGCCTCTCTGAGTGGGATCCTCCTGGGGCCCCTCTTGCCATTGGAGGGGTCTGGGGTCCTCAGCCTGGCAGCTGGCTTCTCGGGCTCTGGGCTCCGCCTGCCACTCCAGCCTTGCCTTCTCTCCCTGTGAACACGAAGCCTGTCCCCCTGCGCTCTTGCTTCCTCCCACCTGGAGAACGTCTTCCCTTGCCTGTCCCGAGTGCTCTAGTCCATCCTTCTGCACCTCTTCCCCGGCCTTCCTGGCACCCTGACTGGGTCCCACCCCCGCCCTTGGACCGACCAGAGTCACGGTGCTCGTCACGCAGAGTTGAAAAGGTCTGGTTTACTTATCCATCTTCCACACGTGTGATAATCACACAGAAACACTCAGAGAAATCGATAGAAAAGACAGAAAGTAATCCCCCCATTAGCTCGCCACCACAACAGGTCAACAGCCTTCGTGTCCTCGTGTTCTTGTCCGATACCATCTGTGTGTAGAGCCGACTATATATGGTTATGATCGTGCACTGGTGTTTGTACGCCGCTTCCCCCCGCCCCAGAAGACTTTTTTCCCTCTTGGTGTGTAATCACGTGGCTGGGGTGTGGGACTGGAGTCAGAGTCCGGGATGTGGAGGGCCTGGCGGCCTGTAGGCGCTGAGTGAGAGCTGCTGGTGCTGTGGCCGTCTGGATGGGAGAAAGGATTTGTAACCTCTGGGTCAGCAGCCGACCCCCCGAGTGCCCGTATCTGCCAGGTCAGGGGGTCCAGAGATGATTTAGCTGTGCCTGGCACTCTTAGGGAGTTCTAGGCTCTGTGCAGAAGTACTCCCAGTGTGGCATCCTTGTCGTAATGAACACTGCACCGAGTACTGGGGGGAGGGGGGGAGGGAGGGGGGCCATCTCACCCCGCCAAGGTGGGGGCGGAGGTGGGGTGAGGGCAGCAGGGAACAGCCGACGCAAAGCCTAGAGGTGAAAAGCCTCGGTCGGGTGGGAGAGTGGGCTCAGGCGTGGACAGTGGTGTGGGAGGTGGTGGCCTGTCAGCAGAGCCACGCGTGCCGATTGCTCTCTGAGCCTGAGATCTGGAGGTTGAAACCTGCAGATGTAGGAGCGGCAGGGAATCACCTCTGGCTGCATCCTAGGCACGTCAGATGCAAGCCTGGTTCCTAGCCCCTCCTTCGACAGCCACCAGGGCCCTACGTGCTACTCCAGCTTCACCAAACCCGTGCAGGCGCGCGCACGCACACACACACACACACACACACACACACACACACACACACACACGGCAGGCATCCCACGCCCAGACACACCTCTCCCTGCGCTGGTCCTCGTGCAGTTTAGGGAGAGGCTCCCCTGCCTCTCAGCTTGGTTCCCGATCCCTGGTCTTACCTGGTCTTACCACTTCTCTCCCCCTGGTCGGGCGGCTCCCTGAGGGCAGGCCTTGGCCTCATGCCCACTGCCTATCCCCTGCCTGGTTGAGTGAGTGAATGAATGGACAGGCACACGTGGCTAATCCCAGTTCTCTCGGGGAAGACGTGGGCATTAGAAAGATGACTTCAGATGAGACGACTGCTCGTGCAGATACACTCTAGGGCGGGGAAGTCAGCAAACCGTGTGCAGAGTCACAGGGGTCTGACGGGGAGGGATGAGAAGTAAAAAAGCTTGTGGCCTTTGCCCCGGAATACCACTTCTGGGAATCCATCTGGAGGAAAAATCCCGAAAATTAAAAGGGCTACGGCTACCCAGACATGTCCCTCACAGGGGAGTTTACTAATGGGGTGGAAGAGAGACAGCGCACCGAGGTGGGGGGGGGGGGTCCCTTACGGCCTGGACAGCGGCAGGTGAGAAGGGCGGCCAGGACTGAGCCCCAGCGTGACAAGGGCACTAACTCAGCTTTCAGGGAAGAAGGGTGGGACGGTCACGTACAGAGTGATCTGTTAGCACTAGCAGAAACTCAGGACGTGAAAAAAGGCCGAAATACAATATGTTCATGACTGGGGTTGTAGCTAGAGTGTAAATCTGTTGATCTTTTGTTTTCTGCTGTTTTTCAAAATTCCTTGTGAACTCAAATTTTGGAATAATAAAAGTCTTATTGGACAAGTGATAGGGACCCATGCTAAGTTCTCGAGGGCAGGAATGCTATGCAAAGGTCATGTCACAATCTGGGCTGGAAAGGGGCGGGGTAGGGTGGGGCCAGCCATGGGGAGGCACACGGTCCTTCCGGGGCTTCAGCCAGCCCGGTGCTGCCTTTTCCACGAAGCTCCCTGGTGCCCACGTCAGCCTCCACCTCTGCCCTCTTCCAGCCCCTCTGCCTGCTACTTTCTTGAACGTGTCAACTCTATTGGCATAAAACCATTTCGCAGTCTTGCTGTGGCTGCCTGACCCACCCAGTGCCTGACAATGAGGGACTGCTGAGCGTGGGAAGGAGCAGGCCGCCTCGCAGACGGCCAGGTGAAGGAGCCATGGCAGCTGGGGCGGGAGCCCTGCCACTCACAGAGAGCTCCCAGAGCCACCAGTGGAGGCCACTGGCGGGAAGGAGGACGGGAACGGGCCTCCAGGAAGCACCCACAGTAGCCCGATAAGTGGAAAGGCCCGGATTTTATCCTCAGCAGCTTTGGAAGGTGGAAGGAAATGCTGAGTTTCATTGGGAAGATGTGATGCTTGAAGGTATTCAGAATTCCAGGCAGAACCAGTGGTGAGAAATTTGTCCTGGAAGCAAGGCATTTGACCTGGCCAGAGTCAGGCGTGATGGACCAGCCAGAGGACCTGTGTCCATCGGGGCGGCGCGGGGAGCTCCTGGGCCCATCTTGATTCTGTGGCGTTTTTCCCAAGGCAATGGGAAAGACGTACCCTCTGCCTGCCCCATCCACAGGCCCGCGGAGGTCATCACAGCCAGCTGGGCCTGTTTCGTTTCTGAGGACGTTCTCTAAGAATCCTGGCAGAGCATTTCCCCTTCTTTTCTTAGAGCGTCTTGCTTTGGTTCCAGGGTTTGGTTGGTTGGTTGGTTGGCTTTTGTCCCCTTCCCTCTTTCCAGTCCTGCATTCTTATCCCCATCAAAAGAAATTTTTAAAAACTCCAGCGCCTCCCATAGATGTCCAACCAGGATCGTGTTTACAGCTGTGCTGTCAGAGGCCCGAGGGCGGGCGGACAAAAGCGTCCAGTTCCCGTGCTGGCTCCGTCACCCACACGCTGGTGACCGAGGGCAGGCCGCTCACTGCTTGGCGCTCCTGGTTATAACGCTGCCGCCGCCCCGGGCTGAGGCCGAATGGGACACTGTAATGGGAGTGCCTGCACAGAGCAGGGGCTCCAGGAACGGGGGTTCCCTTCCGTCTGCTGCAGCCTCCTCTCCTGCCCATGCTAGAGAGATTAAAGGAGGAGCTGCTCTTGCCATAGACAAAGGGCAATGAAGTGGCATTCAGCAGGGCATTCCACTGCCTTCAAACCCCCGCCCGCTCCACCCGCCCCTGAAGCGCTACCCGGTCAGAATGGCTTTTCTGCAGCTGAAGACTTTGGTCCTCATACCGGTGAAAGCACCCACAAAGCAGGAAGACACTCTGGGCTGTGCTGACTGACCAGGAGCCCCACGTGGCTCCGTTCGTTCACTGAGCCCCAAAGCTCGCGGGCTGGCAGTGTTTGAGGGCATCTGTTCCCGCTCCACCCTGATCCCGCCACGAGCTGCCCACAGGCGGGGCTGTGCCCACCGCCACGATGGGGCTCACTGCTGGGCGAGGCTGAGGCAGGCCCACGAGCACAGCTCTTCTCCCACCAGCTCTCACTCTACGCCCCGAGGACCCACCAGCCGGCACTCAGTCCCATCACTCATCTAGAGCTGCCTCGCTGGGCAGCCCCTCCAGGGCCACACAGCCCATCCCTGATGGGACAGGCCTGCAGCCAGGGCCTCGGGGCCAGAGCTGCCTCTCCCAGCCAGTTCTCGGTCAGTCACTCGGTCCGCAAACACGGATCATGTGCCCCGTGCGCTGTTTAAAACCCTGAGGTACAGCCACACTCAAGATGTCCCTGTTCGCAAAGACTCTGTATTCTCCGGGGAGACAGAAACAGTCACAAAGCAGACACCGTGCGTGGACGTACCCGGTGACTAGCAGGTGTTCTGGCTGAAGCAGCTGTGGGCTGCGCTGCCATTTGCTGAGATGCAGAAGGCTGAGGGTGGGACCGGGCTGTGCTTTGTTCTGCTCCGTTTTCTGTTGTGGGAAGTGGAGTTAGGAGTTCGCCGTGGGCCGTGTTCGGTTTGTCCTGCCTGTTGAACAACCAAGTACAGGCGCTGATCTCTGAGTCTGGAGGATGGTGGAGCAGGCAGGCCTAGAGGTTTGGGCAGTGTCGGCACGTTAAGTGGCTGGAAAAGCCATGGGACAGGGTGACATCTTCCAGGAACGGAGCCCAAGAGGAGCCCAGGCCTTGTGGATGTGGCCCCCATAGGTGCACTGACCTCCTGGGGCCTGGGGCCACCCAAGGCTCCTTTAAAGGAGGGATTGTCCATGAAATCGGAAAAAGTGGATCCCACAAGGGTCTAGTATCGAGAATTATATATCTTATATAGAACTCTTACAACTCAACAGTGAAAAGGCAAACAACCCGGTTTAAAAGTGGGCAGAAGATGTGAATAGGCATCTCTCCACTGTTAAGCAGCTGGTAGGCGTGTTCCCCCAAGAAGGGCGACTCATGGGGTGAGCAGGCCAGAACCTACGTCAGGAGGGAGGAACTCCAGGAGCTGAGGCTGCTCTGCTGGGAGGCCGGAAGGCCGAGGCAAGACTGACCTGCCGTATAAATAAATCAATTCAATTCAATTCAAAAAAAAAAAGACTGAGCGCTCCCTTCGGATGCGCTTTGTTGCCGGTTTTCCAACTTGCGGGGGACTTTGCCATCCCCCAGAGGGTGTTCCCGCCTGTGACCCCTGGAGCACTCGTGCTGGCTTTGTTCAACAGTTGTTAACATGTGTCGGTGGCCTGCGTGCACCAGACACTGTGCTAAGCGCTTTACCTCCGTTATTTTCTTAATTCCCAAAACAACTCCAGTTACTGTTATCCCTGTTTTATAGGGAAGGAAACCAGGGCCCAGAATGGTTAAGCACCGTGCCGAAGGCCACACAGCAAGTTCCTTACTGAATCTTGTACCCCAGCTGGTGTGACCTGGGGGCCAAGAGCCAGGACCCGCAGGTAGTGGTCACACGGGGACACCACGTAGGTTATTATAAGGTGGAGCGGCCGTCAGCTGGAGTTAGGCAGCAAACTCCTGGTCCTTCGATGTTCGTTGCTGCTCAGCCGTCACTGGGAGACCACAGGCAGCAGCTGGGATTGAAGGTGAGGCCCAGGTGAGGGGTGCAGTGACCAGACCCCGAAGGCCAGCACAGCAGCCTCAACAGAGCTCTGGCCCGCCCTGGGCTGGCTCCTTGGGTCTGGGTGTGAGCAATGGGCTGGCTGGTCTGGAAAGCTGACCCCACCAGTCATGTGCCTCATCTCCCAGCGCTGAGCTGGGACTCAGGCCCAGCCCAAGGGGCTCGGCGTCAGAGCAGGGCTACGGCGGGAGACCCTGTGTCTCCCACACACAGCCGACCTGCTGGGGGGGCCAGGAGCCCCAGAGAAGGCCCCAGCGGATGCCCGGACCAGGAGGTAGGCGGGTCCCAGGAGACTCAAGTCACACCTCCTGCCTGCCGTGACAGCTCGGGGAGCGTCCTGGATCTGGGAGAACCCAGGCCCCAAAGCTCTAAGACCCATGTGTATTTCACCCGAAATCTAATCCATCTGGTTCTCATTTATTTACACTTAACCCATCAAATGCAACTTTGCAAGAGCCGCCCGATGGCCAAGGGGACTTTCCGCCTAAGCCTCGCTTCTGAAAGGAGCCTCAGAAGGGGGAGGGCTGGGGCCTCAGCCCCCGGGGACCAGGAGGGCGTTCTCGGGGTTGGAGGTTGAGTTCGGTTTCTGAGATGGGCCAGTGCCTCTGCCTCTGTTCCCGGACCCGTGCTGGGAGCTGGGGTGCTGGGGCCGGGCACACCAGGAGAACATGGGTGGGGTTCAGGCAGAACACAGAGTCTCTGTTTCAAATTGTGAGGCGTTCGTGGGAAGCACAAAGCAACCAAAGCTGTATCCAGACGTAATTTTTAGTTATTATAAATAGCTGCAAACCTGGATTCTGGGTCCAAAATAGGACAGACAGTCAGCTATTAATAAAAACAAACACCGGCACCTTGGGCCAAGAAGCAGACCTCCTGGGCAAACCACAGGCCTGCCTGCAGAGGCCTTTCGGAAGCAGGCCGACCCCGCGGCCCGTCGGTGCCGGCTCTGGGATGCCTTCTTGCTGGAAAACAGCCGCATCCGGCCCACACACGGGCCCATCCCAGATAGGACCCTTCAGCAGCTGGCAGGAGTGGAGGCGGCCTTCTCCCTGTGAGTGGTGGGCACTGAACAGAAGTGGGCAGAAACCACAGCTGAGGTCCGTCTCTCCCGACCCCGGTGCCCGGACCTATGCTCGTGCAGGGCAGAGTGAGGCGGGGGCACCCGACCCCAGACCCCTTGTTTGGACTTGATCTTTGGTGCCGGGGTGCTGTGTCTTGTTCCGACTAGAGTCGTCACAGTGGG
This sequence comes from Lagenorhynchus albirostris, assembly GCF_949774975.1. Classification (NCBI taxonomy): domain Eukaryota; kingdom Metazoa; phylum Chordata; class Mammalia; order Artiodactyla; family Delphinidae; genus Lagenorhynchus; species Lagenorhynchus albirostris. The sequence continues at coordinate 6,286,396 of NC_083105.1, forward strand.
CCCTGGGATTGCGAGGGAGAGACGAGAGGCCGGGCGATCCAGGAGCGTGTGGACGCCTGTAGGGAGAGGCTGAGGCCCAAGGCAAGGCTGTGCCCTGGGAGTAGAGGCAGGACAGACGGGCAGGGCGGAGAGGGAGAGTCACCAGGCTTGGTGACTGCTTGGGTGTGAGGCAAGCCCCCGGAGGGAGGGGGCTTCTCGGGCCAGGGTGGCTGGGAGGGGGGCAGGCAGAGCCAGAGCGAGGCCCCTCTTTGGCCCTCCTGGGCGCCCTTGTCCCCCTCCCTCCCTCCCTCCCACCTTCCGTGTCCTCACTGTGCACCCGGCGTGGGGCCTCGGGCTGGGGAGCAGCCTCCCAGGAGCCCAGGCCATATGTCTTCACCCCAGACCACGTGGGACGATCTGTTGCAGAGGGTGTCCCCGGCGCCACCAGCTGGGGCCCCCAAGGCAGCGACTGGCTGCCGTTCAGCTTCCTCCCCCTGCCAGCACCCTGGCCTGCCACCAGCACCCCGACCCAGAAGGGCGGGGGCTCCAGCAGTCCCGGACGCAGCTGAAGACAGGGCTGTGGGAGACGTGGGAGGGGGAGCGTTCTCCCGGGGGGCTGCAGGCCGGGGCCTTCCCAGAGGGTGACCTGGCTGGACCAGGCAGCCCACGATGAGCTCTGTGCCAGACCCTCACAGCGCTGGAGCCTTCGGGGTCCTTTCTCCACACTCTGTCCATCTCTTCTGCTGCCCGTTAAAAGGGTTTCCCGAGAGGAGCCTCCCAGAGTCTGCCCCAGAACCCCCGGGGCCTCCTCTCTGCTTTGTAGCCAAGTCCCTGTGCCGAGGAGCTCGCTGCCTTTTGGGAACGTTCAGCTGTGGTCATAAATAACGACGAAGGACCACGAGCTGCCAGCAGGGTTCAGAGGTGGAGCGCTCCCCCGTCCCGTCCCACCCAGAGCTCGCTCAGGGAGCGTGGAGCGTGGATCAGAACCAGGCACAGCCTCCACCCGAGGCCCTGGTGGTTGGTGACACTCTGTCTTCCCCAGGGACTGTCCCCTCTGCCGGCAGGACTGGTGGGAGGGGGCCAGGAGGACCCAGACAGGGCTGGCTTTGCGAGAGCCCTGGGGGAATCTTCTTGAGGAGGGATGTGCAGGCCACAAAGCTTCCAGAGCTCCTCTGCTGCCCAAGTAGCTGCGGCCCTTCCCCACCTGTGCCCCGCTCTGCACCTTCCACGAGACTTTGCTTCCGCATCTCTCACTTCTTGTTCTCCAGCCTCGGCTCCCGTCACTTCCTCCACAAAGCCTCCGCCTCCACGCTTGGGTCCCACACGCCGCCGGCGGCTCGCCGAGCAGGGGCTTAACCAGTGGTATTCACTTCGGGGAGCGGAGCACATAGCAGGTACTCAGTGTCTGCGGAGGGAATGAGCAAAAGTGCTTCCAGTGGATTTCAAAGGCGAGAAGAACTTCTGTCTGGACCAGGAGGGAGAGGGCGTCCCAGGGGGAGGTGCACATGTGCGCGTGAAGGCATGTGTGATTGACGGGGGGGTTTTCAGAGAACAGCGGGTGTCGGTGGGGCGGGCGGAGAGGGGGGCAGGCTATGGAGAGCCGTGAATGAGCCCCTCGGCCTGCCCAGAAGGAACCGCAACGGCGCCCTGCTCCAGGGGACTGGCCTTGTATGGTAGAGCTCCCTGTCACTGGTGTGTGCAGCACACGTGTGCCCTTCAGTCTATCCCGCTCACTCCTGAGCACCCACTCAGCCCGACCCTCTGCTGGGTGCAGGGATGTGCAGGAGACTCTGGGCTGACAACAGCCCAGAGCAGAGACAGCATGGCCAAGCCCGAGGTCCGGGGCAGAGGAAGAAGGTTGTGAACAAAGGTCTGCTTGGTCTGGGAGCCAGGGGTCAGCAAATTCTGCCCGGCACCAGGAAGACTTTGGAGAGGAGGGAGCTCTTGCCCTGGGTTTTAGAGACGTGAGCACGTGGGCCGGGGGACGATTGTAGGAACAGATGCCCAGGGAGCTTACACTCGCCTCTACGGTTGGGCTCGAAGCGTCCTCACTCAGAGAAGCCACGTCATGGAAGAGTAGAGTAAGGTCTCTGGATCCAGTCTCGCTGGGCTTCCTATCCCCCTCCAGCGGTCCTAGAGCACTGGGCAGGTCTCTTCCCCTCTCAGCTTCTCATGTGAGAATCGGCTTGATAAGAATAATGCCCCCTGTGTGGATCTGTTGTGCAGATGTATTAAGACGGTGCCTGAGCTCCCCAGCCGGGCCCTGGCCAGCATTGAGGGCTATATTTATGATGACGAGGCTGCCAGCCCCACCAGTCAACGTGGATACTCATGTAGGAGGTGGGGGGCTCCCACATAGGGGCCCAGCAGAGCATGGAGCGGTCAGTTTCCCAGGAGAGAAGGAAGAGGACCGCGTGTATCTCAAGCACTCCAGGAGGGCTTCCTGGAGGACACAGTCTGGGTCCTTCCTGTGGACGAGACCTGGGCACCCTCCACGGGCCAAGAGGCCGGGGGCGGAACTCAGGTTGCCGACTCCCAGATGTAGGCTGTCTCCTTGCCACGGGGCACCTCGTATACCAGAATGTGCCAAGTCCGTGGGGACCAAGGAGGAGTGTGCGCCGGGCTTGCCCCAGTCAGGAGGGCCAAGGAGCTAATTGTTTCCCACAGTGCCTGCCGGGCCTGCTCCGGGCCTCCAGGGGAACCCAGTCTGTCCTAGGCCGGCGGGCAGGCATCTCAAGGACCCAACTGCTTCCGTTGGTACCATTCAGACCTCACCGTGGGTCCCATTTGGAGGGCTGGGGACACAGGGGTGTGAGGGGTATGAGGCCAGTCCTCAGCCAGTCTCTAGAGAAGGTGGTGATGACTGCAGGCTACCCAAAGGAATTCTGAGACTGATTTCCTGCCCAGCTTGGGGGAGGCCTGTGTTTGGGCCACAGTGGAAAAAGGGTGCAGAGCGGGCAACCCCCTCTTCCCTCCTGCTTAATCTTAGGGCTTTATCATTTGGGAGCGAGGGTGCGGGGTGGGGGCGGGGGGGGAGAGTGTTTACATGGCTTCGCATTTGTTTCAAATTATTCGTCAGCGTTGGAGTCATTGTTCCCCGCTAGTGTAAACAGTGGCAAGGCCCAGCCACCCTGCCAGCTCACTGAGGCTTTGTAGGTGTGTGACGTCAGTGCCCTTTGGTTCCTAGCTTCCAGTGAGGTGACGGGGTGGGCCAGGCCAGATGGGGGGAACCAGGGAGTTCACTGATGAAGGGGTGGAAGTAGTGTTTCCACACTATGAATTCAGTGTTTGAGGGCCTGTATCTGTGGCTTGTTTTACCAGTTGAACCTTTGCGAGGGCTGGGGAAGCCGAGGTACAGAGCAAAGAATCTGAGAGCCATGGGAAGAACCTCAAAGAGCGTGACTCAGTCCGCACGCGTCCCAGGAGCGGCTCCCCGTGTTCAAGTCTTATCCTTGCGTGTGTGCCGGCACGTGGGCCTCGGAGCCCCTGGCGGGTGTTACTGGGACAGAAACGGGGCTGAGCCGGTATGCTGGGACTCTCCTTAGTTACTCATGCAGGCTGGCCCCAGCTTCGTGTTTGCAGATACTTTCAAGGTGACACCCAGCTTGAGTTCGTTTCAAGAGCAGCCGGTTCTTCATCACCTTAGTCTGAACGCACTTGCTGGCGTGGCCAGCTTAGCAGGGGCTCCAGAGGCGCGTGCTCAGGAGCTGGACAGCAGGTTCGAGTCCTGCCTCTGCTCCAAGCAGCTCTGTGGCTTTGCCCAGGTGACTTCAACTCTCAGTGCCTCAGTGTCTTCATCTGTAAAGTGGAGTCAGTAACACGGCCTATCACTCAGTGTTGCCGCAAGGATTGGGCGTGTGGGTGGAGTGAGGCCCTGTGCCTGACACACGACGAGCACTCCAGGAAGGTTAGCTTTATGTTATTAATAGGATGAACAGGACACAGTGCCTGGCTCAGAGCTGTTCATGGTCTGGTGCAGGCGGGGGCAGACCCCCAGAGGCAGACGCTGCTGGGGTGTGGAGGGGAGATGCCCCCAGCAAAGGTGGCCCTGGCACTGGGCCTTTAGGGAACCATCAGTAAGACTCGTTGAGTGTAGAAAGGTCTTCCGAAAAATCCCTCTCTATCCTTCCCAGCTTCCCCCGGAACCCCCGTCAGTGTCCTCTCAGCAAGAGCCACCTTTACCGTTTTAGCTCTAATTGTTGGTGGCTTTTATAGTTCAGAGCTCTCCCTCCGTCCTGGCTGCCACAGGGCTGACATTTGAGCTTGCAGGAGAATAATGACCTGCCTCGCCGTCAGCCTCAAAGGCAGCAGTGTGCTCTCATGGGTGGGGAAGTGGCCTGTTGTCCCTGAGCCGAAGTAGGACCCAGCTGACATAGCGCCAGCACTGAGTCCTCCCCGGGTTCAGTGCAGGTCAGTCTGCCTGAGTCTGTGCCTTTTCACACCCTTTTGGTGCCAGTACTAGAAGATGGTCGCGTTAAAAAGAGCTGTTTAGGGGCTGCCCTGGTGGCGCGGTGGTTGGGAGTCCGCCTGCCGAGGCGGGGGCCGCGGGTTCGTGCCCCGGTCCGGGAGGATCCCACATGCCGCGGAGCGGCTGGGCCCGTGAGCCACGGCCGCTGAGCCTGCGCGTCCGGAGCCTGTGCTCCGCGGCGGGAGAGGCCACAGCGGCGAGAGGCCCGCGTACCGCCAAAAAAAAAAAAAAAAGAACTGTTTAAAAAGCTCAGTGCCAAAGCTAGTGAGTGTGTGTGTGTGCACGCCCGTGTGTTGGGGGTCGTGGGATTGGCTCAAAGCAGCCAGTAGCTCACGTTGCCTTTGTGGCTTCATATATTTGCCTATTAAAATGACAATACAGACACGGCACATTAAGGTTTAAGAAGCCGTTCTTTCATTAAACAAGCTGACAGTGTAGGGGGTTATGACTTGGGTAATTGAAACATGCTGTTCTGTTCAAGACCAGAACTTCCTAAAGACTCCTTTCAGCCAATAGCACCCTCTGTGCTAGCAGCCTCTGGTCAAAAATGAGTGTCGGCCCCGAGGGCTGTCTCTCCCGGAGAGTGGGAAGGACCGCCCAGCAGCTCTCCGCAGCACCCTCGGCAGCCAGAGGTCAGGGCCTTTTAAAAACCTCCCCTTCTCGGGGCTTTTGAAATCAGTTTTCGAGGCAGAAAGCAGGCTGCCCTGGCCTCCAGCCTCTCCCTTGCTGCAAGGTCTGTCCTGCCGGTTGCAAATCTGAGGTGTGACTGAAGAAAGGGGACGGTGGGATTGGGTTCGTGAGGCTCTTCGAGCCGGGGGTAGATGGTGTTAGTTGCAGGTCTTCCTGGAGAGGGAGGGTTAGGTGACATCAGTGAGAGCCCAGGTCTGGGAGGCGGACCACCAGGCTCGATTCCTGCCTCCGTGGGACCTTGGATAAGTAACTTGGCCTCTCTGTACCTCAGTTTACTCATCTGTAAAATAGACCCAGACCTAGATCTGATGTATAGGGTTTCTGTGAAAATTAAAGGTGTTAATGCAGGTAAGACGCTTAGAGTAGCGCTGGCCACCCAGGAAAGCCAGGGCCAGCTAGCACTGCAGCCTTTGTAAGTGTCTACCTCTGTGGAGTAACTCCATGAAGTACTGTTGGAGGGTACCACCGTGGGGTACCACCGAGCGGTACCTCTGTGGTATCGCTCTGCAGCCAGGAGAACTGATGGCATCCGTGTCCTTCCAGGTGACCACGCCTCACTTGTAGCTCCAGGTGTGATCTCTCTTGTCCCCTTCTCTTCCTTTTCTCACAGATGTGGACGAGTGTCAGGACAACAACGGCGGCTGCCAGCAGATCTGTGTCAATGCCATGGGCAGCTACGAGTGTCAGTGCCACAGCGGCTTTTTCCTCAGCGACAACCAGCACACCTGTATCCACCGCTCCAATGGTGAGTACTGGCTCGCGCTGCCCAGTCACGCCCCCTCCCCTGTGGAAACAGGTGGCCTCTGGAAACCCCCTCTCCGCATCTTGATCCTGGGGGCCTCAGGGTCAAGGCAGGGAACTCTGGTGCTGGCCTGCATGGCTGTTGTGTGCTTCTGGTGTCGGTTCTGCAGGGACACCTCCCAGCTCCCGCCCTCTGCCCCTACAGCAGGGCTGTCGGTGTTTCTGGTGTTCTTATGTGGGGACGAGATGGGGCTGCAGATGGGCAGATGTGTCCGGAGAAGCTATTTTCCGTTCTGGGCTGGGGGCTGGATGTGGCTAGGAAGAGTGGGGCCCCATTCCCGACGGTCCCCTTTCCCTGAGGGGGGCTCGAGGTCTGACCGGGCCGAGGGCTCGTTTCTCAGTCTCTTGCGTGTTCACTGGGTCACCAGCCAGCAGAGGGCCTTTGGGGTCAGGAGCCGGCTGCTCTCTGTAGGCCGGGTGGGATGGCAGGCCAGCTCGGGGCAGTGCAGAGGGTCAGAGGAGGAAGACTCCAGCCAACTGGAGTGCCTGGGGAGCCTGGGGACAGCCCCAGGCTGGGACAGAGCCTGGCCTCCAGCTGAGCCCAGCAAATGAAGGCCCTTGGTGTCAGGGCAGTGGTGGTCAGTTTGGGCCCAAAGCAGCAGGGCTGTGAAATGGGACAGCTGGCCAGAAGCCAGGACCCACATGGCTTCCAGGCAGAGGAAGCAGCATTCTGGAAGGCGTGGAGGCGCATCCTGGCTAAGATAATGGCAAGGCCCAGAATCTCCAGGCGGGCTGTGTGCTGCAGCAGAGCGGCTGTGCCCTCCTGCGGCCTGCTGTGCTGTACCTTCAAGAGAGTAGCTGCGGAAGGAGGACCAGGCAGCCCCACGGTTCCAGCCTCAGCCCCTTGCCGTTCGCTGACCCTAGACAAGGAGGAGGTGCTGGAGGGGCCCTGTAGGGCCTCATCTCTGGTCTGTGGCACGGTTCACACTGAGAGGCAGGGAATAAAAAGGGCGGGCGCTGGGCTCCGGGTCCGACAGGGTGTGAATCCAGCTCCGCCACTCCCTAGCTGGGAGCCCTTCCTCAGGCGGCGCTGCAGCTCCGAACCTCAACTTCCTCATCTGCAAAACGGGGCTGTGGTGTTGACCCGGCAGGGTGTTTGGAGGCTAGGACCAGATCCTGGGAGTAAAGTGCTGGCGTGCGCTAAAGCTAACAGAGGCTGTGAGGTGAGACTTGGGGGCCCTGGGCATGGTCTTTATTTGAAAACAGTTCCTGAGATAGAAAAGCAAAAAACATTTAAGAAGTACAAATCCCAGGGTAATTAAGCAGAACTACCCTACTGGACTCCTTAGAATTCTTAGTGTTTGTTTAGGCGGTTTCCTCAAAGACAAGACAGCCCGATAATCCCCATCCCTGCCGGGTCCCCAGAAGGACGGAAAGGCCGAGCTCCGAGGTCCCTGGGCGCCTGCTCCGGGCGCGTTGGCCAGACGTCCACGGCACTGTAGAAGACCTCCCAGCTGTGGGGCTGTGGGGTCGAGCTGCCCAAAGCGAGGACCCTGGCTCCACACTGAGTTTTATAAAAAGCAGATTTATGAGGAAGAGTGTGAGTGTTGGGGGTGGGACAGGAGTCCTGCTCTCATCGGGGAGAGGGGTTTACCGGGCGGCGGCTGCTCTGAGCGAGCTGTAACGTCCCCGACGCCGGGACGGCCGGAGCCCCTGTCAGCCGGGCTGTGTGTGCCCTGTTCCCTTGAAGAGCAGCTTTCCCGCGAGCAGGGCTCCAGGTGAAGCTGTGCCCCCCGTTGAAAAGAGGGTGAGCGGGAAGGGGGAAAGAGCGTGATGCAAGACAGTGGCCGGTTTGGAACCAGGTCCTGGTTTGGCCTGTGAGCATGGGTTGTTCTAAGGACGTTACAAAGCAAACCTCAGCATCGGCCGGCAGTGGGGGGCACGATGATGGGGGGACAGCGACAGTGGCTGCTGTGAGGTCACACGCTTACTCTGAGCTGGGCCCTCACAGCAGCCTGGCGAGGCCGGGGTGTTATGACCCTGCAACAGATGAGGACCCTGCCCAGTCAAGTTAGGGGACCTGCCCGAGGTCATACCTTAGGGACACGGCAGTCAGGATTCCAGCCCAGGTCGCTAGCTGTGACATGATGAGGCTGGTAAGGAAAGAAACCAGGGGGAGGAACAGACAGAAATAGGCAGACGCTGAAGGCCTCTTTGAGGAAGCCACGTGTGAGCTGAAATGGAACGAGGAGGGAGAGCAACTGTGAGGCCAGGTGGGGTGTGTGTAAAGGCCCCGAGGTGGGAATGGACCAGACTCCCGGGAAACGCAGAATGAAGGGCGGGATGGTGGGCACAGTGATCCCAGGATGAGGGGAGCTTGGCAGGGGCCAGACCATGAGGCTGGTGGAATGTGGGCGGGAGTTTGGATTTCATGCGGGGAGCAGCCATGGGAAGCTGGGTAAGCAGAGGCGGGGAAATGATGCTGGAGGGGAAGGGCGGGGGACGTCTAGGGAAACCAGATGCTTCAGGGGCTGGGCCTCAAACTAATCGTGCAGTGGAGCCTGGAGTCTACGTGCCTCACCCCACCCAAAGGCCTGGGTGGCCAGATCTGGATTCATAGGTGAAGCCAGGAATCTAGATGTAACCAGAATACAGATTTGGGGGACTAACCCCAATCTACGTTAACTGACATATTGGTTAAAGAAGAGTCCCTTTTCTCATTAGGACTTTTGTGTCAGTCTCCTAATTTTTAAATCTGGGCAATGAATCAATCTGAAAAACAGGAGACAACTTCTTGGATACCCGCTGAAGGACGAGCGGCAGCATTTCCAGGGCTCCCGAAGGCTCTGTGGAAGGTCCCAAGAGGACAGGACAAGTGCGCAGGACGTTGGCCAGCCGCTCGGTCGTGCCTGTGGGTGGGGACGGGCCTGGGTGCCTGGCCACGCGGCTCCCTCCTGAGCCTCTGTTGGTTGTCAGGACAGTTGCTCATCGTGATTGCGTGCTACCTTCAGTGACGATTGTTAGAGCTCAGAAGAGCATGTTCACGGTGCTGAGACCCAGCTTGGTTTGTACCTAAGTGGCCTCTGTTCCCCAGATCAGATTCCTCATGTCACCTGACTCTTCCTAATGCCTGTCAGCCCCTTGGAGCCTCCCCTGAGCTGGGTTTGATTAGAGGGGACCAGACACGTGAGCAGGGTCTGCTCCAGGCTCCCGGCCGAGAAACAAGGCCACGGGGCTCAGACCTTCTGAGCGGCCCCACCTCCCAGGCGATGACACAAACCCTGGCCGGAGGCGTGTGGATCTGGCCAGGCTGGGGTTGCGGGTTTTAGGTTCTCAGCCGTTCTCACCTCCACTGGTCACATGGCCTCTGCAGTTACTCCTGCCTCTCTGGGTCTCCTTGTCTATAAATTGGGACCAGCAATCCCTCCCAGGCAAGTGAGGGCTCCGTTAGGGGAAATGCTTTGAAGGGGTCAAGTGCAGTGCCCGCCCTAGGAGTGGCAACTCACATAGACAGCTTCTTTAGGCCTTTAGAACTCATGCTTGATTTGGGGACACAGGCTGTTCCTCTCTCCCAGCTCTGGGTGGGAGGGGACCCACAGCTGTTGAGAGCTGTGGCCTGTCTCTGCTCAGCACTTCTTTGAGCTGGTTCTGGCCCCATCACAGCGCACACTCACTTCCCACTCAGCCTCTGGTCCAGCAAGCCGTTAAGTCCCTCTTCCACCCCACAGCCTGGGGGAAGCCGGGCCAGGCCACTCCCAGCCTCTGCCTCTCCATTGTAGTCAAGCTCCCAGGGGGCCTCCCGGGTCCCAGAGTAGACGGGCCACCAAGCAGCTAGCACGTTCGAGCTCCCTCCCTCTCCCGTGCCTCCTCTTTTTTTAAAAAGACTTATGTCGTATCTGTGCTCCAAGAAGGTGTTGACTCCTGGATGAACTTTTTCCCTTTCCTTCCAGTGACGAATCCTTTCTTTCAGTCTGAGCAAACTTGATTTAGGGAGACGAAGGAGCTCCAAAAGCTCTGACGAGCTGCGCGATGGCAGGTCACTCTTCCATTCATTCATGTGCCAGGTGCTGGCTGGTCCCCAGGATCCCTGTGTGGGCAAAAGCAGGCATGATCCCTGTGAAGCTTTGCATCCAGAAAGGGGATGAAATGCTAAATAAGGATCCTAGGAGTTACCTTATGATAGTGAGCTGAGAAAACCACTCTGGAGGGAGGGACCTAGGGGCTCCAGTGTGGTCGTCTGAACAGCAGAGACAGTAATGAGAATGGTCTCCTGGCCGGCCTGGTGGAGGATTGCTCTCTCCCTGGCACTGATCCTGGGCCCCCACTGTTGCTGATGGTAGTGGGTTTGAGACACGTGTGCCCTCTCCCCGACGCAGGAAGCTGTCCTGCACGGCCGGGCTCTGAAGCCTCACCAGGTGCCTGCAGTGGTCCAGTCTGTGGTGGTGGTGGAAGGCCCCAGAGTGAGAGGAAGTGTCACATCGTCCCCACAGCTGTAGGCAGCAGGACAGGCTGGCAGGGGCGCTTAAGGGGCTGTACCTGTCAAAGTTCATCCCCGAGGGCCCTTTGGCACAGAGGGGACCTGTCGTCTCTGTGTTATGCCATGACTAGGAGCACAGGTTCCAGGGCCCCACAGCCCAGGCTGGAATCCCAGCTCCAGCACCTGTCATCTGTGTGACCTTGAGCAAGTCACTTAACCTCTCTGTGCCTGGTCTGTACAATGGGGATAGTCAAAGTCCCTACTTCATGGAGTTAAAAAGATACTGAAAAGAAAGTCTCAATAAAGGTGGGCTCTTATTATCGTTATTTGTCACAGATGAGGAAACAGGCCCCGAGACGGCAGGGCCTCACCCCCTCTGGGCCAGTTTCCCGAGCCAGCAGCAGAGTCGGGGCCTGGGTGCACACTGAGCAAGGCTCTGCTGCGTGCTGGCTGCTGGCTGAAGCCTGAGCGTCAGCCGAGGGTGAAGAGGCGATCAGGAGTCAGGCCTCCTCCTCAAGGAGCTCCCTTCCGAGGGGTGAGCCGGTGGCCCTCGCACCTGGCTTTGTCTGTGCTCAGGGCAGGACATGCCCATCAAGACAGCCGTGCATCCAGCACTAGCTCGCTCGCTGCTTGACCCGCCCAGGGCTGCAGAGGTCAGACCAGCCCCTGCCCCCCAGGAGCGTCCAGCCCCGTCCTCCCTGTGGAGGTCTGAGCAGCGCGCCAGGCCCCTGCTAGGCACGGGCAGTCGGGAACCCAGACATAAAGAGGACATCGGGCCTCTGTCTGCCCCTGCTGCTCCCCGGGCCACCCTGTCTACTGACCGGTGCCCCACTCAGCCCTGGTGAGAGCGCCCAGTCGCTGCACAGCCTGTCCTGAGCCGGCCCAGGAATCACCGTCAGGCTCTGCCTCGTCTGTGCTCAGAGGACTGCCTGTCTCCCAGCCCCCACTGTTGCTGGCCACCGAAGGCAGTTTTCTACCTGCCGCCTGCGTCCCTGCAGCCTGGGAGCTCCCTGTGGGCGGGGACCGTGTTCCCCACCCCTCTGTGTCCTGTGCTGACATGGGGCCCATGGCAAAGGCCTGAGGGAGGAAGGAGAGTGATGCTCAGTTCTGGGCGGCTCCCTGGGCCCGGACGCTCCACACCCTCGGGTTGTGCAGGTAGGCTCCTGGTCAGCACGTGCTAGTGGACGCTGTGGTCTGCCCAGGCTCTGGACCAAGTGGTAGGGGCCCAGAGGCTCTGAGAGGCCATTGCACAGTTGACTGCACGCCGGAGCCCTGCCGTGCTGCCTCCTTTCCCACGTTGGAGGCACTGGAACTGGCCACGGGGCAGCTGAGCATCCGTGTCCCTGAAGGCTGAGGCCCGTGCAGAGCGGATGCCAGGCTGGCATTCTCTCAGCAGGGGCGTCACGGGTTTACCCGAGTGCGTTTCATGTTCTGTTTAATATCCTTCTGAGCCTGTTTAAATGCACCTATAAACATGGGTAGGAAACGGCACTGCCCGCCCACCACCGGCATTCCTGGTGACACTCAGGGCCGCGTTTTCACAAAGCTTAAGGTTTGGCATCAAGGGTAATCGTGGCTCCAGCCAAAATCAGAGGTGGGAGCCAGGAATAGGGGGTCTTGGCTTCTTCTGCATTCGGCGATGATGGTGAGGTGAGAGCCGCACGTCCTGGGGGCTTACTGCGTGCCAGTCACTGTGACGGGCACTCGTCACGCACTCGCGTGTTGCATCCTTACAGACTAAGGAACCGGGACGTGGAGAGGATAGGAAACTTGCCCAAGGATGCAGCCAGGGGCACGGCAGGACCCCGTGCTCTGGCGGGCTGGCCCCTGAGCCTGGGCAGCCTGTGTGGAGGGTTCCGATGAGGCTTGCGGCCGGCCCAGGCAGGGTGAGGCCTGCGAGAAGCAGAGATGTTTCTCAGGCGTGAGCATCCCAGGTACCAAGGGTGCCTCTTCAAGCACCAGGAGTTCAAAAACATTTCGTAGCGGAGACCTCCTGAGATGGCCCACCCAATCCCTTCTCTCTTCAGAGGAACAGCCTAAGTTGGCCCAGCCCCTTTTCCCTACAATTCACAATTTTTGTTACAAACTCAGTGACTGAGACAGCCACTCCTCGGAAGGCCAGAGAATGCCCGTTAATGTCTGTCGCCGTGCTGAGTGGCTTCTGGGCTGGAGGTAGCTCTTCTGATACTGCCGTTCCGCACCCCTGTCTGTAGGGGGTCTTGATGTGAAGCCAGCAGCCCTGGGTCCACACACAGAGGCGGAGACTGTGTGAGCCTGAGGGCTCCTGGCTTCTCGGGAAGGGCCTTGGGCTCTGCCGCAGCTGCTCACAGGAGCCGTTTTCACCTGTTTCCGAGTTTGCAGGTATACTCTGGGCGCTCTCTGAGAGTTCATCCTTTTGTGTATGAGACGCCTGCGTGAAGTATTTTTAGGATCTGTTCATTTTGTCTGTAAGTTTGTACTCAACTGTAGCTAGACACCAAACAATAGGGTTGGAAGTTTGAAACTTTTTATTTTGAAGTAATTGTAGAGTCATAAGGAAATGCAAAAATAGTAAGGCAAGATCCCACATACCCTTCCCTCAGTTCCCCCCAACGGTCACACCTTACATCACTAGAGAACAGTATCGAGTCCAGGAAGCTGGCGTTAGAACGGTGTGCGAGTCTGCTTCTCGGCCACTTTATTGCACGTGGCTCTGTGTAACCGCCTCAGCGGCCAGGAATTAGCATTTTAATAATAATTGAGTAGCTGATACTCGTCCAGGCACGTTGTGAGCACTTTGCCTGTCTTAACCAGGGGGCTACATAAGTTAACGTTCAAACCAGTACACTTTCGAGAGTGAAAGGAGGCGCTATTCATTGTGACAGGGCAGCAGGTATACACTGGGACTGTCCCACGCAGACCAAGGCATATTGTCACGCTAAAATTACCTCATTCAGAACCCCTGGAGCCCTACGGGGTAGGTACTATTACTTCCCACGTGCAGATGGCAAATAACAAGGCAGGTCATGCGCCCGGGGTCACGTGGATCCTAGGAGTAGTACCGGGACTGGCACCTAGGCAGTGTGGGTTCAAACCATGGCCACCTTCTGTGGCTGCCTCCCAGTGTTTAAAGAGACTACAACTATCCCGTGGTTCACCCCTTCTTTGGTCAGGCATGGAAACTGGGTTCTAAGGAGAAGAGGGGCTTCCTCACCCAGTGTGCCGGTCAACCTGGATTGGGGCTGTGGTGCTCACGTCTGCGCCCAGGGCGTGGCGTGGCGTGGCGTGGCATCACGTACTGGGTGGTCAGTTCGGGCCCTGGGCCACAGTGCTGAGGGGCTCGGCCAGCAGCCCGTTAAGGTCACGGGGAACTTAGCTCTGCCTGAGGGCTGGGAGCCTGGGGGAGGTGGAGAGGGATCGAAGAAGCCCCTGAGGGTGGGTGGCCTCAGAAGGAGCTGAAGAGTGGAGAGCGGGCGGCACGGCCGGGGGCTTTTGGGGGATTGCGCGGCAGTGATGGGAAGGAGAGGGCGAGAAGCTGGAGGGGCCCCCTGGGTCCAGACCTGGGTTGAGGGTAATGGAAGCAGCTGACATTGGAAAGCAGCTTGGAGCAGGGCTCTGAAGATGGAGAGGCAGAGACCCTCGACAGACGTGCAGTCACAGCCCGCGCTGGGCCTGAGTTCTGGGATGGCGTCTGAGCAGGGAGGGCCCTCAGACACTGGTCACCCTCCAGCACTGTCTGGCTGAGGAGGTGATTCTGCGGTAGAGCCTGGTGGGCTGGGTACCAGCGCTGGTCCTGACCTCAGGTCGTTTCTATAAGCCGCGCAGCCTCAATGGAGAGGAAGGGGGACTCGGATATGAGCCCCTTCCCTGTACCTGATACTTTTCTCACGGGGTCACGTGTAGATTCCGGGTCCTGCCGCTCCCGCCCCCGGCGCCCTTCCTGTCTTTCCACCCTGTGGTCGTCCAGCTGGGCCCTTCGTGCAGGCCGGCCTGGCCTCTCGCCTCTGGCCGGGGGTTCTCTGCCGTCTAAGGTTCCAACTTTATTCTGGAAGAGTCAGTGCGCCTGCAGCCTTCCTTGCCCATCGGAGAGAGTGGGTCCTAGAGCCTGAAACCAGACCTGGCTGCCAGAAGTGAGAGGGGCGGGAGACCGTGTGTGGCAGGGGTTTGAACTTTGCTGTGACAGTGACGGGGCCCCTGTCAGCCCCAGGGGTGGGCGTATGATCACATTTGGGGAAGATCGCTACCCACTGTGGGCTGGAAAGGGAGATGAAGCGATTTTCTGGGAGGTGGCCCGGGTGGCCGTCAGGGTCAGGACCTCACCGGGGGCAGTGTGGGTGGACGGGACGGTGTCTGAGCAGAAGGCGAGCGGCAGGGCAGGCAGGCCCTTCCGCAGAGAGGCGCGGCCCCCGCATCACGTAGGTGCGGAGTACTTCAGTGGCGGTTTGAAGGAGGGTCCAGTGGCTCTGGTCCGCGTGGGGCCTTGTTCTTGCTGGAGTCCGGAGCCCTGGAGGGGAGCCTGGGGCCCACAGCGGGACCGGCCAGTCTCTGCTTCTCATGAGGCTGAAGCCCGGGTCCCGCTCAGCCTCTGGCTCGGCGTCCTAACCGCAGGTGCCCAGGGCAACTCATGCACAGGGCGGGCGCCCACACTCTCTCCTCGCCCACTCGGCCTGGGGCCCGAGCAGGTGGCCGGGATGGTGGGTGTGAGCTCAGGAACCGGGCTTGGTTGGGGAGGCAGGGGCTCGGGAGTTTTCTGAGCTCCCCGCAGGGGCCATGGGGACAGCCGTGCTCTGCGTTCTGTGCTGCACTTCACCGCCCCGGGGCCAGGCCGGGAAGGGGGCTGGGCTCCCCTGTGGCACTTGCAGGAGAGCCCTCCTTCCAGCCGCACTCAGACCCTGAAGTGGAGCCCAGGCCCCGCAGCCTCAGCCGCCCCGGGTCAGCCGCCGCCGGGAGCCTCGCCCTGAGCCCGCCGCCCAAAGCCCACACCGCCGCAGGACCGGCCGGGGACCCCTCGGCAGAGGTCCCTGGGCAGTTTTCGGGCACGGGTCCCTGGGGATGGGTCAGGGCAGAGGGCCGGTGGTTCTCAGGGGAGATGGCCGCCCTTGCCGCCCCGTCCCGGCGCTCATCCCGGGCCCTCCCCTCAGGCTCCTCCAGGCTGGTCCTTGACCCTCCTCTGGACTTTGCCTCCTGTCGGGCCGCTCCCGCCTCTCCTCCTGTCCCAGCCAGCAGGGGTCCTCGCCCGGCCGGGCCCCACCCTCCGCAGCTCACGGTGCTCTTGCACCCTGACCGCTGTGATGCTCGCAGCTACCCCGGGAAGAACTTCGGGTGAGCACTGGCACCCCAGCGCGGGAGGGAACCCCAGCTGGGCCACAGCACAAGGCGGCCCTCAGGATGGCAGGCCAGCTTTCTGACGCCCAAGGTAGTTTTTCTTCTCCTGTTCCACCCCCATCTCCGGACTCAAATGCCCGTGGACAGAGGCTCGCGGTCCCTCCCGAGCCACCCCAGCCGAACGCCAGCTTAGGGTCCTATCAGCGTGCCTGGCTGGCCGGCTCCCATTGCTTCCCGGGGCGCGACTCCCACGTGATGGGGTGTGGGCCAGGCCTTGACCTAAGAGGCCCCAGCGTGCTCCCTGTAGGACCACGGACATCCCCTGCCCTGTGCCAGGGCTTTCTGTCGTCAGCTGTGGGTTCTAGGTTCCCCGTGGGTGTGTGTGGCTGGGAATTTTCTGTTTTAAAAGAGGGGAAACGGTGGCCCTGCCGGAGGATACCCCAGCCCAGCCTCAGGGCTGCCCCTCTGGCTGCTCGTCGGGGCAGAGCGTGGGGCAGGTTCTTCCCCCCGCCCCGGCCTACAGACCAGGTGGGCGGGAGGATAAACAGCTCTCGCACTTAGTGGGCAGATTTATGGTGCTGCCGGAGGAGGCCTGTCCCGGCCCTTTGCAGCCCAGGACGGCCCTCGAGGCGGGGACGGTAAATCCAGCCCGTTACTTTTTTTTTTTTTTTTTTTTTTTGTGGTATGCGGGCTTCCCACTGCCGCGGCCCCTCCCGCTGCAGAGCACAGGCTCCGGACGCGCAGGCCCAGCGGCCACGGCCCACGGGCCCAGCCGCTCCGCGGCACGAACCCGCGTCCCCTGCATCGGCAGGCGGACTCCCAACCGCTGCGCCACCAGGGAAGCCCCATCCCATAAACAACTCGTTTGGCTGGTGTGCCCAGCTTCACGCCCTGGCCTCCTGGCCGGGCCTCCGGCCAGCCCCTGCCAGGCAGCCCTGCAGAGACCCCAGTACTTAGTGGCGTTGGCGGTGGGCTTTCCTCCACGCTGCAGGACCTTGGCCTCCTCGTGTGGACGGCGCAGGGGTAGCTGGCCCTGGCCCTGGCTCCCTTCTCGGCTGCACGTCCTGGGGCCTCCGTTTCTCATCTGTGAAATGGGACAAACATTAGTGTTCATTATAGCAATTTTTATGAGGACCAAAATGAGAGAATAGGTGTATACTCTGTCCCCTGGCGGAGTGCCTGGACCTGAAATTGGTAAAACTGTCGCCTGACACTGGGCATCACTGTGTGCCAAGCACTGTGCCCAGACTGTGACGGGAGTGACCAGATGTGCTGTGTAGCTGTGTTACCCCATTCTGCCGGTGAGAAAGCCAAGAGATTTGTCCACAGTGAGTAAGTAGCACAGGCAAGATTTGAACCCACATCTTACCAACTCCTGAGACCAACGATATTGAATGAACAAATGGATAGAGGGGTGGGAGCAGGACTTGCCCACTGCCCGGAGCCCCTTGCAGCCCCGGGGCCCTGCCTCTCCACCCTCCTCCCGGGGCCAGGCTTCACCCTTCCGCTCAGTTAACTGTTTCCCCGGCCCCCCTGTCCCCTCCGCCTTCTGACAGCAGTGGGAGCCACTGTTCCGCGTGACCCTCTGGGCATGTCATTCCCCACCGAGGATCTTCTTGTGCCTCCTTTCCCTGCTGTGCGTGTCATGAAGCTGCCACGACGAACCCTTGTCTCTCCCGCACCAGGAGCTCGGCCTTCACCGCCTTCCAAGGCCTTCCAGAGCGCGGCCCCTCGCCCATCCCCCACCTGCCTTCTGTTCTCCCCGTGACCGGGGAGCCCTTTACCAGTCATGGGCCTTGCTGTGTGCTATTTCCTCTGCCTCAAGTGCCATTCCCCATCCCCCTCACTTCCTGGAGAACTCTTCGTCATCCTTCAAAGCCTACCTCGCTTCACCTCCTCTTGTGAAGCCGTCTCTGACTTCGAGGCAGGTGTGGCAGCCTCTCTGCACGAGCTGATTCCTCTGCTGGAGCACTGATCCTCCCTACTGCCCCAGACTCGACCCCTTGTCCCCCAGGCCCACACGGCGGCTGACCCAGTGCGTGCCCAAGTATCTGTTTACCGAGTGAAGCGACCGTTCGGCAGTCTGTTCAAGTTAGAATAAATGGTGGGAATCGGCGTAAGTTGCCAAAGGTGGTTGTTCATGCCCTTGATACGATCCCTGGGGAAAGGGAAAGGTGCTCAACATTTATTGAGTTCCTACTGTGTACCAAGTCCTTGGTGCCCTTTAATCCTCAAGGGACCCTGGGAAGTAACAGCTGCCAGCCTGTTGTGCAGGGCAGGGAACGGAGATGCAGGCAGGGACAGCGGGCACAGCTGGTGTGGGACGAGCCAGCCCAGAGCCCAGGTGTTGGCGACTCCGAAGCCCAGCGCGTGGCGGGCAGTGGAGGTGAGGCACCGGCTGAGGCGCCTGGGAGCTGCTCGCGTCCTTAGGGAGTCTCCTGCCGCCACACCCCCAGCGTTCTTGTAGCTTCTCTTCCAGGGCCCCCCAGAGCTGCTGGGGCTCACTCGCTCAGCCGCCACGTTGGCCTTTCCTGCACCTGGGCTACGTTCGTCTGGTCACCTGTCAGGAGAGAGAAACAGACCTGCTCCCGGGTCACAGCCAGGCCATGGCCTGGGGCCTGTGTGAGCTGACTGACCCCCCCATGGCTGCCTTTAGGGTCCCTGTGGAGGGAGGGATAAGGTTGCCAGATAAAATACAGGACACCCATTTAAATTTGGATTTCACGTAAATAATGAATGCTTTTTTTGGTGTCAATATGACCCATGCAATACTTGGGATATGCTTCTACTCAGGAAATACTTGTTTATCTGAGATCTGGACTTAACCAGGCATCCTGTGTTTTTATTTGCTGTGTCTGGCAACCCTGGGGAAGGAAGGGGGCACCCCTAGCCTCAGGAGCCCAAGCAGAGTGAAAACCCAGGAGGCAAGTCTCACAGGCCTGTGGTCCCAGCCACCTGGGCCTCAGAGAGGCTTGGATGTGCTCGTGGTGACGCCTAGCGATCAGCCAGGGAACTTCAGGGGACGGTTAGCCCTGGGAGGGGTGGAGGGGGCAGGGGTCCAGGGTGAGGGGCGGCTCAGAGGGGACAGGCGCTGCAGAGCTGGCCACACGGGGCCGGGGTAGGGGGTGGGCAGGGACCCTGAGCTGGGGCCATCACCTCTTTAGGGCCCTTTAATGACCTCCCTTCTCCACTTGACAGAGGAGGAAACCGAGCGAGTTCCAGGCCACATACCTTAGAAAGGGCTGGAATAGGCACGGGAAGTGGATGTGGTAAAAAGCAGGCCCGCCCCGCCTCAGCGATGCCGACCTTCTGTGGCTGCTGCAGCTCTGCAGGCGTGTGTCCGCGTGTGTCTGCGCGCACTGCGGCGTGGCCCTCACAGCCGCCGGCAGGCTCCCCCCCGTCCCGCAGACGAGGCTTTCCCGGGGCTCCCAGGGCCAGGACTGGGCAAGGCACCAGAGGTGAGGGGCTGGGGTCCGTCCCTGCCCCCCGGGAAGGCCAGCCCTGCCCCTCTGCTCTCATCTGGCACTCCAGGAGCCAGCCACAGTCTCAGCTGGCCATCCGTCCATCTGTCCACCTGTCCATGTACACAGAATCTGCCCACTCAGTGAGCAGCTGCGGCAGAGGACTTGGTCTTAGCTGAAAATGCCCCTGTGACGTGTGTGCATCCTGGCTGGCTCTGCTGGCGGCCTCAGCACACGGCCTGCACGCAGGCGGTGCTCAGCAAAGGCGTAGAATGAGGGAGGGAGGGAAAGGGTGAGCCCAAAGGCTGGTCGACAGCCCTGAACCAGCAGTGCCTCGTGAGCCACCTCCTGATGTGATGGAAGGAACACTGAACTTGGACTTCCCTGGCTGTCCAGTGGCTAAGACTGCACTCCCAATGCAGGGGGCCCAGGTTCGATCCCTGGTCAGGGAACTAGATCCCACATGCTGCACCTAAGAGTTTGCCTGCCGCAACTAAAGATCCCACGTCCCGCAACTAAGACCCAGTGCAGCCAAACAAATTAAAATAAAATAAATTTTAAAAAAAGGAAAACTGAACTTGAGTGTCAAGGCATGGGGAGTCAGGGGAGCCACTGGGGGAGTCAGGGGAGTCAGGAGGTTCCACGTGGACGCTGTGCTAACTGCTGCATGGCTCAGGGCAAGTCCTGTCCGGTGGGCTGCAGCCTCCTCAGTGGGAAAGGAGAGGCTTCATCTGGGTGCTCCAGAAAACCAGTCCATTCTGGCTGTTTGCTTGTTTGTAAACTCAAAGCAGGATGGCTTGGTTTCAGAGACTGGCCTCTGTCTGTAAGTGAGCAGGCGCTTCGGGGCCAGCCACGCTGTGGGTGTCGGTCGCACACCTACAACGGGCTCAACTGTGGTCCAGCCACTGGGAGAGCAGAGCAGGATGAGAGGCACAGACAAGAAGCGGGCTGGTCCTGCAGAAGGAAGGGCCTGGTGCCTGGGAGACCCTACCTAAATATTTGTGGAAGGAAAGCACGTAGGCAGGTGAGCAGATAAACATGGAGGGCGTCGGGGGTCAAATCACACAAGGGCTGGACTGCCGAGGCTGCACCAGCTGGGCAGCAGGTGCTGCAGGGGGAGGCAGGGTGCACACTGACAAGGGCCAGTCCCCCCGGGGCCCTGGCAGGGGGCATCCAGCCTGAAGGCAGGGGTGGAGGTGGTGGGACGGCCCAAGGGTCTGTGTGCGGGGAGTGGGCAGTGGGGAGCAGCGAGGAAAGGATCGGGCTGATGAAAACAACGAGGCGCTGGAGGAAGAGCAGAGCAGCGTCCCCTCTAGGGCCAGCGAGGCAGCCAAGTGAGCACAGGGCTGCTGGGGTGTGAAGTGAGCGCTTGGCCAGGGGTCGCGTCCCTGCGCCACCGCACAAGGTGGGGGAGCCCTCTCTGAGCCTCACATCGTCACCTGTCTGGTGAGCCTGCTGGCGGTACCTGGCACTCAGCATCGTGGAGATAGTCCATTAGGGAAGCTTGCAAAGCGCCTGGCATGGGGTCTGGCATTGAGGCGCTCTGGGCGAGTGGAAGCCCACAGACTTACTCCTGTTTCCCAGGTGGGGCCACCCCTAGGGATGCAGCCTGGGGTGGGCTGGGCTCGTGGTCAGCTGCGGGTCTAGTCTGGGGCAGCCGGCTGCTGGCGCCCCGGCCGGGCCTGGAATTGGCCGGGAGGATGTAATTTCAGGGGCACAGGGTGGGAGACAGAGCCCTGCATTCTGCTAAGCCCAGGCCCCGTAATGAGAGGCTCTCCCAGCACCATCCAGGCACAGATGCTGTTGGAGTGTAATTAGGGGATCGAGGTGGAGCCGGACCGGCGGGCGGGCGGGCAGGCGGCACAGGCTTGGGGCCAGCACTGCACTGCAGGCAGCAGCCGGGCCTGGGCCTGCAGACAGACACGTCCTGTTGCCGGGGTACTGGCCGCTGTTCTGATGCAGAGTCCAAAGCCCAGAGTGGCTGAGCCCAGGCCCCTCGCCAGTGTAGCCAGGTTTAGCGAACATCTCTCAGGCCTGAAATGAGCACTGTGCGGTGGCCGGGGGGTGGGGGGAGGGCAAAGGGATGACTCAGACTTGGGCCCTGCCTCTCAAGGACCCCCCCCTGAGTCTGGTGGGGGGAGCCCAGCAAACCCAGAAGTTACAGTGCGTGTGGTGGGTGTTATGAGAGAGGGGAGTCCAGAGGGCTGTGGAAGCCCAGGCCCCTAATCTATCCGAGGGACTTGAGGGGAGGGTGGAATCAAGGAGGGCTTCCTAGGGGAGGTGACACCCAAGCAGAACCTCAAATTGCTGGCCGACAGCCAAGTGTCCCTGTTCCCTATAGCTGTGGCAGGCAGAGCATGGGGAGGACCTAGAGTGCTATACTGAGAACTCTCAGCCTAACCCTGGGCCCCGGCTGGGGTGGGAGCATTGACGGGTTTTTAGCAACGGGAAGATACAGTCAGGCTTATGCTCTATAAAGTTCCTTCTGTAGCTGGAGAAGGGCAGGTCTTCAAGTCAGACAGAGCGGGGTTCAAGTTTCAGCTCTACCACATCCTACCCAAGTGACCAAGGGCAAATTGCTCAGTCTCTCTGAATGGTTCTGTAAAATGATGACAGAAGTACTTACCTCGCAGAGCGAGATGGTGAGGGCCCGTGTTCTCACGTCTGCCTCTGTGCCGCGTGAAAAATCAGGCATCCTGGAGAAGGTGGCATTTGATATGGGCTTGGGGAGACAGAATGTGGAAAAGTGGACGTAGCCAGGGAGGGCGGGGCTGGGTCGTTTCCGTGCTTCACACCCTGGGGAAAAGTAAGGAAGAGAAGGGGACAGCTCGGGTTTCCCTGCCCCTCCCCTGGCCGTGAATGCTCCATTGCCTCCTAGAAGGCCACGGGGAACGCAGGTTTTGAAGTGAAACACGGTATGCCTGTCTCGTCCGTGTCCCTTGGGCAAGTTACCAAGCCTTTCTTGGGTCCTGCTCTCCTCACTTGCACGGTGGGGATAATAGCATCTACTTTGAAAAATGGTCCTGAGACTTAAAGGTGGTTATTCACGTAGAGTGCTTAGGTCACAGAAGGCGCTCCACAGCGGTAGCTGCGGTGGGTCGCCATCCGTCTGCAGCGAGTTTCAGTTTCCTGTTTTGCAGCCCAGAGCTGCCCCCATTCTGTCTTGCTTCAGGGCTGCCCCTAGATCCAGCCCCCTCACCTCAGTTATTAACCTGTCGGTGCTTCAGTGTTCCCATCCGTTAAGTGGGCCAGTACGGGACAGAAGCGCCCTGCTGAGGTGGTGGGGAGAATTCGTGAGATAACATATGTAAAGCGCGTGGCTCAGCCTGGCACACAGGCGGCTCTGGGCGGACGGGCACAGCTGTTGTCCTCGTCACCTCTCCCACGGTCCCATCCTTGCTGCCGCCCCTGCCTTTCCCCCCGCGGCAGGACCTTGCTAGCGTTCCCTTCAGCGCCCCCATTCGAAGCATGTGGGAGCCCACATTTGTTTCTCCCTGCCTGGCTCGGCCAGCTTGCCGAGTCTGGGCTGGGGAAGGCAGCAGCCTCTTCCTGGCATCCCCCACCCCCAAGGCTCCAGCCTCTTCCTGGGCTCCGTAATTTTCTACTGATGAGGTGGAAGGGGAGGAAAATCCCTTCCTCCCGAGTTGGGGGAGGACGTAACAAGGTGATTGTTCTCTTCTCCCCGCTCTGCCGTTCCCGGCTTGCCTTCCCTTCCTGCGTGTTTAAGGGACAGGGATGCGGAAAATGATGTTATTGATGAAGTCGCCATAGCAACGACCCCTGAGAGGCACACATTCCAGCTTTGTTATTCTGGGCCGGGGGCTACGAGAAAGGCTGCCCCTAAGTACAAACAGATTGGCCCCCAGCCCCACTGCCCTGCTTTAGATGCATCCGTGAACTTTGCTCTACAGAAGGCGCGATGTACGCACTGGTTTGGGGCAGGCAGAGTCCGCCGTCGTCTACCTCTGTGCACACTCCTGTAGAGCCTCAAAAAATGCTAGGAGGCCTTTGGGAAAATAGGCCCTGGTGGGAAAGGGCTGCGGGGGCCTGTCACCGGGCCTAGAGAGTGCAAGAACCTGGGGAGGGGCCCGTCAGAAGGAAGCTCGGGGCGCTTGGGAGAGGAAGGTGCAGCCCGGAGTTCTTGTGCACGGTGTGGCCCTGGCACGTCTTTCCCCAACCCTGATCCAGCCTCTCATGGGCTTGTTTGCAAAACGGGCACGGTCATACCCACTTTCCAGGCTTACGGTGAGGGTTACATTAAATGAAAGTACAGTCAGAGCCCGAGTCCCTACATCACGGCTTCTGGAAAACTGAGAGAAAGGGGCTCTGACGTGTGTCCCAGATCCAGCCTTTGTCCCTGTCCCCACACACGCTGCTGCCCCTCCAGGCTGCTCCGTCCCTTTCAGGGTGATAACAGCAGCCTCCCACCTGCTTCTGGCCGGCACTCTTGCCCCAGCAGGTTGCCTCCATACAGCATCCAGAGATCTTTCTAACACAAAGTGCATCGCTGCCCAGTTCACAACCTGTCAGTGGCTCCCCCTGCCCAGGATGAAGTCCCTCAGGTCCTTACCTGCACCCTTAGCCAGCCTCACTGGCCCAGAGGAGGGGCCTGCACCTTGAGTGAGTGCCTGGGAGGCAGGTCCGACAACTATTCACTTTTCACAGGTGAAAACTAAGGCTCAGAGAGGTGCAGGGATTGCCCAAGGTCATGCAGCGAGCGTCAGAGTCTGAATGTGGACCTGGCGACGTGTCAGCAAAGCTTCTGTGTCCTCATTGCTCCCCGCCCCACCCTGGGCACCGAGGAGACACTCGGTCCGAGTTTGCAGAACGTAATTGGATTTGGATGGATTGGATCAAATTAGATTCGACCTGGCGGGCAGCCTGGCCTGACTGGCACCAGGCCCCTGAAGACCAGGATTTCTGGGAACAACTCTGAAATTATATCTCACTTCCCCTCGAGGAGGGGAGATGAACAGGGCTTTCTGCTGGACTCAGCACTGCATGGTATCACGATGGGGAGTGAGGCCGAGGGAGTGGCTGCGCCTGGCCCCGAGGCAGCTGTCTTGTGGTCCAGTTCCCAAGGGTAGACACGGTACAAAGCAGGGGCCCACAGGAGGACAGAGGGAGACAGGGCCCTTCGGGCCCGCAGGCTCGCAGAAGCCTGCTCTGTGCCCAGTTCTGGGCTCCGCCCTTGTTCTGGAGAAGCCTGTGGAGACAGTGCGCCAGCCAGAGCTGGCGGGAGCGGGCCGGGCTGCCTCAGAGGGGCTGGGATGGGGCTGCAGCAGGGTGGGGGACCTGCAGTCCCTTCCAGTGTGGAGCCCAGGGCCATTCTCCTGGAGCAGAAGTGCTTGGCGACACACACCTTGCATGCCCCCGCCCCGGGGTTCACCTTTCACATCCAAACTTCCACTTGGCCCCCTGGCCCTCAGCAGTAGCCCTCCCAGTACTGCCCCGTTAGCTCGCAGTGCTCAGGACCGCCTTCCTGGGCGGACAAGAAGGGAGAGCCGTCCGCTCTACCCCTGAGGCTCTGAGGCACAGAGGAAGCCACGCCAGGCTCCACGTGTTCCCTGCCCCGCCCTACGCCTCCACGGTGCCTCTGCCACCGTGGCTTCATCTGTAAGGTGAGGGGCTGAAGTGGGCCACCCTGGGGTCTCTAAGCCTGTAACCCAGAGCCTCCCAGAGGGCCTGGGGCAGAGCTCCCCAGGATACTGTGTTAAGTGAGGGGGAGGGGGCTGTCCACGAGTGCCTGCAGGACTTCTCAGAGCCTTTAACGTGCGTTGTGAATTCCCTACCTCAGGCGACCTGGGATGCTGTGTTTCACAGAACACACAGCAGAGAATGCCACAGTAGTGCTTTCCAAATTCTCTGTGCCTCTCGCCTTGTCCCCTAAATAATAGGCAATGGGTTTAATCTGCTCTGAGGTAAGAAAGGCTTCATTTCTCTCTCCTCTCCCTCCCTCCCTCTTTCTCTCTTCTCCCTCCCTTCTCTCTCTTTCTCGCCCCCATTCTTCTTTGCTTTCTTTCAGTTACTGTTTGCTGACCCCTAACTCGGGGCAGGCCCCGTGCTGGGTACTTGGGATACAGAAAAGAATAAAGGTCAGGTCTCCCCTCAAATTACCCACGGTTGGCAGGAGAGCGCAACTTAGCAGCTACACGCATTTTACACAAGGCAGGATGAAGCAGCAGCAGTGTAGAAAAGCTCTAGGAACAGCCCTCCTTCCTTAGGAACCCGCTCTGTGCCACACACGTTGCACGGTCTTCTCATTTGAGCCTCACGGCAACCCTCGGAGGTACACGGTCTGACAACCCATTTGTCAGCTGAGAAAAGGGAAGAAGGTATCTGACCAGAGGCTCGGGTACGAGCAGGGGAGCCCTGGCCCCGGCCCCTCCTGCACGAGGCTCAGCCTTCCTCGGAGCGTTTTGATGGTGTGAGCACGTGGCCAGGCTGGCCTGCCGGCCTGGGGGCTGGACTCTCCCTCTGGCGCCTTTGCATCCGCTCCCCAGTAAGATCTCCTGAGCATCTGCCGTGTGCAGCCAGGGTTCTGGGCGCGGGACACAGCAGGGACAAGACACGGCCTCTCGGAGCTCGCTGGCTGGTGGGCAGGGCGGCCGCAGGTAGACAGGCACGGGAGAAGCGCAGAGCCGGCCCTTAGCGTTGCGCCAGCTGGAAGGAAGAGACAAAGCCAGGACCCGCGGTGTGCGGGACAGAGCTTGAGCCGCGCCCAGAGAGTGAAGGAAGGCATCGGTTAGCCGCCAAGGGGAGCCACTCAGCTCGGTGCTGCCCTGAGGCGTGGGTCTCACAGGCCAGCCCTTTAGCGCTCCCCTTGCTTAGGACGCCGCCAGAGTGACCTTGCTCGTAAGAGCCCGTCACCTTTCACGGAGCAGCTGCAGAGGGCGTGGGCCAGGCCTGCCCGAGGCCGCTCGGTGGTGGCTGCAGAGGGAGAGCGGGGACTCAGAGGACAAGCAGGTGAGAGGTCGGGACCCCAGCTGCCGTAAAGCACGGCCGCTCGAGGAACGCCACGCTGTGTGGAAAGGCTAGAGAGGTGACACCAGCAGGAGAGACGAGGCTTCGTGATGGTTCTGCAGGTGAGCTGAGGCTCCGCCCTCGTGCTCAGCGGCAGCCGGGTAAAGGTCAGAGAGGAGCGAGGGGTTCTGCGCTTCGTTGAGGGGCTGCCCGGAGAGCTTCACAGTCTGAATTTGCCTTGAATTTTCACAGGCTCTTAATTCTGAGGACAACAAATAGTAACAGGTACCATTTGTTAGCCCAGCTCTGTGCCGGGTTCCTAGTTCTGTTCACCCCCCCAGCAAATGCATGCTGCCTGTCCGTCATCTGAGTCCCACAAGGGTCGCTCAGTGACCCCCAGACCAGGAGAGCCACGGCTGGGAGCCCAGCGGCCTGGGTTCCAGGCCTGCCGTATGGTCTGGGACAGCCACCCCTGCCTCGAGGCCCCGTTTTCCCCATTTGGAAGATGGATGGCAAGGAGCCGTCCAGCCCTGACCATCTGTGGTCCTGCCAGCCATGAAGCCGAGCTTCTCGTGGCCCACGGAAGCCAATGCCGCCCCAGAGTGGAGGGGAAGGTCACGCAGTTCCCTCATCCATGGCTGGGCAAGGGGCTGAGTCACCCGCACAGAGGAAGCCGTACCCCCGGCCCCTAGCTAGGCCGTTGTGGTCTTCTTTGGGGTGGTTGCTAGGGTCATTTTAAATATGATGGCAATGCTCTCACGACCACCACGTCAGGAGCGTCCAGAAGCGCTCGAGCTGAGCAGGGTGTTTGTGTTTTCAAACATCTGTCAGTTCTCAGTTGCCCCCTGCCCATGCTTCAAGTGGCCGAGGTCAAGATTGAGCTAGTTAGTCCTCACCTCGAACAGGAGGCCAGTGAGTCACCTGGGGGAGGAGGTCTCAGGGCCGTGTGGGCGGACAGCAGCCCTTCCTTTCATCTGCACTTAGCCTCTTGATGGACTTGTGACCTCTAACCTCTCACTTGACCCCTGACCTCATAAATTCTGGAAACTCCTCACAAATCACCAGGAAGATAAACATCAACCGGGGTCAACTGAAGGGGGTTCCGAGCCGCTGCAGGCAGACAGGGAGGGGGATCAAGTCTTCTGGGGTGGAGGGGATTTCCCCAAAACTGTGGGCGACTCAGGAGAGGGGCCAAACGGCCCACCCCAGGGAACCCTTCTTCTCCCTGATCACACCAAGGCCCTCAGAGTGCGTTTTGGCGAGATGCTTGGCAGGCGCTGACTGGGTGGTGTGTAGAGGCCAGGCCTCCGGAGGTGGATGGACCATAGTTCCTGCCCTCGAAGCCCGTGGGCAGCCCAGCTCTGCACTCAGCGAGGCCTCTGGGAGGGGAGAAGACAGGGAACCTGGCTGGCCTTGGGAGGGACAGGGCTTCCGCGTCGGCCAGAGGACGAGCTGCAAGGGCCTGCCGGGCAGGGCCAACGTGGACAGGCTCCAGATAAAAAAGCCGCTGCAGCTAGAGCATGGGGTGCCGGGGCAGAGCATGGGGTGCCGGGGCAGAGCATGGGGTGCCGGGGCAGGCAGTGGCGTGGCCCAGCCTGAGCCACTGCCACAGCCTCCCATTTCTGAAGTTTCCCAGCCAGCAGGGGAGTCCATTGCGAACCGTCCTTTTAAGTTGAGGCCTCGGAGGAAAAGGTGCCTGAGGTTTGCACACATATTTGCTTTAAAGAGGAACATCTGCCGACCAGCAGGAATCTCAGGCTGCCATTAGGAGCACAGTGACGTGTGTGGCCTGGACCCGGAATAAGCACGGAGGGCGGAGGGACGCCTGCTCGGGGCTCCGGGCCTGCAGGGCTCTGCACTGAGGCTGGGGGTTCCGTGGGTCCGGGCAGCACTGCAGCTGGAGGCCGGCCGGGGCGTGTCGGCACCCTGACCCGTCAGCACTCCTCTGTGTGCCCAGCCTGAAATGCAAGTCTCCACCTGCCCCACGGGGGCTTGTGGCATCCCCGTACAAACTGAAAAGTGCTGCGCACCGCCATCGTTTTAAACGCCACCCACGTCTGCTTTCGTGGGGAAACCATCTAAACCCCTGACCTGGGAAGCATCCTGCAGCCCATGCCCTGTAATCTGACCCAGGCCAGGAGCGTTTCCTCCGTGGGTCCTGCAAGCTCACTTACGGCCTCCGAGCAAGGCCTGGCTCTAGACCTGGGCACCGTGTCCTCAGTTTCCCCCTAGGGGATCGCCATCTGGATGACTAGGTGCACCCCCCGTGTGCATGCCATGCACGTGCCAACGGCAGCCCAAGAACACTACGTTTGTTTGTGACATTTCGCCGGTTATCTCTTCTAAGCCTGAAATTTTCTCTCTCCCTGGTCCCCAACCCCTCTCTTGTCTGTCTCTTCCCAGAGGGTATGAACTGCATGAACAAAGACCATGGCTGTGCCCACATCTGCCGGGAGACGCCCAAAGGTGGCGTGGCTTGTGACTGCAGGCCCGGCTTTGACCTTGCCCACAACCAGAAGGACTGCACACGTAGGTAGATGGAGTCAAAGGGCTCAGACATTCCCACGCGTCTCCTGCCGTTGCTTTGTGGGGGGTCTGCCCAGTCTGCTGGACGTTGCCTGAGAAGGGCACTCAGTCCCCTGGGGGGAGAGAAGGGCAGGGCCCCCCCCCCGAAGGGGCCTGGGAGGCATGAGGGACAAGGGCTGTAAGCCCCAGGCTCGGGGTTTCCCTGGCATAGTACCACTGACACAGCCCCAGACCTGGGCTGGATCTTATGCGGGGCCCTGCGTGACAACCCTGCCAGTGCTCATCGTAACCTCCTCCTTCCCCCCCGCCCCCGACCCGAGAGACCCATGGGCCTTTTCTCGAGCTCTCCAGCAGGAACGGAGGGACTGTGGGTTCGCAGTGGGCCAGGGCAGCCCTTGGTAACAGAATGGTATAAAGAAGGCAAGGAGGGGACTTCCCTGGTGGCGCAGTGGTTGAGAATCCACCTGCCAATGCAGGGCACATGGGTTCGAGCCCTGGTCAGGGAAGATCCCACATGCCACGGAGCAGCTAAGCCTGCACACCACAACTACTGAGCCTGTGCTCTAGAGCCCGTGCTCTGCAACAGGAGAGGCCACTGCAATGAGAAGCCCACGCACCGCAACGAGGAGTAGACCCCGCTCACCGCAACTAGAAAAAGCCCGCGCTCAGCAACGAAAACCCAATGCAGCCAAAAAATAAATTAATTAATTTACTTTTTAAAAAAAAGAAGGCAAAGAGCTTGGTTCTGGGGGGGTCCCAGCGCAGGCTGCACTGAGCTTATTTCCAGGATCAAAGACCAGAGCTCATAGCCTAGCCCTGAAAGGCCCACTATAGACGATGATACCCTGGGGAATCTGGATTGAATGAGGCCTCTGGTCAAAGGTGCCGTTTCAGGACCAGCTTGGAGGTCAGCCTGCAGGACGCAGGCGTAATCCAGCCTCTTAATGTGGTCACTCGGCACTTCCCAGTAGGAATGGGAGCCAGCAAACGAAGTGAGACGGTGGCTGAACACACTGAGTCCTCAAAGCTTCGAACGCAGTGCATCCTCCCGGCACTGCGTGGGGAGTGGCAGGACGTGGCCTCTGCTCGCCGGGCAGCCGGGATGCCCAGATTGGTGTGATGTTTGCTGTGTGTCTGAAAAGAGTGGAGGGTGGCTGGTGTGACTGCTGCCCGTCTCTGGCCGGAGACAAGCACTTCATACCAGGCCCACCTTCTGCTGCAGAAAAATGGTATGAAGGAGTCTGAGTCCAGCTCCCAGGCTGGCCACTGAACCAGGACACAGACGCTGACCAGCTCTCCTAAAGAAAATGGGCTTTCTTTCCATTCTTCATTCTGTGGAGAAGACAGCTGGCCTTTGCCAGCCCGTCGTCCTTAGTCATCGTGACTCTTCCAGTTCTCCTCCACTCTCCGCAGTCATCGAGATCTCGGGGACCCACATGCCTCAGACATAGTCCCTGTCACCAAGGGAGCTCGTGCTCCAGCCCCCACGCCTGATTCGTCCGTTTCCCAAAGTGAAGACACTTCCTCCTGCCCAGGTTGGTCCCAGATGTGGACCAGCCTTCCTCTTCTAGTCATTCCTGCGGGATCGCAGTGATCAATAGGTACGCTGTCACCAACGGGAGGACCAATCAGGGACGCTGTTGACGGGGAAATGCCCGGCTCTAACCCAGGCCCTCCTGTCCTCTATAGCAGATGGATCCCTTTAGCTGCAGAGAAACCTCCTGCCACCTGGCAACCTTCAGAACAGAGAAGGAATAACTCCAGCTTCCCAGTCCTCCCCGTGGGGGTAATCTGAGCTTCCTTAGGACACAGGCCAGGGACCAGCATATGTGGCGTGGGCAGGCTTGTTGACAGGCTTGGCCAGGAGGAAAGCACATTCCTTCAGTCCGCAAGCCTGGCTGATGCCCGCCCTGGCCAAGCCCTGAGCTAGGTGCCCGAGAGAGAGCCGTGGGCCCCAGGAAGTGGCTGGGACTGACTCACAGGCTGCCTAATCCTATGATTCCGTGAGGGGCGAGTGCTACAAGTGCTACAAGGGGACGGTTTGCTCAGAGAGCATCTCCTGAGGGACCAGCCTGGTCTGAGAGGTCAGGGATAAGGAGAGCTCTGTGCACGGCCGAGACTCCCCCGCCCCACCCGGACAGAGAAGAGCTAAGCCTGCGCCCCGAACTTTTGGTGAAGCAGATAGAGTCCCACCGTCTCTGCCCAGTGGCTGGGTGTTGCCAAGGTGTGTGGAGAGTCCAGTACCCATCCTGGAGCCCAGGAGTGGGTGACTGCCCTGCAGCCCTCCTGCCGAGGGACGGCACCCCTGGCTGTCCACCCCGTCAGCTTTGGTTTCTTCTGTGTGGTTAACGTGGATTAGCGTAAAGTTAGCTCTGACACTTCCCTCTAGCCCTTGAGCTCACTTGAGGCCCAGGAAATTCTAGATCTGGAGTTGGGTCGGGGGCTGAGGCCTGGCCTAGGCAGCCGCTGTGAACGATCAGGACCACAGGGGACTCTGCCCAAACTTTCCTCCCTCCAGAGCCCAGGACTCACTCCAGGGCCAGAGGAGGTTTTCTCCATCCTTCTCTGGGTCTCTCCGGAGCTCAGGGCTCCAGTATTTACTTCCGTGTACGTGCTATAGGCTCTCTACGTGCTCACAGCTCGGCCCGTGTGGTCTGGGAGATGCACGCGGGCCTGCAGAGAGGGAGCGAGAAAGTGGCCCTCACTCCGGTTGCCTCAGACAGGCCCGTGTCCTCCGTAGAGCCACTTGCAGGGTGCCGTCCGTCTCCTGGAGCCCAGAGCCTGGAAAGAACTGTCCCCTCACTGGTCCACCCCTGCCCACCCTGAATGGGGCTTTTCTCAGTCCGGAAAGGCACGTGATGTTCAGCCCAAGGTGGGGCTCTCCCCTCACCTGAGATCCGTGCTCAGCGGCAGCCCCCTGGGACCTTGGCTTCCCTGAGGCTCCTCCTGTGCAGAGAGATGAGAGACCCTGACTCCAGGCTGCCGGGCACCCAGAAATGCTGGGAGAAGAGACACTCCCACACAGAGGGGCCAGAGGGCTTGGTGGCAAAGCCCCAGCTGTTTCCTGAGGCAGTTCTGCATGTCCTTGAAATGTCGCCCCGGAAGCTGGGTCCCTCCTTCGGATGGTCATGAGCTCCCTGTGGAAGAGGCAGCCCGCCAGCCGCTGGTCACTGAGGGCAGTGTCTGGGACAGTGAGTAGGACCCATTCTCCTCGCGCCCTCCTCACCTGGCAGGGAGACTGCGTGTGGCCGGGTCGGCAGGGCCAGCGTCGCTCAGGCTGGAAACCCCAGAGCCTCCGTGCTGTTCTCTGGGTGGAAGGAGGAGTACCCGGGAAACGCAGCTGCAGAACTCAGCTCTGAAACACCTGGAATCCTTCACTGGGGAGTTGCCACCACGTGACCTCCCTCTGGCCCCAGCCCTGCTCACGGGTCACCTGTTACAACATCATTCAGGCTGTGCCGGTTCGGAGTTTTCTGCCCCTCTGACTGTGGTTGGTCTGAGACTCACTTCCGCATACCTGATCATCATTAGGGCTTTCAGATAAATTCAGAGTGTAGATAGAATTCTGGACAAATGGGTAAGGTCTCCAGGAAGACACCCTGTCCTCAAGGCCCCGGTGTACCATTTGCACGCAGATGACGGGCGCCCTGTCATCTTACAGCGGAGTAAAGCGGGGGCAGTGAGAAGCCCTGCCGTGGAGACCTTGGATCTCCTTTCGCGACATCCCTCACCCTGGGAAGAGAGAACAATGTGTATTGTTTCCAGTCAACTTGAGTTTCTCCTTTTCCCTGCTTCAGACAGGCTCCTGCTTGTTCAGCCCCCTTTTCAGCGCCCGGGTTGCTGATGCTGGGAAACAGTTTAAGATCCTGGGCTCAAGGGCAGCAGCTCCTCCAGGCCGTAGGCCCTGCGACTGTGTAACACGTTTAAATAAAAGGTCATTTTCAAACCTGCATCTGAGATGACGTTGATTTGCATACGTTCTGTCTGTTTGGACATTTCCTTGGGAGGATTAGGGCTTAGAGTGGATAGAGACTGAGGTGGCTGCTGGGACTTGGAGGGAATAGGCATCCATGGGGACATCCTTCCACGTGCCCCAGGACGTAAGCAAAAGAAAGAAAGGTCTACGAGAGCGAAGGAAATGAGCGCCACCCCTCCCATGGGCCTGCCCCTCCCACCGCCTTGAAGAGTGCGCCTGGTATTCACAGACATTTGCCCCATCGGGACAGGCTATTGTAAAGTGTCCTTTGCAACCTAGGAAGGATGAAGTTGTCTAGCTTATCCCTTTCTTCACCTGAGTGCGTCCGCTGCATGCCAGCTCTGTTCGAAGCCCAGGCGACCCAAAGTCCATCCTCTGTCCCACCCCAGTTCGCCTCTAGGCAGTGAGCGATTCCACCCAAGACCCCAGAGGGGCTGATGTCCAGGGAAATGTGTGCCTCTGCGCTGACTGTCTCATGTCCCCACTTTCCTCCCCCATCCCTTAAAGAAACAACCAATGGCGATAAGCTAATCATTTTTGTTGTCATTCTGTTCACATACACGTGTGTACACTTTGGGCCTAACTAGTAACCTGCAACTATGGAAACGGAGGCTGCCAGCACAGCTGTGAGGACACGGACACAGGCCCCGTGTGCGGCTGCCACCAGAAGTACGCCCTGCACTCAGACGGCCGGACATGCATCGGTGAGTAAGCGCTTCGGCCGAGCACCAGCGCTCTGCGCCACCCTGCCCCCCGAAAGTGGCCACACCCCACTGCATCCTGGTTTCCAAGAAGGAAGCTTAGGGGGACAAATAAAGGGAGCCCCCCACGATACTGATGGGGCTGGCGGGCGACCCCAAGGGGAGCTTTCTGTGAACACCTCCCAGGGTCGCCCATCCACCCAGACCAAGCGCCTCTGCTTTGTGTCACTGCGGGTTTTCTGAGGGGCCTCATCCTCCGCGTGCAGGTGGTTCCAGGCAGGTGATCTGCGGGGAGGAGGGTGGTGTGTGCGCCTCTGGAGGGCAGCTTCTGTTCCTGAAGCACAGGCGTTTCCTCCCCTAACGTGGAGACACACCGGAGACTCGGCCAGCCTGCATCACCACCTCCTTGGCGGTGTGAGCTGCCCACAGCATCTGGAAAACCAAGCGCTTTTCTCAGAAAACTGCTTTCAGTCTTGGTTGTCTAGAACACCAGGGGAGAGGGCTGGTGTGAATCCCGGGTCAGGTCTGGGTGTCTTTAACTGCTCTCCACTCCCGAGCTACGGGGCCTCTCGCCGGACCTCCTCTCCCACCTAGAGCCCCTTCTTCTCGGGTGCCCCCTCCTGACACCCCTCGGGTGTCACCTCACCTGTTGCAAGAGTGTCAGTTTCAGTCTCTGTCACCTCTGTCCTCCTGGTCCTTAGTTGCAAGGGGAAGCTTGAGTATTTGTGATTATCTCAACTTATAATCACTAGTAAGTTCTTTCCCCACTCAAAACTAACAGCCTACTTTTTAACTGAGAAAAAGAGGAATTTCAAAGTTGGTGCCCAGAGTTCACCCTCCTCTTTCTCTACAACACTGGCAAAGTTCAGCACCACCCCCTGCAAGTCAGTTATCATATTCATTTTTTGTAAAAATGCCCTGTTTTTTTATTATCGACTCAGAAGATATTTCTTGAGGGACTTTCAAGTAACAGAAAAGGGTTTGCAAGCAAGCAAAGCCATGAAGCCCGGAGTCTGCTGTCACCTTCTGTCCCCCGTGGCTCTGCTCCCTTGTGCCCCCGGGGGAGTCGGGCGGAGGGGCCGGGCCGGGCAGCAGCGGTCGCATCCCAGTCCCGGGCTGTCGTCCCAGGTGCTGCCTGCGTGGTTCTCCCTTCCTCTGTGTGGTCTCTCCTCTCAGACAGCCATTTTGGGTTTCATTTTATCTCATTCCTCCTGCTTTTCTGGTGATGGTCCCTGATTGCCTGTCTTGTCTGATAACTGACGTTCGTTAATGATTTTCAGAGCCAAAAGCCAAACCAAACCAAAGAACCAAAAAAAAAAAAAAAAAAAAAAAAAAATCAAAGCAGAGCCCGGTCTCAGACCAGTGTCTCTATTGCAGCCTGATCCCATCTAGAACTCCCTCTCCCACCTCTCTCCCTGTCTCCACTGACCCCGGGGGCTCTCCCGGCCCGCCGGCCCCCTTCCTGTCTCGTCTGCTGGGGTCTCCCACAGCGTTTGCGTCTGCAGTGGAGCTGCCTCCTCCAGCCCCTGGAGCAGCGCAGACAGCTGCCGGCCAGACACACGCCCAGCCTCGTCTAACACTCCTTGTCTTTGTGCACCTGGCTCATCCTCTCTTATTTTTTTATCCTTTAGTGTCTGCTGCACGTGAAGGTCCCTGCTTGGATCTGCTGTCTAACATAGCTTCCCTCACCCTGCCCCTTCCCCTCCCCTCTCCTTAGAAATCCTTTCCCAGACCCAGCTCCTGGGCCCTGGGCCGTTACTCCCTGCTGGCCCAGAGGACCTTTCATCTGCCTTTGCTCACTGCTCCCCGGGCTCCCCGGGGAGCGAATGTCCCCACACATCTCCCACTGAGCAAAGAAACGCGAGCCAGCTAAGCTCACGTGCTCCTTACGGGGACCACGCCGGCAGCTCCCGGCCGCCCGGCCGCTGTCTCTCTGTGCACGCTCCTAAAACGGCCGCCCCTCTTTGCAGCCTCTCGTTGAGCACTTGAGTGTCTCGCTCCAGTCCTCCATAGACAAGCAGGCAACCAGCGCTGCCCAAATCGACCCCCTGGTTTCTCTGTGTCTGTTCGGTTGGATCCACCGTTGAGTGTATGCGTGTTTGTCCCTCTGTATGTTTTGTTCTTAATTCTGCATGAGTGCGGGACGCATTTTCACGCCCTTGAGACAGGGCGTCTGCTGTCCAGGCGTATCCATCACCGGACCTCGCGGGTCCTGTCCCCCCTCGTCCTGGGCCTTGTCCTGTGCCTGCGTCTTCAGCCTGAGCTGGGGTGTCTGTAGCTGCCTGGGTCTTCGCGAGCTCCGCAGGGGTGCTGTCCGCCTCTCCGGCCCTCCGCACGCGGTCCTGTCTGTTCTGACCTCAGCCTCCTCCTGTGTTTGTTTGCAGATGGGCCCTGTGTCCCCCGTCCTCTTGTGGTCATATCCCTCTTCTGCCCCCCTCCCCCGCTCTGCCGCCTCTTCGCTCTGCCCTGAACACGCCATCTGGAGGTTCCTGGGATTAGCCCCTTGGCGAGGACGCCGCGCTGGCCCGGCATGCGCCACGCCAAGAGGCTGACTGTCTTGGGCCGCGGGAAGTGGGCTCTCATTAACCACCGGCTCCGTGTTTGTCCCTTACTTGTGTTTTAGAAAAGGATGAGGCTGCAATTGAGCGCTCTCAGTGCAATGCCACGTCAGTAGCTGATGTGGACAAGCGGGGGAAACGGCGGCTACTCATGGGTAACACTTTTCTTCCACTTCCTTTGTTGTACTTGCACCTTTGTTCATGTGTGTGTGTGTGTGTGTGTGTGTGTGTGTGTGTGTGTGGTATGTGCTGGCGTGTGGGGTGTCTGTGTGCGTACTTGTATGTCAGGCTGTGAGAGCTGTGCTGGCGTGTGGGGTGAGCACGTGTGGGGACTGTTTATCTGTGTGCTGTGCCCACGTGTGTGTGATCGTGCGTGCCGTGGGTGAGTGTGAGGGGCTCTGCTCCAGATGTGAACTCACTTTTTCCTTTTTAAGGTTTTTACCCTTCATCGAATACATGTATTTCTCTGTGTGTTTGTAGCAAAGAACCCAGAGGCAGTGTCTCGTGGCTTCTGCGTGTAAGGACATGTGCTCTGTAAACCCCCTCTACTCGCAGTAATGCCCACATATGCAGTTAGGGTTCCAGGGTCAGCAAAGCAACGCTGAGACGCAGAAGCAAAGTGGGTGTTAGTGTAGAACAGGGGTTCAGGCAGCACGTCCTTATCTGTCTCCTTGCCAGAGAGGAGCCACGTGCAGGGGGAAAAAAACTACATCTAAATGCGGGGCAGCAGGGTCTCGGGGTGTCCAGTCCACCCTGCTTGCTTTATAGTTGGGAAATCTGCTACCCAGAGAGGGGAGGACCGATCAGGGTCACCTGGCAGCCCCTTCTGGCCCCAAAGCTCCCCAGTCCGTGAATGACCCCAGCCCAAGCCCACTTTTCCCCAGCCCGCCCCCCTCGGGCCCCCGCCCCCCTCGGGGGTCCATGTGATGTCAGCTGCGCTCTGAGCCCTGCCCTGGGCTGGATGCAGACTCTAGGGAAGCTTTCCCAGAAACACCTGGGGCTGCTCCGGGCGGCTGGAGGCCTGCTGGTGTAGCTGATCCCGGGCAGGGTGAGGAAAATGGAGAAAAGAACTGCTCTGCACCTGAGCTCGGTCTGCAGAACAGAAGAGCCATCTGTCTCCACATTCACTCGTTCCTCTGCCCCTCAGCCAGTGCCAGTTCTGGGGTCGCTGGCCCCTGGGTGGCACTAGCCGTCAGGCCTCTGGAGCACAGCTATCGGGTCACCTGGGATTGTCACGACCTTCTTTGTGGCACTCCTGTTAGGTCACACCAGCCTTGGGAGCTGTGAGGTCAGGTGGTGCATTTCTCACATCTCGGAGGAGGAAACTGAGGCTCACTGGGGTGCCCTGGCTTGCCCAAGGTCACACGTAAGTTACCCTGCACAGCTGAGCTTAACCCAGAGGTCATGGCCACGTGGGCCATCTTAAGTGTCGGCGTCACAGGACCGTGGAGGTCAGAGCCTAAAGGTCCCAGAGAGGTCAGTCAGTGTTGTGGTCCTCGTAGGGACCTCAAAGGGGCCCAGGCATCTGGGGAGGAGTCTGAGTGGGGCTGAGGGAGGGATGTGGCCTTGAGTGCCAGGGAGTAGGCTTGAGGTCTCCCCCAGTGAGGAAGCCGTGGGCTGGCCGACAGCTCTGTGAACCCCCGGTCCGTGCTGGGCAGGACAGATGTAGCCCTGTTCTCAGACGAGAGCGCTACAGGCCAGAGAGGCCAGAGGACTCACTCTGGTTACACAGGGACAGGCTCAGGCTAGAAGCCCGCTCTCTGCAAGTTCTCTGTACGAGGCTGTCTCGTTGACTTGGGCCATCGGCCTTGGCCTGGAAACCACGAAGGGGTGGGCTTAGAGGCTCCAGCAATCAGGTGTGTCCACTGCCCTGCACAAAAGTCTGAGTCAGTACTAAGGACTTTCTGAAGAGGTGGCTGGCAGCGGGTGATGGGAACCTACGAGCTTCTGGTGCTCTGATGGCCCCTGGGGACACAGTGCAGGGCCTTGCGCAGAGCAGGACCTCAGGAAAAGCTGGTTGCCTCGGAGCAGGAACGAAGGCTTCCTGGAGGAGGTGCCCAGGGATGCGTAGGGCCTCACTGCTCACTCTTCACGCAGGCAGGTGTCTGGCGAGGAGAGAAAGGGCGGGGCCTGGAGCCTGGATGAGCCTGGCAATGGGAAGGGTAGATCTGAGGCAAGGTGGGTGACGACACGGGGCAGTTCTCCAGGTCAGGCTCAGCAGGAAGGCCAGCTGGAGGGAGAGGGCGGGTGAACCTTGCGGCCCGGGGAAGGCCCCTTCCCCTCCAGCCACAGCCTCCCTGCCAACAGGGCTGAGCCCAGGCACGGAGCTCGTGTTCAGCAAGAACCGGGGTGGTCAGACTTCACCCCGTCACTGAACGGGTCCCACGTGCGGCTGATCTCTGGTCAGCTGGGGTCCCCGGCTGAGGCTCTGAGCTCCTGTCCTCAGTCTAGTCACACACACGTCCTCAGTCTCTCTCTCTCACACACGCACCATGGGCTGGTGGAAGGAGGTGGGACCTGGTGACTTAGCTGTGTCGGGGGGTCGAACTTGGGGGAGAGGGAGGGTGCCAGGCGGGGCTTGTCAGAGAAAAGGAGGGGAGGCAGGGCACTGGCTGGCCCCGGGTGGGCGGACCGAGGCTCGGAGAGGATGGGACTCACCCACAGCCCCCCTGTGAGTTGGGCAGAACCAGGCATCCTGGCACCTGGGCCCTGGCACTCTGGGGACCAAGTGTGGCTAGAGGGAGCAGTCCAGCCCCTGTCCTGAGAAGGCGCAGAGCAGCCAGCCGGAAGTCCTTGGCTTCCTGTCAAGCCTGAGGCCTTAGAGCTTTCGCCTCCATCTGGGCCTCAGACGAAATTTGATTCTGATTCTAGCCGGTCTGTAGGCTCATCTCATCAAGTGTGAAAGCCGTGGGAGGCTTCACCTCCACAGGCAGCTGACACACAGCACGCTTCTGACTGCCACTTTCCCAGCCCCCAGAAATGAGAGTGGGGCGAGGGCAGGGTCCCGGGAGTGGTGGGTGTGGGCACGCCCTCCCCGAGACCCTGAGGGCGGCTTCTGTGAGGTGGGACTGCAGGTGGAGGGGTCCCTGCAGCTGTGTGGGCAGTGGGCTCAGAGCGCACCTACCGGGAAGCCTGGGCTGGGACACACCTGAGCCCTCCGCACTCCTTCCGGGCCTGACTCACCTACGAGACCGTGTTCCCCAGCCGCGCCACCCCGTCCGCCGGCCCCCTCTCCTCTGTCCTGCTTTAACTCTTTCATTGAGGATTTGGTCCACGTGGGTCCCCAGTCCCTTCAGGGATATACCTCAGTGTCCCTGGCTGCCTGATCGCCCCCCCCATGCCCACTTCCTGATGTTTTTGCTGGTCAGCGTGGCTCCCCTGCCCAGCCACACTCAGGGGGGCCCTGGAGTGGTAATACTGATTGTCCACCAGAGCCACGAATGGAAGGCACCCCAAAGAGGCCAAGGCACCTCTTTTTTTCTCAGTACAGTTTTCAGAGGAGCCCCAGAGTATAGAAACAGATGACAATGACCAAGCGCCTCGGTACCCCTGCCCACTGGTTCCCGTCCCACCCACCTGGGTAGGGCCTGCCCCTCAAGCCCACGCTTGCCTCCATGTGGGCGTCTCTAGCTGGCTCCAGCCAAGGGCAGGCCAGGTGGTGGCAGCCGCTGACTATTGACCGACGCGT
The DNA here is from genome assembly GCF_949774975.1 of Lagenorhynchus albirostris. Classification (NCBI taxonomy): domain Eukaryota; kingdom Metazoa; phylum Chordata; class Mammalia; order Artiodactyla; family Delphinidae; genus Lagenorhynchus; species Lagenorhynchus albirostris. The sequence continues at coordinate 6,325,928 of NC_083105.1, forward strand.
CGCCGGAGCTCAGGGCTTTCCGTGGCGGGATTTCCTGGTCTGTCCCAAGGAAGTTGGGGCGCTTTGGGGTTGCTCAGCCGGGCTGTATCTTTCTTTGAAGAGCTGTGTGTTTGTCCTCAGAGCAGGGACACTTGATGGGAGTGGCGCCAACCGTGACTCCTCTTTCTGGTTTGTGCTCCTGGCCCAGGCTCTGGAGCCAGACCTGGGCTCTGCGCCCCCATCGCCGCACTCACGTCTCTCAGCCTCGGCTTTCTCTTTTGCAGAAAGAGGGCTGTGATCCCTCCTCTGAAGCAGGCTGGCGAGAGCCTTGGCATGCGGCACCTGGCCGTGTGTGTGGCAGGCGCCAGGTGCTCGGTCACATCCCATTCTTCCCCTGGCCGTTAGCATTTTACTGCCAGCAAGGAATACAGCCTCGAGATGGCGAGGCCCAGGCAGTGAGGCGGGAAGCCCAGGGCCTGCCTGACCTTGGTCAGGTCGTAGGTGGGCTGACGCAGCCAGAAGGGGGACCTGGAGAGCGAGAAGGGTGAAAAAGCACCTCTCAGGGGCCAGCCAGGTGCCCAGAGTCTGGACCCTTCCAGGAGGCCCGCCCAGCTCACAGACTGGAACTGTGAAAAGAAAGGACAGATGCAGACCCCGAGGGCCAGCTTCGCTCTGCCCTGCCCCCGGCCCTGGCCCCAAGAAGTCACGGGGGGTGGGGGGGGTGCGTGGGGGGCATACACCAGGGCTGAAGGCCGCACCCGGAAGCAGGGAGGTTTGTGCATGGGGTCTGGGCCCTGTCTTCCTCAGCCCCAGGCTGTCATCTCGCCTGTCCTTCCCCCTGTCCCGTGTCCCCGGGGCAGCCCTCAGGAACCTGGAACGAGGCTTCCCGTCTGTTGAGCAGGCTTGGGGCTAAGTGCTTGTGTGCCTAGACATATTCAGTGTTCCCAGGACCTGCAAGGATGCCATTCAGCGTTTCGGATGAGGAAACTGAGGCCCAGGGAGGTGAGTGGCTGGCCCAGCCCCACACCATCCTGCCCTACCCCCGCAGCGCAGCGCACTCCCTCCAGGGCAGGGGTGCTGGTGACGGGCCTGTCTCCCGGCACTTTGCCCAGGGCTGGCGCTAAGAGCTCGGAGAGTGCTGGCAGCTGTTGGTGGGTGTTCCGGGGAGGAGGGTCTAACACCCAAACCTCCCCGCTCACACACCGCTGGAGGGGCGGCGTAGCACCAAGGAAGGGTCACCGGCCAGGTGACCTTTCTCAGGCTGCTTCTGCCCACCAAGCCTCCTGCACCTCCTGTGGAACGGGTTTGTGATGCTGTGCCCGCGCTCCTGAGGATGGCCTCGCGGGAGAGGCTGCCCTCAGCGCACGTCCACTTAACTGTCAGAAAAGGCGAGAGGCAGAGGCCAGGGGTGAGGCTGAGGATGGCCTCACGGGAGAGGCTGCCCGCAGCCCCCGTCCACTTAACTGTCAGAAAAGGCGAGGGGCAGAGGCCAGGGGTGAGGCTTGCTGTCGGGGCCCTGCTCTGCCGCCTGCTTCAGTATAGAACCTCCGTGTCCTCTGGGCCATTCGAGATCCCCCCAGAGCGTACAAAGAAACCTCCCCCCAGGGTCAGTTCACCTCTCCCCTGCAGCTCTCGCCGCAGACCACAGGGCACCGTCCTCAGGTCCAGGAGGTTCTGCTCTCCGAGCACTAGTGTGAAAACAGCCCTCACCGGGCAGGCCCGTGACAAGGCCTTGCCCTGAAATCCCAAGGCCCCTGGTGTCTGCAGGAGACAGTTCTCCAGACAGAAACCGACCCCACAGCGAGCAGCCCTGCACAGGACCGAGTTCCCCGGTAGGTGGAGCCCCGAGGGCTGGCATGGACCCACTGGCCTGTTACCTCCTCGCGGCCGGGCTGCAGTCAGCACAGGGCCGAGGGGAACTCACAGTCACCGGGCCGCGTGCTCCAAGGCCAGGTCAGCCCCTCGAGGGCTGTGAGAAGTGGCCTCAGGCGGAGGGCGGGGCTGGGTGCCAGGTGGGGCCTGGCGAGGCCTCCTTTCCTACTTGCCTTCACGCTCAGGCTTGGGAGCCCCCTGCTCGTCGGGCTGCGGTCCTGGCCTCCACGACCACCTACCCCCAGCCACCTCCTCCGCCCAGGACCTCCACACGCACTGTCACCATCCCAGCGGCCACCAGCCTGCACCCCAGGGCCCAGCTCCACTCAGAGGCCCAGGCGCTCTGGGGTGGCTTTGTCCAGCACCACGGGTTAGAGCTCCCCCTGCAGGTGTTGCTCAGAAGCGGACGCGACCCAGGTGGAGCAGGGGCTTCTGGGCAGACGTGGAGAGGCGGGGACCCAGAGGCAGGGTGGATGGGAGCAGGGCGCGGGCACGCGGCAGGCTGGCCGGGTGGCCGGGGAAGCTACTTCTGTCGGCCTGACTCTCCTCACTTTCCAGAGGGACCCCATGAGGAAGGTGGACCTCACTGTGGGGCTCGGTGAGGGACTCAAGCCTGTGGACACTGCTCATGACGGGCTGCAGGGTGATCCAGAGGTCGGGGGGCCAGCATGTAGAGACTGGGCAGCCGGGGAGACCGGGACCACTGTGTAAGGGCCTTGCCGGGGAGCGTGGCCTTTATCCCAAAGTGATGGGAATCCTAGAAGGCTCAGGAATCAACTGAGGGGAAAGGGTCAGAGGTCAGGGTGTCCACGGCTGGGCCAGGAGAGCCGGTAGCCGACCCCCTTCGCGGCGGGCTGCAGGTGGTCTTGGCGGCAGAAAGGCCGGTGGACCAGCCCCGACTGAGGCCTGACAGATCTCGGCAGGGGACTCGGGCTACTCCCGCCACCAGGGTGGTGCCACGTCAAGGGGCAGGGCAGACCCTGGGCTCGCGGGGTCTCTGTAGGTTGCTGCGCCCGCACCTGGGCCACCGCTCAGAGCCTCTGGGGGCGGGGCCAGAAACCTGCACGGTCGACAAGCTGCAGGTGGAAGACCCTCTGCCCAAAGCCCCACCGCTTGTCAGGAGCTGAGTGTGGCCCTCGGGCCTCTGGACCCGCGTCTCACCACAGGCGGCTCACCTTGGCGCCCTGTGGTCAGCGTGTTGTGCTGTTTGCAGGCGGTCTCCGAGGCCTGAGCTCCCTCCCACCCTCTCGCCCTTCCGTCCAGCCCGCTTCCACCTCAGCGTCACCTTCCAGTGCCCGTGACTGTGGCCGCTGCCGGTAGACTCATGGTCCCCTGTGCTGTCGGGTTCATCTCCGACACTGTCCCCCACCAGGCCCGGCAGGGGACAGGGGCTCGGTCACCTCGCATCCTCTCATTCTTCATGGGGCCTCCAGAGTCCTGTTCTTTCATCTGCTGATTCAGCAGAAATCAGGCCCCTCGCCGTGCCGGTCCTGCCCTGGGTGCTGGGCACTGGGGTCACCTGGAGAGTGAGTAGTCACTGGGGGAGACCACCGCCCAGATGCAAGCCCAGGGCCTGGGGAGCCGGGGAGGCGGGCGCCAGGAGAGCTCCGGAGGGGCCTCCTGAGTCGTGACAAAGGCGGGAGGCCGGGCCATGGCAGCCACCCTGCTCGGGGCAGGTGGGCTGAGCGCTGGGGGTGAGCCCAGGGATGAACCACTAACCCCTGAGGCCGGGGTCGGTGTCGGGTTCATCTCCAGCTCCTCTCTCACGGCCACCCAGCACCAAAGGAGTCGATTCCAGACTGTTGGTTGCACAGAGGAGGGAACCGTCCGCTGCCCCGCTGGGCTGAGACCTCCAGAAACCAGGGACTGGGCGTGAGGCACGTCTGCCCAGCGCAGCAGGGGTCAGGTGAATCAGCGGCTGACTTGGGTACTGAGGCTCCACAGGCGGAGGTCCTAAGGGTGGCACCAGGAGTGAGCGCGCGGTCACCACTGTGACAGCTCACCGAGCACCGGCACGCGCGCACCTTGTCTGGGCCTCGCGACCGAGCACCGGCACGCGCGCACCTTGTCTGGGCCTCGCGACCGAGCACCGGCACGCGCGCACCTTGTCTGGGCCTCGCGACCGAGCACCGGCACGCGCGCACCTTGTCTGGGCCTCGCGACCGAGCACCGGCACGCGCGCACCTTGTCTGGGCCTCGCGAGGACCAGGTGGCAGGTGTTCCATCTCCACGGCACGCGGCCAGAAGCTCAGGCCCTGCGACGTGAAGGGACTTGCCCGACCCCGCGGGGCAGCATTCCGAGCAGTGTTTTCTGCCCCTGTGCCTCCTGCGTCAGCCACTACACTGTGACTGAGACCGTCCTTCAGGCCGGACCTCGCCCCAGACCTAGGGTGGTGCAAGCTCCCAGCGCCAACTCAAGGGGCGTCCTGCTGCCGTCCGAGCCCCGGCCGGGCTGCACGGCACGTCCTGCTGAGTGGCTGCCCGTGCCACCGCTCCCCTCCCCCACGACCCCGCCCGGCGTGGCCCAAAGTGGAATTCCCCCAGGGAAACACTAAAGATTGGCCTTTTAACACATCTGGGGTTTTCCCATCTGCTGAAAAGGGGCTCACTCCCAAGCCCCTCCCCACTTCAGTCCCCCGACGCCAGCCCAGCCTTGTGGGTGAGAGTTCTCCCCTCTCGCTGGGTGAGGAGGCCCATGGGCGCACCTCGCTGCCCCCTCAGGCCACTGGCTCTGCTGCCCACTGCAGGCCGCCCCCGAGGATCCCCCCGGAGGCCTGGCTCACTCAACAGCTTGGAGTCTCACAGTCTTGGGTTCCAGTACTGGCTTCTCCCAGCGGCTGTGTGACCTGTGCGCTCACCCGGGGCCCTGCCCTTAGCAGGGCCCACAGTTAGCTGAGTGCTCCGCTATCTGTTGGAAAATTCTTAACAATTTTTGAACAAGGGCCCTTCCCTTTTATTTCACACTGGGTCCCACAAATCGTGTAGCTAATCCTGCCTAGAAAAGGTCCTTTACTCCTCTGAGCCTCGGTTTCTCCACCTGCAAAGGGCCCATGGTGGGGGAAGGCGCATCCTTGGGGCAGATGGAGTAGCATTCGTGCAGACGGGGCGCACTGGGCGGGAGCTAGAGAGCCAGGTACGCGCTTGGCTGTGCGGGCCCCGGCTGGGGCTGGCTGGGGCTGGCTTGGATGGAGATCTGAGCTTGCTGGTGGGTTAGAGTACACCCACCGGGTCCCACCAGCCCTGCCCCTTACCAGCCACGCTGCTCTGCGCCGATTCCCAGCGTTCGGCACCAGTTCTGCACCTGGGAGGCGAGGGGCCGTCCACAGAGCTGCTGTAGCGTGGGGGAGCCTAGTGCAGCGATGCCTGTGGGATGGGCTGGCCAGCACCCAGGGGAGCCCAAAGAGCTCTTGTACCAAATACTGTCTAGGGTAACACAGGAGACTGAAAGGGTGCTCGCTACAGGGGAGAGATATGCCCTGAGGGCGCAGAGAGCGGGTGACCATCCAGGCTTGACCCCGGCCCCAGCTCGGCCTCCTTCTCCTACCCAGAGGGCAGGTGCGGCCAGCAGGTCTCCAGGACCCCGGTCGCTCGGGAGGCCCAAGATTCCGAGTCCCATCAGGGCCTCCAGAGACAGGAAGGGCCTGCAAGCCCCCTGGAGCCTGGTTGGCCGGGTCCATTTCTCAGGGACACAGTCCCCGGTGCCCACGCCACGTCCCACCTCCACCACCATGGAGAGACCCAGTGGTCATCCCGCTGTCGCCAAGTAAGGCCACCCAGCTGTGCCCCAGCCCAAGCTCTCGGCACCTTCTGCTGCCCGCCCCCTGCTCTCGGGCCTTCCCCCTGCCTCACCAAGGCCTGAGCCTTAACTACCTGCACCTGGAAAACAGGCAGGTTCTCTGCCCCCTCTCCAGAGAGGGGCTCTCCCACGTAAAAGGCTGGAAAGGCACATGGGGGTACCGTGGCTCTGGAGTTGAGGGCCGGAGGCGGGATTTCCCTCTCTGGTTGTAACCTCAGGGTAGGAAGCTAACACTGTTGAGCAGCTACTCCAGGCTGGGCCCTGGGCCAGATGCTGTTGAGTGTGGGGTGTCTTTGATCCTCCCCTCAGCCCTGGGAGGGAAGACTTGCCGTCCTCACCTGCCAGGTGTAGGTGCTGAGGTCGAGCCCCGAGGGGCGGACTCACTGGGTCACTCAGTGAGCGACAGAGCCAGAGTCACACCCTGGCCTCCCCACCTCCACTGCCCCAGTAGACGGGCGGCGGGGGAGGCAAGAGGGCCTGCGCAGGCGTGTGCGGGTCAGAGCTTGGCCCACGCGCACGTGGAGGCCAGCCCGCATGCGCACACGGAGGGTGGGGGGCCTCCTTTCTGCGTCTGGAAGCTGCTCGTGGAGGTCTCTGCGCTGACCTTGACCCATGAGCAGGCAGGAGGCCTCCCAGCCACTGGGCAACATGCCCCACAGCAGGCAGACAGAAGCTGGAGGGCTAGAGTATGGGGAGACACGCTGAAAGCCTGGGAAGAGGCAGGGGCGAGGAGACTGGCCTTGCGGTAGCGGTTACAGCTTGTCCCACCGCGGTGAAGGCTTCAACCTCGAGAAAACGGGCAGTGGCCCCGGGCAGCAGGCAGCCCCCGAGTTCAGGATGTTAAGGACAACCGCCATCGTGGTCACCCCACAGAATCACACACACACACACACACACACACACACACACACACACACACACACACACACACACACACACACACACACACACACACACACACACACACAGAGGGAAAGCCCAGTTTCCTCCTCTCCCTGCTCCGTCCACCCCCCTACAAGTTGAAGTTCAAAGGAAAGACATTAGCAGCAGAGACTCCTGGCAACGGGGGGTATGTATTCATTTAGTCATCACTCCTGTGTTCATCCCCAAACTCCTCCCGGAGAAAATGGAATGCACCTTGCAGGAATGCAGACACCACAGAAGGACAGACAGAATAAATGGGGTAGGGGGAAAGTTCTGGGGAGAGACCCGCTGGGGCCAGGCAGCCAGGGGCAGCCACGGTAGACAGGCAGGGGATTTCAGGTTATAAGAGGTGGGGGCCCTTGGCGCTTCCCTTCCTAGCAGCAAAGGGGAGAGGGAAGTTCCCACAACACCAAAGCACGCCAGATGCTCAGGAAGAAACCCAGGTTGAAAGGCTCAGAGGCCCGGGAACTAGGCTCCTCCACGTGCCCCGGTGACCCAGGCGTGCCAGCCCCTTCTCCGGGCCTGGGGAGGATCAGTCTCACCGCACGACGAGCTCGGTGACCTTAGTTACGCCCCAGCCACTCCAGCCCTTTGAATTTGCAAGAGGAAAAAAAAAAAAAGCACTAGACTAGCTTCAAGTGGACAAAAAACAGACGCCTTTGGCTTATCGTTCAGCGAGAACAGATGTTGGGCTGAGAGCCTCATCAAGGTGATGGATGGTGCGCGGGCTCTGGGAACCTCCCCTTGCAACTCCACGGCCAGGGCCACAAGCCATTCCGCGCTGAGACGAGTTTGGGAGCCCCAGTAACTGCCAGTCTGGGTTCGGAGTCCAAGTCCAGGCAAGGCAAGGGTTTAGGAATCTGTCCCTGGGTGGTTAAATACCAGCCCAGCCGACCTCAGCACTGGCCCTGGTGGTGGTGTTGACCCTGTTGGCACCGCTCCCTGCGGTTTGCAAACAGTTTTCCCATCCATCATCATCAGAGGGGAAACAGTGTCATTCTCCCATTTTACAGATGGGGAGCCTGAGGTTCAGAGAGGCCCCACAGCTAGAGTGTATCAGAGTCAGAATTTGCATTGGAAACATTCATTTATTTATTTATTTTTGGCCACACCACGCGGTACGTGGGATCTTAGTTCACCAGCCAGGGATCGAATCCGCATCCCTTGCATTGGAAGCACGGAGTCTTAACCACTGGACCACCAGGGAAGTCCCCAGAGCCAGAATTTGAACTCAGGTCTCCTGTCTCAGGAGATTCCCCCCACAGGTGGGGAAAGGTGGTGGCTTCTGTCCAAGGAGACTGAGAGTGTCTTTTTCTCTTTCCCTCCTCAGAGACGTGTGCAGTAAATAACGGAGGCTGTGACCGGACGTGCAAGGACACGGCCACCGGCGTGCGATGCAGCTGCCCGGTTGGATTCACACTGCAGCCGGATGGGAAGACGTGCAAAGGTCAGTGCGCACCACCTCCCTCGCCGGGCCCCGGGTGGTGCAGGCAGGGCAGGAGCGGGGCGGCACACTTGGGCTGGGTGTGCGACCACACATGGCTTCAGGGGCGAGGGTGGTCAGCGGCCACGTGCATTTCTGTTGGAGAAGCTAAGAAGAGGGAGAGTCAGCGCCAGCGCTCCCCAGCAAGGCTCAAGGGAGCCCCAGTTCCACTGTATATTGACAGGTTCAAGCGGGGCTCTGATATCGAAGAATGTGGCTTCACCCTGGGTTGAACAAACGGGGTACCTTTTCTTTGGGCTTCCTAGGCCGGCAGAGGTTCCTTGTGGCCTCCCAGGGGGCAGGGCCAGGCTGGTTCCTGTGCTCACTCACCTTGGCCGGGGTGCGTTCTACAGAGCTGGGGGCAGCAGGGCACAGGGCTCAGACCAGGCCAGGATGGTCTTCTTGTCGGCGTTAGCAAACTGAGGACACTGTGTGTCCTCGTCACTGGAAGAGGGAAGGTGTGCAGGGGGATCTCAACCGGAGGACTAAAGATGCAAAATTAGAAATAGGGATTGGGAAGGTCAGGAATGGGCCGGTCTGCCGGCTGCTGGAAGCCAGAGAAGGGTGAGCTTTCTCTGCCCACTGTCCCCGGCTCACTCCGAGGTTCCTGAGGGCCCGCGGGGGCTCAGCCGTGTTGGGGACCCCTCAGGAAACAGGAAGCAGAGGGGCTGGGAAGCCAGAGCTGTCTGAGCCCTAGGACTGAAGGGGCCAGCCCTACAGCACGGGGGCACCAGCCCTACAGCACAGGGGCACCAGCCCTACAGCACGGGGGCACCAGCCCAGGCAAAGACCTGCGGGCCTTGGGCCGGGAGGCAGCCCTTGCGAGGAGTGAGGTGCAGCCCCTCAGCACTCCCAGACCAGCGCTCAGATCCCTGCCCAGGCTGGCTGCCCTCCTCCCATCACTCTGCCTGGAAGCGGGCAGGCCCGGAGGCCAGCATGGAAGGGCAAAGGAGCCAGAACTTCCAAAGCCCAGTGGGTGAGAAGATTGACAGCGGAGGCTCAGGTGATTTTGAATAGTCTGAGATGGGCTTCTGAAGCCTGTAAAAATAGAGAGCATGTGACTTCTCCTCCGCAGCCGCTCTGCTGGGAAGAACCTAGTGATTATTGACAGAAATAACCGTTCTCCCACCTGTTTATTTGAAAATAAAGTCCTTCTGTAGCCTCCGCTCAGCCCGCTTAGAGCGAGGGGTGTTCCGGGTGGGCGGGGGCTCTCTGAGGCCTTGCCACGTGGGCTTAATGCCAGGAGGGCTGGCCAGGGTCCACCGCAGACCCAGCCGTCCTCATAGCCCAGCAATGTCACAGCAGGTCCAGCCAGTTGCCCTTGGAGCCAGGACAGAAGAAGGTAGAATCGGGCCACCCACACCCCGTCCAAGGCACAGCGCTGACGCAGGACCGGAGGGGTAGGGCAGGGCTTAATTCCAGACTCGAGGCCAGGAGCTCGCCGCTGGGAGCTGACCTGTCTGGGCTGGAAAGGGGCCTCAGCAGTCACATGGCCCACAAGGAGCACCTAAGGGGACGCTGACTGCTGCCCCCTGCCCATCCTTGCTGGCGAGAGGGGCATCCATCCTCACCCCACCTTGAGTCTGGGGTAGGGGGAGATGTTGAAGGGGGCTGTCCACACAGCCCCAGGCCCGCCAGTCTGAGCCTCCGACCATGTTTCCTGTGTTGAAACAACTGGACCCTTTACCCAGAGCTGCTCATTTGCCTTTAGCCAACCCTCCTCACTCCCGCTGCCCTGGAGTCAGGAAGTCCTTTCGTTCACGCATGCACCAGATGGGTTTTCTGGGCTCCTCCTATGTGCAAGTGCAGGGGAGACCAGGGAACGAAACAGAAATTCCTTGGGCCCAGGGATCTTCTATTGAGTAAAGAAGACAGACTTTAAAAATTAAAGTCTGGGCAGGGGGTAGGGAGAGCGGGGAGGATGGAGGAAGAGGCTCTAATCCAGGCAACATAACTGCTGTGCAGAGGCCTGGGGTTCCAGGACCCAACGCAGCCAGGGTGCCCAGATCTGGGGATGGTTCAGGAGAGGTCCAGGAGAAGGGGTTGGCCCTTCATCCTGTGAGCCTCGGCCAGGCCCCAGACACTCTTGGGCAAGGAGGCACAGGCCAGAGTTTCGTTTGGAGACAGTCCCTGCCACTGTTGGGACGGGTTTCTAGGCAGGGTCGGGAAGAACAGGCTCGAGGTGACAATGGTTTGGGCCCGGGGTGGCAGCAGAGGTGGAGAAGAGCTGTCTGAATGTTGTTACACGTAGAATTTGAGGATCGTGGGACTGGTCCAGAACTATATAGTAAGAACATCACAGCGTCTCCAAATCAGGGAACCCTGGAAACCAAATGTTGACCTCGAGACCCCCGGGTTTGGAGTCTTAGAGCCTTGGGCTTACAGTCTGAGTTTCCCGGGGCCTGGCTGGAGGGACGCAGGGCAGGGTGCAGGGGGCAAGCCAGCTGGGGATCCCCGACAAACCGAGGCCCTGGCCCTGGGATGCTGCTCCTCGGTCAGCATGCACGCCCTGGTCTTGGCAGGGCCCAGAGGAGGATATTGAAGGTTCAGTGTTTTCTGGAAGCCAGAAGGTCATTGCCAAGCAAGACCAGTGGCTGGAGGTCTGGGAAAATCCAGAGCTGAAAACCCAGGACGGCCGGGGATCACGTGGGCAGGTGGAGGCCTGCCCCAAAACATCAGGGCCATGGGGGGCTCTGCAGGATCTTCCCCGTGCCCTTGCTTTGTCTCAAGAGTGTGGACAGCCCAGTCTCAGGGCTCCCTGGTTGGCGCTGTCCTGCTCGATACTGGGAAGCGGGCACCTTGCTAATTGGCCCTTCTGAGAGGAGGGAGGTCTGGGGCCTCAACTTCCTGAGCCAGAGCCTGGGTTTCCTCAGAGACACCAGCCCCTCCTCCCAGCACCAGTCTGGGAGGACCGCCCCCAGCCCCGCCTGTTGGCCCTCTTCCCTCACCTGCCCTGTGCTGGGCCAGCCAAGCCCAGCAGCCTGCCCTCCCCCTAGGCTGCTCCAGAGTGATGCCAGCCCACTCCCACAGGCCCGCCCTCTGCTCCCACCCAAAACCCGCATCCACGTGGCCTCTGCGTTGCCAGGCTGTGCCGCCTCAGTGGGGTGGGCAGAGGGGGACAGGAGCAACCAACCTACTGCGTGTTCCCATAGCTCACCCCACACCTTTCCCCCCAACACGCACTGATGTTCAAACATTGGGTGACGCATCGAATGTTCCACTAACCTCTCAGCCCCCCGACTCGCTTATTTACTCATTCATTCATCCATTCGTTCAGTGCCCCATCCTCCTGTGCAGGCCTCATGCTGGGCCCTGGGGCTCCAGGTGGGAGCCAGGTGCCCCGTCTGTCATCCCGCTGAAGGCAGGTCCCATGACAAGGGAGCAGCTAACTCTGGAGAGAACGTCAGGGAAGGCTTTCCAGGGGGTGCTTGTTCCCCAGGCAGGGTGGGGTGAGGGCTGCCGAGACAGGATCCAGGCGTGCAGAGAAGAGGAGGGCGGGGCCGCCGGGCTGGGCCGGGGTGTGGAGGGGAGACCGTGAGCCTCTGTAACCAGGTAGGGGACTGCTGGCCGCTGGTGGGGCCCGGTGGGAGCACAGTAGAGAAGGAGGGGGGTCTTGGAAGGGTGGGAGGTGGAAAGGGGGCAGAGGCTCATCAGAATGAAGGCCGAGGGGCCGTGCGAGCCCACTGCCCCCTCACTACAGCTGAGGCTAGAGCCTGGGAGGGGGCTCCCCGACTCTGACCCCCAGGCAGCCCGCTACACCAGCTTGGGCCGCAAGCGAACAGCGCCTCGCACCTCCTGTCTAGCTGCCGTGACAGCCCCTGAGCCGACAGGCCCAGATGGGGTAGGGGATGGGATTGCAGGTTCCAGAAGGCCTGAGGCATTCCCGAGGAGGCGAGCCCCATCTGCACATCCAGTCGTAGTGAATGATGCTGGACAGGTGCCTGCTAGCAGCCCAGTTTGCAGATGGGGAGCCTGAGGCTCAGAGAGGGGCCTTGCCCTGCCCAGGGTCACGGAGCTGAGCGGGCCCTCCGTTCTTCTGTCAGAGGCTTTTAGCCAGAATCTCCCCTGTCTTCCTGTAACCCCCGGGGGAGGGGGCGACGGAGAGCCCCAGCCTCTGTCTGGACAGGCCCTCGCTGCACTCGAGGTCTGCTTCCTCTGAAGGCCGCAGGGCCAGCGTGCCGCACTGACGGGGCCGTCTCTGGAGACACCTGGGGCTGGGCTCAAGTCGGCCTCCTGCGTGGAGCTGTGACCTCCCCCGGAAAGTGGGAGATCTGGCCTCGGGTTGTTTTGACCGTCACACGAGACCTTGCCAGAAAGTGCTTGGCCTGGTCGCCAGCATGAGGTGAGGCCCGCCCAGCAGGTGCCGTGACCCCCAGAGGGTCCTCCTACTTCCTCTGGGGCGTGGGCTCATCCTGAGGCCGCTTTGTTCCTGAAACACAGGCTTCGGAGCGCGTGCAGAGTTTGCAGTGCTGAGCGGTCTCTGTTTTTAGCCATCATTTTGGTGCACACGTAGAGCACCTCCTGTGTGCAGAGAGGTGAAGGCCCAGCCCATGAGGCGGAGCCAGGGCCACACACGCCCTAGCGGCCTCCCTTAGTCGGGCCACTTCGGATTCCCCGCCCTTCCCATCTTCCTGGCACCAAAATCGTCAGCACACGCAAACAGAATGGGTCCTTGGGGCAGAGGGACCTCGGGGAGGCTGGCCGAGGGCAAGGAGGTGGCGGACACACCCCCTGAGTGTCCTGTGTTCCCCAGAGCCCAGCCCCACCCGGGCCTCCACAGGAAAGCAGCTCTGGGTCTGCCCCTGCCCGACTCGCTGTACCCGTTCCCCTCGCAAAGGCTCCGAGAGTTGCCCACCCGGGGGTCTCAGCCCTGCTCTCTTTAACGCCCCCGCCGTTCTTCTGACGTTTGGGGTTTTTTTCTGGGGTGAAGAGCATTCTGTGGGGGTGCTGCCGTAGGACTTCTCAGCAGGTGTCAAGTCCAGCCTGTTCGATCTGAGGAAAAGAGCTGGGAGCAGCGTGGTGAGAGGCTGCGCCTGAGACCGGAGTCTTTGGAATAGGACCAAGTCTCCTCCGCGGGGCTCGGGGAAATGGGGACAGATTGACCTTGACAACTGGCCGTGCCAGTTACACGGGACAGGGGTGTCCGGGCCTCACACTCAGGCCAGGCTCAGCGGGTGCTGGAGTCTGAGTCAGCAGCTCTGTTAAGATGTGGCCAGTGACCAGCACAGAAAGTCCTCTCTCTGCCGGGGGCGGGGGGATGCCTCTTTCACCGCTTCCTTTTGTGCCCTCCTCCAATCAGGGTGGGGACACCTTCCTGGACGTCATCTCCTACTTCTGTTTCCAATTGCTGGGCTAGGTCTGGGGGGCCGGCGGGGGGGTGACCAGCGTGGGGGGCCCGGGAGCCGGAGCCCAAGAGGAACTTCGGAGTGAGAAAAGGTACCTCAGGGACAGGGTCTCTGACAGCTCAGTCTGCCAGATGGACCGGGAGCCCGGGGAACAAGCCCAGGGGAGCAGGGCAAGGAGGGTGGGAGGGAGCTCCTGGGGGTGGGGGGAGCTCGTGAGGGAAGGAGCTCCCATCACTAGAGGTGTGCAAGCCGAGGCCCACCGGCAGGGGTGCTGGGAGGCCTTCAGGGTGCAGCCGCAACTCGTGACATGCCCAGTGAAGAAACAGCTCAAACTCACCTGCAGGCATGGGGAAGGGGGAGCGACAGGAACCAGGCTGGGAAGGGAGGCGGCCCAGGAGCGCCCGTTCCCGCCACCAGCCGCGGCACCTGGAGCCAGTTACCCTCCCGGCCTCGGTCTCCCCGTCAGTAAAGCAGGAGCAACAAACCTACTTTGTAAAGAGTTGTTTGGGCCCTGGCTGAGCACCGTCGCCTTAGGGATGTTATTTCATTTCATCCTCGTGACGTCCTTCCACGTAGGGGCGCCTCTGATCCTTATTTTAACAGACAGGGAGCCGAGGCCCCAGGGGTCCAGTAGCTCGCCCAGCCCAGAGTCACAGCCTCCGGGAAGCAGCCCCCTGCTCCCGGCCTCCCCGCCTCCCTGGCACCTCCCCGGGGATGAAAGGGCGTGGGAGCGTCCCGGTCCCTGTTGTTTGGCCCGGCACCGCAGACACCAGTTCCCTCCCTTCGGTGCACAAACGCCAGGCTCGCCAGGTCCTGGGGGCAGCAGTGTCTCCCGTCCTCCCACCCCCACGGCTGTGAGCCAGCCCCCCTTCCTGGGCTCAGCCGGGGGACCCGAGGCGGCCCGGGCAGCGCAGCCCAGCCCACTCTCTTCGCCTCGTCCTGCCGCCCGGCTCCGCAGACATCAACGAGTGCCTGGTCAACAACGGAGGCTGCGACCACTTCTGCCGCAACACCGTGGGCAGCTTCGAGTGCGGCTGCCGGAAGGGGTACAAGCTGCTGACGGACGAGCGGACGTGCCAAGGTGAGCCGCCCTGGTCCTCGTGGGGTCCCACCCCTCTCAGGCCACACAGGCTCCCAGGAGGGTAGGCGAGCCTGGGGTGGGCGTGTCCGCCGGCCGGGCCGGGCCTGAGGGGCCAGGGGTAGTTTTTGTGTCCCTAGCCTGTGCGCTTGCCCTCCTGTCTTCCCGTCCTTTATGATTCTAGGGGCCCTGAGAAGCCATCCAGCCCCACCTCTCCCTGATACAGAGGGGACCTGAGGCCCAGGGAGGGGTCGGCCCGTGTCCCAGGTGGCGCCGGCTCCTCCCTCCAGAGGGGGCCTCCCAGGCCACCGTCAGTGGCTTCAGAGGCCAGGTGGATGCTGCCACCTGGTGGAAGCTGTAGCACGTGGCAGGCGTGCTCCAGCAGCCCTTCCTCACCTCCAGGTGCCCTTCCCCTGGGCACCTGCCAGGAGCAGGGGTAATGGGAAGAGAGACCTGGGCAGAAGCCAAGCATCATAGCCCGGGACAAGTCCCGCAAACATCCTGGATGCAGTGAGAGCCCAGGGGATGGGCAGTGGAGAGACGGGTCAGGGAAGGCTTTGGGGGAGGGGACACTGGGGAAGTGCTTGAAGGATGAATAGGCATCTTCCAGGCGGAGCCAGGGAGGCAAACCCGACCAGGAAGTGGCGCTTTTGGGCTGAGGGGGTGTGAGGAACCAGAAGGAGCACCGTGGAGCTCGATGAGGCCATTGAGAAGGAGCCGGCTTCGGGGATACGCGCAGAGGGTGGGGCCGGGGGTGGGGGGCCGGCTCAGTTCCATCGCTGTTACCCTGTTGCCGTCCCGTCGTTTCATCTCCACGAGGTCCCAGGAGCCACAGGCTGCACCGGGCCGCATCTGGCTTGCGGTTGCAGCATCCGCCTCGTAGCGGTGCTCAGAGGCCGGCCTGGGGCAGCACGAGGCCCCGAGGGCCCCGAGGAAGGCGAGAGCAGAGGCTGGTAAGGGAGGGTCCAGGGCCAGCCCGTCCTGGGGCTCAGCACGTGACCTGAGCCCGTCGCTTCCCCTCCCTGGGCTCGGCCTCCACCTCGCTGCTCGGGCGACCTGGCCCTGTCTTCCTCTCGGGGCACAGGGGCCCGCTGGGAGCACAGCACCCGTCCGGGCTCCGATCAAGGCTCCTCTGCACTTTGGCTTTGTCTCTCCGTCTGCCTTGCCGCGTTCTGTGGACGGCTGAGGGAGGGCCCTTGGCTTTGCACCCCCAGCTGCCCTGGGAGAGGGGAGGGCGATGGCTGGAGTGCTCCGGGCTCTGGCTGAGTCTCCTCCCCCCTCTTCCTGACTCAGCTCTGCAAGGCCCTGGGGCTCCGGCCCACCCCTGCTCCAGCACAGCCCCTGGGTCCCCAGCTCCAGCAGGCACTCAGGGCCCTGGGGATGGGGACCCCAGACACCTCCCCAGCCCCCCTGAGCTCCACACAATCCCTGAGGATCCAGTGCTGTCACCTCCCAGCCTTTGCCCGGAGTGCCCTTCCCCCACTCTCATCCCTTCATTCCAGGCTAGCCCCATCCTTCAGGGTCTAGCCCAGGTGCCACAGCCCCAGGAGCTCTTCCCAGATCCACCCCCAGGAGGAATCACATCTTCCTTTGAGCACCCACAGTGATTCCTTCCTCGTGCTCGTGTTATTACAAACACATATGCTATGAGCGCGTCTGTAGTCACGTGAGCAAATGTATTCAAAGAACAGATTCCAGCTGCAGTGCCCAAGGAGAGGCAGGTCAGTGTCTGCCTTGCCCTCGGGACCCCCATCAACTGTCCCATGGGGGCCACCCTGCTCAGAACTTACGGCCAGGATAGATTTGTCTCCTGCAAACACGTAGTTCATTTCCTCCTTTCCAGCAACAAGCACTCCGTGGCCCTCCCTCGTTCCCTTTTTATCCTGGCTGCCAGGGTGGTCAGAATCAAGTGTCACATACTGTCAAGGCTACTTTGTTATTCCCCATGGGTAGCACCATCCCTACCCCCACCCCCCTTTCTGTCTGTGCTGTTTTCCCCATTTTCTCCAGAGACATCTTGGGGTGATGGGGGAACACACTTTGGTCGGCAGTCAAGTGGTCTGTTTTCATGTCCCAGTTCAGCCCCTTCCCCAGGCAAGCCCGTTGGTTTCCTGCAGGTGTGGATTAAATACCTACCCTAATCCCACTGGAATGGGAGATATCAAAATGGCAGGGATTCGTAATAATCCCTTCTACTCAAAATATTTCTACCCTGCCCACCTCCAGAAAAGATGTGAGGCAGCTTCTCACCCAGACACATGAGGCTAATGGAGACAGAATGGAAAATTGGGCAGCGACACGAAGTCTGACGTTTGCTGTGCGTCGGCTGTGCGCTGAGCCTGGGGCCCCAGGACTGTCGGGCACAGAGGTCTGTTGAGTGACTGAGCGAGGGGCAGGCCGTGCCATCCACCACACCCTGAACCTCCTCCCACATTTTGTCTCCCTGTGGCCACACAGACGTCGACGAGTGCTCCTTCGAGCGGACCTGTGACCACACCTGCATCAACTCCCCGGGCAGCTTCCAGTGCCTGTGCCGCCGCGGCTACACACTCTATGGGACAACCCACTGCGGAGGTCTGCAGCTCGCCCGCCAGGGCCACCTCCCCCCAGAGGCACGCGCCCGGCCGCACGGCCACCTGCACTGCACCCCACACCCCGACCTTGACCTTGACTCTGACGGGCCTGGGAGGGACTGGTGGGCAGAGGGGTCAGCCAAGGGTAAGGCGGGAGGGTGGGGGGAGGGGCAGCAAGCACCCACTGGGTGCCAGGCCTCAGCCAGGCTGTGGACACGGGCCTGGAAACAGCAGTTTCTGGGAAACCCCAGTCCGGAAGGGAGGATGGCTGCACAGAGGATCCCACAAACAGTTCATTCCAGTGGAGGGGTTAACAACAGAGAAGGGCAGAGGGTGGGGACAATGGGGGGCTCCTAAAGGAGGAGTGTTTGGGTCATGGTGGGGGAAGCGCGCCAGAGGGGTCAGCGTGTGCAAAAGCACTGAGGCAGAGGAGCACCGAGGGACCGAGAGGCAGCCGGTGGGGCTAGAGTCCCATGAGGGAAGGGGCACACGGCGGGAGGTGCAGACAGAGGGGACACAGGGCTTCGTGAGCCCCAGGGGACTCGTGGCTTTATTCCCAGTGCGATGAGAAGCCATTGGAGGGTTTATGCAGGGATGTGACGGGCTCAAGTTCATGTAACGAGATCCCTCCAGCTGCCACGTGTTTAGGAGAGTGGGACCCAGGGCACCAGTGGGGACACGGCTCCAGGCATGGGAGTGAGAGCTACTGGAGCCTGGGCAGGGTGGGGAGGGATGTGGAGAGAGGGAAGGCTCTAGATGCCTTTAGGTGCCACGGATGATGGGACATGGGGATGTACAGGCTTGGGGGGTGAAGCTGGCGGGGGTGTCAAGAATGGCCCTGAGGTCCCTGGTGTCTCTCCCTTTCCTTTGACCTGGTGGTAGCCATACTTCCCCTGCTGGGCAGCTGTGAAGTTTAGGTGGGCTCAGGCACAGCTGGTGCTAGGGGCGTGGCTCGTGGGGTGAGCTGCAGATTCTTCTGGAGGGACTCCCAAAAACCTGGGCACCAGCTTCTGCACACAGGTCTTTGGCCCAAAAGAAGGCGGGGCCTCAGGGGAGACTTCCTGTGCCCAGGTGCCTGTTGTGCAGGAGGGAAACTGGCTGGGAAGGGCACGTCCGAAGTCCCACAGTGAGATACGGCCTCAGGACCCCGGGGCCGTTGCTGATTATTCCGGCCCCACAAGACCTGACTGCAACTTTATTTTGTGCCATTTCTCTGCCCTCCCCCAAGTCTGGGCTCAGCTGCCCAAGTTCAGCAAACCACTGCGGTTCCTGGAGGGGGGGATGTGTGTTGGCGTCTGCGGGAACCCTGTGTGTGTGCAAGCTCGTGTGTGTGTCGTGTGCAACCACATGTCTGCATCCAGTGACAGTATCAGGCTGGCGTCAGGGTCAGGGGATTCTCGGCCCTCCTGTCCTGGGTGGGTCCTGCCCTGCCAGCCCCAAGGGTGTGGCCTCGGCTGGACCGTCCAGCCCCCCCTCCTGCCCTTACGCCTACCTGTGCTTCCAGATGTGGACGAGTGCAGCATGAACAACGGGAGCTGCGACCAGGGCTGTGTCAACACCAAGGGCAGCTACGAATGCGTCTGCCCCCCAGGGAGGCGTCTCCACTGGAACCAGAAGGACTGCGTGGGTGAGTGCCCTGGGGCGGGCCATCGCACGCGCCCCTGAGGAGGGCCTGGTGTCAGCACCTCCGCTGGTGCCTGGATGGCTGGGGCTCCTGGGCAGGTGCTCTCTGCTGCTGGGATACGGCTGATGGGAATGAGGGCTGACAGAAGAAGAGGGGATGCAGCGGGGAGAGCACGCTTGGAGGCGCGGAAACGGCTTGGGGCGGGGGCACGGGGAGCACGGAGGTGGAGACCTGGGGGTCAGCGTGTGCAGCCAGAGCTGTGGACTCAGGAGGAGCTGACACTCAGAAGCAGCAGGGCGCGGAGGCCTCGGTAGCCCCAGCTCCCCTTGTCCTGCCAAGGAAGCTGGTGGGAGGGGAGGGGTGGTTACACGGGGGGCAGCAGCAGCAGAGCCTGGACTGGGGAGCACCTGGGTCTTCGTACACCCGCCACTGGCCTGGCAAGGGGCGGGCCTCCTAGAGCGCTCAGGGCTCATGCGCCCTCTGCTGCTGGGCTCTGGGGCCTTGGGGCACCTCTCGGCTGACTGCTGGACGGTCCACGTTCACTGGTTCCATAAACACATACTGACTACCTGCTGTGTGCCGGGCCTGTGCTGGGTCCCAGGAACGGCTCTCAGGTCCTTGCCCCGCCGTGCTCCAGCATCCCCAGGGCCTCAAGAGTAAGCCTTCTAGATCTAAGAGTTCATCTCTCTCGGCTCAGAGCCCTCCAGGGAGTCCTCGTCGTGCAGAAGCAAAGTCTGGGCTCCTGGAATGGCCCAAAGGCTGCTACAGCCCGGCCTGCTTGCCCTCCGCCCTCACCCCCACCCACCCCGTGCCAGCCTCCCTGACCTCACAGGTGCAGCCCCCCGACCTCAACAGAGCCACGCTCAGGCTCTTCTCTTAGCCTAGAGGACCCGTCACTCCCTGCAGGGCTCTGCTTGGGGTGGGGGGCTTCCTGACCACACACCTGGAGCAGCAGCCGGCCCCCCTCTGCGCGCCCTCCGCGTCTTGGCTGTCCCATGCTCGTCTCCTCCCATCGCAGCCACTGGCTGCCGCGGGGTGTTGTCAGTCTGTCCTCGCTGAACATACACTCTGCACACCCGAGCAGGTATTCCTTGCCTGTCTTGTTCACTGCTGTGTCCCCAGCACCTAGAACAGGCCCAGCAGCCATAGACACTCAGTGAAGGATTTGTTGAATGAATGAATGAAAGTATCAGAGAATGGATACCATCACTTAGTAACCCGAGGTCAGGCAGCTGAATTTATTGCTTACTTGAGCGAGAATTGCTATGCTGCTCCGGCAGTCTGGTTGAGCAAAGCAAACCGCTGGTTTTGCCTAGAGTTTGGGGGAAGAGCTCGTGCGGAGTTGTGCTGGTTAAAGGCAGGTGATGTCAGTCTCGGCAGCATGTCTTTGCGGGGCGCTGAGGGAGACTGGGCTCACACCAGCCTCAGAAGCCTGATCGCTGAGTGGACTGGCCCAGAGCTGGCTGACTTTCCACGCCCACGCCCTTCGATGGGCTTTCCGAGGTGTGTCCACTGATCATTAGGGTCATGTGAGGTCTGGTATTTACTGCTGACCAGAGCTATCAGGTACAGGCTTTCTCTAGGGATATGAGGACGTGTTTCTTTGTTTGTTTGTTAATTCTCAGTCCCCTTTTCGGTCGTCCCTCCTCAGTCAGAGCTGCAGGAGAGGCCACCAGGGCTTGTCCAGATCTTCAGCACTGCCACCAAACCAGCCTCCAGGAAGGGTCATCGGTGGAGGTCTGACCGTCAGGTCACAGTCAGTCGGGGAGGTTTTATCCCGTTTTTGTCTCTGAGCCATTTGCTGGGACTATACGCAAAAGCAGTTGATACTCTAGACAGTAGATGTGGAAGGATGAGACAGACAAGTGTGACTGCAGGTATTACTAGAAGGTGCTGGAAGGAAGGCCCTCTAGAAGCATGATTTAAGGGTTCCCAGGGCTGACCAGGAAAACCGGTCCCACCTGCTCCCTAAGTCCACAGTATGCAGGTTGCTCTCTCATGTAGCCTTGAAGTAGACGGTTCCACCTCACCTGTACTGTGAATCCAGGTTCCGAATGAAGTACCGGCAGGGCCACAAACTGCCCTGGTTGCCCAGAAGATCCAAGGTCATACTATTGTCTATAACTACCTGCACTAGGCAGGCAGAGCGCTTTGTCCTGCCCCCCACGCCATGCCCTAGGCTGTATTATTCGCTCTATCACCCTAAGTGAGGGACACATTTTTGATGACCACTAAAGCTGTCCAGTCCCTCTGGTTGGGGCCAAGAGCCTCCACCGTCTGCTTCACCAGGTATTATTATGTCCCTCAGAAAGTGTTCTACCGTTAGATGCTTTGCAAAGAGGCATCGTTCACCGAGGGTACTGGGGACTCGTTCACTTGTTACAGTCTCAGAGACCCACAGGGCAGTTAGCTGAGGTCCTGGGGTGGCACCCATGAATCAGATGTCCATGTGAGACCCGGGGTCAACCTCAGTGGAGCTGTAGGTATATTGTCTGTGGGTGGTGTTGTGACGAACAGTCAGACACATTGCAAGGCAGCTGAACTGGTCTCTCCTGATGGGAGGGCATTTTCCTTCTTTATGTATCGCCTACAAAGACGATCATAATTACGTCCGTGTAACATACTTTATAACATTTTTAAATGTTGGCTTCCCTAACGATAGCTTGGGAGAACTGATTTAAAGAATCAGGATGGTAGGGGCTTCCCTGGTGGCGCAGTGGTTAGGAATCCACCTGCCAATGCAGGGGACATGGGTTCGAGCCCTGGTCCGGGAAGATCCCACATGCCGGGGCACCTAAACCTGTGCACCACAGCTACTGAACCTGCGCTCTAGAGCCCGCGAGCCACAACTACTGAGCCTGCGTGCCACAACTACTGAAGCCCGAGTGCCACAAGTATTGAAGCCCACGTGCCTAGAGCCCGTGCTCTGCAGCAAGAGAAGCCACCGCAATGAGAAGCCCGCACACCACAACAAAGAGTAGCCCCCACTCGCCGCAACTAGAGAAAGCCTGCGTGCAGCAACAAAGACCCAATGCAGCCAAAAAGTAAATAAATGAATTTATTTAAAAACAAAAAAAAGAATCAGGATGGTGGCTATCACTAGTAAGGCCTAGATCTAGGTGAGTTATTTGTAAGGGAAACATGATAGCGTAAAGCAGAAGTGTACAACCTTAAATGCATAAGGTGGGAAAATGTGATCCGAAGAATGAAGAGCAAAGGTTTGCAAAAGAGCGTGTGGAAATCAGTGGTTACAGACATCTAGGAGAATTTATTCCAGTGGTCTTAGGCACAAGCTCTCTATTCTGTGTAGCTGTCAGCCGGTTCTGAGAATCTCGGGTAACGGTCAATTTCTGTGAACTGTCTGCTTTTGGGGGTCCTCTGAAAAACCTCAGTTTAAGACCTCTAGGGCTTCCCTGGTGGCTCAGTGATTAAGAATCCGCCTGCCAATGCAGGGGACACGGGCTCGAGCCCTGGTCCAGGAAGATCCCACATGCCATGGAGTAACTAAGCCCGTGAGCCACAACTACTGAGCCCACATGCCACAACTACTGAAGCCCGCGTGCCTAGAGCCCATGCTCCGCAACAAGAGAAGCCACTGCAATGAGAAGCCCGCGCACCGCAACAAACAGTAGCCCCCCCCGCGCCACAACTAGAGAAAGCCCGTGCACAGCAATGAGGACCCAACACAGCCTAAAATAAATAAATAAAATAAATAAATTTATAAAATCAAAAATCTAAGTGGTGACTTTACAGTAAGTTCTGAAAAATTCATTTTTGTTTCTTAAGAAAAATTAGGGGTAATAAAGACTGTGATATTTCTGAGTAATTCATGAATAACTCTCCCAGTAAAATGTGTCTGTATGTTACTAAGTAAATAAGTTGGAATATCCCAAATAAGGAGCACAAAATCTAATAATATTTTAGCTCTTAGGAGTGCTGTTATTTTTTTCAACAAGAGACTGCTTCAGTTCATCCAGAAAGTAAACATACTATTACTAGAGCGTAATTATAACCCATGAAATCCATCTGGACGCGCTCAACGTGTCCCTTAGGGCTTGGTTCCAGTGCATGTCCCATCTTTACCCTTTACCCAGGATTCTGAAGGTCACAGCCACACCACGAACTGGCCATTTCCTCTGCCACCCTGGAAAAGCTTCTCACCAACGTTGTCTAATGTCACCACCAGTTTGTCCCCACAAGGATGGGTTGTCTTAGGAAAGATGTTAGCAAACGTCTGAGTGAGGTGGTCTGGTGGTCCCAGGAGGCCGCTCTGGCTTCACCAGGCATCGTCCTCATGCCTCTTACAACTTGCTCCCCCCGCTTCTTCACAGAGTAGGAAGCCAAACAGTGTGTGTGTGTGTGATGGAACCCTTGGGCCCCTCTGTCCTTGCCCCAGGACTTCGGCCAGAGCAGCCCGTTTCACATGATGATCCGGAAACATTGCCACCGACTTGCACCTCTTCTGCTGTGGGCCTCTGTGCTCCCGTTATGGGCAGGAAACCTCTCTGTTTTCAAAGTGTTCTAAGGTTGACTGCTTCCGCTCACGTGCATATTGACCTTTTATGTTGAGCAATTTAACATGCTAGAGAGAGCCACGGGTGCGGCCCTAGAGCCAGCTGGAGCCCCTCCGGGCTTGATTCCGGTCTGGAGGATTCTTGCCTGTCCAGCCTGGTACTATCTCTCTTCCTTTTTTTTTTTTTAAAGTACTATTTTTTTTTTTTTTTTTGGCTGTGTTGGGTCTTCATTGCTGCGTGTGGTTTCTCTCTAGTTGCGGCGAGCGGGGGCTACTCTTTGTTGCGGTGCGGAGCACGGGCTCTAGGCACACCGGCTTCAGTAGTTGTAGCTCGCAGGCTCAGTAGTTGCGGCGCACGGGCTTAGTTGCTCCGCGGCATGTGGGATCTTCCCGGACCAGGGCTGGAACCCATGTCCCCTGCGTTGGCAGGCAGATTCTAAACCCCTGCGCCACGAGAGAAGCCTCCTGTCTCTCTTCTTTTTGTTTTTTGCTCTTATTAACAGCTTTTTTGAGATATAATCACGTGCCACAAAATTCACCCATTTAGTGTACAATTCAGTGTGTTTTAGTATAATCACAGAATTGTGCAACCACAATCCACTTAGAGCATTTTCATTACTGCCCAAAGAAACCCCGTGCAGTCACTCCCCATTTTCCCTCAAGCCCCCCAGTCCTAGGCAACCATAATCGACTTTTGCCTTTTATGAATTCGCCTACTCCGGACATTTCATGTAAGTGGAATGCGACGTGTGGCCTTCTGTGACTGACATTTCATTTAGCGTAATGTTTTCAAGGTTCACCCACGTTGTAGCATGTGTCAGTGCTTCATCCCTCTTTATTGCTGAGTTACATTCCACTGTACGGTTATACTGCATTTTGTTTATCCACTCATCAGTCGAT
Source organism: Lagenorhynchus albirostris (assembly GCF_949774975.1). Lineage (NCBI taxonomy): Eukaryota > Metazoa > Chordata > Mammalia > Artiodactyla > Delphinidae > Lagenorhynchus > Lagenorhynchus albirostris. The sequence goes on from NC_083105.1 coordinate 6,350,015, forward strand.
GGACATTTGGGTAGTGGCCAGTTTTTGGCTATTATGAATAATGCTGTTATGAATATTCATGGGCAAATTTCTGTATGAACGTATGTTTACAATTTTCTGGGGTATATACCTAGGGGTGGAATCGCTGGGTCATATGGTAACCCTGTGTTTAAATTTCGAGGAACTGCCAGACTATTTTCCAAAGTGGCTGCAGGATTTTCCACGCCCTCCAGCAGTGCGTGAGGGCTCCAGCTTCTCCACAGCATCACCAGCACTTGTTATTAGCTGACGTTTTGATTATAGTCACCTCACTGGTGTAAAATGGTATCTCATTGTGGTTTGTATTTGTAATTCCCTGATGGCTAATAACGTTGAGTATCTTTTCATGTATTTATTGGCCATTTGTGTGTCTTCTTTGGAGAAATGTCTATTCAGATCCTTTGCCCATGTTTTGATTGCGTTCTTTGTCTTTATGATTCAGGTGTAAGAATTCTTTATATGTTTTCGATACAAGTCCCTTATTAGATACAAGATTTGCGAAGATTGTTTTCTCATCCTGTGAGCTGTCTTTTCACTTTCTTGATGGTGTCTTTTGAATGACAAAAGTTTTTAATTTTCGTAAAGTTCAGTTTATCTCTCTTTTCCTTTGGTTGCCTGTGTTTTTTATGTCACTTCTAAGAAACTGTTCATTGCCTAATCTAAGTTCCCAAAGATAACACCTGTTTTCTTCTAAGAGCTTTATATTTTTAGCTCTTACATTTAGGTCTTTGATCCATTTTGAGTTAATTTTATATGTGTGAGACAGGGGTCCACCTTCATTCTTTTGCATGTGGTTCTTCAAGTGTCACAGCATCATTTGTTGAAGAAAATCCATTCTTTTTCCCCATAGAATTATCTTCACGTCCTCTTGAAATCAGTTGGCCGTAAATGTATGGATTTGTCTCCGGACTCTCAGTTCTGTCCCGTTGATCTATTTGTTTGTCCTCATACCTATACACCACTGTAGCTTTATAGTGTTTTTAAATCATAAAATGTGAGTCCTCCTACTTTGTTTTTCATATTTCAAGATTGATCTAGCTATTCTCGAACTTCCCTTGAATTTCCATATGGATTTTAGGATCTCTTCATTTTTTAAGATAAGTCCCATCAACAAAACAATATTAAGTTGGGATTTGGTGTAGAGCATCCAAAAGATCTGTTCTGGATGTGAACACTTCTGAAGTACAGACACACAGAGACAAGTCTCTCCTTCAGGAAGGGGTAGGAGAGGGGATTCCCCGGCGGTCCAATGGTTAGGACTCGGCACTTTCATGACTGTGGCCCGGGTTCAATCACTGGTCCGCGAACTAAGACCCCAAAAGCCACGTGGTGCGGCCAAAAAAAAAAAAAAAAAAAAGAGGAAGGGGTAGGAGAGTTGCTCGACGGTAGTATGAGAAAGAGAAAGGAGCCAGACACCGTGATTAGCTCACTGACAAGCAGAAAAAGTCCTGGGTGTTTTCAGGTCACAGGAGGGATCGTACTGCATGTGGTACCCTCAGATTGAAACGTGCTTCTGGTACAAGATCTGAAGACGTTTCAACTACTTTATCCAAGGCTGTGATTGCTCTGAGGCAGGAAGGACAAGCCTTGGTCACGGATGCTCCCCGAGTTGTTGAGTCTGTCCCCTGAGAGCCTGGCCTAACCTTTGCATGTTGATACCAAAAAAAAAAATGATTTCTGACAATCAGGGAAGATTCAGTCTGGACTCTTCCTGGGCTCTCCTCCAATCGTTCTGCTGATGTCGTGGAAACTTTGCCCCAGGGATTCAGTTTTTTGATCGTACATAATAGAGGTATATTAAGGTTCCCATCGGCTGTCATCTGAATCACGTGTAGGAGAATTTTCTGAGACTTCTAACAATAACGCCGTAGGTGTATTTTAGCTGGTACTTCCATTTGCAGAGGAGATCCCTCCCCACAATACGAGCAGGGCCTTTGACCTAGAGAAGGGAGGCTGTTTTCTGATAATGATCCCAAAGGAGCGGTTACAGGCTGGAACTCGGGGAAGAACTGAGGGTTGTTAGAAAGTCCCACCACCTGAGTGGGGTTTTTTTCTTTCTTTTTTTTTGAACATCTTTACTGGAATATAATTAGTTTACAATGGTGTGTTAGTTTCTGCTTTGTAACAAAGTGAATCAATTATACATATACATATGTTCCCATATCTCTTCCCTCTTGCGTCTCCCTCCCTCTCACCCTCCCTATCCCACCCCTCTAGGTGGTCACAAAGCACCGAGCTGATCTCCCTGTGCTTTGCGGCTGCTTCCCACTAGCTATCTATTTTACATTTGGTAGTGTATGTATGTCCATGCCACTCTCTCACTTTGTCCCAGCTTACCCTCCCCCCTCCCCGTGTCCTCAAGTCCATTCTCTAGTAAGTCTGCGTCTTTATTCCCGTCCTGCCCCTAGGTTCATCATGATGATTTTTTTTTTTTTTTAGATTCCATATATGTGTGTTAGCATATGGTATTTGTTTTTCTCTTTCTGACTTACTTCACTCTGTATGACAGACTCTAGGTCCATCCACCTCACTACAAATAACTCAATTTCGTTTCCTTTTATGGCTGAGTAATATTCCATTGTATATATGTGCCACATCTTCTTTATCCATTCATCTGTCGATGGGCGCTTAGGTTGCTTCCGTGTCCTGGCTGTTGTAAAGAGCTGCAATGAACATTGTGGTACATGACTCCTTTTGAATTACGGTTTTTACTTGAGTGGTTTTAATAAACCAAAGCAAATCAAGTTCATGTCCCCTCAAGCCTTTTACAAATCCCTGACCCTTTTCACATTTGCTTCTTCTCATCTTCTTGCATATTCTCTCACGACCAGATATACTTGCAATAAGGCAAATGTACTTTTTTCCCCTTTTTTTCCTTACTGCCAGTCGATTGGCCTTCCCTCTTGCTTTTTAGGCGACTTTACACTTTTCTCTGAGGGCTTCGATGTCCTAAGGTGGTGAGATGGCTGGTTTACACAGCGGAGAGTCAGATCTCCTCTGCACGTGAGCTGAGTAAGCTAGCTCGCCCCTGTTCCGTGGGCGCCGGCAGGACTCGTGGGACCCCCGGGTCCGAGTCCAAGAGCCTCGTAACTCACAGCACAGCCAGCAGCCCCCCCCAGGTCCCGTCCACCCAGGAGGACGCGCAGACAGGAAATTTGCATCCCGGCTGAAGGACGCCCAGCTTGGGAAACTCACCCCTCGCTTTTGTAGTGAACGGAAGCCAGGCTGCTCGTCTGCAGGGAGATGTTACCTCATCCCTAGAAGGTGCTCGCTCTCAACAAAGCCCTGAGAAATGGCTCCGGGAAAGACACATCAGTGCTCTGCATACCCCACGTCCCCACAAGGACGTGCGGGCACGTGCAGGGCCGGGCGCGCACAGGAAAGCTGTGCTGTCCATCTGTAGTTGCGGACAGTCCCCTCTAGGAAGTCAGAGGAAGTACAGGGAACTGCTGGGGGCTAACGTCTCCCTTGGAAGGTTGGGGATGGCTGTCCTTCTGTTTCTTAACCAGTGAGAACACGGGTTCTTCAGCGGCCCTTTTGGTTTGTATGATCTGCAGGTGTTTTTGTTCATAGTTTCTTGATCCTTTGGGAACCAAGGCCTTTTGGTCTTGAGTTTGTTTGGGGGCCAGATGTTTCATCTGGAGGGCCATGAGTTTGTTTTCATTTCTAGATTGTGTCCTTTTAAGACGCTTCCTTGAAAGTGTTCAGCCACATGTTTAAGATCATCCAGGCTGGCAGTTCCCCTACTGCAATTGCTTATTCCAGCTGTAAGGCCCCTGTTTCAGCCTGTTCCCTGGGGCGACTCCACATGAGAAACTCTGAAGAGCTCAGTTCTGGACATCGTCAAACACCGAATGGCTGTGTCTGGGGGCTGCCCCAGAGAGGGCTTCCCGGTGACCCTCCCGTGCTTGGTCACTGCCAAGAAGCCCATGGCCATTTTCAGCCACTCCTTTCCCCAGATGGGCAGGGACACCTGCTCTGGAGGATCCAGCCCTGCCCTTGGATCGGGGCACAGGGAGTGGACCTTCTCACAGAGATCCTGGACTGGTGTTGGAGGGAGAAGGGAGCAAACCGCTCCCTGGGCCCAGCGTCCCCCTACGTCCAAACGGATGTGGACCCTGCCATCTCCCAGCCCCCTCCCACCAAGACGGTCTGGCCAGGGGACGGACGTGTGGTGGGAGTTCCTGTTGGTCCATGCTCAGGGGCCCTGCCGGCTCCAGAAAGCCACCCCTGGCCCCTCAAGCCCCTCTTGTGTCTTCCTTCTCCTCAGAGACGGGCAAGTGCCTTTCTCGGGCCAAGGCCTCACCCCAGGCCCAGCTGTCCTGCAGCAAGGTGGGCGGTGTGGAAATCTGCTCCCTGTCCTGCCTGGCCCGCACGCTCTTCATGCCAGGTAACCCAAGGCTGTCCCCGGGATGGCATGGGGGCGGGGCTCCCTTCCCTGGGGTCCAGCCTCTGCTCCCTGCTGTTCTCCAGGAGAGGAGCCCAACCTAGGGATGAGGACCCCCAGCCCTGGTCACTGAGTGACCCTGGGCAGCTGTCCGGTTCTGTGGGGGCCGCAGTGTCCTTCTCAAAAGTGCAGCGGACGCATTCCTGCCCAGCCACTTAGCCTGTAGTCGTGTAGCAGAAACGGACTGACATGAGGGTCAGTCCTGACCTTCATTGCATTCAGTGACCCCTCCGAGGCCCCCAGGATGTACGGGTGCTGGAAGGGGGGGCACCCAGGCCCACCTCAGCCCTGGCCTCTCTACAGACTCAGACGACAGCTACAGCCTGAGCTGCGGTGTCCCGGGCCTCCAGGGCAAGATGCTACAGAAACGCAACAGCACCGGCTCCAGCACCGGGCCCAGCTGCTCAGGTAGTCCCTGGCCTGTCCACGCCGCACGCACCTGCGGGACCCCTTGACTTTCCGTCCAGCACCAGGCCAGGGGGAGACAGAGGGGCATGGCCCAGGGAAGGCCTCCTGGCCTGGGGCCTGCCCAGTATGGCTCAGGGTGCCAGGGAGCTAAGAGCAGGGCCAGGACCCAGAAGCAAGCAGGCTGTAAGCTGAGTCCCAGCCCAAGGGCAGTGGACCACGGAAGGGCCCTTCCGGCTCTGGGCCACGGTTCCAGAGTGGTTTAGTGACCCTGAAGTGCTCCCTAAAGTGGTCTATGGATCTCAGATTCCATTTCAGGGAAGGGAGTCACATCTGCTGCGGCCACAAGGTTCTAAAACCTCCCAGAGTCCGAGCTCGCCTGGGAGACCACCCGCCCGCCCCACCGCCCCCCAGGAACGCTGGAGGCACGCCCACGCCACGCACTGTGGGGCACAGCCAGCTCCCCTGCCCGCAGGAGGTTGTGCTTCCGCAGCTTCTCCTATTCAAGAGGCTGGATTCAACGATATGTTTAATACGTACATGATGTAATCCTAAGCTTCTGTGACTATAGGATTCTTTGGTCCAAGGGTCTGCTCTTCTCTTGGAAGGACCCAGCGGCTCTGGCATCTGTATCATTGCAAATCCCCTTCCCTTCCTTGCTTCCCTCTCTCGTCCATGCTGCCCCTTTTCCTGAAAGCACCAGCCGCATAGAGTAGCTCTGGTGATGGGGGAGAGGGCAGGAGGCTTGCCCTTCCTCCTCCACCGACCGCTGGCTGGATGGCCCCTGGGGCGAGCAGGACCCCACCGTCCACCCTTGCACCTTTTTCAGGGAGAGAAACAAGGCGGCAGAGGTCCCCACCCACGGCTCCCAGTGGGTTTGTCCCCCTGGCAGCCCCCTCACGCTCAGGCACTCCCTCCGCAGCCCCCGGCCCCACCACCTCCCTGCCCAAGGGAGAGGCCGCCACCTGGGGGGATTTGGACTTTCCCCAGGTGCCCCTGCCACCCTCATCAGGCAGAAGGCCCGGTTCAAGATTCGAGATGCCAAGTGCCACCTCCGGCCCCGAAGCCGGGAGCCGGCAAAGGAGGCCCTGAGGCAGCTGCTGCTGGGTGAGTGGGCCGCCCTGGCACCGCCCACACGGGGGGCGGGGGGAGGTCCCCAGGCCTGGGGGCCGGGAGCCCAGGGTCCAGCGGGACTGGGTTTCCAGGGGTAGGGGCCTCTCTTCGTCCTCACCCCCGTGGTCCCTTAGCCCCAGGAGCCACACCTGGTGGACCATAGACAGTGGTGGTGTCCCTGGGGAAGAAAGCCAGCATTTGAGTGGAAAAGCATCCCTGGGGTCCATCGGCCCGCCTCACTCAGGGTTAAATGGGCTCCCCCAGAGCAAGGGCTTTCCGCGCAGCGTGGTCGTGTCCAAACGGGAGGAACCCCGGGCTCGCTCAGCAGCTCTCTCTAGAATGAGGGCGGCCCAGAAGGGTGTTCCAGCCTGGGGGAGAGCCTGGGGGAACGGACCAGGAGGAATGCATGCCCGCTCTGTTTCCACGAAGATTCCCGAACACCTTAGGGTTCCTCCTCAAACCTGACAAAGCTCGGAACCCAGCAGGCCTCACCTGGGCCGAGCGGCCCCGAGCTGGAGCCGCACGGCTTTGCTACGGAAGATGCGCAACGTGCCTCACGTGCGGCGGTGTGATGGCCTCGGGAGGGCTGGGTGCAGGGCCTGGCTCAGCCCCCCCGGCCCCTCCTGAGACCTGGCCTTCTCCAGCCTCAGTTTCCCCGTCTGCACATGAACTCTTAGGCAGGGCGGGACCCTGGCCACCAGCAGTCTGTGTGCAGGGTGAGGTAGGACCGTGCTCCCCGCCCCGTGCCACCTTTGCCACAGTGGCCCCTTCCTTGTCCAGAAAACTGCCACGTGACCTTTGTGACCCTCAAGTGTGACTCCTCCAAGAAGAGACACCGTGGCCGAAAGTCCCCATCCAAGGAGGTGACCCACATCACTGCAGAGTTCGAGGTTGAGACAAAGATGGAAGAGGCCTCAGGTGGGTGAGGAGTCCCCGCAGGAGGTGCTGAGGGCCTCAGCGAGGACAGAGGACTGGGAGGTCTGCTGGGCATGAAGCCAGGCTCCCACCCAAGCCACGGCTACCGGAGATGGAGGCCAGCCAGGCAGGCGGGGCACCTGGCAGGGCTCAGGGCCGGGCCCTCAGAGCAGCTACCCAGCCCAGGGTGGAAGAGGAGGCCCGGGGCCGCGAGAGGAGCGGGGCTGGGGCCCGCAGTGACAGCCACAGGCCTCTCCCCACTGCTCCACGCCCTCACCAGGGCCTGGAAGGGCGCATGCCTGCAGCCTCCCCAGGCTTGGACCGTTGGGCCAAGGACCTGTCTTTGCCAGGTTCCAGCAGGGGCCCTGTGGGATGCTGGCTCGTGTTTCACACCAGCAGTTCCCTCTGGGCTGTAAGTGAGAGCTGAGGTGAGCTGTGCCCTGGGCAGGGGACGTGTTGCAGTGGCAGAGGCCGGGCTTCTACTCAGATCTGCTGCGGCGCCCTTGAGCAGCTCATGCCTCCCGGAGCCTCGGCCTCCTGGAGCCTCAGTCTCCTGCTGGCAGACATTCGCAGCAAGGGCGCCTCGGCCCGGGGCCGCTGCGGGAAGGCTCTGAGCAGAGGCGCGGCCCAGCGCAGCGCCTAGCAGGGCAGCCTGGCGGGGAGACGGCTCGCAGCGTTGGGGCGGGGGGTCGTGAGCTCGGGTCTCGCCCGCCCCTGCAGACACCTGCGAGGCCGAGTGTGTGCGGAGGCGAGTGGAGCAGAGCCTGCAGGCCGCCGTCAAGACTCTGCGCAAGTCCGTCAGCCGGCAGCACTTCTCCGTCCAGGTCGCAGGCACTGAGTACGAGGTGGCCCAGCGGCCGGCCAAGGCCCTGGAGGGCCAGGGGACGTGTGGCACAGGCCAGGTGCTGCAGGACGGCAAATGCGGTGAGTCCCTGCCCTCAGCCACTCCAGTGTCGCCCTGCGGACTTTCCCTGTCCTTCCTTCCGTGTGGGCCCAGGTAAAGAGCCCACGGGAGACAGACACGTCAGGCCAGGACGGGGAGACGAGGAGGCCTGCCGGGGAGAAGCGCCGCGGCACTTAGACATGACGGCTGGCATTAAAGAGCGTTCCCCTGGCGCCGGGACCGAGTGTACGTGTGACCCTGCCCGCGGTCCTGAGGAGGGGCGGGACAGCAAGGCCCCAGCCGAGGGGTGTGAGGGGCATGGGACCAGTCCGTGTGGCTCGACAAGCCTTCCCAACGGAGGCGTGTGGGAGCTGAGGGCAGAGGGGGAGCAGAGTGAAGATGCCCTGGAGGCTGAGGGCCCCCTGGCGGGGCGGGGGTGGTGCTGCCAGGCGCAGGGAAGGCCAGGCCACTGCAGGGGCCGTGGGCAGGGCGGCCAGGTCCAGTGAACGAGGCTGGGGACCTGACCGGCCCCCATCCAGAGGCGACGGGTTTAGAGACAGCCCCCGGTGGCTCAGAGGTGAACTTGACAGAGTCCTGGTTCTAGTGGGGTTGACGGTTACGTGGGAGAGAAGGCAGGCAGCCACCGGGTGAGCGTATCCACAGGCCAGATGAGGGCTTGCTGGCCCCAGTGCTGCCCTGAGCGCGCTGGGAAGTACTGAGCTGAGCTGGCAGCAGCTGAGCTGGCAGCAGCCTCATTCGCCCTCTGCCGTGGGAAGGCCAAGTGGGGGGCGGCAGCAGAGCGGAGACCTAGCCAGAGTTGGTAGAGCCTGGAACCAGGGGCAGCAGGAGAGGCGGACAAGGAAGAGAGAAATTGAGAGCACGCTTTGGAGAGGGAGGTGAGGGAGGAGGCTTCAAGGACAACTCCAAGGGTTCCGGCCACTTGGGCAGAGATGGCATTGTTTTCAGATCTGGGAGAAACTTGGGGGAGGGGGCTGGCGGAGGCGGGGGTCCCAGCTGTCCTTGTTAGTCTGAGACGCTCGTTGAGTCGTCCTGGTGAAGGCGCTGACTAGGTTGGAGCCACAGATCTGGAGCACAGAGTGTAGCCTGGGCCGGAGACACAAGCTGGGAGCCGCTGGAGAGGAGGTGGGATTTAGGAGTGGGGGGAGGGGCGGTGGAGTGGGCACAGCGCCGTTTCCCCGCAAGGGCGGAGGGGGAGGGACTCGGGGATGTCATTCTTTTATTTTTAATCACTTATTTTTAATCTGAAAGTTTCAAACTTTCAGAAACACTGCTAGACAGAACAAAGAACTTGCGTATTTTCTTCACGCAGATCCCCCCACTGCGATGTCTGACAGCATTCGCGCCGTCACGCTTTCCCGTGCGTGTGGCGCGCTTGTGTGCCTTTACGTCACCTGCTAAATTCCAACTCTTCCGACAGCATCCCTTTCCTCTCCGCGTTGTGTTTAGTGGTCATGTCTCCAGAATCCTTCATCTGGAGCAGTTCCTGGCTCTTCCCCTGCCTCTCCTGTCCTGCCCCCGGCTGGCCCTAAGTTCTGTAAGGTGACCCTCAGCTGCGTCCGGTGTTTCCTGGTGACCAGACTCAGGGCCTGCGTTCTTGGCAGGAAAACCGCGCTCCACGTCTGCTCTTCAGCGCCCCCGTCAGGAGGCACAGGGTATTGCCCTGGTCCACCACTGGTTCCTCCACCTTAATTCACCATTTTCCCTCTGCAATCGATTAGGATTTCGTGGGGATGTACTGGAGTGTGCACGACACCCCGCTCCCCATCAAACTACCATCCACTCGCTGACAGCCGCCAAATTAGCCACCTCTACCCTTGCTGCCAAGCCGTGTTCTCTACTTCTATCATCCCTCCTACATTTATTAGCATTCTAGTGCAAGAGAGAGCTTTCCCTTCTCCCACATGTTGGCATGTATCTATATACCTATGCATTTATGTCAGTGTGGACTCACAGATTCCTCACTGGCTTGTAATCCACTCCTAACGTGGCTTAGTTCGGTGCTCAGATCACCCCCGCTTCAGCCAGTGGGCGCCCCATCAGCTCGGCCCCTGTGTCCTTTGACGCGGCTCCGTCACTCACTGAGTGTCCGGCACTAAAGACGTTTCAGACTCAGCTTGTGCTTCCCCTGCCTTGGAATCAGCCAAAACTCCAAGGACCCCTGTTCCTTTTAGAGGAGGAGAGTGTGTAGAAAGCGAGAGCTGAGGTACTCATTGCTACTGGAGTGTCACTGCCCTCTCATTGGACAGAACTAGAAAGTATAGGTACGCATATATTACCTGGAGACCTATGTACCTATGCTATTCCTGTAGCTCTGTGTGTGTGTGTGTGTGTGTGTGTGTGTGTCTTATAAAACCATGAGTTCATACCAGTACCTCCAATTCAGTACCTCAGTATTCGTTCTAACTTTTTTTTCCATGTTTTTTTTCCATGTTTCTAAATATCTTGTCCCATGAGGCATTCAGCTCCCTTTCTCCTTAACTTATTTTCTCCGTCAGTTCCCTTACTTACTCATCAGTTTTGCTTACGTGGTCAATGCAGCCAACCACACTGGCTCTCCTCAGCCCAGCATCTCTGTATCCTCAGCCCCCAGGCCCCTGTCACTCCCCCAGCCCCTCTGCACCTGAGCCCCACGTCCTCAGGTGCCAGCTCCGCCTCACGGGGAAGGAAGGGGGAGCCGGCGGGGGAGCGTGGTTTGGATGAAGTTGACTGTGGGGCATCTAGGAGGCCGTTGGTACACAGGCCGAGGGCCCAGGGCTGGAGGGCAGCATGTGGAGCAGAGAGGGGACGAAAGTCCCTGCAGAGACACTTACGAGAGGGCTGAGGCGAGGGGTCTGCAGGGGACCCTGAGTGGCAGCATCCAGGAGGGCGCATGAGACCAGGACAGGGTCCTCACAGATGACCACCGCCTGGCCCCTCTGGGCTGGGTCTGGGCCCCTCTGTGCCCCTGGAGCCACAAGGGCGAGAGCTGGGCCTATGTGGAAGGGCAGAGCCTGGGCTTGAGGCACCAGCAGACAGACGGCCAGACCGCCTGGCTGCATCTCCCCACCTCTGCCCCCAGCAGTCTCTCCACGTTGCCTCCGCAGTGACCTGCGGGCCTGGCACCTACTTCAGCGGAGAGCCAGGCCAGTGTGTGCCGTGCACGCCGGGGACCTACCAGGACGGGAACGGCCAGCTCAGCTGCACGCCGTGCCCCAGCAGCGACGGGCTCGGCCTGGCTGGTGCCCGCAACGTATCCGAGTGTGGAGGCGAGTAGGGGCCCTCCCTGCAAAGAGCGGCCGGGGGTGGAGGAACAGGGCACCTCCTGTCTCCACCTAGGTTCCCAAGGCAAAGGCCCGGGTGCTTGTGGTCTTTTGTAAAGCTCTTTGCCGTTTCCAGGACCTGTCAGGACTTCCACGCAGCTGCACTTACAAAGTGCGTCATGTGTCAGAGTGCACGGCGGTGAGCCGGCGCTGGGCTGCACTTGGTGCCCTTTAAAACTGCACCATGCAGGTTGGAAAGGACTTTACAGTTTACCGCTTGCTCATTTACAGGTCCGCTTATAGCGGAGGTACGTAGTGCTTTATAGTTGACCAAACACGTGACACGTCACGGGGCACCCATCATTGTCGGAAGCTTTGTGGAGTGCGGCCAGATACTTGGGGAGAACTGTGCTCTACACAGAGACCTTTACAGCTGGCCTGTGGGTGGTTTGCAGGGCCCTTTTTCAACTTACCGAGCACAATTTGGTTTGCAAAGAGCTTTTCCATTTACTTACCCCACTTAACCTCATCTGTGAAATGGGCTTGTAGCCTTCCCCCCATCAGCCTCCCTTCCCGGGCCATTGTGGGGCTCACCCAAGAGAATGGATGGGGAAAGGTGTGCTGGGGAGTGGGACCCTTAGGGTGGCGGAGACCTCCAGCCTTCTCTGGGGGACACAAGAGATCAGAACCCAGCCCTGAGTCCCTGCAGGCTGGCCCCTGTCCCCTCCAGGAGAGTGTGGTCTGTGCCCCAGGGGAGGTAGTACCTGTCAGAGAGGCCACTGGGGGAGCAGAGAATTCCAGGGCACTAAACCCATGCCTTGCTCAGCGCCGGAATACCCTCTACATCCTGACATCTTGCTAGAACGTGTTGTCTCCTCCCTTTGTCCCAGCTGTGCCCTAGGGACCTCACAGAACCCCCCTCCCTCCGCTCAGGCCCAGCCAGGCAGATAGACAAGGCAGCATCAGCCTGGAGCTTAAGAGCCCCAGGTCCTCATGTGAAGACAGTGTGGCCCGCCCCCTGGGCAGAACCCCCTAAATAAATGGCCTCCATGACCTCCCACCTCCACATGTGGTGTCCACACTTCTCAGCTCTGGAGCAAGGCCACTTCTCAGCCCACGGCCCTTCTAGCTGGTGGGAGGAGAAAAGCCAGGCCTGACCAAGACCACACAGGGCACTCCTCCCCCACGACCCCCCGCCCCGGTGCCTTGGTGCCTTTCCCAGGACAGGCGAGGGCTGAGCTGAGCGCCGCGCCTGGACCGAGGCGCCCCGCCCCAGAGCCTGAGCCGTGACCTCTGACTTGCAGGCCAGTGCTCTCCAGGCTTCTTCTCCACCGACGGCTTCCGGCCCTGCCAGGCCTGCCCCGTGGGCACGTACCAGCCTGAACCTGGGCGCACGGGCTGCTTCCCCTGCGGAGGGGGACTGCTCACCAAGCACGAGGGCACAGCCGCCTTCCAAGACTGTGAGGCCAAAGGTGAGGACTCCCCACCCACCCCTCCGCTCAGGGTCAGTTTCCCTGGATGCCCCTCATTTCCTGCCCTGGCAAACCTCCACGGTCAGAGGAGGAGCCTGGAGCCTCAAGCAGTGGACGCTGGTGACGAGCTCTGTGCTGCACACGAGGACAGGGACGGCGGGGGTCCAGCACAGGCCTGCCTGAGGGCTCGGATGAGAGAGCCAGGCAGGCGCTGAGGCTCCAGCCCGGAGCTCTGAGCCCCCAGCCGCCAGCTCCTCAAGACGCTGGGGAGGCTTTGAGCTGCACTGGGAGGAAGGTTGGGAGGGGAGGAAGGTGAGGAGGGGCAGTGGGGTGAGGTCAGAGGTCAGAGGTCGTCAGGGCTGCCGGGGCCCTGCAGTGCGGCCCCTCCTCCCCTCCACAGAGGCCGCCCCAGGCTCGACTCTCCACAGAGGGACAGTCCTCCCCACCTGCTGATGGCCCGACATACAGATCTGAACCTTCCCCAGCTCTCCAGCCCACCTCCCCCTGGCTCCTGCCGGGTTTTCCCCCCTTTACCGTTAGCCTCGCAGAAGGAGTGTCTGGACTCCACTTCCTCTCCTGTCATTCTCTCCGAATCCCCGCCAGCCAGTCCAACTGTCACCGCACTACGCCCGCCCAGCGTTTGCTCCCGTCAAGGCAGCCCACAGGGTCCCTGAGTTGCTGGAGCCCAAGTCAGTTCTGTCCGCGTCTCCCGAGACTGGGACGTGGCCCCCTTGGGGCGCTCTTCCTGCCGCTTCTCCGCCTGGGCCCCAGGCCCCGCTCAGCCTCCCGCAGCCCCGCCCCCAAGTGCTGGGCCATCCCAGGCCCCTTGCACGCGCTGCTCTTGAGTCTGGATAAACTCATCTGCTCGCTTTCGGTAGCATCTCTGCACGGGTGCCGCCAGCTTGTTTCCCGTCCAGCCTCTCCCCTGAACTGGACTCTGCCCTCCCGCCAGGCCACAGCTCCACATCGTACCTAACAAGCATCTCAGATTCCACAGGTCCAGGCTCCCCTCTGGTGCATGGCGGCTCTTCCTGCCAGGTGCTCACGGGAGCCTTGGCGTCACTCTAAGTGCTCTTTCCCCCTCACCTCACACCCAGTCTGTCCGCAGCCCCTGCAGCTCTAGCTTCTAAACAGCCCGACTGCACCTTCCCTGGCGGTCCAGTGGTTAAGACTCCGCACTCCCACTGCCAGGGACACGGGTTCGATCCCTGGTCGGGGAACTAAGATCCTGCATGCCACGCAGCACAGCCAAAAATAAAATAAAATAAAAAATAAACAGACGCAGAGTGACCCTGACCCAGGCCACCGCCACCCCTCCCCGATGGCCCTGGCCTGCCTGGGCCTCCGCTCCCCCCTCCCCCAGAGCCCACTCCCAGTGCGGCAGCCGGGGACACGGGGCAGCTCCAGGTGGCCTTCCTCTCTCAGAGGAAAGCCCAGCGCTCACCGTGGCCCCTGACCTCTGCTCCGGCCACAGTTGGCACAGACACGGCCCACCTCCGGGCCAGCTCCGCACTCCTCGGGTCTCCACGTCGGTCCCCTCGATGCCGCCTTCCCTCGCCTCCCTCCACAGCCGGCCCTACGGCATCTCACTTTCCGTTTATTATCCCCAGTGGAGGGACAGACGGGCATCCCACGCAGCCGGAGTACGATGTTGGCCCCAGGGCAGGGCTCTGTCGGCCTGGCTCGCTGCTCAGAACCCGTGGTCCACGGCACACCCTGCACTGTTGCGGGCAGGGGCAGGGAGCAGATGGGTCGGCCACTCAGGGACTGGGCGTGGGTGGTGGAAGGTTACCGGGCAATGGGGAGGGGCCTTGAACTCTGTGCTGAGTCAGCCCTCAAGGGCAGGGAGTCCCGGGGAGAATGCCGCCTGCCCTTTCCCACCGGTCCCCCCCCACCACAGTGCACTGCTCCCCCGGCCACCACTACAATACCACCACCCACCGGTGCATCCGCTGCCCTGTCGGCACCTACCAGCCCGAGTTTGGCCAGAACCACTGCATCACCTGTCCTGGCAACACCAGCACAGACTTCGACGGCTCCACCAACGTCACACACTGCAAAAGTAGGTGCTGCTTTTCCCACGGCCGAGGAGCTGCGGGTGCCGGGAGGGGACTGGGGGCAGGCTGTGAGGGCAGGGTGAGTCCTGACTTCAGGTCGTGTCCGCGGTGACACAGACCGGGAGGCCGGTGACTCCTCCGTGGCCCGTCACATCTGCACATGCACTCGGTGGGACACCCTGTGGTGTGGAAGGTGCGGCCGGCTTGGCCAGCCCCCTGCGCTCCACGGAGCGACCTGATCGCGCCGTCGTTCATCAGTTCCCGTGTCTCACCTGCGCCTCAGTGCCGGGCCAGGCCCCACTCCAGGCTCTGGGTCTGTGGAGGGAAGAGTCAGGGCCCATGCCAAGGAGGCTTGTGGGGCAGCTGCCCGCGCCAGACCCTGCAGTTCTGAAGGCGCAGGATGGTCAGGGTGTACCAAGGGTGCAGGAGGAAGAGGGAGACCAGACGGCCGCCCTGTGTCTGTAGGAAGCCCCGTTTTAGCCAAAAGAAACGTGGCAGCGTAAGACAATCTGGGAAATAGATCTCCGAGCCCCTCACCAGCAAGTCATCTGGGCCTAACCCAGAGGGTGCTGTCTTTAGGGATTTCTCATTCACTTTTCGGAGCCCTTTAGGGCATACGTTCTGGTATTTTACCCTTTCCCTAATCACTTTCCAGCCAGTGACTCCTTTCCTGGGCTGCTGGTCATGTTTGGAACAGCCTAATGGCCCGTGAAGGAGATTTAATCCTCGACGTGGACGCCGTCCCCTCTGCCCGGGCTGCCCCCGCTGGGCTCGCGGCCTCCTGCGGCAGGCAGCTCAGCGTAGGCAGGGTTTTAAGTGTTTAAACGTCCTAATGAGCAAAAGTGGGGGAAAAGTGGGAGGGAAGCGTCTGGAATGATAAGGTGAAAATGAAATGTTTCCCAGAAATTTTGATGTGAGGAGGTCTTTAAATGAAAATGTGTGAGAAAATTACGTGTATTTAGTATTTACACTCAGTTTCCTTTGCATAACTTCCTTTATGCAGTTAAGCTAGGAACCGTTTCGCTCATAAAAAAGTCACGTTTGGCCTCTTTGAGGATGCACGGCTTAGCTAGACTTGCAAAGGTGGGGAAGCATGTCTCCTGCTGGTCCCTGAGCCTGCCTGCTCCCTGGGGAGGGCCACACCTGGCACCTGGGGGGCACTCAGGGGATGTGAACAAAGGGTTGCACAGACGAGTGAGTGGAGAGAAAGGGGACGTTGGGGCACACTTGGCCTCGGCTGAGACACGGAGGGGAGCACGGGCTGGCGGGGAGCTGGCAGCGGCGGGGGCATGGACGCGCCTGCCGGGGGGGCGAGCAGCTCCAGGCAGGAGGCCAGGACAAGGCCCGGCTGCAGAGGTCCAGGTGAGGCAGCCCAGGAAGGAGGCACCCGGGGCTGGGCCTCCGAGAACCAACACGGAACGGGGACCCGCCCCCTGCTGAGGGGTCCCCGAGGGAAGACCGGCCTGGAGCCTGGCCTGCTGGCGGGGAGGACCGGGTAGAGGGGGGCCAAAGAGGGGGCGGAGCACCTACCAGCCCTGCCCTGAGGGCCAGCCGGGCCTGACCAGGGCACGGGCCGTGGTGCCCACAGACCAGCACTGCGGCGGCGAGCTTGGCGACTACACGGGCTACATCGAGTCCCCCAACTACCCTGGCGACTACCCGGCCAATGCCGAGTGCGTGTGGCACATTTCGCCGCCCCCCAAGCGCAGGATCCTCATCGTGGTCCCCGAGATCTTCCTGCCCATCGAGGACGGGTGTGGCGACGTCCTGGTCATGAGGAAGAGCGGTACGTGCCGTCCAGGGGGGAGGCCTCAACCACACGCCCACCCCTCCCCCGCGGCACAGCTCCGCGGGGCACTCACCTCCGACCGCAGGGGCTGGGCTTTCCAGAGCTGTGTGGAAAGGTCCGGAGAGCTTAGGGTGTGTCCTAAGTGTGGGAATCAGGACCTGGTCAGGTGTGGTCTCGATGCTGACCACAAGCCTGTCTCTCATCCCATTTCTCCCGCATCCCGTCACACCGCCCAGGGTGAGCCCCCAGGAGCACCCCCTGCCCCGCAGGGCCTCTTCCCCCCTCTGTGCTTGGAGGGGTGGTGAAGGGCCAGCCTGTGCACTCACACAGGGCGCCGCTCCCCCGCTCTGTGAGCTGCAGCCTCCCCGCTCCCCACCCCCATGGGGGCTCCGGGTGAGACTTTGAGCGATGGGCCAGCCCCTCAGCTGTGAGTGGGGACAAGCGCGTGCCCAAATGGCCACGGCAGCGAGAAAGGTGGGGATCCCTGAGACCCCCCAGGGACTGGGTAGAACCCCTTATGGCCTGTGCCTCGGCTGGGGACCTCGCTGCTGTGGTAAGGCCACAGTGCCCCCAGGGAGCAAGCCCCAGGTCAGAATGTTAGGGAAGAAGGAGGGGAACGAGACAGACACAAAAATGTGTCCGCCCACCGGGGCCTGGGATGTGTCTGATACACAGAGACCAGCCAGAGGAGCAGGAGAGTGGGGGGGGGCGGGGGAGGGGGGAGGGCCTTGTCCACTGTGTGCTGCATTGTTACCAGGCGCCTGCACCGCCCACTCAGTGCAGCTGATGAGCAGGAAATGGCCCCCAGTGTGTGAATGGGCGGCCTGGGAGGCCAAGAAGGGCAAGGTACCCGGCCAGGGTCCTACAGCCAGTCAGAGCCCAGCCCAGGACCATCCCCCACCCATTCCCATCCCCAGCCTCCCTAGTCCACATCTTCCCCTCCACTGTCTGTCCACAGAGCTGAGCTCTAGGGAGGCCGGCCTCTCCCACCTCGAGGACACCTCAGGAAAGCTCCCCCAGGGAGCAGTGAGGAAGTGGGGCACCCTTTGGACAGCCCCTGGCACCCCAGGGGTCAGCAGGCTCACCCTTGTTCATCTGCTCACCGGGAGAGGAGACTGACCCTCCACCCAAGCCCTGGCTCTGTGCTGGGTGCAGGTGTGAGCCCTGTCCTTGAGGAGCAGTTGGCAGGGAGACAGTGACAACCCTATAGAGAAGGGCTGTAGTACAGTGTTCACAGAGCAGAGAGGAGACAGAGTAGGGTGGGGGTGGAACAGTCAGGGAGGCTTCCTGGAGGAGGAGGCACAGAAACTTGTCTCAGAGGGACCAGTAGGAACTGGGGCTGAGGGTCGGGAAGGGCGTTTGGGGCCGAGGGAACAAGTGCGGGGACTGGAGAGCTGGAGTGTTTGGGGGACTGGGTGCTGTGGGTGCTGGATGGCTGACTGAGTGGGGAGGCCAGAGGCCTGTGGCAGGAGGTCAGGGACCGGGTAAGGAGCTGTGGATCTGGGGCAGCTCAACCATGACGTGCCTCCGCCCCCTGCCCCGCCCCCAGCCTCACCCACCTCTATCACCACCTATGAGACCTGCCAGACCTACGAGAGGCCCATCGCCTTCACCTCCCGCTCCAGGAAGCTCTGGATCCAGTTCAAATCCAATGAAGGCAACAGCGGCAAAGGGTTCCAAGTACCTTATGTCACCTACGACGGTGAGTGTGGCCCCACTGCGCACCCAGGCTGGCCCTGGGGACACAGAAACAAATCACACCTCCCCGGCCTCAGGGAGCTCCAGCCTTGGGGGACTGTGGGGTCCAGACAGGCCCATAAGGGGGACAGGGTGGTGCAGATGAGGGAGCTATTAGTGGTGTCTGTGGGCCTCAGAGGGAGGTGCTACCCAAGCAGGGTTTTGAGGGTTGTATAGGGGTTTTCTAGCTAATCAAACCTGGAGGAGACCAGTGTGGGTGGAGGAGACAAAGGCACGCAGTCTGAAGCCCTGGGGGAGGGCCGAGGCTAATGGGAGCAGGAGGCAGGAGGGACTTTCGCCTTCAGCCTCTACCCTCACCTTCCTCCCTTCCTCACCGGCGGCCTTCGCAGAGGACTACCAGAAGTTAATAGAAGATATCGTCCGTGATGGACGGCTCTACGCCTCGGAGAATCACCAGGAAATTTTGAAAGTGAGTGAGCTTCCCTGTGGGAAGGGATCATATAATCCTGCGATGGTGGCCTGTGATGATCCAGGGCCATCCCTGCCCCCAGCCCCAACCCCAGCCCTGCACAGAAGTGAGGAGAGGAGAGTGATAACAGGAGAAGAGAAGGTGATGGGAGCAGGCGGCCAGGGGCAGGGCTGGTCCAGTGCATGTGTCCTTCTAGCCCAGGACCTGCTGACGTGCCCGTGGGCAGGTTCCTTGTGAGCTCTTGGCCTCACTTTCCTCATCTGTGAAATGGGGAGAGCTCGACAGCGTGGTCTCTTAAAATCAGGAGAATCCTCCGCTGCCTCTGGGACTCACTCCCTCCTCATCCCGCCACGTCCTGAGAAGTAAAGCCACCTAGTCATCTGGGGGCTGTGGCCGTCACACGGCGGGCACAGGCCGGGTCAGGGCCCAGGTTGTCACCGTGAGGAGCCAGACTCAGGGATCGGCTTGGGCTCTGGCCCCGGCCCAGCCCTGGGCAGACAGCACCCCCTGCCTGGGAGCCAAGGGTGGCGTGGAGGGTAAGAGCGGGGCCGGCCAGTCCCTTGCTAACTTCTGCTCCAGCTGCCACCTCCCAACTGGGTGTCTGAGGCAAGCTGTCTGAGCCCCGCCTCGCGTCTGAGAAACTGGGATGGCTCACAGAGTCTCCGAGCCCAGGCCTGGAGCACTCCTGCACACAGTAGGCAGTTTGTAAGCCAAGAGGTTTGCCCCCTGCTGCCCTACCCGGATGAGACCTGGGGGTCTCGGGGCACGAAGCCCCTCGTCGCCCTCCTCAGGCACCTGTCTGTTTAGTGGGAACCAGAGGGTCGTCCTGGCCTCTCCGACTCTGTCCTGTTGACAGTGCCCGACTCTCTCGTCCTCGCCCCGGCCCTCTGTCCTCAGCTCCACCCTGCAGCTGGGAGCATCTTTTCAGAGCTAGAAGTGTTCCCATCTCTTAGGACCAAGCCTTGGCCAGCGAGGCCCAGCCTGGCACAGCTACCAGCTGCCTCCACGGCGGCTCTCAGGCCTCCGCTCCCCACCTCACTGGCCACGGCCTCCCAGGAACGCTCGCCCCATCCTCTCCTCAGTGGACGTCCTCCCGTCCCTGCTGCTCTCAGCCCAGGCGTCCTATCCTCTGGGCCTCCCAAGCCAGGTTGCGCTCTGAGGGCCCCAGGTGGCCCCCCTTCTTGGCCGTCAGGCCTGCAGTTTAGGTCTGTCCTGTGATTATTTGGGCCCCGTCCCCCCCGCATGGGGAAGGAACCACAGGGCTGCCCCCTCAGCACTCTCCCCGGCACCAGGCACTGCGCCCAGCACATGGGAGGAGCTCCACCAGTGTCTCCAAGGGCATGGGCGCATGTGTACACATGGGAGAGGGAGTGTGTGTGTGTGCGCGCGTGCACGTGTGCGTGCGTGTGCCCGCTCACACACGCCGGGACGAGTCACACCCCAAGACGGCCGCTTGAGACGATGAGCTCGTGGGGCAGGAAGCATGCGGTGCGGTGGCTGCCGGTCACTGGAGGTTCTCCTCCAGGGTGGCATTGCCCCACTTTACAGATGATGACGCTGGGCTCTGAGAGGGTGCCCAGCTGGTGAGTGACGGCCCCTGAGCGTGGGCCGCCTGGACCCTCGCGGCACACCTGTGCCGAGCACCCCTGGGCCAGGCTCTTGGCTCTCAAGCCTCCATTTCCTCTTCCGCCCAGCCCTAAGAGGAGGGGTCATCACCCCGTCATTCAGATGAATAATTCAAGTTCAGAGCAGCAGGGCCGTTTTCCCAGGGCTAAGGCACTAGGGAGGAGATGGTGCAGCTGCGGTTTCCAGTCCGGCCTATCGGCCTCCAAAGCCTTGCTGTCTACTCCGTGTGCTCTGGTTTTCAACCTGGGGGGGTTGGCTGTTGTGTTTTTGCAGCGCACCCTTTTAAGATAAAATGTGACTGGAACTCCAAGAGTTAAAACGAATAGACTATTAAAAAACCAATTAGGCTATTAAAACCGAAAAGCTATTCGTGGCAAAGAGTCTGTAGGGTCCTGAAACACACCAGCCAGCCCAGCCTCTTCCCCCTTCCGCCATCCCTGCAGACACCCTCAGGCCCCTCCAGGGCACCGGGCATCGCAGAGGCGAGCGGCCAGGGCCCTCCAGCCTGGCCCCAGGCCCCTCACCCGGGCCTCACGTGTCTTGCAGGACAAGAAGCTGATCAAGGCCCTCTTCGACGTGTTGGCGCATCCCCAGAACTACTTCAAGTACACAGCCCAGGAGTCCAAGGAGATGTTCCCACGGTCCTTCATCAAACTGCTGCGCTCCAAGGTGTCCCGGTTCCTGCGACCCTACAAATAACACTGGTGCAGCTGCCCTGCTTGGGGTGCCGGCTACCCGGGGAGGAGAGAGCTCCTCCCCTCCACAGTCGAAGCTAAAGGCGGCTCCGTGGGCCTCCACGCTGCCTTGGGAATCGCCGTGGCGTCTGCCCTTCAGGAATCGCTGGCCAGCCCGTGGCGGGCGAGACCACATATGCAGGCAGAGACCCCAGCCCGGCTGCACTCCTCTGATGCCGCCCCCGGGGGAAAACGTTGCTTAAGGCAGCCTTTCTTGCTCCTTCCAGGACACCAATAGCGCCCTCTCCTGAGCTGGCACCAGCGGGCGCCACCCGGACCCAGGACGCTCGGCCACCACCCAGGCGGGTCCCGGGCAGAGCTGACCTTTGGAGGTTGCACGTGCCCTTTGCCTGGTGCTTCAGGGGAGAGAGGGGCATGGCTGCCATGTCTCAGGGGGGCTCTCAGAGGCAGAATCCAAGACAGGAGGCCAGGCCGTGGAAGCAGGGGTGGTGAAGGCTCATCTGGGGGCTGTGATAAGCCAGTGTCGATGCCGGCAGGGTGTCCACACCCGCCAGCTCCTCTGGCCGTGGGCCCAGGACACGGGCGAGTGCGGCTGGGCTCTCAGGATTCTGTGATGGGACAGAAAAGAGGTGCTGGGAGAGGAAACTGTAGATTTCTGCTTTCCCGTGATAGAGCATCTAATTAAGTACTATGTGTACATGAATCTAAAGATAAAGATATATATACTTCTATTTGTGGGTACTTTAGGAGAATTCTCTTTAGCAACTGTAAATATTAATCGCCCCGTCTTCTCCCAGCTGTCGCTGGCTTCCCTGACCGATTAAACTGCTCCTCCAAGCACTTGCCACGTCTGTTTACAAAGGCCAGGAGCCTCCAAGACCGGGGGTGAGGCAGGTCGGCCCTGGACACGCGGTGGAGTACAAACGCTTGGGGGACTGGGCTCCACGCTCCGCCAGCATGTTGCCCTCCAGTGGAATGCAGTGGAAAGCAGTGTCCCTTGGGACCCCTTCCTGGGGTCACGGGGCCCAGTGGTAAACTTTAGAAGGGGCCTGTGTCTGACCCGAGGCCGTGACCGTGGAGTTCGAGCTGAGGACCCTTGCCACAGGAAGGCAAGGCTTTGCCCCTGAGCACAGGCTGTGAGGAGCACCGGGGCCCAGGGAGGAAAACGGGCCCCGGGACGGGGGCCGCCCCCGGCAGAGGCAGGCCGGCTGTCGGAGGCCCGGCTTCCGGTGCCGTCTTCTTTCTGCTGCACCCTGTGGCCTCCCTCACAGTCTCTCTGTAAAGAAGCAAAGTCTGGAGTGTGACCGGGCTGCGCCGTGTCCCACTCAGCCAGGAGCCAGGGCCTGGGGTGGAGCTAGCGAGGACCTCCGACAGGCCGCGGCCTCGCCCACTGCCACCAGCCGCGGGACACGCAGGTGCTCTGTGGCTTTAGGGTTAACAGACATTTAGAATCCCAAGAACACGGGCGAATCCTCACACGAACTCCCGTCACCCATTCTGGTCGCCTCTAGGTGGTTTCCTCCTCGCCCCAGACCCACGCGTCCGCTAGGGATGAGCACGCCCTTGAGAATGGCTGTGGCGCTGAGGGCGTGAGGCCTGGAGGTCCCGGGCTGGGTGGTGAACAGGTCAGGGTGGATTTTACAGTCCACAGCGGGGCTCGGCGCTCGGGAGTTCCTCACCGCCGTTACCTGCGTCCTCAGCGGCGGGTCCCCAGCTTGACTAATGCTGCCGTCAGCACCTTCTCTTCCAAAATCCAACTCAAGTGGGGAGGGCGCTGCACTTGGTCGGTAGCGCAGTGTCAGCTGGGGAGCCCCGTCCAGGCCACACTGCCCCTCCCCTGGTCACAGTCCTTGAAGGCCAGTCACAGTTTCCAGAAAGAGGCCTGTCCTCCGCGTCAAGCCCCTGGTCCTCCCCAGAAATTAGGTGTGTCCTCCGGAATCGGCCCCCAGCAACAGCTACCCAGGGGAGGGCACTGGGAAGGGTTTTTGGTTTTGGGGGTGGTTTTTAATGCTCTCAAAAAGGATTTTTTTGATCCAGAGGGGACCAGAAAGAGCTCTCATCTCTCTTGAACACTTCCTGCTGCTCCTTTGGGTGGTTTCCGGCAGTTGCCACCCACATACCCACTAACCTACCCACCCTTTCGGTGGCTCCACCCCGATCCACGGCTCTCGCCACCACTGTGGTCAGACCGTGCCCCGTGTCTCCCAGGCAGAGCAGGACGGGGCAGTGCAGACGTGGGCCCCGCACCGTCTCGAGTGCCAGGGAGCCCGCAATCCAAATTCGCCAGCCGCCTGCTGTCACCATCCAGCCCTCCCTCCCCAGTAAAGCCACCTGCCGCGCCATCAGGGGACTCAGAGTCCAGGGGTGGGGTCTTTCCTGAACCTCGTCAGCCCTCAGCCCCATGCTGGGAACCCTGGGGGTCCCACTTACTAAACGCAGAGCTGTCGCCACACTTTGGGGCCTGGTGGTCCCAGGAGATCTACCCGGGCAACAAAGCTTGTTTCTTCGTGTTTCCGTGTCGTGGACGCAGGTGGTAGATTGGCTGACACAATGTGGCTATTCCACCTGGCTCCAGGTGGAGGTGGAGAGAAAAGGGAAGGCGGGCAAGGACTGGCCCAGGTAGGGCCGTTATGCGGTGAGTCCTGAGGAAGGACAGAAGCCGAGACAGGAGAGCAGAAGGCCTGAGCTGCCAGGGGCTGAGCCAGAAGGAGCACATCCCACTCCTGGATGGGACGTTGGCCTTGAGCAGCTGCAGACCCATCCCAGCCAGGGCCTGCCTGGCACGGACCCTCAGGGGCTAGCCAGGTGATAAACGCCAAGGAAAGGAGCTAAGCAACACATTGCTGGAAGCAAAAGCCTGCCCGCTGGCCAGGGCTGAAAGCAGGGGCCAAGGCCTGGCGATCCTGATGAGCTTGGTTCTGGCCCAGCAGAGCATCAGGCTGGGGCGACCGGAGCAGCTCTGCAGGGATGGCAGTGGAGACTGAGGGACCTCTGCCCCGTGGGCTGGGCACTTCCTGGCACACTCTGCTTCCATGGAAATGCGCCCAGGAAAGGGAAGGCATCTGCTCAGGTCTGGTGGCCAAGCCCTCAGCGAGGGAGTGTTGAAGTCGCTTCATCTGTTTCCCCAAACTAGGCTCCTTTTCCCCGATTGTGCCTTGCAGCTGCTGCGCGGGGCTGGCCCCCCTCCTCCCCCCGGGGCTCTCCGTTTAGGGTCAGACAGCAGGTCGCACCTGCCAGGGCTGGTGGCCTCTTTCCTCAGTCCCGCCCAGCTCTTCGCCTCTGTGGTGACAGGCTGGAGGAGGCCGTGGGGCCCGAGGTGGTGGCCTCGGGCAGCTTTCCCTCCTGCCACCCATGGGTTTGGGACACGCAGATAGAGTAGAACTGACCGCAGGCCAAGAAGTTTCCAGAGAGCGATGGCCCACGGAGACCCTCTTCCCCACACCTATTACAAACCCACCTCTCCTACCTGAACCCTCGTTCTCCCAGAAGAACAGCCAAGGTCACCCCTCTTCCACGACAAGAGCCCCCCCCCCCCCGCCTGCTGGAGCTGGAGCAGGGGCCTAAGTGACATTTCAGAGGCTGAATAAGACTTCCAGCACCTCCGCCGCCCCAGCTGAAAACTAAGAGACTGAACTAAGTTGGGTCATTTAGCAAAAGTTTGCTGAGCACCTACTGTGTGCTAGGCTCCTAGAAAGGCAGAGAGACCATAGCCCAGGGGCTGACAGGATGCCCTGAAAAGCCCTCTGGTCACAGAGATAAAGGTGATGGAGGCCTGGGTGGCAGAGCCCAGCGCTCCCATCAGGAGAAGGCCATCCCTCCCTCCCGCGCGTCCCAGGACCCCGGGTGGGGTGCAGGGCACCTGCAGGAGGGGCAGAGCAGAGCCTGGTCACCAAGCTACACTTCAAGAAAGACACCTCGAAGGAGAAGCTGCAGCCAGCCGGGCGGAGAGAGAAGCACACAAGCCAGGACTGCGGACCCCGGGAGCCCAGCCAACACGCCCAGGACGCCGGTCTCCGCCCCGACGCCTCGCCCGCTGCCAGCACCCGGCACGGGCAGTGCTCCGGAAGGGGGGCTCCTTTCTCGTCACCCAGGGACCGTGGCTGCGTTTGCCTCCTCTACTGCATGCTTGGGGGGTTGTCAGCCTGGCAAACTGCGTCTTATACCAGGGACTCCTTTCCTCGCCAGAGATCCACGTGGTGGCAGCTCAGCCCTTCTGACAAGGGCAACAGCGCCGAGCCGACGTCATTCAGGCCAAAGGCAGAGGGACTCGATGTCTGGGACACTGCCCGTCGCACAGGTGGAGACCGAGCATGTAGCTGCTGCTCTCCAGGGCTGCCCCTGCCCCTCAGCGCCCGCACATCACCTGCAGCAGTGAGTCCTGAGCACTCTATGCGCAAGCCGCAGGGCCGGCCCGCCTGGCTCCATGGAGACCAGCAGGGGCCCAGGCGACATGGGCGTGGCCGCACACCCCGTCCTAGCAGCCTGCACGGATGGCCCCCCAGAGCAGGACCCTTTGTTTCCCTGAGGCCTCCCAGCCCCTGGATGGAGTCTCTGAAATTGTCTGTCCCCCCACGTCTCAACAGGAAGCAATGAAGGGCCAGAGTCGCCTCCCTCCCTCCCCCCCCGCCCCCCCGCCCCCCCGCCAAACCCCCGGGGCTCAGCCCCATAACATGTGCACGCGCTCAGTGCTCTTCAGGCTGGGAGGCCCAGCGACAGGCCCAAGGCGAATTGTTAGGAACTCATGGAATTGGGAATCAAACCCAAGCCCGTCTAATCCCAAAGTAGGAAATGTCCCCCTGTGAAATGCTGATCACTGAATGTTACAGATTGGGAAACTCAGCAGGGCAGCCTGCCAGTGGAGGGCCCGGACTGGGGGGACATGAAGGAGAGGGCAAGAGGGAGGAGGGGGTGTGGACCTAGTGACCTCCCCCCTCTGGAACAAGTGCTAAAAGCTCATTCAGAGAAAGACGGCCTTCTGCCTTCTCCCCGGGTGGACAGGTCACTTCCATTCAAACTGAGCCTGCCCGGTACGCCGGGCCATGGCTCGGCGCTCACCCTGGGGGGCTCTGGGTGCCTTGAGCCGAGGCCGGCGCACAGCCCTGCAAGATGCCAAGTGCCCCTCCCCTACCTGCCCTTCTGCCAGCTCGTCAGCGGACAGGCGTGGGGAAAAGTAGGGGAAAAAAGGGAAAGCTGGCTGATGCCAGGTATTTTGTATTTCAGTCCAGAGGCCACGTAGATCTGCAGGGAAACTTCTTATTCCACTGAGCTCAAAACCTTAAACAGTCTGAGTGAGCAGACCCAGCCCATGTGGCTCCTGAAACAGGCTGTCTGAACACCACTGGGGGCGGTGCGGGGCTGGGTGGGGGACCGCAGAGCTGACCCTCGTCCTCGCAGCCTTCAGTTTGGGCTTCTGCGAAGGCGCTGGCAGTACTGTACAGGCGCTTTGGCGATCTCTCTGCCTGCAAGGGTGACAAATATCAATGTAACCACATTTCTATTTTAGTTGCCTCAAATATTCAAAGTTTTGTTTTCTCCATCATGTTCATACATATGCATGTAATTAAACATTTGTGAAAAATCACTTTAATAATAAACAGGAAATGAACTTAAATACTGCCCCTTCCTCTCATTCATCAGTGGTTAGGACAGAGGTGGTAGGGGGCGCGGAGGCCGGTGGAAAAGGTAACTGGAATCAGACCGTTTTTTCAGAAATTCCCTGGCTGTGTTGAAGACTGAAAGTAAAGGAGCTACAGAAAGCTTCCGGCACACAAAGCAGCAGTTGGAGACGTGCGTGTGGAGGACACCCAAAGTTAGGAAACGTGCTCCTAAATGAGCCCCCAGAAAGTGAAACTTCCGTGTTTCAAATCCCATTTCTCCTCATGACCGTCATCACGAAAGGAGAGATGTTCCTTTACACAGGGGTCACGGTCAGTGAGCACCAGGGCATCTGGGACCCCTGAAATTAGATGCACAATCAGTGTTCTGTGTGTGTGTGCGTGCGCGTGCCTGTGAGCACACATGCATGCGTTTCTCTGGGAATGTGGCCCATGGCTTTCATCAGATTCTCAAAGAAATCTAGAACCACAAAAAGGCTAGTAGCCACTGTTCTCAGTAATGTGGAGACCCTCTGGTACCATGCACTCGACAGGAGAAAGAACAATTTTATAAATGACATTAATATCCCAAATTACACAATAAACACCAGATTTTTTTCTTGGTTTAATGAAGTGATTTAAAAGCCTAAGGAAACTTCTGGGAATGTACCCAAAAGAACTGAAAGCAGTCTCGAAGAGATATTTGTACACCCGTGTTCATAGGGGCATTATTCACGATAGTCAAAAAGTAGAAACGGGGCTTCCCTGGTGGCGCAGTGGTTGAGAGTCTGCCTGCCGATGCAGGGGACACGGGTTCGTGCCCCGGTCCGGGAAGATCCCACATGCCGCGGAGCGGCCGGGCCCGTGAGCCATGGCCACTGAGCCTGCGCGTCCGGAACCTGTGCTCCGCAACGGGAGAGGCCACAACCGCGAGAGGCCCGCGTACCGCAAAAAAAGAAAAAAAGTAGAAACGACCCAAGTGTCCATCGATGGATGAAGAGATAAATAAAACAGCGTCTATCCATACGATGGAATATGATTCAGCCTTAAAAAGGAGTGAAGTTCTGACACGTGCTACAACATGGATGAACTTTAAAGACATTACGCTGAGGGAAATACGCCAGTCACAAAAGGACAAACACCGTATGATTCCACTTACATGAGTCCCTGGAGGAGTCAAATCCACAGAGACAGAAAGTAGGATGGGGGTCGCCAGGGGCTGGGGAGGAAGGAGAAACAGGGAGTTGGCGTCTAATGGGTACAGCGTTTCAGTCTGGGAAGATGAAATGGCTGGAGGTGATGGCTACGCGAGAATGTGAATGTAGTTAATGCCACTTAACTGTATATATATATATATATATATATATATTTTTTTTTTTTTTGGCGGTACACAGGCCTCTCACTGTTGTGGCCTCTCCCGTTGCAGAGCACAGGCTCCGGACGCGCAGGCTCAGCGGCCATGGCTCACGGGCCCAGCCGCTCCGCGGCATGTGGGATCTTCCCGGACCGGGGCACGAACCCGTGTCCCCTGCATCGGCAGGCGGACTCTCAACCACTGCGCCACCAGGGAAGCCCAACTATATTTTTTAAATTAACTTTTTTTGGAGTATAATTTCTTTACAGTGTTGTGTCAGTTTCTGCTGTACAGCAAAGCGAATCAGCCACACACACACACACATCCCCTCTTTTTTGGATTTCCTTCCCATTTAGGTCACCACAGAGCACTGAGTAGAGTTCCCAGCGCTATACAGTAGGTTCTCATTAGTTATCTGTTTTATACATAGTAGTGTATATATGTCAATCCCCATCTCCCAGTTCATCCCACCCACCTCTTCCCCTCTTGGTGTCCATATGTTTGTTCTCTACGTCTATGTCTATATTTCTGCTTTGCAAATAAGTTCATCTGTATCATTTTTCTAGATTCCACACATAAGCGATATTATATGATATTTGTTTTTCTCTTTCTGATTTACTTCACTCTGTATGACAGTCTCTAGGTCCATCCACATCTCTGCAAATTGCACAATTTCATTCCTTTTTATGGCTGAGTAATATTCCATTGCATATATATACCACATCTTCTTTATCCATTCTTCTGTTGATGGACATTTAGGTTGCTTCCATGTCCTGGCTATTGTAAATAGTGCTGCAATGAATATTGGGGTGCATGTATCTTTTGATTAACTGTATTTTTTTAAAGGGCTTAAATAGTAAATGTTATATTATGTATCTTTTACCACAGTTTTTTTTTTTTAATTTTAAGGAGAAAACAATGATGACATCCTCTGAGCACACAACACACGATATTTCTACCAAAACTCCCATGAAGACACGATCAAAAGATACGGGCTCTTTGGACTGGAAAATGAGCTGAGAAGCAGGGCAGCCCACAAATGCAAGAGAAATGGGGTGGTGAGCATGGACTTACTTATTCTCCAGATTCCAAAATCCAAGGTGAATTCCAGATTCTAAGAGAGCAGAAGGCCCACAGTCCAGCTTGTTCCGGCCTTGCTCTGTGAGCTGTGGTGACTGGGGAGGAGACTCCAGCTCTGCCTCAGTCTGGAACTGGCCTGGTCCACATTACGCTGCTCCCAGACTCTCTCCAAACTCTAAGAGAGCATCTTGGCATATAAAGTGTAGATGCCATCTGTTGCTTTTCCTTTCCATTTTAGGATTAAGAGATTAAATACATAATATATTTGCACAAATGAAATTCACATTTTAAAGCAGTTGTTCTTAACAAGCAAGCTTCTGGGAGGGTCAGTATAAATAATATTTTGCCAATAGATTGAAAATTTAGATACCAAAGGAAATTCCCTGGTGGTCCAGGAGTTAGGACACTGCACTTTCACTGCTGAGGACACAGGTTCGATCCCTGGTTGGGGAACTAAGATGCCGCATGCCACACAGTGAGGCCAAAAAAATTTTTTAATTAAAAAATGTTTTAAAAAAGAAAATTTAGATACCATGGATAAATTCCTAGAAAAACCCTAACTTAACCAAATGACACAGAAGAAATAGAAAATTAGAATCATCTTACCACTAATGATTGAATCTGTAATTTAAAACTTTCCCATAAGTGTGTATGGAAAAGCAAATGGCTAAAAATGGCCAAGACCCTTCTGCAGAAGAAGGATAATTTGAAAGAACTAACCCAAGCCAAAATCAAGTGCTACTAAAATCTAGAGAAATGAAAATTGGATGAATTTCATATAGAGATGAGCACACGGACCAACTGACGATCACTGAGCCTGGAAAGAAACCTGCACACATTTGGGATGACAGCTGTACATGACGTGTCACTGGGGAAGAGTTGACTTTTCAGTAAACAATGATGGGAAAATTGCTTATCCATATGTTTAAAAAAAAAAAGAAATTGGGTCCCTATCCCATACCTCACCCCCAAAAATCAATTTCAGATGCATTAAGACTTAAATATGAAAGGAAAACTTGACAACTTGTAGATCTGGAAAATATATATTTCTGAACTTAAGAGGGAAAGATTTCTTAAACAAGACATTAAAAGTACCAACAATTAAACAAAAGATAGGGACTTCCCTGGTGGCGCGGTGGTTAAGAATCCACCTGCCAATGCAGGGGACATGGGTTCTATCCCTGGTCTGGGAAGATCCCATGTGCCGCGGAGCAACTAAGCCCGTGCGCCACAACTACTGAGCCTGCGTGCCACAACTACTGAAGCCTGTGCGCCTAGAGCCCGTGCTCCGCAGCAAGAGAAGCCACCGCATTGAGAAGCCCGCGCACCGCAACAAAGAGTAGCCCCCACTCGCCACAACTAGAGACAGCCCGCGCACAGCAACGAAAACCCAACACAGCCAAAAAAAATTAATAAAGTAAATAAATGTATTAAAAATAACAATAATAAAGAAGATGAACAAGTTTTACTACATTACAATTTGAAAGTTCTGGGACTTCCCTGGTGGTCCAGCAGGTAAGACTCAGTGCTCCCAATGCAGGGGGCCCGGGTTCAATCCCTGGTCAGGGAACTAGATCCCACATTCATGCCACAACTAAGAAACCCATATGCTGCAACTAAAAAGATCCTGCATGCCGCCATGAAGATCCCACATCCCGCAACTAAGACTGGGAGCAGCCTAAATAAATAAATATTAAAAAATGTTTTTTGAAAGTTCTCTCCTTTTTTTAAAATGTTTATTTATTTTTGGCTGTGTCGGGCCTTAGCTGCAGCACACGAGGTCTTTCGTTGCAGTGTGCAGGCTTCTCCCTAGTTGCAGCATGCAGGCTCAGTAGTTGCGGCACACAGGCTTAGTTGCCCCAAGGTGTGGGAGATCTTAGTTCCCCAACCAGGGATCGAACCAGCGACCCCACATTGTAAGGCGGATTCTTAACCACTGGACTTCCAGGAAAGTCCTGAAAGTTCTCTTCTTGAAAAGATACCATACAGAAGAGGCCAGACAGGAGAAGGCATTTGCAACATGTTTAGCTTACAAAGGATTAGTATCCAGATTATGTAAAGAAACCGTACAAGCAATAAGAAGAAAAGGCCAGCACCTCAACTTTAAAAAAGAGAGAGAGCGAAAGAAGAAACGGGAGGGCCAATTAGCAGTTGAAAAGATGCTCAACCTCATTAATAAAAATAGAAATACAGGGCTTCCCTGGTGGCGCAGTGGTTGAGAGTCTGCCTGCCGATGCAGGGGACACGGGTTCGTGCCCCGGTCCGGGAAGATCCCACATGCCGCGGAGCGGCTGGGCCCGTGAGCCATGGCCGCTGAGCCTGCACGTCCTCAGCCTGTGCTCTGCAGCGGGAGAGTCCACAACAGTGAGAGACCCGCGTACCGCAAAAAAAAAAAAAAAAGAAAAAGAAATATAAATGAAGACAACAAGGTCATACCACTGCGACACGAGGCTGGCAAAAATTCAGTCTGATAAGAGTAGTAAGAGTCAGAAAGGATATGGATCAACTCTGCTAGGTATAAATGGAGGAGCTCTTACACATGTGTTCCAGGAAACATACAAGAATATTCATATCCTCGTGTTTACAAGAGCAAAAAGCTGCAGGTAACCCAAACGTCAATCAGTGGAAGATTGCAGTAGTCACACAATTAAATATTATATAACAGTGAAATTAATTATTACCTCATGCAACAATAGGGATATATGTTTAAAACATAATGTTCAGGTACAAGACCAGGATGTCTGCTCCCAGCATTGCAGTGGAGGTTCTAGCTGGGACAGTTAGGCAAGAAAAAGAAATCAAAGGCACCCAGGTTGGAAAGGAAGTAAAACTATCTCTATTTGCAGATGGCCTGAGGTTGTATATAGAAAATCCTAAGGAATCCACAAAAAAGCTGTTAGAACTAATAAATAAAATCAGCAAGATTACAGAGTATAAGATGAATATGCAAAATCAGTTTTATTTCTACACATCAACAATGAATAATCTGAAAATGAAATTAAGAAAAATTCCATTTACGATAGTATTAAAAAGAATAAAATAATTAGCAATAAATTTAACCAAAGAAGTGCAAAACTGGGGAGTCCCCTGGTGGTCTAGTGGTTAGGATTCAGCACTTTCCCTACTGTGGCCTGGGTTCCATCCCTGGTTGGGGAACTGAGATCCTGCAAGCCGCTCGACGCAGGCAAAAAAAAAAAGTACAAAACTTGTACAAAAACAGGCCGGTGTTTCCTCAGATAGTTAAACTGAAAACACATATTCACACAAAAATTTATACATGAATGTTCATAGCAGCATTATTATAATAGTCAAAAAGTAGAAACAGCCCAAATGTCCATCCATTTATCAATGGACAAACCAAATGTGGTACACCCCTACAATGGAATACTATTCAGCCATATAAATGAAGTACATGCTAAAATACGAATGAACCTTGAAAACATTATGCTGAGTGAAAGAAGCCAGTCACAAAAGCCACGTGTTGTATGGCTCCATTTTTGTGAATGTCCAAAATAGACAAATCCAGAGACAGAAAGTAGATTCGTGGTTTCCAAGGGCTGAGGGGGAGGGGGATGGAGGATGGGGGATGGGAGATGAGGAGTGACTGCTGACGCCCATGTGTGATGGAAATGTTCTGGAATCAGACCACGGTGATGTTTGCACACCATGCAAGCTTGTGAATACACTAAAACCCACTGAATTGTATACTTTAAAAGTGTGGACTGTCAAGGTTGGTGCGATTCAATAAGAAATACGTATTTGGTCTTTGAGTTCCATTTGGAGTCTCCAGAGCGCTGTATCTCTTGTATGCTAATGAGATGTCTGGGGGCTCGGGGCCCCTAGATGGCTTCAGGAGAGGGGCTGGTCACCAGAAAGACCACAGTGTAATTAGAGGGTTGGAACTTTCAGCTCCACCACCTGACTTATGGCCAACGATTTATTCAATCACGCCTACGTCATGAAACCTCCATAAAAACCCCCAAACAATGAGGTTCAGAGAGCTTCCTAGTTGGTGAACATGAGGAGGTGCCGGGAGGGTGGTACACGCAGGAGGGCTTGGAAGCTCCTCCCCTACACCTGGCCCTATGCATCTTGTCCATCTGCCTGTTCCTGAGTTGTATCCTTTATAACAAACCAGTAACAGTAAGCAAAGCTCTTTCCTGAATTCTGTGAACCATCCTAGCAAATTATCGAACCCAAGAAGGGGGTCATGGGATCCCCCCTGTATTTATAGCAGGTTGGTCAGAAGCACAGGTGACAACCTGGGACACGTGACTTGCATCTGTAGCGGGGGAGTCTTGTGGGACTGAGCCCTTAACCTGTCTAACTCCAGGAAGATAGTGTCAGAACTGAATTGAATTATAAAGAGTTGGAGAAATGTTTGGTGTGGGGGAAAAAGCACACACATTTGGTGTCAAAAATGTTGTGAGTGGGAATTCCCTGGCGGTCCGGTGGTTAGGACTCCACACTTTCACTGCCGAGGACACAGGTTTGATCCCTGATCAGGGAACTAAGATCCCTCAAGCTGCACAGCATGTCCAAAAATAAATAAATAAATACAAATTTAAAATGTTGTGAGTGAAAACTGTCTGAACAAAATAAAACACCGTAACACTGAATGGAAAAGAATATCCCATGGACTTCCCTGGTGGCACAGTGGTTACGAATCTGCCTGCCAATGCAGGGGACACGGGTTCGATCCCTGGTCCGGGAAGATCCCACATGCTGCAGAGCAACTAAGCCCGTGCACCACAACTACTGAGCCTGCGCTCTAGAGCCCGCGAGTCACAACTACCAAAGCCCGCGTGCCTAGAGCCCATGCTCCGCAACAAGAGAAGCCACCGCAATGAGAAGCCCGTGCACCGCAACGAAGAGTAGCCCCCGCTCGACACAACTAGAGAAAGCCCGCGCAGCAATGAAGACACAACACAGCCAAAAATAAATAAAGCTATTAAATCTGGTCAAAAGTATGGACCATTTAAAAAAAAAAAGAATATCGCATAAATCATAACTCCATATCTTTAATCTCAAAAACCAACAAAACTAAGCAGTGTACTGTTTAATTAAACACACAATCATATGTAATGAAAGAATTTTTAAAGCATGGAAATAATAAACCTCTAATCCAGTACAATGACTCCCCTTGCCAGGGGATAGAAGGTAAATTAGTGGAGGAAAGCAGAGCAGGGTTGTTTGTTAATAACCTACGTAGGGTTTCAGCTATAATCTTGTACGCATTAACTATTTAAAAGGATAACAAAGGGAGAGGCACAGTTTTAACACATTTTCTTAGGAAGATGCCATTGGGAGACAAGCCCACGGTCTTTTGGTCAGCGGTCAGCGCAACCAGCCAACTCGTTCCCCTAGCGCGGAAGCAGATCACTGCCTCTTTGGTTGAGAACAGGCTCCATGGTGCAGGAAAAACACATTTTCTACAAGCACCCTCAGCACAGCTCCTAGCAGGAGAAGCTTTCAGGACCAAAGGTCACCTTGTGCCTTGGTCATTCTTTCTCCCCCAAACGCTCTCTTTTCCTCTCTTCTTGTCCCTGGGTGGGGGGGTAGGGGGAGTGGTGAGTGAAGCAGAGACGTGACTTTATGTTGCTTAGATTGCATATTCATATGATATTTGTCTTTCTCTGTCTGACTTACTTCAGTATGAGAATCTCTAGGTCCATCCATGTTGCTGCAAATGGCATTATTTTGTTCTTTTTTATGGCCGAGTAATATTTCATTGTATATATGTACCACATCTTCTTTATGCATTTATCTGTTGATGGACATTTAGGTTGCTTCCACATCTTGGCTATTGTAAATAGTGCTGCAGTGAACATTGGGGTGCATGTACCTTTTTGTATTATAGTTTTCTCTAGATATATGCCCAGGATCACTTATATGTGGAATCTAAAAAAATGAAACAAATGAACTTATTTACAAAACAGGAATAGAGTCGCAGATGTAGAAAAAATACTTATGGTTACCAGGGGGGAAAGTCAGGGGGAGGGATAAATTGGGAGATTGGGATTGACATATACACACTACTCTCTATAAAATAGGTAACTAATAAG
This sequence comes from Lagenorhynchus albirostris, assembly GCF_949774975.1. Taxonomy (NCBI): domain Eukaryota; kingdom Metazoa; phylum Chordata; class Mammalia; order Artiodactyla; family Delphinidae; genus Lagenorhynchus; species Lagenorhynchus albirostris. Next base: position 6,384,955 of record NC_083105.1, read on the forward strand.
GACCTATTGTATAGCACAGGGAACTCTACTCAATACTCTGTAATGACCTATATGGGGAAAAAATCTAAAAAAGAGTGGATATATGTATATGTATAACTGATTCACTTTGCTGTACACCTGAAACTAACACAACATTGTAAATCAACTATACTCCAATAAAAAAAAAATTTTGTTGTTGTTTCAGGAAATTCCCTGTTGGTCCAGCGGTTAAGACTCCCAATGCAGGGGGCCTGGGTTCAATCCCTGGTCAGGAAACTAGATCCTGTACGCCACAACTAAAGATCCCTCATGCTGCAACTAAAATCCCGCAAGTGGCAACAAAGATCCCTCATGTCACAAGACCCAGCAGAGCCAAATAAATAAATAAATAAATAAATTTTAAAACTGCATATTCAGAGGCCCCCTGTGGAGGTAACATTTCAGCTGAGACCTGCAGAATGAGTTGGAATTAACAAGGTTGGAAGAGGGCAAGAGCTCCCAGGCCAAAGGAACAGCATGTGAAAACCCTGGAGGCAATGGTAAGGCATTACAGTCCTAAAGCTGAATAAGGCCAGCAAGGTGGGGCTCAAAACTGAGGAGAAGAGTGTGTGCTGAAAGGAGGCGAACGAGGTCAGCAGAGCTGGGCCATGCAGGACTTTTGAGGTCACGTGAAGGGCTGAGTTTTTATTCCTGGGCACTGGGTAATCACAAAAGATTTCAAGTAGGGATCTGATTCGATTGGGTTTGCATTTGGGGAGGAGAATGAGAAACAGGCCTGCCCTGTCAAAGGGATGGGTCAGAGACATTCACATGACCTGACCAGTGTGAGAGAAAATCGGTGAGACTCAGGCTCCCTTCCCCAGTGGGACTGGATCCCCGGCAGGATGTAGGCTGGAGCTATCGCAGCTACTTCATCACACAAGAGGGTAGCCTATCCGAGAGGGAAGCCAATGCATAGAAGAGCAGAGCTGAGACAAGGACAGAAAACGTAGATCCTGGTGATGTTTGTGCTCCTTGATCAAGCTGAACCTGAAGTCCACTGAACTCCTTTGCTATGTGTTATGTGATAGTTCTGGCTGCCATAACAAAATACCACAGACGGGGCAGCTTAAACAACAGAAATGTATCTTCTGGAGACTAGGAAGTCCAAGATCAAGGTGCAGGTTAGGGTTCTCTTCCTGGCTTGCAGATAGCCACCTTCTCACTCTGTCCTCACTAGGTGAAGAGAGAGAATGCTCTGGTATCTATTCCTCTCCTTTGAAGGACACCAGACTTATTGGTTTAGGACCCCACCCTTATGGCCTCATTTAACTTTTATCACCTCCTCACAGGCCCTATTTACAAATTCAGTCACATTGGGGGTTAGGGCATCAACATATGAATTTCGGAAGAACACAATCATCCAGTCCATTACTCTGTGGAAGCCAATAAATACCCTTTTTCCTTAAGCCAGTTTGAGTTGGATTTACTGTCCCATGGAGTGGGTAAACTACAGACTGATACAGAGGAGGAGGAAGATGCAGATGCTAAGACAACAGATAGGTTTTCAGCCAGTGCAACATATATTTGCTCATAACAAAATAATTATTATAAGTGTGATATATATCTGTATAGGCACAGACTATAAGGCAAGATAAACAATATAACATAGTTGCTATTAGTGATCAGGCCTGTGAAGTACACAGTCATTCTTACCTAGTTATAATATTATGTACTAACTATCCACCGTGAGGTCCTGCTGCCCCTGCCTACCTACCACCTGAGCTGTGCCTGTTCTGTGGCCTCCAAGATGCATGAAGCCTCCGGGAAATTACAGAGTTTGTGTGCATGAGTCCCATGTAGGAGTTAGAGGCTGAGTGGTCCTGCTGCAGATTGAATAGAGAAGTCTGGACACTTTTGCTGTTCAGAGGGTTTTGTGCCCTCTTGTACGGTATAAATCCACAGCTTTTTATTTATATTTTGTTTACTAGTATTTTTTGTCTTATTGTGCAATAAACCTTTTCAGGAGCAATAAACGTTTTTTAAAGTCCACATTTAATTTAAAATTAAGTTTTATATTTCCATTTTTCAGAGTCGATTATGAAACTGAAACTTCGACAGAACGTCTGTGGACATTTACATCTCACCCCGGGCGCCAAAGAGATATTAACTGAAAACCAAACCAGATGACACAATTCTCATTCAGAAGTATCACATTGACTTCGAAAGTTAGTAATTATTTTAAGAAGGCTGTGCCCCAAAATGAATTAACATGTGAAGCTGCAGAAGCGGGTTGACATTTCATTCTGTAAATCATGACTCTTCATTTAGATCAAATGACTTTTTATACATTAGCTTCACTCGTTTTTCTAATTCCAAGTTTTCTTGTGCTCATTCCACTGTTAATGTGTTGGCTCCACTGGCTGAGGAATTATTCCACTGTGGATGCCATATTGTTATCAGAGTCATTAGATGCTGCCATTTCTTGCTTCTGATTCATGGAATCAAAATTAAGCTTTTGGAAGTTCATTCTCTCCAAAGTGCAAAACTAACATCATTGTGAATGCTACTCAGCTAATGTAAGTTGAACACCGAAGACATTTTTTTCTTGCGGTGATAATACTCACATAGCGTTCAACAGGCACAGCATAGGGGGACTAACATTCTTACTAAATTAAGAACCCCTCAGGAATTCCCTGGCGGTCCAGTGGTTAGGACTCTGCGCTTTCACTGCTGAGGGCCTGGGTTCAATCCCTGGTCGGGGAACTAAGATCCCGAGTGCCGAGCTGCACGGCCATTAAAAAAAAAAAAAGAACCTCATGAAGCAGAAATACACCTGGAATTGGATGTGGTGAATAATTACATCCAAACAAGCTGTAAAACTGAATTAGAAATCATAGTTGTCAAAAATTTACAAATTTTTTTCACAGAGTAACTGAAAGGCAAAATTTTCGTGACAAAGCTGACATTAAATAGAAAAAAAGCACTTCAGCATGGTAGTAACATGTTTTTCCCTGTAACATGTTTCTTCACCATGTCAATGAAAAAAATTAATCAGTCGATCTAAGAAAGAAATGGAAAATTTTATTTGAGCCAAATTGAGGATTATTACCTGGGAATTCTTTCAGAGAGCTCTAAGGACTGTCCTGCCTGTTAGAGGTCAAAGCACAGGGATATAAGTTTTTGAGACAGAGGGCTATATGTTAAATGACAGTTTACACAATCCAGATCTACGTGTACAAAACAAGTAGTAGGTCATGGGTCACGGCTGCCTCTTCTAAGATTAAAAAGGAAGGTTATCTCCTAAGGAGTAATGATCCTTGATGAGATTAAGAAAGAAGGTTATCTCCCAAGGAGGTCGGGTAAATGTGGATGCACAATATACACTAAAGGGCAGGGAGAGGGACTTCCTTGACCGGTCCAGTGGTTAAGACCCCGTGCTTCCAATCCAGCAGGTGGGTAATCAGTCCCTGGTCAGGGAACTAAGACCCCACATGCCATGCGGCACGGGCAAAGAAAAAGTAAAACAATTTAAAAATAAATTTAAAAGTGGGGGGGGGAGCTGGGAGGAGGACCAAACAAGCAGATAAAAGTTTTATGTTTAAGTTTTTCTTATCTCGCCATAAAATATGAATTTTATTTCATCATCATCAACTGGAGTTTGGAAGTTTGAGCTTTTGCATAACAACTTAAGTGTCCTAGTCACACTGAACGAGTCCTCTACATTGGTGCATTTTGTTCAAATTCAGCTTAAAAGGTTTAATCAAGGACTTCCCTGGTGACGCAGTGGTTAAGAAACCGCCTGCCAATTCAGAAGACAAGGGTTTGAGCCCTGGTCCGGGAAGCTCCCACATGCCATGGAGCAACTAAGCCCATGCGCCACAACTACTGAGCCTGCGCTCTAGAGCCTGCAAGCCATTACTACTGAGCCTGCGTGCCACAACTACTGACGCCCACGTGCCTAGAGCCTGTGCACCACAACGAAGAGTAACCCCAGCTCACCACAACTAGAGAAAGCCCGTGTGCAGCAACGAAGACCCAATGCAGCCATAAATAAATAAATAAGTTGTAATCAAAATATTCAGCAATTGAAGCACAAAAAAAACCCTTTGGTCTTTGAGCTTTCCAGCAAATTACAATTACTGAGACGTTGCAAATGGGAAAATAACGAAACGCACCCCTATGGAAGCAACAGAACTTGAACAACTAGGACGATCAAAGAATGATTTCTGAAATTCTGTAACTGCACTCTGCGCTTGGGAAGATGTCGGTGTGGTCGGTGCGGGACACGGATGGTCGGTGCGGGACACCAGTGTCTCTGGGCCTCGGTTCCCCCTTCTGGGCACTCCCTGGAATCCCTTCCGGTTCCGACCGCGTGGAGTCTAGAAGGCCTCACTCCCGGCATCCCCCGGGGTAGCCACGGGCTGAAAGAGAAAACACCGCCCCGACCAGGCGCGCGTGCGCACACGCCGGCCGCCCCAGGCCACAAACGCACCACCCCCGCGCGCTTACGCACGCGCAGTGGCGCGCGCGTACCCTTCGGAAGGCCCGGCCTTTGGGTTCCCCGGGTCCCGCGCCCCAGCTTTGCGCCCCGGCTGCCTTCCGCGAGCCTGGAGGCCAGGCGTGTGGGCGGGTTTGCGGGCGGCGGTGGGCGGGTTTGCGGGCGGCGGTGGGCGGGAAGCCCAGAGGAGGGCGGGGCGGGCGGAGTCGAGAGGGCCGGGCCTGCGGGCTGCGGCGGCGCTGGACTTGGCGCTGGCGCTGGTGGAGGCGACATGCAGGCCGACGCGAGGCTGGAGCGTGGCAGCCGGGTCCTGACGCCGCAGTCGGCGCCGAGCTTGGAGCCGGACCCGGAGCTGGGCCCGGACCCGGAGGAGGACGCGCGGGCCCGGGCCAAGTTCGCGGCGCTGCACGGCCCGGCGCTCCGCGCGTCGGGGGTCCCCGAGCGGTACTGGGGCCGCCTCCTGCACAAGCTGGAGCACGAGGTGCGGGCTGGGGTGACGCGAGGAGGGCGACGCGCCGGCCGGGGAGAACCGGGGTGCAGGGCGCGCCCGGAGCGCCCCGGGATCCCTTTGAGAGGTGCCAGTGAAGCTGGGATGCGGGTCCTCGAGGCGCGCATCCTCCAGTCCTGGTCAGCGCGAGCCCGGGGAGCGCCGGGGGTGGGTCGCTCTGGACCCTTCTACCAGGAAGGGTGTGGTCTGCGGGCCGGCTCTTGGCCGAGAGCTGCTGGGGTGGGGCGGCCGAGGGCCTCCTGGAGGACGCGTGCGGAGGAGGTTGGGAGGGCGCCTGGGGGAGTTGGTGGCTGGGAGAAGGAGAGCGAGCACGTTCCGGGGTGGGGCGGGCTTCGGTGAGACGCGCAGCGGAGAGTTGGGGGGCGGCGTTAACGGACGATGCAGGGAAAACGGCCGGTGGTTTGAGGATGAAGAGCCACGAATGCCTTAACGACCGACTTAGACTTGAACTCCATGGCGGTTTGTGGCCTAGGAGTGGCGGCCAGAGCCTGTACCTGTGGCCCTGGTCCTGCCAGCATCTGGGGCTGGGCCAGGGCCGCGGCGACAACTGGAACTGAAATGAACTTTGTTTGGCTCCCGTTGTGTGCCAGGCCCTGTGCTGCGTCCTCCACACATCCGAGCCCAGAGCAGTCCTGGGGCGGGGGGTGGTAAGATTCATCACCCACACTTTATACAGTGCAGAAAACTGAGGCTCAGGAAGAGGAAGTGACACTCCCAAGGTCTGCCAGACTTCAGAACTAGAAGCTTGCTTTCAGCCACTGCCTGCCTCAGGGAAAACAGACGTCCAGTGACTTCCTGTGGCTTTAACTGTTTAGGTCACAGAGTTCTTTCGTGGTTCTTCATTTGATTTGAGCCCCGGGTCACCTTTACTTTGCATATCAACGAAGACAGGCTGTGGGCGGTGGAGACAGAATCTAAACAAAAGTGAAAAGAGGGCTTCCCTGGTGGTCCAGTGGTTGGGAGTCCGCCTGCCGATGCAGGGGACGCGGGTTCGTGCCCCGGTCCGGGAGGATCCCACATGCCGCGGAGCGGCTAGGCCCGTGAGCCATAGGCCCGCGTACCGCAAAAAAAAAAAAAAAAAAAAAGTGAAAAGAGCTCCCATGCTTCAAGGGTCTCCCTTTTTGTGGGGTCGGCTCTTTTCTGCTGGCCTGTGCTCTAGCCTGTGTCTCCAAAGGGCCTCCGCAGGGTCCTGGCTGAGGGGTGGGCCTTGGGTTTTGGTGGTTTGCCCACGTGTTGAAGCCAGAGCACGTTCACGGGCGCTCTGTTGGGGCCTTCTGAGCTGGAACCAGACTCCTGCAGGGGCTGCCTCCTGGGCCGAGACAGACTGAGCAGTGCAGGTGGCGAGGTGGGACCCTGGAGCCAGGAAAAGGCTGCTGGACAAACTGCACCCTTTCAGCCAGTCTCTCTGCCTCTAAAATCAGGGTTGGACCAGGTACCTTCCTGCCCAAAACACAAGTAGTTGCTATAAAAAAAGGTGCAGTGTTATTGGTACCTACCTTTTGTAACAGTGAATTCCCTTCCCCCTCATGACTTGCCCTCAATTCGCCAGCATTTCCTGAGCACTTACCCTAGTCCCAGGCCTGTGCTGAGCAGGAGGGGACCCCAGCGGTTTGTTAGGATAAAAAGGTCCTCGTGTACTGGGTGAAAGGAGCACGAGGTGGAAACACCCTGGCTCCGGCCCTGCCAGCCTCTGCGGGCAGTGAACTCACCTGGGCAAGTCACTTGCCCGTCTGAGTCCATGTCTCCCCCTGGAAAGTGAAGACCAGGAAACATGGCTCCGACTTCCACAGTCTTGGTGGGGGACTGGGTGGAGAGGCATGCCCAGCTCATAGCCACCAGAGTGTAATGTCCCCTCCATCCTGGCTGCAAGATCTGCAGGCCGCCTGGCCACCGTCGCTCTGCGGAGGGACAGCCAGTACTTTTCCGTGACCCTCCCTTGCCCTTATGGGTTATGGGCAGAGCTGTGAGTCACCACGGCCAGACCCAGACCTGCAGCCATTGTTCTGCCGAGCCTGCTGCTGTGCGCCCAGGTGTGGGGGAGGGCCACAGGCACCTGCTGACCCAGGAATGGGGCCCCCCAGCCCCCCGCGAGCCGGGGACCCCGGTGCCTTGGAAAGGATGGGGAGTGTTTTACAGTAAATTTCAACTCTTTTCTGTCTGCAGGAACTTCCCAGCTGCAAAACCATTCCCCTTCCTTACCTCGTTAGGGCCTCCTCCAGTCCCTCTGTGAGGCGGGAGTGGTCATCCCCATTTCACAGCTGGGCGAAGGCACGCCCTGTACTGTCCCCTCCCTCCTGTCAGGTTTGGGGGTAGAGGGCTGGGATACGGGGTTCTGGGTGGAAGCCCAAGGTGTGAGTCCCAGCCTCTGAGCTGCTCTCTTCTCATCTCCAAACTGGAGGGAGGGTAGTGGCTTCACCCTGGGATCGGGGGCTGGTGGGGGGGTTAAAGGCGCCGTCCCAAAAAGTGCCCGAGCTCCCCTGCGGATGGACCTGGTCGGCTCCACAGCCCTTCCCGCCCCAGCTTCTCTGCCTGGAGTCCTTGCACCACCACGGCATGGCCACACGTTTAAATCTTCCCCTTCCTTCACCGCTCACCTCAGGTGACGGCTTCCCCGTAAAGTCTTATCCGGCCCTCCAGGCCCCCGCACCGCTTACCTGGTCCTCTCAGATGGCCCCTCTGCCACTCGGGGCAAGGTCATGAGCGATTCATCCTCACACCCCCAAGTGCCTGTCCTGCGCAGCACATCCAAGCTGCTGGTGCCTGAACAGATGGCTGATTTCCAACTACTGGGATGAGTTTCTCTTCTGTTTTTAATAGAGTCATGAGAAAGGTTTTAGGGGCAGCTGGCCTTCGCTGAGTCCCTGCTCTATGCCACGGACTCTCTGTGTACTGTTTGGTTGACGTATCGCTCTCAGCTCTGCTGGAAGGTGGCTGATGCCCCCTTCCCAGGTGAGAGACTAGTCTCAAAAGTGTCGTGAGGGTAGCAAGTGCTTACAGAGGGTTTGCCAAGCTTAGCTTCTTCTAAGCTCTTCACATGTGTAAATCATTTAATCCTCCCAACAAGCCCCTCAGGTAGGTTCTCGTATTCCCATTGTATGGATGGGGAAACTGAGGCATGGAGTAGTTCAGTGTCTTGTTCAAGGTCACATAGCCTGGCTGCAGAATCTGCCCTAAGGCCCCTTGCCGACTTGTGGCAGACACCAGACATGAGTGGCTGTACGGGGACCGACTGGCTTGTCACCTTCACCAGCTGCATGTGGTTGGCGTTGCCCTTTGCCAGGGAAACTCAAGGAGCAAGGCCCTTACCTTCTGTCCCATCCTGGCCCAGGACCTCAGGACACTAGACCCAGGCCATGGTTTGTGCAGACCTGGGCTGGCGTGGTGGCGTCAGGAGGCTCTTGGGCCCCTGTTTCCTTCTGGGTCACCTCCGCTGCCCTGGTGTTGGGTTGGTGGTGCTGGTGAGAACAAAGTTGGGGTGCAGTCCCTAGCCACCAGGATCCTCACTCTTCCAGTCATTTCCAGCGTGACCGGAGCCACCCGCTCTGCCCTTTGAGCCGCATTTTCCCTGTAATGCAAGAGGCCAGACTAGATATCATGGGGCACATGCATGCAGTCCCACCTCCAAGCTTGGGTCCCCCGGGCTGAGGGGCCTTGGACGATAGCGCCAGCGATAGTGGGGGAGGTTAGGGCCTCATTCTCACTGATGAGGAACCCATCTCCCCACCTATAAAATGGGTAGCAGGGCAGTAAAGAGGTCCTGCTTCTCCTAGGGGTTCAGTTTGTCCTCGAGGCCGGGGTGTGGCGGAAGGAACGGGTCAGGAATGGGGTCTCCTGCCAACACCCCCTCCTGTGGCCCCCAGGTTTTTGACGCTGGGGAGATGTTCGGGATAATGCAAGTGCAAGAAGTGGAGGAGGATGAGAGTGAGGACGAGGCGGCCCGGGAAGCACGGAAGAAGCCCAACCCAGGCGGCCAGCTCTGCTACAAGGTCATCGTGACCAATGAGAATGGGCTCCAGGCGGCGGACCCCAACAGGTAGGAGCCGTAGGCCGACGCCTTTCACCCGCACCGTGGCCGTCAGGGCCGGGCTCCCTTTTACAAAGGTGTCACCAAGGCCGTGGCCGCTAGGGAGAAGCTGTCGTCGCGAGCACACGTGCTCCTGGGTGCCAGGCGCTGGCCCCTTAGCCCTGAGACAAGGTCCTGTCAGCCCCGACACTGGCGACGCTCCTGCGTTAGTCGTGTTTCATGCTGTCCTGAGAGCAGCGTCCCCCCCACACGCCTCTTAACTGTCCCAGCGGTCCCTCCATGGAGGTGTGACAAGTTCCCGTTTTGCCGATGAGGAAACAATGGGGAAGGACTTGCCTAGGGTCACACAGCTCGTTAAGATCGTGGGTGTCGACCCCAGGGCAGCCTGGACTCGTGAGCCCGGGCTTTTCCAGGGCGCCCGGGCCTCGCCCCGGTCCTGCTGAATCTCAGTCTCTGGGCGGAGCCCTGCGCTTTGCACCCCGGCTTGTGAGGAGTGTGGCCTGACTGGTTCCTCGCGTGAGGGCGCCGAGGCTGGGAGTGGGCCTGGGCCTGGCACGAGGCCACAGGGTAGAAAGGCCAGAGCCGATCCTGGCCCCCAGGCTTCCTGCCTCCCAGGGGCCAAGAGGGGCTGCCCTCCACCAGGAGAGGCCCACAGGCCCCTCGGCCCGACGTCGCCGGAACCCTGAGGGAGAGACTTGCTGGCCTCTGGGGGTTTCCGGGCCCCTGTGACCGTAGCTCCTCCGGGAAGTCTGGCTCCTTCACCAGCCCCTGGTGGGGTGGGAGGGCCCCCACGGGTCATGACAGCAGCCAAGCTCCTCCACCCCCGTGCCCTCCGACTCAGAAGCTTGCAGGCTCCCCTTTCTCGTTAAGTTCAGTACGGCGGACCCGCGCGGGCGCCTGCTCTGCTGCCGCCTGTGCCAGCCATGGGGCTCGGGCCCAGCGGCCACCTCGAGCAGCTCCCGGCCTCTGCCCCCTCCACGCACACCGCCAGGCAGGTTTGGGGAGGGATGGGGCCGGCGTCCTTCCTGCTCCTGGGCCTTTCTTCCCTCCAGACCTCTGTGAGTCCGCCCCACCCCGCCCCCACGGCCAGGCCCCAGCCTCCATCCTCCCCCGCCCCCACCATGTCCAGCAGCCATTGTGTGCGTCTGCCCAGGTCACCCCCAGACGCTCCACTTTGAAGGCCTGGCCGTGTCTCACACGGTCATAAACTCTACGCACGAGGACGGGAATAAATCATTTGTTTCAGGATATGCGAACAAAAAATAACATAAGTGCGGTAATAACTACTGCTGAGCTTGACCCCTAACCTAAGAACCAGAGCGGTGGCTGTGCCTCCCTGTTAGCAGGGCGCCGGGCCAGGGCTGCTTCCCCAGCAGGCAGGACCCCGTGCGCTCAGAGCCTCCGAGTCCAGCAGGGCTTGGACGGTGTCCGGGCAGCCTGGCCTGTGGGCTGGGGGCAGTCATGTCCTTGGGCCTGCAGTGGGGACACCCTGCGCTCCACCACGCTGGTGTGAGAGCCGTGCAGCTGGTCCACCGGGCCCCTGCAGAGAGACCAGACTGTGGACTGCAGGTGTCCGTACACGGGGGGACTTGAAGCCTCTCCCGCAGAAATCCCTGGCGCTTCCCAAGAATTGCCCAGAAGTCCCGGGCAAGCGCGAGTGAGCTCTGAGTGGGGCTCCTTTGCGTGTCTGCCTGCAGGTAGCAAGGTTGGGGGCCGTGGGCCTGCCCTCCAGCAGTTCAAAATCCAGTTGAGGACAGTTAACTGTCGCGGTGATCGCCGTAGCGATCACTGAATACATGAGGATTCAGTGTACGGTCAGCATGCTGTTTTGTCTCATTTGATGCTCACGTCAGCCCGGTGATAGCGGGTAGGGACCGTGTTGCCCTGTTTTAGAAACTGGAAAAGGGAGAGGAACTGTCCCAGGCCCGCATAGCGGGTGGTCGGCAGAGCCAGGACCCCCACCCAGGCCTGGTGCGGCGTCCAGGCCTCAGCCCGGCCTCTTCCTCAGGCGGATCCCGCCTGCTGGCCCTCTTTCCACCCTCCCTTCTTGCCCTGCCTGCGTGGTAGCCTCGCGCTCACCTGTAACCTGTGCCCGCAGCATCTTCCTTATCGACCACGCCTGGACGTGCCGCGTTGCGCACGCCCGCCAGCAGCTGCAGCAGGTGCCCGGGCTGCTGCACCGTATGGCCAACCTGATGGGCATCGAGTTCCACGGCGAGCTGCCCAGCACCGAGGCCGTGGACCTGGTGCTGGAGGAGATGTGGAAGTTCAACCAGACCTACCAGCTGGCCCACGGGGTGAGCGGGCAGCCGGGCCCCAGGGGAGGCAGACAGGCCTTCGCTGCCCTGTGCCGTCAGGGCTAGCGGGAGGCGTCCTCTTACCCCGCAAGCGAGTAGACCCATCTTCTGTGGCCAGTGGAAACTACCCTGGTTCCCCGTGGCTCTGTCACGCGCCTGTTACTCTTTGCCTCGGGCCAGCCGGTGCCGGGGACCCAGGTGTCCATGCGACCTTTGGGCTCACGGTACACAAGCCTCTCCCGGACCCCAGTGACCTGGCTGCCTCTCTCCTGGCCTCTTCTGGTTCCGTCACCCTCCTAAAAGCCCTTAGTGATACCCTGCTGCTGAGGTACCCTGAGTAGAGCTGAGTCCCTTCAGCATATCCTTGGGCTTACATCACCACCCCCGCTCCCCGGCCTCCCCAGGCCCACCCTTACGTTCCAGCCCCTCACCACCTTCAGTCCGGGAAAAGGCAAAAGTTGCTTCTCCTGATCTCAGCTTAGCTGTTGCCTCCTCCAGGAAGCCTTCCCTGAACTCAGAAGTCTCCCCCCTCCTCCGCCTGCACACAGAACCAGACCATCCATGTAGCTACTAGGCTAAGTGCCCTCTTTCCGTACACCTTTGCCACACACGTGATCACACCGCAGCCCGCTGGCCTGTTGTCCTTGTCTGCCAGGGCAGGGCCGCCGGCCCGGAGGCCACAGGTTCAAGGGACTGGAGGCGTGTGTGGTAGGTGCTCCAGGCTCTGAGAGGTGGGCATAGACGGGCCAGTGGTAGGTGTTTGGGGCGGGGATGCGTGGAAAGGCGTGCGGACGGGAGGGGCGGGGAGGCGGAGCAGTGGGCGAGGGTGGCGTGTGCTCTGCCCGCAGACGGCCGAGGAGAAGGTGCCGGTGTGGTACATCATGGACGAGTTCGGCTCGCGCATCCAGCACGCGGACGTGCCCAGCTTCGCCACCGCGCCCTTCTTCTACATGCCCCAGCGGGTGGCCTACACGCTGCTGTGGCCCCTGAGGGACCTGGACACGGGCGGTAAGTCAAAGCCCGCCCACCCCAAGGAAGGGCCGGTGCTTTTCTGCCACTCCCTGACTGCCCGCGTGTCCTGGTGCAGAGGAGGTGACCCGGGACTTTGCCTACGGAGAGGCCGACCCTCTGATCCGGAGGTGCGTGCTGCTGCCCTGGGCGCCCGCCGACCTGCTGGACCTCAGCTCCTCCACGCCCGAGCCAGCCGACGAGCACTACCAGGTGTGGCCTCCAGCCCGACCCCGGGCCCGTTTGCCTGGTGGCTCCTGGACCTTTCTTCACCCGGTCACCACATGTTGCTGAGCACCAGCTGCCGTGGGGGGGAGAGGAGAGTCTGGGGGTGTCTGAGAGACAAGGGGCTCAGAGCCCAGGGAGCAGACGTGAGCTGCCTGGGGCCCAGACCCCGGGGTCCCGATGCTGGGAACCGTCCTTCCCGAGGGTTGAGTAGAGCTGGGGGACTGGAGGTCAGGGCTGCTGTTCCCTGTTTTCAGGGGCTGGGGCTGGGGGACTGTTGTTCCACTTCTTTCCATTTGTTATGAACAACTCATTCAGCCCAGCCCACGCTCAAGGGGAGACGAATGAACTCCGCCTTTCAAAAGGAATGTAGAGGAGTTTATGGACACGTTTTATTTTATTTTATTTGGCTGCGCCGGGCGTTAGTTGCAGCACATGGGATCTTTGTTGCCACTTGTGGGATCTTTAGTTGCAGCATGCGGGCTCTTGTTTGCAGCATGTGGGATCTAGTTCCCTGACCAGGGATCGAACCCAGGCCCCCTGCACTAGGAGCGCGGAGTCTTCACCGGGGACCACCTGGGAAGTCCCTATGGGCATGGTTTAAACCATCACACCGCTTAAGCTCAGAGCAGCGTTTGGGGGCTCCCCGAGGACCAGGTAGCCCCCTCCCAGGACAGGCTGGGCGCCTTCTGGGCTGCTTATGACTTGGAGGAAGCATTTAGAACACTGAGCGGATTTAGGGCAATGTGTACGTTGCTCTTTTGACACAGAGCAGGCTGTCCGGCACCTGAGGGGCCTTGAGCCCCGGAGTCCTGGGATGGGGGTGGTCAGAGGGCTCTGGGCGCTGCGGTGCCTGCGAAGGGCTCTACCTGAGGTCCAGGTGTGCCCCCTGGGATCCCAAAACCCTGATGTACGGGATGGGGAGGCATGTGCTCCTTTCTTTGAAGGTCTGTTTCTACCTCCAGTGTTTTCCTTCTAGGCCATTTTGGAGGAAAACAAGGAGAAGCTGCCACTGGCCATCAAGCCGGCGGTGTATCCCTGCGACCACGTCTTCAAGTGCGTAGCCCACCCTGCCCCCAGCCTGGGCTGAGACTTTGCCTCGGTCCCTTTCCTCATACACGCCTCACAGTCCCCACAACTCCTGGAACAGTGCTCGGTACAGGGCGGCCTCAGTAAGTCCTCTGCCCCCTGGCAGCACAGCAGTGACGGAAACGCCACGGGCGGGGTCTCAGGCTCACAGAGAGAGCGCCCGAGAAGTGAGGGTGAGCTGGGGTGCGCGCGGCCTTTGGAAGCAGAGAGCCGGTGCCAACAGTGACGGTGCTGGGCACCCAGGAGAGCCACCCAGATTGCCAGGGGGGCCGCGCCCAGGTGTCTGCAGGTGTGGGCTGGCAGCTTAACGTAAGGCCGGGCAGGCCAGCAAGCCCAGGCTGGACCCGGGGTGGAAGCAGATGCTCCCTTTTTATGGGTGAGGAAGTGGAGGTCCTGGGTGACGCCCACCAGGCGTCCAGCTGGCTCGGCGGCGGGTCCTGGGTCAGCCAGGGGCAGGTTGGCCTCTGTTTCCAGGGGGAGGCCCTCCCTCTGGCTGCCCACACCTGCTCCAGCTGGAACGGACACCATGCTCCACTGACCCCTTCCCCCAGGTTCTGGGGTCTCCTCCCACTGGCCCGCAGCCTGGCCCTCCTCCCCTTACCTGAGTTCACCGCCTAGCATCCCTCCACCCCCTCAGGTCGGAGGCTGCACGGAGGCCCCCTTAGCCTCGCCCCCTCCCCACAGCTGTGCTCCACGCCCCAAGTGCCCCGTGCCGGCCCCGCCCGAGCAGCCAGCCCCTCGCCTCTCTTCCTCCCTGGATCGCCGTCCAGGGCCAGGCCTCCCTCCCGCCTTGAAACTCCACAGTGTGGCTGCATCCACCACCCCCGGCAGACAGGCTCCCAGGCCCTGTCCTCTCCTCCCCACGGGGCCGGTGTGGAATGAGGCCTTAGCGGAGGCGGAGGCGCGTGTCTCGGCCACACGCTCACCTGCAGGCCCCCGGGGCGCCGGCTCCCTTCTCTGAGGGCAGAGGTCCCAGCGTGTGGACCCGTCCCGTCTCCACGTGGGAGGAGGGAGCCCCTGCCTGACGAAACGCTCGGGTTCTCCTGGTTCGTCCTTGGGAGGAGCGTGAGGTGGCCCTGTGGTGCCATCTCACAGGTGGGGGTCCCGGGGTCGCCAGGGTCCCAGTGGCCCCGTCGCTGGGCAGACAGGCGGAGGCCGTGGGGCGGAGCCCGGCCGCCGACCTCCGCCCGCCCCGCCCCCCCCAGGGTCTACACGGACGTCCAGCAGGTGCTCGGCCACCTCAGCCACCCGCGCTTCACCTTCACCGAGAGCGAGGCGGACGCCCACATCCTCTACCACTTCTCGCACTTAAAGGACTACAGGTGAAGCGCCTCCCAGCCCGGTCCCTGCCGCCGCCCCCGGGGCCCCCGCCCCCGCTGACCGGTGGCACCTGCCTGGGCCCCGCAGAAGGCTGAGCCGGGAGAGGCCCAGCGTGCTGCTGAACCAGTTCCCCTGCGAGAACCTGCTGACGGTGAAGGACTGCCTGGCCTCCGTCGCGCGCCGGGCCGGCGGTCCCGAGGGCCCGGCCTGGCTGCCCCGCACCTTCAACCTGCGCACCGAGCTGCCCCAGTTCGTCAGCTACTTCCAGCAGCGGGAGAGGCGGTGAGGACCCCCGCCCGCCCCCCCGGAGCCGCGGCAGCCGAGACCCTACGCCCATCAGGCTCCCGTGGTCCCCGCCCCCTGGCTGAGCGCCTGCCGTGCGGCGGCCACGGTTCCGGGAGCTGCAGGCTCTGGGTGCACTGCTGCTCGGCGGCGCTTCCTCCCGGAGGGCGGCTCCTCACTCCGAGGCCCGGCCCCTAAGGCCTCCTCTGGGACCCCTCCCTCAGCCCCTGCTCTGCTGCCACAGTACTGGGGGCCCAGGGCCCAGCCTGGTCATGCCCTCTGCTCCCAGGGGCGAGGACAACCACTGGATCTGCAAGCCCTGGAACCTGGCCCGCAGCCTGGACACCCACATCACCAAGAACCTGCACAGCATCATCCGGCACCGCGAGAGCTCCCCCAAGGTGGGCCCCTGGGGCGCCGGGGGGGGGGGCTCTGCGAGGACCTCTGTGGGTAGGTCCCGGCGTCAGCGTTCTTCAGCTCACAGGAGTCTCACCACCCCCACTCCTTCCCCTGCCCTTGCCGGTGGGGGGAAGGGGCTGTGTGACAGTCGGGTGAGAGGAAGGAGCCTCCCTGGGTGTGTCTGAACTGCATTCCCGCGCGCACCGCGCCTCACAGGACCACGCGGCAGGAGGGAGGTGGCCAGGCCAGGGAGCCCCACGGGGCCCTGGACGAAAGCGCTGTAGTGGCATGGGGCCCATCAGTGGGGGAATTGAAGGGCACAAGGTTCTGCACCTGGACAGAGGCCCGAGAGAAAATGCCACTGCGATGACCCTTGTGAAGTTTTCCAGTGGTGGGATGGGGAGTCAGTGGATTTATGGCTGAGAATCTGAATCCAGTTTTCAAAGCTAAAAACTGGTGGCATCTTTTTCTTCAATTAAAGATGAAGATAAAGAACTCATTGCAGCTAAGACACAGGTTTGAAAAGACAGGAAGACGCGTAGTGCAGGGAGCAGGTCCCTTCGTGGCACCAGGACGGGAGGTGGGCTCAGGAGAGAGTGTTCCTCCAGATGCGGTGACAGCACTTGGAGGTCCCACGAGTGGGAGCCACAGCTGGGGAGGTCGGGGTGCTCTGTCCTGGCCCAGGTGTAACAGGCCACCTGTGAGCCTGCATCTGTGTCCTCAGGTTGTCTCCAAATACATTGAAAGTCCCGTCTTGTTCCTCCGAGAAGATGTGGGGAGGGTCAAGTTCGACATCCGCTACATCGTGCTCCTGCGGTCGGTGAAGCCCCTGACGTTGTTCGTCTATGACGTGTTCTGGCTGCGGTTCTCCAACCGGTAACTGGGGAGACTGGGCTGGGGGCTGGGCGACAGGGCCCCTCTTTACTCGGGATGAGAACGCCTGCACAGGGGCTCCTTTACCACCAAGCACCCAGCAGGGACCCCGCTGAGCCTGTTTCTGTTAAATGGCAGTAATTCACCCTGCGTGTGTCACCACCACCTTGTGGAACAGGCACCTGCTCCCTCAGACCACGACGATGTTTACCGGCCTAGTGGGGATCTTCGTGGTTAACCCCTGGCCGGGGGGGGCGGGGGCAGTGTAGGGCCGCCCCACTCTTGGGGGAACCGGCGCCCGGCCAGGGGGCTCTGAGCTTCTGCACGCCCGGGACCCACTCGAGCGTCTGTCCGCTTGTCCTGCAGGCCTTTCGCACTCAACGACCTGGACGACTACGAGAAGCATTTCACTGTCATGAACTACGACCCGGAATTGGTGCTGAAGCAGGTAGGGGCCTGGCGCCGCCTGGGGAGGGGTTCCCGTGGAGGCTGGCCCAGACAGGACCCGACACCCGTCAGCTTGTCTTCCGGCAGCTTGCGTAACAGTCAGGGGAGCTGCCTTCTTGTACCTGCGTCCCCTCCCACAGCTGCCCCCGCAGCTCTGAGGGGCACTTGCTTGGCTCGAGGGGGCCCTTGAGGCTTCCCGGTCCCCTGGCAAGTCTGAGCAGAGCAGGGTCTCAGCCGGGAGGCGCAGGCCGCCTTCTGTTCAGCACCTGCTGAGCATGAGGACGCTGGTAGGGGTGGGGAGGCGCACAGGTTCGCGTCCCACGGCCCCCAGGGCGGCGGCTCTGCTGGCCTGTGACCCTGTCTGGACCCTGGGCCCTCTGTCTTCCCCGTGCTCTCTGGGCACCGCAAGCAAAGGGCGTCAGCACAGCTCCTTTCGAGGTGAGGGCGTGATCCCCCAGCTGGCCAGTGGTGCACCTGGGACAGGTAGGGGAGGCACAGCCTGGGTAGAGGCAGAGGCCGGCTCTGGGTGGAGGCAGAAGGGAAGGAGAAACAGGCCCCCCGACGTGTGGTCCACGAGGTCCTCTTGGACCAGCAGGTTGGTTATGGCTGTTCTGGGCAGACCGGAAGTAGGGCACAGGCACTCTCCCGCCCCGCTCCACACAAGGCCTGCAGGTGGCCTCTGGTCCCGCCTCCCTCGAAGCAGCCACTCCTGAATGTGGGGATTGTGTTTCCGTGGTGATTTGTTAGTAAATGTGCTGCCCCGAGCTCTCACTGTGCCATGTCTGAGAAGTCCTCTAGGGGGCGCTGCGTCGTCCGAGTGGCCAGGCCACGTGCACGGCCGGCAGGGCTGCTGCTGGTCCTTCCTCCTCTTGTCCTGGGCTGTGTTGACAGCTGGTCCCTAGGAGCCCGAGCCCTTGCCGGGGTCCCGGGATGTTGCTGAGCTTGTCTCTGAGGACCTGAGTGCCTTTCCTCTACATAGCAGGTGTCGTCCCGAGGGTCACGTTTCCTCTGAAGCCCCCGCGTGTGGGGATGCGTGTCCAGCAGGGCGAGAACGTTGGGCTTCCATAGGGAGCCCGTCCTGGTCCTCTCTGGGAGAAACCTGAGCTGACGGCCAGCTTGCTCAGGTGTGTTTTGGGTGACGTCTTGGCCTGAGAAGCCCCTGCTGTCCTCAGGCACTTTGAGCCGAGGCCGGGCAGTGAGCTCAGGCCTGGGCCCTGCAGACTTGGGTCCGAGCTCTGCGTCCAGTGACCATCGTGAGACGGACGTGGTGACACGTTGGCCCGGGCCTCCCAATGTTCAGTGCCTCACTGGAGCCTCACGGCAACCGTGCCAAGTGGGTTTGCTGGGCGGGAAGCGTCCCGTTTTACAGATGGAGACACCGAGACTCCGAGGAGTGAATGTGTCCAGAGCTCAGACCCCGTGTCCTGCCTCCCATTTGTGCCCTGCGGGGGTGGAGCTGGAGAGGCTGCTGGCGCCAACCTGGGGCCCCGGCGAGTATCAGGGCTCCACGTGAAAGTGGGGCAGGCCAGGCCTCCCCTGCCCCTGCCCAGAGGAGGCCCCGGGCAGAGCTCGACGGGCCCTGTGTCTGTTGCAGATGCACTACGACGAGTTCGTCCCGGAGTTTGAGAAGCAATACCCAGAATTCCCCTGGAAGAGCGTCCAGGTGAGTCCTGGCAGAGCTGGAGGGGCGGGGCTTGCCTTGTGGACCAGCGTCAGGCGGAGGTGGGGTGGGGGGGTGGGCCTTTGCCTTCTCTGGATGGTCCTGCTCTTCCCACCAGGGCTGGTGAGGGAGACGGTGTGGGCTGAGACCCCTCCTCCCCTCTGGCCTGGGTGGGGTGTTGTGAGGGTTCCTTGGAGGGGGCCTGGCGGGGTATTCAGGACACCCTTGGGACAGCCAGACGGCAAAGGGCTCTGTGTGTGCCAGGAATTGCACACCTGAGGGCACACGGGGACGTGCTTCGAGACACAAGCTGGCCGCCACTTGCTGGAGGGAGCGTTTCGGGATCTGCGCTGCCTGGCTCGGTGCAGAAGGGGCCGTGGGCTCCAGGGCGGGGGACCCAGGCAGCTCTGCAGGAGGTGGATGCCAGGAGTGAGGGAGCAGGGCACAGGTGGCTGTGGCCAGGTCTGGAGTCACAAAGGATGTCGGAGGAGGTGACTTGGCCGTTTGGGGACCAGGACTCAGGAAGGGGCTGTGAACCCCATGTGGAGAGGCTGCCCTGAAGGGCTGGACCCAGTGTCAGCCGTGTGGGCCCCTGACCCTGCCTCCCCCGGCCCCCAGGCTAAAATCCTCCAGGCCTTCACGGAGCTGTTCCAGGTGGCGTGTGCCAGGCCGCCCCCGCTGGGCCTCTGCGACTACCCCTCATCCCGAGCCATGTATGCCATTGACCTCATGCTGAAGTGGGACAGCCGTCCAGATGGTGAGGGGGCTCCCCTGCCCCGTAATCCAAAGTGCCCTCCCCACTTACCCAAAGGTGGTCATTCAGCACTCCCCACCCAGCCCACACGGGGACACAGGGAGGGCATCGCTGCTCCCTCGCCACGGTCAGCACTTGCCTCGAATTAGCCTGAGATCTGGGTCAGAGGAGCCCCACCTTTCGGCGCCACGGCCTGCAGGGCAGAGCACGAGCGGGGAAGGCAGTGGGCGGCAGTGGTGTTGGGAGAGAGCTCACAAGGGGAGGGGCCCCACGTGAAGGGCAGGGGGAGCGGCAGCCCTGGCCGCGCTCCTTCCTTCCAGAGTCCCCGGGATGTGGTGGCTCGTGTCGCTCCTGGGGCTGCAGGTGGCTCCAGGCTTCCCCCTGAGCAAGCAGGCCTCGGGCCGGGCCCCCCAGCCCACCTCCCGGGAGTGAGATGCCCGTGCTTTTGCGCATCAGGGAAGCAAGTGATGCAGCCGCAGCTCCTAGAGGTGAACTTCAACCCAGACTGTGAGCGGGCCTGCAGGTGCCACCCGACCTTCTTCAACGACGTCTTCAGCACCTTGTACCTGGATGAGCCTGACAGCTGCCCCGTCACCCGCCTCGTCTAGGCGCCCGCGGGCCCTGCTGTGGGTGCTCGTGGGCGGATCGCAGCCTCTGTTCCCGGAGCTGCTTCTGCACCGCGCCCCCACCCCCCGCCCCCACTCCTCCTGCCCCCACCCTGTGAGCCGCCGTAGCCCCAGCCTCACACCCTGGCGGCTCGGGACCCCTCCCCCGTCGGTCAGGAGCAGGGCCAGCCGTGCTGCCCCCAGGGCTGAGCGCTAGGCCCCTGCTCGCACCCCCTTACTGCCGTCTGTGTCTGTTTGGTGATTGGTCTCAGCTCAGCCACGGGCTTTATTCCGGAGAGTTCGCTTCCTGGGGTGCTGTGCTTCCAGAGGGCGTTAGTGAAAGGGGTCTGGGGAACACGACACGGTGTTGTCAGAAACGAGCTTCCCTAGGAGCGCCCATGGGAGCCCAGCGGTCAATAGGCCCAGCCTGGCTGCTTCCCACGCTCCACCGCAGGCCCTGTGACAGGCGTCCCCAGGTCCCCCCTAGGAGCCTGCTTCTCAGACCCAACCTTCTCTCCCTTCACCAGCAACCTCCCTTGAAGCTCCGGGGCAGGACAGCCACTGCCTTTGGTTGCTGTTGCCTTTCCGTCTGGCCCCGTGGAGAGGGCCAGATGTAGCACCAGCGCCTCCCTGCCCGCTGGGCACTGCAGTGTTTCCAGCCTCGCCTGAGGGTGGCTGGGACACTCCAGTGAGGGGACTCGGGGACGGGTGTGGGCAGCAGAGCACCAGGCAGTGGGCGGCTGAGAAGGATGCTTCCAGGGAGAACGCCGTCTCCCACCAGCTAGAGTCAGAATGTGGGGTTTTTGTAACTTTTTCATTTATGGGAAGAAAATACAAAATTTTTGTTCTTAATTTTGTTTCTGAAATTCTGAGTCAGTTTCCAGGGTAGTTTGTGTTGCCACAGTGTACCCAGCCCAGCTAACCAGACGGCGGGTGTGACTTTCACGGAGGAGCTGCCTGCAGAGCTTTCATGTGTGTGTACATGTGTGCGTGCGTGTCGTGTGTGTGTGCGTGTGCATGCATGCGTGTGTTGGGAGGTGCTTGTTTCATTCTGAAGCCAAGAGCGATCCTTGTAGCAAAACTGGACTCGACTGCGCCTCCCGCTTCGTGTCTTTCGGGGTGTGTCCACTGTCTCTGCTAACCAGAAGTTCAGCCTGTGTTCTGGAAAACACCCTTTCCTTCGGCCAAGGAGAGGTTCAGAGGGCAGGACAACTCATCTCTGGTTTTCTCCGTGGGAGAGCTGCTGCGTCCTGTCCCCTCCTGGACTTGATTTGTACCGCAATAAAGTACGCCTTCTCTACTCTTGCCTCCCTTCCTCTCTGGGGGCCCTGGAACCACAGCCCTGTGTGGTGTATCAGTTGTTTTCCTTGCTCATTGTCAAAGAAAACCAAAATATCAAGACGTATGCTTTGAGAAACAGAAGAAATGGGATAGTATTTAGGCCTCCAAGTCCCTGTCTTTGTTTGGGCTGCTCTTAACAAAATATCATAAACTGGGTGATTTAAACAACGGAGGTCTCTTTCTCACTGTCCTAGAGGCTGGGATGTCCTAAAGTTGCAGGGGTGGCAGATTTGCTGCCTGAGGTGGGACGCTCTCCCTGGTTCATAATCAGCTGTATTCTCACTGTGTCCTCGTGAGGTGGGAGGAGCGAGGGAGCTTTCTGGGGCCTCTTTTAAAGGCATTAATCCCATACATGGGGGCCCCACCCTCATGACCTAATCACTCACTTCCCAAAAGCCCCACCAACTAACCATCACACTGGGGGGTAGGATTTCAGCATGAATTTGAGGGTATAAATAGGCAATAGTTCCTGACCCAAAGCTTGGTTTCCTAGCACTGGTTCCATTTCAGAATGGGTTGCGGTAGGGACGGATGTGGAGCTGAGGCCTATCTCTGCATCATGACCAACACCCAGGAGCCTCGGTCCCCCTGTGAGCCCTGAATCCGGGCTCGGTGCTTACACCTGGGAGCCTCGGCGATGGAGTTCCCTCCTGCCTGATTCCTCATCCTGGGGGTGGGGATGATAGACTCTGCCCACAGGGCAGCGGGGGATGGTCCGTGGACCTGTCAGCCGGCACAGTGGCTCCCCCTGGTGGTTTTGAAGGTTAAAACGAAAGCAGAGGGCCCCTGACACCCAGGCCAGGGTCCTTCCCGTGCCCCTCAGAACAGGTGCTCACACCAGGCTGTTCATCAGATGCCTCCCATGATGCTCCTACTGGTTCCCAGTGAACTTGGGACCCGGTTGCCCAGTGCAATCCCAGTGGAATCAGCATAGTCACGGATCCGAAGGCCACGTGATCCAGGCTTTCCATAATTATAAATGTGCTTTTCCCCGATTCCAGAGGTCCTTACACCTCTGATCAGTGAAAATCAGACAACCCCCAGGAAGACCATCAAGCTGGGCTTCCAGGGTCCCAGAAGACTCGTTGCTGTGGAGACGGTTCTTATCCCTCTAGATACTTTCTGGTACCCATCTTCACCTGAGTCAGTTTCTCTGGCTTAAGAATTCATCAGAAGCCAGACTCTGACGTTTGGGCTTGACAGGAGAGTCCCACTAGCAGTGATAATTGTACCAAAGTTCGACAGGGCGACACAGAAGAAATCCAAAAGGTGAAGCTTGAGATGCTGACGGTGAAATTTAGAAAACGTCCCCAGTGATGACCTATGGCCAATAAACACGGCAGCACTTTCATGGACACAGAATAGGATCTCTTGCTACAGGAGAGGCAGGCTTTCATCTTGCAGGGTCCAGAGCCCGAACCATAACATCAAAATGTCCGGCAAACAGAGTTGCTGTCGCTTCCCTGCTGACCACCGGCCAGCCGAGCCCTCTTGGGCTGTGTGAACTCTTGCTCGCATCCTTTATGGCTAGTCGGACCGAGAAGGGTTCAGACACACGGATTTAAGGAGATCTCAGTTGAATGAAGCAGCTGCAGGAGAGACGCAGACCAGAAGGACCTGACAGATCTGCGTGCTGTGGATTTTCCCATTAAACCAACACAGAGGGAGGGTGGGAGGGAGGGAGATGCAGGAGGGAAGAGATATGGGAACATATGTATATGTGTAACTGATTCACTTTGTTATAAAGCAGAAACTAACACACCATTGTAAAGCAATTATACCCCAATAAAGATGTTAAAAAAAACCAACACAGAGACTGTCAGAACCCTGAAGTCCCTCGTGGGTGGCGACAGCTCAGAAATGCCATCTAATCATGAAGCACGGGGAGAGCATCGTGAGAAAGTAGCAAACAAAACAGCAAAACGCGCCCTCCTCTCGCCCGTTTTCCTGGGTGTTTCTATGGCCGTGTGTGTTTTTGTGGCCAGGAGAAAGGATGTGGGATGTTGCTAGAGATGAACAAACCCACGAATGTACGGAATGGGAAAAAGGGCTCTGCATGAGCACCACTGAGAAGATTCCAGAAGCCTCAGGTACACTCAATGTGCTAAGTCTGGCAGGCACACGGTGCCCACGATGCTCCACGGAGCACCCCTGACCGTCTCGGAGAACTTTAGAAATAAATTAGTGAAAAGGATGTGCAGAGTCCCCCATCTGACGCTTCTGCTCTAATGAGCATCAGAAGAACTGGGGAGGGGATTCCCGGGTGGGGCAGTGGGTAAGACTCTGCACTCCCAATGCAGGGGGCCCGGGTTCGATCCCTGGTTGGGGAGCTAGATCCCGAATGCTGCAGTGAAGATCCCGCATGCCACAACTAAGACCCAGCATAGCCAAAAATAAATGTTTTTTTTTTTTAAAAGAAGAAGAACTGTGGAGCTGGCCAAGGGCTCAGCTAAGTGCTCGTGGCTACCAAGCTGCTGGATTCCTGAGCACAGTCTGTGGGGCGTGAAATTCCACCAGGGTTGAGTGTGGGCGAAGTGACAGCCACTGAAAGAGCTGCCCCTTCTCTCAGAAGAATGCAGTCAGCTGTCTGCCCATCTCCCGGAGCGTTCCGTACTGTGTGGTCACGTCCGGATGTGAGGACGGAAGAGGCAAGGTGAGAGGGAGGAGCGGCAAAAGCCACCGGCTGCCAAAATGCGTGTGAGCTCTAGATACGGAAATTGTATTTTTACTTAATTTGAATTAACTTATTCAATGACCGAAACCAAACAGACAAGCAACAAAAAGGCCAGCAGCTTGGACCAGCCCTGGTCCTAGGAGTCTGCTGCCGGGCGCAGCACAGGTTGTAGGAACTCAGAGGGCGAGGAGTCGGCGCTCCAGCAGCAGCCTGGGGAAGAGGCTCTGCCCGGCCCCACTCCCAACAGCTGCCCGCACAGGTCATGGGTCCCCCAATTCGAAGCCGGGGGTGACACCTCCAAATCTGGGTGGACCTGGGCCAGGGAGGAGCTGTCTGCTAGGTTGGGGCATGGCCAATACTGCCTCTGACCTCCCCTCCCAGATGGAGTGTTTGCGAGGCTGTCCCTGACGGGGTGAGGCTGGCATGAGTCCCAGCACCCCAGGGACAGGTTGGTCGGTGTCCCCTGCTCTGGGCCCAACCCCATCCTGGCTGAGGCCAGCAGAGGACCACTCTTGGCGCCCGAGCAGAGTCAGGCATTGGACCAGGCAGGCTGTGGGCCTGTGCCCTTCAAGTGGCTGGGTTGGGCTTTCTGGACGTGAGGGAGGTGGGCAGGGCCTCCTTCCTCAGCTGCAGCTATGCCAGTGTCTGCTGCTCCACCCTGGACGGGCCACCTCCGCTCCTGGAAGGGTCCCGAGAATTGTGGCGAAGCCCCGGCCGGGCCCAGCGTCATCTGGATGGTACAACCCGGACGCATCCAGCAAGAGGACGAGCCCCTCGCCCTCCCCACGGCCAAGGGTCCCCCCCAAGTAAAAAGGCCACTGCCAGGAGGTTGAAAAACTTTATTTGGCTTATAAAATTCCACATTCTGACAGCGAGCTTCGAGCAGTGCAGAAAGCACAGGATTCTGTTTCTGGGGTGGGGGCTCGGCCTGGAGCACCTCTGAAACTGCTGGTGACCCCTGGGCTGAGACCGGACACACAGGCAGCCTGGCGGCCAGGAGAGCCCGGGGGCCACCACCACCAGCAACGCCTGACCCGCAGTGGCTGCAGTCCTCGGAGGACGGGGCGCCTTCATTCCGAGAGCCGACGGCCACGGCTGTGGTCCTGGTTGTCCCGCCAGACGCAGTAGTTGAGCGTGGCCGCAAAGGCCAGCCAGGCCAGGTACGGGTAGAGCAGGCAGGCGGCCGGTGGGCTCACCTGGTGCCAGACCACGGCCGTGGCTGCCGCCACTCCACCCATCAGCAGGAGGTCCACCAGGGCCTGCACAGACACAGAGGGACGACAGGGAGGCCTGAGGCTCCACGTACCCATGGGGCTGTGTGTCCCAGCTGCCCACCACCACAATGCCTGAGGGAACTCTCCATCTGCCTCTCAGTGACCTGGCCAAGCCCCTCCCCCTTTTCTGCCTCGGTTTCCTCATCTGTAAAATGGGAACAATTGCCTTCCCTGACTATGTCATGTGTGGGGTGCACAGCACCAGGTGTAATGTGGGTTCTCCTATACCAACGGCCCCTAAACCCATCAGAGCCCCACAAGGCTTCCTGCATTGGAAGAAGAGCAGCTGAGGGGCCCTGGTCCCCTAAGAGCTTCTGAGGAGACGTGAACCAGCAGCCAAGTGCCTCCCCTGCCCCCGCCCTTAGACTCTGACCCTGGGGGTCTGGGATGTGATGCCCCATGTCCCCCAAGGGAGGGGCCGTCTCCAGGGACCAGGGAGACAAGCCAAGGTCACACTTACCCAACCCATTTGTCGGGCACCGAAGAAGAGGGGAGGCCATGCCCAGTTCAGAGCCAGCTGCCCAGCGTAGAGGCCCAGGGGAACCACAGCCTCCTTCGAGAAGCCCCCCAGCTCTTTCCAGATCATGTAGGAGCCATACCTGAAAGAGAGGCTGCCGGTCAGGGCACCAACAGGGAAGAGGCCAGGAGCCTCCCTGCAGGGCTAGAAGCCAAGCTCACCTCTGGGACCACACACTGATGGCTCAGGCATGCCCTGCCACTGACTGCTGTGTGGCCTCAGGGAAGTTGCTTAACCTCTCTGGGCCTTTGTTTCTCACGGGGTTGCTGTGGAGATTCTACTTAATACACTGGCAGTGCGTAGGGCAGTACCTGGCACATGGGACACTCAATAAATATTTGACATTATTATCTTCATCAGTTCTATAAAGGGGGAAGCACATAAGGCATGCAAGTAAACAGGATGGGACTTTTGGGCTGGGCCTTAGAGGATGAGTATGAGTTTGCCAGGGGAGGCAACGAGGATATGCAAAGGCTTAGAGGCATGCACGAGACCCCTGAGTGAGCCTATGTTACTGGTGAAGTCTGGGGGGCACTGGGGAGGTGAAGCAGAAGAAGGCCTGGTCATGGGGCTCTTAGGGCCACAAGGACAACAATAACACCACCAATAATAATAGCTAATGCCCTCCAGCATTTACACACGCAGGCACCGCTCTTTCCGAGCATTAGCTCATTCATTCTCATGGTAACGTCATGAGATGGGCAGTACTACCACTCCCATGTTACAGGTGCAGAAACTGTGGCACAGACAGTCAAAGCGCTAAGGGCTCGTGGCAGGCAATCAGTAGGTGAGTCAGCATTTGAACCCGGGTGGTCTGAGGCCAGAGCCTGGGCTTTTTATTCTGTGAGGGGTTGGACCTTATCTGGGCCACAGGGAGTCTCCACGGGGTTCCACAAGAGAGGTGCCAGACTTATGCTCCATCAGGATGTTGACGGCGGTGGGAGGCCTGGAGGCTGGAGCAAGTTAAGGCAGAAACAGTGGTGCCTGGGCCGGGACGGGGAGGAGAAAGCAGGATACAGGAGGGCCTGGGGCTGGCAGAGGGTGTGGCCCAGGTGACACCCAGGTTTCCAGGACTATCTTACTCCCATCAGAACCCTGGGGCGGACTTCCCTGGTGGCCCAGTGGTTAAGAGTCCACCTGCCAATGCAGGGGACACGGGTTCAATCCCTGGTCCGGGAAGATCCCACATGCCACAGAGCAACCGAGCTAGTGAGCCACAACTACTGAAGCCCGCGTGCCTAGAGCCCGTGCTCCACAACAAGAGAAGCCACCGCAATGAGAAGCCCGCGCCCCGTAAAGGAGAGTAGGCCCCGCTTGACGTAACTAGAGAAAGCCTGCGTGCAGCAACGCAGCCATAAATAAATAAAAATAAAATAAATAAAAAATTTTTTAAATTAAAAAAAAAAAGAACCCTGGGGCATCAGCCTGGTCTCTGCTACCTGCCCTCTGCAGCCCCACCCTGCACTGGGCTGACACGGAACCAGTATGCAGGGAACCTTCCCGAGAAGGGCAGGAAGCCGACCAGCCTCCTGGGTGCGGTTCCCACTGGAGCCACGGGGGGGGGGGGGGGGGGGGGGCGGGGGGGGGCACTCCCCCATCCAGTCCTGCTTTGCCTGGTGGCAGTTCCTGGGTCTAGTCCAGGAAATCCTGTAGGGCCCCGGCTCCAAAGCCCTGTGTCTGTGGGAGGTCCCTTGTCGAATGGGGGGGTCGTGAAAATTAACCGAGACAAAGCCTGTCACCGGGCAGGTGCTCGACAGATGGCTACTATTACTGCTGTTCTTACTGCTACCGACCTTGGCAGCATCCACATGCCCACGTCTGAACTTTGCACACTGAGCCGGCCTCAGCCTGCTGCTGTGAAAACAGCCAGAATGCCAGTACAGGGCTGCCCACCCCTCCCAGGAGGCCCCAGAGGAAAAAGTTCAGTTGTGTAACCAACAGGCCCCATAGTTTTCTCCACCCTCACTTGCCAAACGAGGCCAGGAAGTGGTACCCGCTGCCCCGGGAACACCTGCACAGCTCCCGCTCTGGAGGAGAAGCTCTGCCCTCGGGCCTGGGCCTCGCCCTGCCCTGCCTGCCCCGGCAGGTGGACAGGCCCAGCTGCCAGGCCAGCACCCATGCCCACCTACCCCATGGCCGAGTACAGCGTGCCCCAGATGGGAGCCAGCGTCCAGCGGGGCGGGTGCCACGAGGGCTTCTGCAGACCGGCGTACCAGCGGAGACTCTCCCCGCGGACATAGTGGGAGCCCAGGAAGCCCCCCAGACTGGGCACCAGCGTGAAGCCCACGGCGGGCACCCAGGGCGGGGCCATTGCTGCTGCAGCTGCTGTTCCGGAAAGTTCTGAAAGAGAAGACAGGGCTGGGGTGAGAGGCGGCGATGCTCCAGAGCTGGGGCGGGGCCTCCCCTGGCGCTTCCTGAGGACCTACTGTGCACAAACCCGGGGTGGGTCTGTTACCAGCCCCTCATCACTCATGGCTCAACCAGTCAACTGATGGAACAGCAGGAGGTGCAGAAAAGATGTGTGAGGCTGGGGGGCCAGTGCTGAGTCCGCCCTGCAGCCCCACCCAGCCCAAGGGCCCCAGGGAGTGCGCTTCCACCCCCACCCCCACCCACGAGGCTGCCCTGTCGGCTGCATGTCCACCCCTGCCAGGCTCCTGTGCGCTCTCACCCTCACCCTTGGCCTTGGGTCTCCTGGCAAGTGACCCCTCCTCTCTGCTGCCTCAATCACGGCCAGTTTGGGTCCCCTCCACCAAGAAGGCTGCCCAGCCCCCCTCCCCAGGCGGTATTGTGAGGCCGCCTCGGTCCACACCCTGCGCCTGACGCTCCAATACTTCTCATTCAGTCATTCGTCATTCACGCAACAACAGGTAGCAGACAGAGCTTGGCTCGAATACCCGCTCCCCACCAACATACCGTGGCCTCCGGCAAATGAACAGGACATCAACGTGGCCGACCAGGGTCCAGCCCAGTGTAGGGGGGTCTCTTTGTACATCATCCCACGGGCCCACCCTGAAATCACCTCCCCTTCCCTGTGTTCCAGAGAGGGAAAACAGCCTCCCTGGGGTCACACAGCACTCTGGGGTCAGGCTCTGCCCAGGTCGAAAAGCTGCTGGGCCCTGATGCCCAGGGCCATGGACGTGGTGGGTGGAAAGGGACAGAGTTTAAGGCTGGTGAGGGCCCCTCAGCAGCCCTGAGAGGCTGACGGCGCTCAGGGCAAGGAAGGCCTGGATGCTGTCACCACCACCTCCAGGGCTGGAGCTCCCCAGGCAGGGACAGAGGGGACCCAATCTTCAGGTCTCTCCGTTCTGCTCGTCAAACACTCCCCCTTGCCCAGCAGCCCCCAGGTCTGAGCTGAGGACCTACTAGGCGCCCAGCAGTGCTCAAGGCTCCCGGGGAGCTGAGCTCATTGGGGCTGAGAGTCCAGCCAGACAGCAAGCGGGGCCCTGGGCTGGGGTCGGGGGCCAGCTCTGCCTAACCTGCTGTGGGACCCCAAGCCTATCAGCACCCCCAACTGGGCCTCAGTTTCCCCACCACCAAATGAAGGGGCTGAGCTCCTGCTAACACGCCCTGACTCTAGTTGGAGAAGCCGGGAGTGTCTGTAGGAGATAAGAAGCCACACAGATGGATTACGTTCAGCAAACTTGCAGGATGGCCTGCTGGGGCGGGGGCTGGGCACCCACGGCCGATGGAGCGGAAGAGGCCCAGACCTCAGACAGGGCACCCCGACGCGGGGTCAGAGAGAAGATGGTGCTGGAAGGGCACGGAGCACTTTCTCCCAGGACACGGGAGGGGACTGCGGCGGGGGAGGAGAGAGGCACGAGGCAGACGGGGCAGCAGGTACCCAGAAGAGGCCGTGCGCATCTGGAGGCAGTGGGCAGCCATCGGGGCTTCCGGGTGGAGGGCGAAGGCTGCCCAGGGCAGAAGGAGCAGCGGCTGGCCTGGGGCGGCACGAAGCTCCATGAGGTGCAGAAGCAACCTCAGTGCCCAACACCGGGGGCTGTTAAGGATGGGTCAACCCCCAAGTCCAGCTTGGAGGACTCTTTAGTGATGTGAAAACTGTCCTCAACATAACATTAAGTGCAGAAAGCAGAATATAAAATTGATACAGAACTATGCCAATTTTAGCAAAAAACGGATATGCATTTTAAAAACGGTAACAAGTGCGTGAAGACGTTAGCAGCCATCACCCTCATAAAACAAACACCTCCTGGGGAACGGCTGTGAGCCTGGCCCAGGCCCAGGCCCGACCCAAACACTGTCTTTCTGTCCTCACCCTTTGAGGGTCCCACACCATCTTATCCCACCTGCCGACGGACCCATGGTGCAGAGCGGCGGGGGCGTTTGCCCAGGGCCCCTCCACAAGCAGGTAGCTTGGGAGTCTAAGGCCCACACTCAGCAGAGGGATTTACGACGCTTTGTTATTGCTTTCCGAAATGTCTATAATGAGCATAATTTTAAAAGGAACAGTCGGAGAGTGTCAGGCATCCAGCAGAATCCGGCTCTGCCATCTAGTGACTCTGATTCCTCCCCTCCCTGGGCCTCAGTTTTCTCGCCTGTCGAGTGGGGACAGTGAGCTCATTCCCCACGATCACTGCACAGATGAGCCGTGAGGATGAACACTGCCCAGGGCTGGCTGGTGACAAGTAAAGGTTCCTGTCCTTCTCCCCCCGCCCCTCTCACCCCACTCCCCGGCCCTCTGGTTTCCAGGGTGCACACAAGTGTTCCTGGGGTGGGGGCGAGGGTCTGATCTCACCACAGTACGCAGGCCCACCTCTCCCGGGGCCAGGAGAGCACTGGCCCCGTGCTGCTGCCAGGTGGATGTGGAGCCCTGGGACCCAGCCACCACTGTGTCATCTCGGGGGAGCCCAGGCCACCTCAGCCGGCTTTCTCACCTACGCCATGGGGCACAGCCCTGCTCAGCCTGTTTAATAAATGTGTTGAACCCGCAGCCAAGTGACAGCCCTTCGGCAACCCTAACAAGCTGTGTTCAGTGCCTGAGGGCTCCCCTGGACCGTGACCTGAGCTGGGCAGGTGGGAGGGCTTCACCTCGCACTGACTCTCACACACAGGTAGGGACACGGAGGCCCAGGGGGTCGGGGGCTGAACTGTGCCTTTTCCCAGGAAGGTCCCAATTTATGCCCACTTTGTCCCAAAAGAATGGCCCCCCTCCCTCTCAGCAGTGCTCCTTTTACAGGTGACCAAGGTTAATGCCACCAGTGTAAGACACATGACACGGTTCACAGAGGTGGACACACTCGCTCTGGTATTCGTGCCCCAAACACAAACCCCAGTCCAATCATGAGAAAACGTCACAATCCCAGACGGAGGAACATTCGACCAAATACCTGGCCTGCGCTCTAGCACTCTTGAAAAGGGTCAAGGTCACGAAAGGCAAGGAAAGACGGAGGGAAATGTCACCGACTAAGGACAAATAACAGCTAAACGCAATGTGGGATCCCAGACAGATGGGGTCCTGGGCCAGCTGAGCACGTTAGCAGGGTTACCGGCACGGTGTGAATTTCCTGGTTCCACTAGGGGAAGCTGGGTGAAGGGTACGCAGCAACTCTCTGCACTACCACTGTAACTTTACTGCAAGTCTAAAATTAGTTCAAAATGAAACATTAAAAAGAAAAGAAGGGGCTTCCCTGGTGGAGCAGCGGTTGAGAGTCCGCCTGCCGATGCAGGGGACGTGGGTTCGTGCCCCGGTCCGGGAAGATCCCACATGCCGCGGAGCAGCTGGGCCCGTGAGCCATGGCCGCTGAGCCTGTGCCTCCGGAGCCTGTGCTCCGCAACGGGAGAGGCCACAGCAGTGAGAGGCCCGCGTACCGCAAAAAAAAAAAAAAAAAAAAAAAAAGAAAAGAAGGACCCTGGTTTGGACACTAACACGCACAGTCTCTGCTTCGGTCCCTAAGCCCCACCCCTGACCCACCTGCCATCAAGACCCCTCAGAGTTTGCTGATCATTTATTTGTTTTCTATTTCTTATTGCTTTTGGTTAATGGAAATGAGAGTCATATAACATAAAATGAACCATTTTAAAGTGCACAGGTCAGTGGCATTTGGTACATTTCCCAATGTCGTGCAACCATCTCTACCAAGTTCCACCCCAAAAGACGCCCACCCATCAGCTCACTCCCCGTTCCTCCCTCCCCCGGCCCCTGGCAACCACCATCTGCCTTCCGTCCCTGTGGATTTTCCTTTTCCACACGTTTCACACAAATGGGATCACACCTTATGTGGACTTTGGGGTCCGGCTTCTCTCACTGAGCGTGTGTTTGAGGCTCACCCACGTTGTAGCCTGGGTCCCTACTTCTCCCCACGGCGTTGTGGGCAGGGGCACTCGTGTCACCCTGCCACGGCACCCAGCCGGTGCCCGGGAAATCCCCAGCGTGCCAGCCGACGGGGCTGGAGAGCCCACCACCCTGGTCCCTTGCTGTGCAGAACAAACACACCCAGGAAGAGGTGGTGGCTCTCCCCTCTGCGGTGACAGAGTAAGGCCTGAGCCCACGCTTCTGCTCAGCCTTCCAGGCTGCTGTGTTTATGCACCACTGGGCCAAGGGGATTAAAGGGTCTGCCCAGCCTGAGGGTCAGAAAACAGGTAGGTCAAATGCCCCACAAGGAGAGAGCCCAGGCAAAGAGCTTCCTGGGGCCTCACGGGGACTGCCAGGCTCTTGAATCACCCGATTAGGGGACCCACCAAGCTGAGTCATGCTGGGTGGGGCAGGGCGGGGCAGCTGGCCCAAGCAGGCCTGAGGGAGATCCATCCCGTGATGGGGTTAGGGTTAGGGTTAGGGTTTGGGTTAGAGCCACTCCAGTGGCCGGGAGGGGGCGCAGGGCTCAGGCAGAGACGCAAAGCCACCCACCCGCCCTTCATCTGTTTCCGTCAGAAGGTGACTAAGCGCCCACCTCGGCCCTGCCTGCAGTTCTCTTGGTGAAGCCGAGCCAAAGCTCCTCTCTGGGCCTCGGTTTCCCCTTACATCAGGTGGGTGTAACCTGCCCTGTGTGCCTCGTGGGGCTGTGGGCAGGCTCAAGGGAGGTCCGGATAAACCAGGGGATGTGGGGGTCAGTGCTGGGGACCACTCATGCCTCCAGGAGAAGAAGCCACATGGCGCAGACCCAAGGCTGAGAAAATGTCAGCCGGTTGGTCACCCAACGCTCAGTGGGTGAAAATGCTTCCAAAAGGCCCCGCCCTCAAGGCCTGGGGCCACTGAAACTACGGCCAAGAAGGGCAAAGCAGAGAGCGGAGGCCCTGGGGTCAGGAGACCGTGCAAGGCCTTCGGGAGGGGTGGGGGGCGGAGCCTGGTGCAGGGCCCGGCTGTATTCATCCTGGGTCATCGCGGCTTCACAACAGCCGCAGGGGTGAGGCCAACTGCTTCTCTTCTCAGGCCCCGAGTTCCACATCTCTCGGCCTCCATAGTGGGCTCCACTTTCCAGATGAGGAAACCGAGGCACAGGGAGTCACAGAACTTTCCAGGTCTGGGTGACTCTGAGACTTCCTGAAACACCCCTCCAGCTCCTGATCTGGAAGTCTGCTGGCCTCAGCTCTGGGCCACACAGCCAGTCACAACGATGGGCTGTGTCACCTCCCCTCTTCAGCTTCCTCCTCCATCGTGACAAGGCCCTTAAGCCCTGTCCCAGAAACCTGCGGGGGGCCCAGGGCTCATCTCAGGCCACTCCCACCCCACCTCAGCCATTCCACTCCCTGCCTGGGCGCCAGAGGATCCTCTCAGGACCAACAGCCTCACTCTCCCTCCCCAGCACCAGGGCCAGGGTCCCAGCCCCGCCGAGGCCTCAGGTCCCAGCTGGGCCCGCGGACAGCAGTTTCAGGATCGGAATCCTCCCTGCCCCTGGGGTGAGACTAGGATCTCTCTCCTAGCGATGCTTCACTCCTGGGCCTCTGCGGCCCCGTCTGTGAAGGGGAGGTGGCGGCAGTGGGCCTCGGGAGGAGCTTTCTGTTCTCTGAGGCCTCCCTATAGAAGGTGACAGGAACTGCTGCTCAGAAACAGAACAGAGTTTTGCCGTTTCTCTGGTCCCCACCTCCTGGGCTGTACCCAGCCCCTCCTGGGTCCTATGTCTCCTTCAAGCCACCACCGATGGTCTCAGGGACCTGTTTTAAGGCTCCTTTTTTTTTTTTTAAATGACTCACAGCTAATCGTCTTCATTATAACCTCTGTTAATCTTTTGCATTATGAAAGTATCCAATGTAACAGACAGCAGGTCTGGAAACCCAGCTGGTCTGGGATGGGGTAGGGCTGGGGGTGACAAAGGGGAATCTGCTTTCCGGAGAATGACTATTGAGACAGAGAGCACGCTCAGGCATTGCTTGCACAATCAAAGATAAGTAAAAGAAAATATAAATAAGAGACAGATTCAGAAATGAAGTAATGAAAAGTCAAAGTGTATACGGCACAAAGTACGCTCGCCCCCTGTCAGCACCTCCCCTACCCCCGCTCAGCGATCCACTGTCAGCGGTTTCTGGTTTCTGGCTGAACCAGCTGGACACCATTCAGTCATGGCCAGGCAGACACACACACACACACACACACACACACACACACACACACACATTCCAGGCACACACTCCTCTGGGCATGCACTGTGGAGGAAGCAGGGCTTTGAAATCAGACCACGAGCATTTGAACCCCAGCTGCATTGCTCTGTGCCCCTGGGCAGTTTCTTGGGTGAGCGTCAGTTTCCCCCCAGTTCAGAGACTCCCTTGGAGGCCCAGGGCTCTGTCTGAGGCTCCCAATGCGGAAGCTGAGCAGCCTGTCTCCTTGCTCCCCGAAGAGCCTTTCTCCTCAGCCCCTTTCCCGACCAGTGGACAAGAGATACTGCTTCCTGGGAGCGGCCCCTGGCCTCCCGCTGCCCTGTGTCGGGCTCCCCACGCCACTCCCCAGAGAGATACTGGGGCCTTCGGCCCACATCCAAGCAGCCTGGCCTTTGGGCCGTGGGCCTGCTGTGCACCAGGCACTCTGGGCCGTGCTCCTCGTACACAGCCTCATCCTTGGCCGTGACCCTTTGGGACACCCTCAGTTACACATCCTTAGGGGAGGCTCGAGTCCTGCCCCTGCCCCTGCCGTCCACCCTGCAGCATGTGGCTGGTACCAGGTACCATCGTGCCCTAGCAGGCCAGCCCGAGAGGCTCCCAATCCGGGCCAGGCCACAGGCCTCGGCAAGGCTGGCTCTGGCACTCAGCCATGTGTTCACAGCTGGAAGCCCCCCTGTAAGCAGATAGGGTCGAGTGCCCCCCAAGGAAGAGAACCGTGCATGGCTTTCTTGACACAAGAGAAGCCATTTTAGGCCTAAGCCGTTTTGTGATCGAAGCCTGGCCACAGGGCTTGCCCTTGAACAGGCCTCTAATAATCTTAAGGGAATGAAAGAACAGACAACTGTTATCAGGCAAGAGAAATAACAATAGCAAAGATAATAAGTCAGTTGTAAAGACTCCCAGTTCTGTCTCAGTGGTAAAGGTTACCCCGAAACACGTTTCTGAGCTGTTTTGCAGAATTTAAACACATCTCCCTACCCTCACCCCAAGTGCTCAGCTACCAGATCAGCTGGAACCTAAGGGACAAGAAGCTGACCTTTGCTGACCCGTCGTAACTTCAATCAACTAAAGCTTGGACTCTATAGACCTCTGCCCCAATTCTATGTTGAATTCTCCTCTGCTCAAGCCCCTTCATGAATATGCAGCTTAAAACTTCCCCAGTTTGGCTGTTTGGGGAGACACTTCTTTGGGAAAGCTCCGAGGCGCCCTCCTTACTTGTTGGAAGGAATAAATCCTGCTTGCTTGTGCCTTTTGGACCCAGTTTTCCGGGAACAACACGACCCCTCCCACCTGGGCTCCCAGCTCCTTTGCAGGAGTGGCAGGGGACAGGCAAGTCCCAGCGGATGCCCAGCCCACACCGGGACGTGTAGGTTACAGTGCATCTGAGCACTTGACGGGGATCTAGGGACCCGGTCCTAAGGCTC
This sequence comes from Lagenorhynchus albirostris, assembly GCF_949774975.1. Taxonomy (NCBI): domain Eukaryota; kingdom Metazoa; phylum Chordata; class Mammalia; order Artiodactyla; family Delphinidae; genus Lagenorhynchus; species Lagenorhynchus albirostris. The sequence goes on from NC_083105.1 coordinate 6,420,682, forward strand.
CGCGGGGCCTTCACTGGCTTTGGACAAATAACTTCCCCTTCTCTGGCCTGGGTTTCCTCCCTAGAAATGGGTTGTCTCAAGTGGATCAGGAGCCCGAGGTCTCCCAGGCACTTTGTGATCCTCAAGGTATCCCGCTCCTCCACTCCCGCCCTCTGCCGGCCGCGGCTGCTCAACTACCGGATTGGGCGGGAAGCGGGGGTGTCTGGTCCCTCCCGCGGCTCCGCTTCCCGCGGGACCCGAGGGCCCAGCGGGGTGCGGCGGGGCGGGGGTGCCCAAGTTCCCCCTTCCGCGCCCCCAATCCCGCCGGAACCCGGCCGCGCAGGAGCGCCGACCGCTGAGGCCAGGGCCGGGGGGAGGGGTGTCACCGCCCCCCTCCCGCCGGCCGACCCAATGGCCGGGTCCCTAGTGCTGCCCCCCGGCCGCCCCCTGGGTCCCCGCCACCTCCCGCCGCAGTTTCCCCTCGGGCCCCGCGCCGGCGGGCGGGCGCTGTCGTGGGTCGCTGCCGCACGGGGCCCCCTTCCCGCCGCCCCTTCGAAGCCCCGAACCCACTCACCGGCGACGACGACTCGCTAGGGGAACGGCACTGCGCGGCGGGAGGTGGGGGCCGGGCCCGGACCCGGACCCGCCCGCGAGGCCCCGCCCACCCCGGCCCCGCCCGGCTTGGCTGGAAACCCGGGCGGCGGCCGCCGACAACCTCGCGGCTTGGGGCGCTCCCTCCTCTGGCCGCCCTGCCAGAAAGACGCGCCTCCGCCTCCCCCGGGCACGAGCGCGCCTCCCGGCCGCTTCTCCTTCCCACCGTGACCGCCCCGCCGCGCAGACACTGCCGGCTCTGCGGGCAGGTCGCGTCTCTTCCTGTGCCTCATTTCTCCTATCTGTAAAGTGGGCCGATAGAGATCACCGATCTCAGAGAGGGCAATTACGTCGCCTGACGGCAGAGCCCTGAACATCCTTCTACACAGCAACCCTGGCCACCATCTCCGGAGGAGAGCCCCAGTTCCTTTAGCTGTTGCCCCAGGACAGGAGGCAGCCCTGGCCCAGCCTCTCTGCGGCTGGCTCCCTCCGCCTCCATCTCCTCATCGGTAAAATGGGCACAGCATGGTGGGACTAAGGAGGATGCTACATGGTAATGCAGGAGACCACAGGCGCTTGGCATTCAGTGACCATCACAGCCCAGAGGTGGCCTCCAGTTGGCCAGGGTCACCCTGATGGGACAGCGTGTCCAGGCCCAGGCCTTGAGCACTTCACCGCCTCATCGGCATGCACTGCTTTATTACTGCAGCCCAGGGCCTGTCACTGCCCCCTTGACTAACTTGGCCTGGCGGGGCCCGCAGACTGCCAGAACCACAACTGCCCGAACTGGACACTTGGGGTGGGGGTCGGGAGGCCCAGGTGAACCCTGCCTGCTGCTCCTGGGCTGAAGTCTGACTTCCCGAGGCCCTGCCTTTTTTGCTTTCATGGACCTCTTCTACCTTTGACTGCGTTTGTATAAAGGCAGGTATAATCCAGGCTGGGTTCTTTTCACGTTTTTCTTCTGATTTTAAAAGAAATGAAAATATTTTCCTGGATCCCTCAAGGTACCACGGGCCCACACGTTGTGGCTACTGTTCCTCATGAAGTTGGTCTGGCCACGCCTCCCAGCAAGCGGCCAGCCCTCACCCGCTTCCTGTAAGGAGGTGCCCAGTGGCTCGGCTGAGAGGCAAACCCGCCTGCCCCGGAAGACCCGGGGCGGGGAGGCAATGCAGCTTCCCTCCCGCCTCTCCCCTCCTGCTTGCAGGGCTCAAGGCCCACGGGGCATCCTGGGAGGCAGCGATTTCTGGTCCCAAATACTTGCTGGGCACCAGGGCCCGGTGCAGGGGGCGGGCAGAGAAGAAACACACTAGGCCCGCCCTTTTCACGGGTGAGCCCCTGCAGTTCAGAGGGCCAGTGGCTGCCATAGGGATTAACACTGCAGGTCTAGATGAGATGTGGATGCCCCTCCTGGGGTGCTGGGAAGCCTCCCGTTACTTGTGCCCCCCTCTGCCCAACCCCACACACCCCACCTAAGCCTGGGGCAGCGGCCATCATCCTCCCTAGCTGGCCCCCAGGGAGCCCCTTCCATGCCCCTCCTCTGCTCCCTTAGGATACAGTCCAAGCCTTTTACCCGGCACTCAAGGCCCTGACTACCTGACCCTATCCCACCTCCGTGCCTTTGCATACACTGTTCCCCCTGCACAGAGGATCCTTCACTCCCACCCTGGGCAACTCCACGTGTCCAAGTCTGACTGCTCCCCAGTGTCACCCCAGGAAGCTCTTCCAGAACGCTGACTCTGTACCACCCCCACTCTAATCGGGCAGTGACCTCTGAACTTCACAGCACTGAGCATAGGAGCCTCTCCTGGGCATTTGGCACGTGCCAACCTCAAGGGATGTATATATTGAGCACCACAGGTTGCCCAGCTCTGGGCTCAACCCTGGAGGGTACAACACAAACAAACCCAGCCCCCGGCCTCAGTCAATCGAGGAAGGAGACATGGAAAACACCCTCCCAATCCCCAGAGGATACTCAGAGAGGTGACAAGGTCACACAGCTTGTCAGTGATGCAGTCAGGATTTATACCCCTGCAGTCCAGGGCCTGAGCTCTTAACTATTGTGTCATTCATTAGGCTTCTCAATTCTAAGTGTGATTTGAGTACAGTATTTTCTTATATTTTGTGTGTTTACTTTCTTACATGAATAATTCATATTTATTGTAAGGAAATTGGAAAATACAGGCAAAAAGAAAAAAGTCACCCACTCTCCCATTACCCAAGCACAGTCAACACTGTGAGTTTTTCTATGCCTTTTTCTAAGCATGTGCACGTTTCTTTACAAGAATGCCTTCATGAAATAATTGGTTTTGTAATTTGTTTTCTTCCCCTTACAATAAATCAGAAACCTCTTTCTACATTATCAAAACTTTGCCTACATTTAACACGTGTGCGCTTTAGAATAATAACAAGATGCCGTCTGTCCACCCCCAGGTTAATAAGAAGAAGATTCCCAGGGCCCTAGGAACCTCCTGGCGCTCTCTCTGGGGATTGCTCCTGCCACTCCAGAGGTCACCTCTGTCTTGACTTTTGGGTTAAACACGCCCTTACTTCCTTTAGAGTTTTATTAAGACCCTTAGGTATGTCTCCCTGAGCCCTATATTGTTTCGCTTCAAACAGCTGATGGGCAGCATGCAGCTGGCTGGAGAGAGTGGACACGATGGCCGGGGCAGAGGAAGACCCCTACGAAGGTGAAACTGAACTGAACCGCTGGGGCACATACTGGCCTCAGCCTCCCTGAGCATTGACAGGAGTCCCTCTGGGGCAGCCGGTGGGCAAGGCTGGGTGTGCAGCTCCCCTGTCGGCACATCCCGCCAGGCTGTGGTGTGGACATTCAATATGAAATAGAGGCATGGGCTGTGTGTCTTCTTGCTTCTGAGCTCACTGCACCTGTGTCCAGACCTCAGGAGCGGGGGTGGACACTTCCGTGAGACGGAACAGTGTCCTTCACTGAGCCAGGCAGCAGAACATGGAAGGGAGAACAGGGTCTCATCAGCCTGTGATCAAGACAGCCAAATGTGGACGGGAATCTAGGCCAGGCTCACCAGACATTTCAGTTCCTAAACAGGCAGGACAGTGACAGGTGGCAACTTGGTGATGACAGCCCTCTGTGCATCTCTGATGTACCGGCTGCTCGAAGGCCTGGTGCACAGGTCATCCTGGGATCTCTCTTCACCACCAGCCTGGGGGTGGCCTTGACCCCTCTGTGGTAGCTGGCTTCTCATTTCCTGGACAGCACATCTCGCCCTTCCTGGTCCCCCTGTGTTGGCGATGAGCCCATCCTCCAAGAATGCAGTCTTTTTTTTTTTTTTTAATGTATTTTTTTTGACTGCGTTGGGTCTTCGTTGCTGCGCGTGAGCTTTCTCTAGTTGCGGTGAGCGGGGTCTACTTTTCATTGCGGTGCGGGCTTCTCTTGCTGCGCAGCACGGGCTCTAGGCGCGTGGGCTTCAGTAGTTGTGGCGTGTGGGCTTAGTTGCTCCGCAGCACATGGGATCTTCCCGGACCAGGGCTCGAACCCATGTCCCCTGCACTGGCAGGCGGATTCCTAACCACTGCGCCACCAGGGAAGTCCCCAAGGATGCAGTCTTAAGAAAGGCTACATAGGCGGTATCTTTTTTGAGATCTTGCGCTCTGTCCTGTGGTTGACTGATGTTTGACTGAGTAAAAATTCAAAGTCGGAAATCATGGTCCTTCAGCATCACAGAGACACGCTGTTTTCCAGCTGCCATGGTGGCGATAAGCAGACTGAAGCCATTCTGTGTTCTGAGCCTTTGTGTGTAACCCCCTTTGTTCTTCCTGGAAGATTTTAAGCTTTTCATCCCCAGAGTCCTGGAATTCCATGCTGATATTCCTCGATGTGGGTCTAATTTCATCCAATGTTCCAGCTCTCAGGAAACTCATATCTTTTATTTTTCAGAAACTGGATTTTTAGAGGGGATGATTTCCTTCCCTCCATTTGCTCGCTTCTCTTTCTGGAATCCCTATTACTCAGAATCCTGGACTTCCTGGGCTTGTCTTCTAACTTCCCTTCCTCTCCTGCTTCTCATGGTTTGCTTTCTTCTTTTTCTGTAAACTTCTGTGACGTTTCCTCAACTTTCTCTTCTTGGCCCTCTACTGATTTTTTAAAATTCAGCTATCCTATTTTCTTATTTCCAAGGGATTTTTGTTGTTGTTGTTTTCTCAAGGTTCTTTTTTTAAAAAAAATAACTTCCTGGACTTCCCTGGTGGTCCAGTGGTTAAGACTCCATGCTCCCACTGCAGGGGACACAGGTTCAATCCCTGGTTGGGGAAGATCTGGAATGCAGCACAGCATGACCAAAAAAAAAAAAAAAAAAACTATAAAAAAAAATTAAAACTTCCTGTACATTTTTCACTGATGCAATGTCTTCTCTTACCTCTCAACTATCAAGGATAATTTTCTTAAAACAATTATTTTCTTCTCTCATCATAGTCTCTGATTCCTATGCATTGTAGTTATTTTATTTTCTTTTTTTCTGTATGTAAGAGGCTTTCCTCAGATGCTTGGGAATCTTTGCCTGGCTGCTCATGATAAGAAGAAAAAAGGAAAATAAGTCTTTGGATGGTATTTGTTGAATTAGCTTCACTGTAAGTTGAACTTGTTGGTCATTTGTCTGGTAACTTCCTGGACTGTCAATATCTTCAGCATTTTCCTCTTGTACTGGTCAGATTCCCCAAGGCCCTCCAGTTCTTGCCTGGAGGGTAGGGGTCTGGCGGCACGTTTCTGGGAGCATGGGAGGAGATCTCTGCATTCAGCAGTCAGTATCCACCTGTTTCAGCAGAGAACCCACATTCACCATGATCCTTGGCCTGCCCAGCCCTTTCCAGAGCTAAGCATTTGCCAGAATGAGGGAGGGGTATCACCCAGGGGCTAAAGAGAGGGAAGACATCTAAAGATCTAACTGTTCTTCAAAGACACCTTCAAATAGTTCTCTTAATTTCAGCCTTTTTTTTTTTTTTTTTTTTTTTTTTTTGCGGTACGCACGCCTCTCACTGTTGTGGTCTCTACCGTTGCGGAGCACAGGCTCCGGATGCGCAGGCTCAGCGGCCACAGCTCACGGGCCCAGCCGCTCCGCGGCATGTGGGATCTTACCGCACCGGGGCACGAACCCGTGTTCCCTGCATCGGCAGGCGGACTCTCAACCACTGCGCCACCAGGGAAGTCCAGTTTCAGCCTTTTTTAACCCTTAGATCTAGAAGTGCCTAGGGCTACCAGTTCCTAAGCATTTAAGGATTCTGTTGTATGAATAAGGGTTGGTTCTCAGCCTTCGGCCGTCTGGAGTCTGCTGAACCAGATAATACTGTTCATCCTGGTCTCCAGCTTGAAGAGATTCTGTTGCTGTTCCTGTTCTCCCTGTCCTTGTGTTTTATGTCTTTAAAAGATTCCTTTCCTCTGGGTTTATGTGCTTCTGGAGGCAGCGTGTGCTCTGTTCATATCTTAACCTGAAAACCTCCTCCATATCTTTTATCACCACAGCATTGTATAGATTTGCCATCATTTATTTAACTAATCTCCTCTTGCTGGATATGCACCTCATTTCCTCCTTTTCCGTGTCAAAAGCAAGGCTGCTGCGGATGACCTGAGAGCTCATCTGATTCTTTTCTCAGGACAAGCTCACTGTAGTAGACTTGATGATATAAGTCTGATCTCGGAGAGACAGCAGTGAGCAGTCCTGAAGAGAGATTGTAGTTCCCTGCCCAGGAGTCGAACCTGGATAGCCTAGATGAAAACCAGGAATCGTAGCTGCTAGACCACGAGGGGCTAGAGACTAGAAGCAAAGGGGCCCTAGCTCTTTCCCCCATTTTAAAGCAAGAGTGTTTCAAGGAGGCAAAAACTGTAAAATCAGGTACAAAGTTTATTATTAGAGACACAGCATAACATGTGGGAGAGCACACAGACAAACAGTTTGTTTAAGACAGAAGCAGGGCAGAAATACACACCTGGAGGGAAAGGCTACCAGCCTCCTCTCTAATGAGGGGGGCCAGTAAGTCAGAAGCTAGCCAGAAATATGCCCACAGAGAGGAGTGTGGGAGTCCTGAATGAGGAGCTCAGTAAAGAGGTGATTTAAATCACGTATATAGGACAGTTCTTCGGGTCTTGGTTTACATTTGGCCAATTATCTCGTTTCTTTTGTCACAGCTGATGGGTCCCAGGACCCTCCCCAACATGCATGTGCAACATTTTGCTAAGATGGATCCCACTGCAGAGGCCTTCTAGCTGGGTGTATGTCCACACATACCGTGGGGGGGCGGCTGCTCCCTTTCTGACCCCCAAGGAGCCTTCCTGCGCATGTGCAGACAGGGAAGTTTTTATTGACCTCAGGAGTGGGCGCCTTATCTCTTTACCTTAGCAGAGCTCAGCTTCTGCCACTAGCTTTGTCCTTGGAGTGCCTGGGTGAGAACAAAGCTTCAATTTTACTCCACTTGACAAACCCCAGTTGTGCAGCCCAGCGGCCCATCTATCTCCTACCTCAGGTCTACCTAGATCTTCCTCATTCTGAGGTGTGGAGTGAGCTTCTGTGTGTGTGTGTGTGTGTGTGTGTGTGTGTGTGTGTGTGTGTGTGTGTGTGTCCTGCGCTCCTTAGAAGAGGCTGGCAGGGAATGAAAGAGGAGCAGGGGGCGTAAAGGGATGTAGTTAGAGATGAGGTCAGAATTAGACTCTCTCTGACCCAGCCTTGCACCCCCAATTTCCAGTCCTCCTTTTGTCACTAACCACCTGTCTTTGAGCCCTTGTCTACTCATGTGTAAACTAAGGATAATAATAGCACCTATTCGTCACAGCGTTGCTGTGAGGAATTAAACAGACTAATGTCTGAAAAATATCCAGGGCTTTGTTCAACGGGACAAGTATTAATTGAACGATTATTTTGTGCCTGGCACCGTGTCTGGTTTGTAGGAAACATTAAAGAGGACAGTGCTGGGAAAATCAGATGCAAGAAAGAATGTGGAAGCGTTTCAAGTACTTTTCCCATGCTAGGTTGAATATTACCTTGCATTGAGTTGTTTACTTAATAAATATGTTTGAGGGCTCATTGTGGTGCGGTGTCGTGTTTTATTTTTTCCTGCGGAGGTTTAGGTAAGCGTGTGGATCAGCCGGCGCACAGCCGACAGTTTCAGAGCAGGGACGGAATCGGTAACAGCGGAACCTTTCTTCCCCGCCCAGCGGTGCCTCTGCCCGCCGGCAGGAAATGCGTCAAGGACCGCGCCGCGCTGCGCAGCGCCGCCGCAGTCGGGCCTCGGTCGCCCTGGTAACGCGCGTGGGGCCGGTTCCTCAGCATGAACGTACGGGTTGCGCGGGCTGCGTGGGCCTGGGGCCGGGGCGTGAGCTGTCGCCGCGGCGCCTCGAGCTTCCTGCTGCCTCCCCCGGGCGCGGTGGACGTGGAGGAGCTGCTGCGAGATGCGACAGCGGCGGAGGAAGGGCCCCGGGAGGCCTCGGTGCGGCGGTTGCCGGGCCAGTGCTCGGTGCTACTCTTCCCCGGCCAGGGCAGCCAGGTGGTGGGCATGGGCCGCGGTCTGCTCCGCTACCCGCGCGTCCGCGAGCTCTACGCCGCCGCCCACCGCGTGCTGGGCTACGACTTGCTGGAGCTGAGCCTGCATGGGCCGCAGGAGGCCCTGGACCGCACCGTACACTGCCAGCCCGCCGTTTTCGTGGCTTCGCTGGCCGCCGTCGAGAAACTGCATCACCTGCAGCCCGCGGTGAGGCCCGAGGCCCGGTGGCAGGCCGGGGAGAATGGGCTCTGCCCGAGCTCTCACAGCTAGGTCGCGGTCCAGCCGAGGCTCCAGCCTGCCAGGCCGGCGTGCTCCAACGTCTGATCTGTTCGGCAGATCCTTACTGAGTTCCCACCGTGCCGGGCACTGTTGTAGGCCCAGGGGATACAGCCTACAACAAACAAAACAAGGATCCCTGCACCTGGGGCGCTTGCATGTTAGGGCAAGGAGATAGATAATAGAGAATAAATATGCTATGTAAATTACGTAGTGTGTTAAAGATAAGTGTTTCAGAAAGAAAAATAGAGCAGGGAAAGGGGCCAGGGAGTGGAGGGCCGGGTTGCGATTTTAAATGACCCTTAATCATTTAATTAATTACTAAATGATTTTAGAAGGATTAAGCTTCACCCTTAAAGGAAGGGTCATTGAGAAGGTGATATCTGAAAGTATCAGTTCACTTGAAGTTGTGAAATGATTGCTATTAATATTTATCATCACAACAGTAAATGTTAAGCTCATACTTTACCCCCATTTCATCCTCACAACAGCCTTGTGAGGTAAGTACTGTTACTTAGTGGGTAAGGAAAGAAGACTCAGAGATATTAAAGGAATTAGTTTAAGTGGTCATGTCGAGTCATGATAATAACATTCATCCAGTGCCTGTCCTGGGCCAGGTCTGTGCTGAGCGACTTAGGGGTGTTATCTCCATGTAATTCTCTCAGCAGCCCTGTGAGGTCGGTCCTGCTGCTCTCCCCATTTCACAGATGAGATAACTGAGGCGCAGACGTTAGGGAACTCTCCCAGGCTAAAAATCAAATCCAGAGGTGACTCTAAAGGTCATGCTCTTAACTTCTGTACTTAGCGTCCTCTGTCTCCATCAGCCTGAGGGGCAGCACCAGGGCAGAAGCAAGAGAATCCAGAGCCCTGGGTTGGCATCACAGCTCAACCAAGGAGTCCGCCAGTAGGCTTTAACTTGCCTTGCCAGTTAAAGTTCCTCATCAGTAAAGGGCTGGATCAGTGATAGTCAAGGCCACTTCTGTGTGTTGTCTTCTAGCTGGAGCACCAGGCCAGCAGAACCTGGCTCACTGAACTGCTGAACCCCTGTCAGCTTGAAAGTGCAGAGCCCCGGACTGAACTCGCCTGAGAACTTGGCCTCATGTTCTTCTGCATGTGTCGCTGCAGGTTATTGAGAACTGTGTTGCTGCTGCTGGATTCAGTGTGGGAGAATTTGCAGCCCTAGTGTTTGCTGGAGCCATGGAATTTTGTGAAGGTACATAGGAAGAGGTTTTTTTTTTTTTTTTTAAATATTTATTTATTTGGCTACATCGAGTCTTAGTTGTGGCATGGGGGATCTTTCGTTGCGGAGCGTGGGCTCCAGAGCGCATGGGCTTAGTTGCCCTGTGGCATGTGGGATCTTAGTTCTGTGACCAGGGATCGAACGCACGTCCCTGCATTGGAAGGCGGATTCTTAACCATTAGAACACCAGAGAAGTCCCAAGGTTCGGTTTTATGCATGGGGTATTGTCTTGCTGGGCTTACTGAGGACAAGGGGCACTACCAAAAATAATTCTGGACCTACTCAGGGGTAATAGAGAAGGGAGCCATGGGTGGGGGTGACAATGGGACCTGAGGACCAGACTTCACCTTGATTCCCTTTTAAGCTTGAAGGGTTCATCAGGGAATTTCTTTCTTCTTGTAGTCTTGTGAAATCTTCTTGCTTTAGTGTCTCCCACTACTTATGTGCATTCTTAGTCCACTCGTGTACTTCCAGTGCCTGTTGTGTGGGAGATCATCAATAGATTCTCATTAAGTGAAAAAGAATAAATCAGTGTTTGATCTTGAGCCATATCAGTTCCACTTCTTAAGATTTTTGTGTATAAACATGTAAACATTTTTGCTTATAGCTAAATACAAAGGACTTGAATAGACATTTCTCCAAAGAAGATATACGAAGGACCAATAAGCACATGAAAAGATGTGCAACATCACCAATCATTAGGGAAATGCAAATCAAAACCGCAGTGGGGTACCACTTCATACCCACTGGGGTGGCCTTAATTTAAAAACCAAAAGAGGAAAATAATAAGTGTTGACAAGGATGTAGGAACCTCACACATTGTTGGTGAAATGTAAAGTGGTGCAGCCATTGTGGAAAACAATTTGGTGGTTCCTCAAGTTAAGCATAGAATTACCATGTGACCCAGTAGTTCTACTCACAGGTCTATACCTAAGAAATGAAAACATATGTCCACACAGAAAAACTTGTACACAGATGTTTATAACAGCATTAGTCATAATAGCCAAAAGGTGGGAATGATCCAAATGTCCATAACCAGATGAATGGATAAACAAATTGTAGTCGATCCATCCAGTGGAATATTATTCAGCCATAAAAAGAAATGAAATACTCATGTTGCAGTGTGGATGAACATCAAAAACATGCTAAGTGAAAGAAGCCAGACACAAAAATCACATATTTTTATATGAAATGTGCAGAATACATAAATCCAGAGAGACAACAGATTAGAGGTTACCGGGGATGGAGGGAAGGAGAAATGAGGTGTTTTATGGGCTGATGGAAAGTTTTGAAACTAGAGCTGGTGGTTGTACAACATGAACAAAACAAATACCACTGAATTATACACTTGAAACTGGTTATATTTTATGTGAAATTCACCTCATTGTTTTTTAAAAAAGCATTATAGGAAGGAAGCATTATCAAGGAAGTGGAAAAAAAATTTCATATTTCCACATCCTAATAAAACTGTTTTATACAAATGCAGTTTTATGTGTATGTAATTTGCAGGATTATTGACATTCTGTGTTTTTTCACTTGACAATTTGCATAGTTATTTAATGCCTGCCTGGGAGGGTTTCCACGTTCCTGTGGGTTCTCTCCTGCCTGTTAACACAGGCTTTTAATGTATTTGCTCCACAGTTCTGCTTGTGTAAGGGCTAAAAGTCCAGTCCAGTACATAATACGGTGCCGGGTGAACGAAGGTGTGTTAGAGAGAAAGGGTGCAGGGTTTGTTCCTCAGACTTCGTTGTCCCATCAAACCCTGGATTGGTCCCTTAACCGCTCCTTGGTCTGGCCCAGGACCAGGATGATAGCTGTCCAGTAATTGCAGTCCATTCTTTTTTGTTTTGTTTTTAAATTTTATTGAAGTATAGTTGATTTACAATGTTGTGCTAATTTCTGCTGTACAGAAAAGTGATTCAGTTATACATATATGCTTTTTCATATTCTTTTCCATTATGGTTTATCACAGGATATTGGATGTATATCCCTGTGCTCTACAGTAGGACCTTGTTGTTTATCCTGTATATAATAGTTTGCATGTGCTAATCCCCAACTCCCAATCCTTCCCCCCACCACGTTCCCTCCCCCTTGGCAGCCACGAGTCTGTTCTCTATATCTCAGTCTGTTTCTGTTTCGTAGATATGTTCGTTTGTGTCGTATTTTATTTTCCACATATAAGTGATACATGGTGTTTGTCTCTCTAACTTCACTTAGTATGATAATCTCTAGGTCCAGCCATGTTGCTGCAAGTGGCATTATTCCATTCTTTTTTAGACTAATATTCCATCATATATATGTACCACGTCTTCTTTATCCATCTGTCAGTGGACACTGAGGTTGTGCCAGGGACAGCACCCTGCCTTTTGATGATGGTGGTACCATATATGTATGGTTTCAGATACGTAGAACTGCGGCTTGTAGACTGGTGATGGATACCAATATCAGGGTCTCCAGCACACGGTGTGGAATTTGTGCTTTGCTTTTTGGGTCTGGGCTTCTCTTCTCCATTACGTGCCTTGATTTTTCCAAATGCACTTCTCTCTGGGTAGGTTTGTATGCAGTGAAAATCCGAGCTGAGGCCATGCAGGAAGCCTCGGAAGCTGTCCCCAGTGGGATGTTGTCTGTCGTCGGCCAGCCTCAGTCCAAGTTCACCTTTGCCTGTCTGGAGGCCCAGGAGCACTGCAGGACTTTGGGCATAGAGAACCCCGTGTGCGAGGTGTCCAGCTACCTCTTTCCCGACTGCAGGGTGATCTCAGGACACCTGGAGGTGGGTGTTCACGGGAGCAACCTTCCTAGACCCCCGTCCAGTCCAGAAGGTTGGAATTATTCCACACCTGGGAGCGCACAGAGCGTAACAGGTGCTCTGCCCAGCCCTGGTCCTTGGGAGGCATCTGGGGGCCAGGGGGGTGTGTGGTGGAGCGAGCACTGCAGGGAGAGGCAGGAGGCTGGGGTACTGTCTCCGCTCCACCACGTACAGACCTTGGGCAAATTTCCAGCCCACGTGGAAAGTAAAGGGGCTGGGCCAGATGATCTCCAGGGCCTTCCTGTGATACGTTCTGGGCTTCTCACAGCCTATGATCCAGTTGCTTCTTTGGAGAGAGAAGCTGTTTCCTGCTGGGTTACTCTGCCCTGCTCTACTTTTTCTTAGGTGTCTGTTTTTGCAGCCTTTCCTTCTGTCCATCCTTCCACTCACTGCTGCCCCAGACATCCTTTCTCGGGCACCTCCTGTGTGGCAAGCACTGAGGACACACGGACGGATCAGCCGGGGTTCCTGCTGTCAAAGGAAGGAAGGCTGGCTGTGAATGGATGACTCCAGGTTTCAGGGCACAGTAAGGGTCAGGCTGACTACCAGGGTGCCAGGAGGCGGTGCCTGGAGGATGAGGTTGCCAAGAGCAGGGGCATCCCAGGCAGACAGGAGCGCCTGACGGAAGGGGCAGTTCTGTACCGTGTGCCTTGGCTGGGGAGTGTTGAGTGCAGACCAGATGGGTGCTTCCCCATCTTGTCTCCTCCGGTCCTCCGTCTGGTCCTGTGCTCTGTGGACGGGAGCTCTACACCGGGAAGGTGAGGCAGAGGGCCAAGGGCTTAGTGGTGGTGGAGGCAGGGTGAGAGCTCCCGTCCACGTCCGTCTGAAGTCCAAGTTTCCTCCACTTGACCATGCTGGTTCATCTCCCTGTTAAGGCCTTGCCAGTACGCCGGTGTCCTTACGTATCTCCTCTGAATCAGTGAGAGCCTCTGGGGCAGTTCTGAGATGACGGGAAGACCAGCTACGGTGGCCCCAAGCGAATCACGGAGCTGGTTGCTTATTCCTGTTAATAGCCTTGGAAGGAAGCCCGTAAGTGGGCCAGGAGGGGCCCCCCAGTCAAGGCAGGAGTCTCCCAGGCTCCCAGACAGATGGGCATCCAGTGCAGGTGGCGATTCCTGGGATTCCCAGGTTTGGCTTTTGGTGCTGTTGGAAGTGCTACAGCAAAGAGCTTAGGTGCGGGCAGAGTCCCCTGAGCAGGTGAGTCCCTTTCCCAACAGTGGATGTGAAAAAACTCCTTGCCCTTTGCGAGACCCATGCCTGGCCTGAGAGCCAGCCACAGGAGCCTCTGGACCCCGAGGCTGTGTCCTTGACTCCTGTGGCCCTGACCTGGGACTTGAGTTGGATGAATCCAGAGGCTTCCCATGGAAAGCACTTAGAGACCGTGGCGGTGGTGCAGAAGTGCCCCCGAGCAGCTGTCTCCGTAGACGGTGATCAGAAGTGTCCAGGCGTGGTGGGAAAGGCTTGGGCTGTGAAGCCCAAGAGTCTCCTGTTCAGAGGGGCTCTGGGGGCGCATCCCTCAGTGAGGTGGGGATGGATGGAGCGTGGAATTGGGTGTGAAGCACCAGGTCAGTCAGGTCAGGCTAGACTCTGCTGCAGTGACAGCCCAGACCCCTCCGTGCTTCCCAGACGCATGGTTCACACTCCATGACAGTTCGCTGTGCTGGGCTCTGCTCCACTTGGATTTCGCCCCAAGGCTCAGGCGGCTGAGCAGCCTCAGGGTGGAACAGATGGACTCACTCACGGCAGAGGGAAGTGACACGTGATGAGCCTCGGGCTGAACTGGCCGTGCCTGGGCAGCAGGCTAAGCTCCTGCAGGGCGGGGCCCACAGAGAGGGACGAACGAGCACCATCCAACCAGAGATATTCATCCCTCCCCTTTCGGGGCACAAATAGCTTCCCCGCTGTTTTTTTTTTTTTTTTTTTTTTTTTGGCCGTGCCGCACAGCTTGCAGGATCTCAGTTCCTCAATCAGGGATTGAACCTGGGCCACAGTAGTGAAAGCCTGGAATCCTAACCACTAGGCCACCAGGGAACTCCAGACCCTGCTGTATTTTTTCCGGTGGACATGGATGGGCTTGGTAACAAGTTAATAATCACCGCCCCTCTATAGGGTTTGTATACTGAGCATAGTTCTTCATAGCCCTGTGACGTCACTGTTGTTATCGCCATTTTACAGGTGAGGAAACTAAGGCACTGACAGGTAAAGTGCCCAAGGTCACGCGGCTGCCACGACTTACCTTGAGTCGTCAGGAGCAGCTGGCCCAGCTTCTGAGCAGGCCGTGGATGGTGTCAGGTTGGAGGGACGTGGCAGATGGTTTAGTGCATGGGAAGGCCTTTGGTGGATCCCAGTGAAGGGCTGTCAGGGTGGTAGGCCTTGGGCTGTGTCCCGAGGGCACAGGGTCTCTATATACTGTTCTAAAGATGTTTGCAAGTGGTTCTAAGTTGGGGCCTGTTAGTCCCAGAGGCCCCTTTTAATCAAGCTCTTGTCTTCTCTAGAGGAGCCCAGATGAGGGGTTTCAGACCTTAGATTGTGAAGTGAGGCTGGAATCTTGTGAATTTTCATCTTGAAGGTTATGGGGTAACAAGAAAACAGGCTTAAAAAAATTATGAAGAGTAGCAGAATTCTAATTGAAAACTGACACTTACTAGATACTGCTTTTTCATTCATCAGATACCTCCTATTTGATCACTTCCCAGCAATCTTATGAAGTAGGTGAAATTGTGCTCATTTTATGGATGGACTAAAAGAAGTTCAAAGAGGCTGCCTGGGGCCACCGGGCTGGTGAGGGCTTCTGGGACACTGACTTGGCAGCCGTGCAGGATGGAATAACCGGTGCTGGTGTGTAGAGATAAGCAGATCCTATACGTAGGACTGTGACATCAGCCAGTGGTGACTGCCTCTCTGTTTCTTCCCCTAAGATTTGCTTGGCTTAAACGTCAACGTCCCTTCTTTTGCTTCCAGGCTCTGCAGTTTCTCCAGAAGAATTCCTCCAGGTATCACTTCAGACGCACCAAGATGTTGCCGGTTAGCGGTGGCTTCCACACCAGCCTCATGGAGCCAGCTTTGGAGCCCCTGGCACAAGTTTTAAAGGCAATTGATGTCAGGAAGCCTCTGGTGTCCGTCCACTCAAACGTTAACGGCAGTAGATACACGCATCCAGAACACATCCGGAAACTGCTGGTCCGGCAGGTGGTCTCCCCGGTGAAGTGGGAGCAGACGATGCACGCCGTATATGAGAGGAAGAAAGGCACCGAGTTCCCCAAAACTTTTGAAGTAGGACCTGGGAAGCAGCTGGGAACCATCCTGAAGAGCTGTAACCTGCAGGCCTGGAGGTCCTACAGTCACGTGGAGGTGCAGGAGGCTGACGAGGACCTGCACTAGAACCTGTAGGGGCCTCCCGAGGACCTTGGCGTGGAGGGCGCGTGGCTGAGGAGGCCGAAGGGGCTCCAGTGGGCCGAGCCCAGCCAGGCCACCGCCTGCACGTGATCGGGAGGGATTGTTTGCAGAGTGCTTTGAGCGCCACATAAAAAGCACTGAAAACGAGTATTTCTTTACATGACACAGTCCATTTCTCCCCCCTTGAAACACGTTCGAGTGCCGGGGAGAGATGCAGCCGTGACGGTTCTGTGAAGACTGGTGAGTTCCTGCCCTGCCTCTTGAGCAGGCCCCTCCGCCTCTTGGGGGCTCAGGGGCTCCTCTGTACAAGGGGCGGGAACGACCTGGCTGGCAGGTGTGTTCTGAGGACTGGGAAGGCCTGGCCTGCTGCCGTGTGGGTGCCGTGGGCAGGTGGCATGGCCACAAGGCTGACCAGTGGCAGACGGGCTCCTCTGCTGCCCCAGCATCCTCGGGCCACACACGGCCAAAGCCTTAGCTCCTTCGTCACTGAGGTTGAAGGGCTTTAGGACCCAGTGGGCTTCGGCAGCCATCTGTCCACCCCTTCACTCAACAGTTGGGAGACCCAGGGCCCCATCTGTTTACTTACCGCACAGAAAGTATTGAGTGCCTGCTGTATGCCAGGGAGTGAGTGGCCTCTGCCTTGGTAGGGAAGAGGGTCCTTTAGCAAGGCGGGACTGGTGCGGGGAGGGCAGCTGAGGGCCCTGTTTCCTCCCCCACCCCCGGTCATCCCTTTAGACTGCAGTCGTGGAGTGCCTGCTGTGTGCCCGGGGCCTGGTTCGGCTCAGGCCCACCTGCAGAGCTTGTCCTCAGCTGCTCCACACCAGGAGCAGGGCGCAGACTCTCTGCTCCTAATATCAATATTAAATACGAGTCATTCTAAACTTCTTGGGGGATTTTTTTTCATTATTCAGCAATAGTAGGAAAACCATATTGGGAATGAAACCCCTGAGCTTGTTTTTTTTTTAATTTATTTTTTATTTTTGGCTGCATTGGGTCTTCGTTGCCGCACGTGGGCTTTCTCTAGTTGCGGCGAGCAGGGGCTACTCTTCATTGCGGTGCGCGGGCTTCTCTCGTGGAGTGCGGGCTCTAGGCATGCAGGCTTCAGTAGTTGCAGCTCACGGGCTCAGTAGTTGTGGCTTGTGGGCTCTAGAGCGCAGGCTCAGTAGCTGTGGCACACGGGCTTCGTTGCTCTGCGGCATGTGGGATCTTCCCGGACCAGCGCTTGAACCCATGTCCCCTGCATTGGCAGGCAGACTCTTAACCACTGCGCCTCCAGGGAAGCCCTTTTTTATGTTTTTTTGATGTGGACCATTTTTAAAGTCTTTATTGCTTCTGTTTTGCTTTGGTTTTTTGGCCTCGAGGCACGTGGGATCTTAGCTCCCGGACCAGGGATTGAACCTGCACCCCGTGCATTGGAAGGGGAAGTCTTAACCACTGGACCACCAGGGAAGTCCCCTGAGCTTGTCTTTAAATGTTGCTGTTGTGTAGGCACATGTCAAACCCTGGGTAGGGTTTCTCTTTTTTAATTGAAGTCTAGTTGATTTACAGTGTTGTATCAGTTTCTGGTGTACAGCAAAGTGATTCAAACTCAAACCCCAAACTCCTAAGGGTTTCTCATTTTTAGTTCTGTGTTTCTCACCTGGGGCCCTGTTGGCCTTTGAGCAGAACTGGTCTTCATTGTATGGGACTGTCCCGCGCTTGTGGGCAGCTGTCCTGGCCCCTAGCCATTACATGCCAGTAGCATTTCCGGGCATTGTGACCCCAAACATGCCCACACGTTCCCACAGCCCTTCCACGCTGAGAACCACTGCATATATTGCCACAGAATCCAATTTTCAGCAGGGCCTGGGTTTGCGTGCTCTTTGGAGCACAATGAAGAAAGAACTATTATATTTCTTCAAACTTTGTTTTAGAAAATTTCAAACCTTCACAGAGAACTTTGTTATTGTTTTTGAACAATGCTGAGGCTGTTGGAATCCCCTTTGCTGAGAGCTCTGAGAAAGCAAGCTCCCTGCACGGCCCAGGCTGTGGGTGTCTGGCTCGTCTGCGGGCAGCTC
The DNA here is from genome assembly GCF_949774975.1 of Lagenorhynchus albirostris. Classification (NCBI taxonomy): domain Eukaryota; kingdom Metazoa; phylum Chordata; class Mammalia; order Artiodactyla; family Delphinidae; genus Lagenorhynchus; species Lagenorhynchus albirostris. The sequence continues at coordinate 6,438,530 of NC_083105.1, forward strand.
TGGGTACAGCCCCACGCAAGGGAGCCGGAGGAGCGGTGGAGGGCCGGTCTGCAGGCCTTACTGCTCCTCTGGACATAGCTCTTTGCCTCAAGGGCTGCCCAGTAGGAGGGAACTCAGGGACGCAGGTGGGCAGGGCTGCATCTCTACTTCAGGAGCCCTGGAGGGTTGGGTGGGCAGGCCCTTGCCCTGCCCCTGCTGACCCTGAATCTGGACAAGTGACAGAGGCGGGGGATTGTGAAGGGAGCTTTGGGAGGAGTCCTAGGGTGAGGGCCTGGGGGCCATGGTGGACCCTACATCCTGTTCCTTGGCAGGACCTTGGACAGTTCCTGTGCCCTTGGGGAAGACACCAGTGCTGTCCTCGGTCCGCAGGAGCTGGGACTCGCACCTGCCACCACATCTCTGGTTCCATGTCCGTGGAGAACCTTGGCCTGCTTCTTTCCAGCCACTTGACTCCCCAGGTCTACCTGGAACTGGGCACCGCTCCCCTCCCGTGGTCTGTGTGTCCACTTTGCGTGCGGCAGTGCCCCGGGGCCTGCCACAGAACTGCTGCAGGAGGTCGGGGGGCATTGTGTGGAAATTCTCTAGGAATCATGAGGCCAGTGGGTGGCCCCTGCCCTCTGCCTGAGAGGGACAGGCCTCTGGCTCTTCCTTTTAGGGACTGGAGAGTGCTTTCTGGTACTGCTGTTGACTCAGACTGAAGCCACTCAGCTCCTAAGGGCTGAGCGTCTTTCCGCTACTGTGGAAACTGCCATGTGGAGCAGCCGGAGCGGGTTTGACTGGATCCCAATCTGATTGGGGTGGGAGGACCCTGGTGTGACGGAAGCCTGGGTCCCCTTGGTCAAGTCCCCTACCTCTGGGCCTCAGTTTCCCCCTAGTCGGGTGGGCTTGGCTGGAGCAGATGAGAGTGAAGTGCTGGCCCAAATGGCCGGAACCGCATCTGCTCAGGAGGTCGAGCACCGCGTGGGAGCTAAAGTTGTAGCAAGCTAGCAAGGCCCCAGGGTTGTGTGAACTGGGAGACACAGTGGGTCAGACGCTGCCCCGAGCTGGCCAGTCTGCCTCCATGCCCAGGCCTGTCTCCCAGCCCAGGGCCTTTGTACTGCAGTCCGGATCCCCCAGCCCCTCCTCAGAGAGGACTTTCTCACCCACCGCAGGCCCCGTCATTTTCTCTGTCCTTTGGGGCCCTCAGAACACATCCGACAATATTCTTGGCTGATTTATGTGCATTTTTTCCTTCCCTAAAATGAGTGTGAGATCTGAGGCAGGCACCCATGCTGTCTTCACATCCCTAGAACCTGCCCCAGAGCTGATGTAGTACAGTAGGGGCTCCTGATACCCATGGGTGGGAAGAATGTTGCAAACCCCAGGACAGGATGACCCTGGGGAATGTATCCCCAGACTCCTGCAGGGAGAGGCCACTGCCCAGCCAGCATCAGCTGCCACCTGGGGGCCCCATGTAGTGTTTCCAGTCTCTCTCTTCCCTGAGGAGCCCCACACTCCTGGAGAAGCCACAGGCAACCCTGGCCGCAATCACGTGGGTACATGGTTGGGTGGGCAGTTTGTCCTGAGAGCTCAGGATGGAGCAAGCTGGGTGGTCAGGGAGGACTTCCTGGAAGAGGTGCCTCTGGCTTTAGCCTTGCCACATCCTTGGCCACTCTGATTCTACAGTGGGTGCCCGGGCCTTGGAGTTGGTACATCCACACAGGGTGAGGCCTGGGATCACTTCCAGGTCTATAAGCTTGGTGGGGATGGGGTACTTGTCTGGGATAGAAAGGGACCTTTCCAGATGAAACAGCCTGCCACAGATGGGGCATCCGAGCAATTGCCTGGGAACTGGGAGATTCTGGGCTCACCCTGTGAGGTTCTGAGGGCCTGACATAGTGACACCTTACACAGGAAAGGGAGTGAAGTCAGGCCTTAAAGCTGCGAAGGGCCAGACGTTGGGGAGCTGTGGCATAAGGCCTGGGAGCCGCGTGGTCCCTTCAGTCATGAGGATTGGAAGGTGCTGGGGGACTGGGCAGGATGCATCTCCTGCGGGGTCTGGAGTGGGGCAGGGTCTGACCAGCGTGGCTGGAAGGTGGAGAGGCAGCTGCATCTGCTGGATCAGCTCCGGGGCTGAGTGGAGGGCAGGGAAGGCTCCCCAGCCCTGGGCTCAGGAGGGGGCAGAAAGATGAGGCTGCAGGAGGTGCTGGGTTGGGGGAGTGGAATGTGGGTGGGGGAGCTGGAAGAAGGTGGCTCACCCCAGCCCACGGTTGGCATGAGGTAGGGGACTGGGGGTGGGGAGAGGCAAAATGGCCTGGCAGGATCTAGAAACAGCACTGGGTCCAGGTCTGGGGTGGGCCGAGCCCACAGGGTGGGAGGCCTGGCATCCTGCCCCTGGTGCCCCCTGCCCAGCCCCCTCTCCGCACCATACTGCTGCGAGAATCCCCACAGACTGCACTGCTCCAGAAGGAAGCGCTGGATAAGCAGAGTGGGGAGAGCAGGCAGCCCAGTTACAGGAGGCACTGACAGCCCAAAGGAAATAATCCCTAATGGCAGACTTCAGGCACTAAGGCATGACAAGGAGGGATGAGCCAGCTTGTGTTGGGCCAGACACGCCAGCATTTGCAGGTGCTGGAAGGAGCCAGGAGGCTGTGTGGTACACGTGGGTGCACAGGTGGCCAGGAGCACGCCCTGCCCTCCCCCAACCCACAGGCAAAATGCAGCCCACACTGCAAACCCCCGGAGAGGACCAGAGGCTGTCTGGAAACCAACATTTTATTGAGCTCTCCTCACCCCGCAGAAATCTATTCCAGCAGATTCTTTTTGCCACGGGCATCACGGATACGGGGGTGTGGCCAGCACTCCCCCCGCTGCGCACTATTTGACCGACCCCAGAGAGGGAGGCTCCTCCTCAGGACAGGCCCCCGCAGAGCAGGCTGGGGCCAGGAGAGCAGGTCATTAACCAGTAATGACCCCGGAGGTAAAATAAATTCATTTCTCTTACAAAAACAAGGGAAAAACTAGTATGAACCTCAGTGTCCCAGCACTCGGAGTTTAAATATAAAAAAGGGGCAACAGAAAACAGTTAAAAGCCAGCCAAACCGACAAGGCCACCTCCAGGGTGGTGGCGGAGCGGGCGGGGGGCCAGCCCCACCCCACGCAGGCCAGCAGCGGGTCAGTGGAGGCGGCGCCCCCAGCTGAGCGTCACCACCAGCAGCAGGGACAGCACCAGCTCGGGCCACGGGCTGGGGGACACCTGCGGGATGAAGGTGGGGACGAGTGAGGACCTCCAGCCTGCAACAGGCCTGCTCGCTCCACACCCAGCAGGGACAAGGCAGGCGAGGGCGGGGCGGGGGAGCGCTCCGCTCAGAACTGGGGGGGGGAGGGTCTGGGGCGAGGTGACCAGAAAGCCGAGGGGCACAGGAGGGGTAGGAGAGGCCAGTGGCCCTGAGGACACAGCAGGAGCGGAGGCCAGCCCACCAGGGGCTGCCTGTCTGCCGGGAACTGGTGTGGGGGCCGTTCTGCTGTGCTGGCGGGGAGGGAAGGGGAGCAGTCAGGGAAGCTGCTCAGGACAAGGAGCCGCTGTGAGCCACCAGTCTGCCGCATGGAGGCGATTCCTGGCAGAGGGAGAAGCACGGCTCAGGTGTGGAAGCAGGCAAGGATTCGTGCATCTGGTCCACAAGCCAGAGTCTCAAACCCAGAGGCCTTTGGGACCAGGCAGCAGTAGAAACGGGGCAAGCAGGCAGGACCGGGTAGTAGGGAGTGGTGCGGACTGTGGCATCCAGAGAGGGTATGCCCCGTGGAGCAGCGGCACCACTGGCAGGAATGTAAGTCAAGGTCATGGAATCAAGGCTTACCCTGTCCCTGAGGGTCAGGAAGCTCCAGAGGCTTCTGTTCTCCCTGAGGTTAGTGAAAGCCACCATAAAACTTCTAAGAACGTCCCTCAGTCCTATGTGGCTGTAGGGAAAAACAAGCTGTAAGACAAAGGGGGGCAGGGCCATTACGCAGGAACAGGGGCGGAGACGGCCTTGACTGGAGGTGACAACTGTCACCCTATCCCCCTTCCCTGGGCGCCTCCACCAATGAGAGGCCTCTCTCCATGGGCTGTTGGTGGTCCCGTAGTCATCCTGCTAGGGGTCTGGACTTGCGTCCCGGAGCCGGACCCAGGGCAACGCCCCGCTGCCCACCAGCCCAGAGGCAGGTCCAGGGGAGGAGGAGCCGTGTTCTGAGAGGCCCGGGCTCCTCAGAGGAAGGCTGCCTCCCCGGAGACCAAGGGACCGTGTCAGCTTGCATCCTGGTCTTTTGTGGTAGGGTCTCTCCGTCCCCACCTGGGCAATTCTGTGAGGTTCCGAGAACCTGCAAGGAAGCCGGCGATTCCCGGAAGCTGAGTCCTCACGCGAGAGCCCGTCCCATGCAGAAGGCTCCGCGCGCACGGCTGGGCACAGAGCTCCGTCTTGGCTCACTCAGCAATTCCTGTCATTTTAAGTCAAGGCTCTGCTGGAAAGGGGCTACCTCGGCTCGATGAGGGGAGGACAGAAAGGCGCCGGGGTCTGTGGCCCAGGCCAGCTCCAGGAGCTGGGGACCCAGCGGGGGAAGGGGGAGCTGCGGGCTTCAGGGCTGCCCAGGAGCGGAGCCACCGGGGGCCAGCCCTGGTCTGTGGGGGTCCTGGGCCGGGCAGGGGCTCGTCACCTGTACACGGTCATCCGGATGGGCTCGACGAACTGGGGTAGCAGCAGCCTCAGCTCCATCTCGTCAGCAATGGAGGCCAGCTGCATGGCCAAGTAATGGGGGCCGTCACTGCAGGGAGGCCACAGGGAGCTAGCTGTTGCGCTGGTGACCCACAGCCCCAGACCGACAGGTTCGTCGCGAGGTTCGGGGGCAGGGAACCATCACACACCCCTCCTCTGGCTCCCACTTTGCTTCAGAAGAAGCCCGTGGGGTCCCCTCCCCTGGAGTGCAAGTCCTAGACCCCAGGGAGAGGGCTGCCCAGGAGAAGCCTGTGCCCACCGCCCCCCCTTGTGGGAGTGCAGGGAGACACTGAGAGCCTGTGACAGCAGGCAGCTTCCCTTTCCCCTCCCAGGATGACTGAGTGCCCCAGAGAACCCTGGGAGGGACCCTGGCACATGTCCCCTGGACCCCAATCCTGAGATTACCTCTGATGGTACCACCCCTTCTCAGAAAGGGGGGCCTACCTGGCCCCTGTCTAGGCCCCCCATTCTCACTGAATGAGTCCCTGATGGAAACGGGGCCGTGCACACGCCCACCGGGCACCTGGGCCAGCTTCAGCTCTGCTCTCAGCGGGCTGCCCACATTCCATCCCGGTGACTTGGCTGGGAATTCCCAGGACCCTGAGCCCCTCCCAGCCTAGCCTTGGCCATCTGCCCAGTCTGGGGTAGGGGTTTGCTAGGGAGGGCTGGCCGGCAATCAGGTAGTGGGTTGGGTTCAAGTCAGGACAACACTGCCCCGGGCTCCATCTACAGATGCAGCGTGGAAGGGCAGGTGGCAGATTTTCAGGTCCCTCCAGCCCTAAAGTCCCGACCAGTCCCAAACCCCAAGTCCAGGACCTCACGGCTAAGCGATTCCTGAGGCCTAAAGCAGGGGGAAGCATCCAGAACCCTGGTGCTGATGCTGGGACAATCTCTTCCTGGCTGCCCTGACAACTGGGTCAGGTCTGCATCTGAAGTGGCCTCCTTCTGACTTTCTAAAACTGAATCCATCTCTTAAGAGGCCTTGAGGTGACTGTGGTCCTGAGGGCCAGGAGGCACCCTGTCTTAAGGCCACAAGCTTGAGTCATTTTGATGGCCAGTGCCATCCTGGGACTATGAATATGCTGGGTGCTCTGAGGGGCCCCTCTGTGAGCTGCTGTCAGAGCACAGCTGCCTCGCCCAGGGCACCTGCCTGCGTGACCACGCCCAGGGAATTTCCACTCTGCAGCCCTGTCTGGAGAACCCAGAAGGCTCTGCTAACCACCCGGCCACGGTCACTGACCAGGAATAGGGATGGGCAGGGCCCAGAGGCAATTGGGACCTACCTGTAGGGGGAGACAGGGTGGAACTCCAAGATATTGGTCACGCCGGGTAGCCCCTCACGTTGGTCATCCAGGAAGCCAGGGCCATGGTTTTGCAGGAAGGTGTACAAAAAGAGGTTCCTAGAGAGGGGTCTTGCTTGATACATTTCTTCTCTGGAGAAAAAAGAAGTAGACTGGATGCTTTGGGGTGTCGCTCACTAGTCACCTTACCTCTACCCTAGCTTCCCCGGCGTGAATCCTGCTGTGTATGCTTGCTGTGTGCCTCTGGGCAAGTCACCGTGCCTCTCTGTTCTGTCATACACCCCTCAGGGATTTGGAGAAGACTCATAAGCGCCCTTGCCTTTTTCTCTTTTTTTTTTTTGTGAAAAGAGAATCAGGGAATTCCCTGGCGGTCCAGTGGTTAGGACTTGGTCGGGGAACTAAGATCCGGAAAGCCGTGGGGCACGGCCAAAAAAAAAAAAGAGCAAATCAGACTACAAACGTATGTTTCTAATACTGGCCCCCAAGAGGCCTGTAGTCAAACTAAAAAACCCAAGTGTCTGGTGTCACAGTGGCCTAAGGCTGGGCTCCAGCAGGAGAGCCAATTCGTTGGGTTCTGCCAGCTTCCAATTGCTACGCCCCTCGAGCAGAAAAAGCAAATGCAAGCTACACGAGGAAAAGTCACCCACAATCCCAACTCCCAGAGGGATATTGCCAGTTTCTAAACACATTCGCAGCACACATATTTTCAAAAATGGGATCACTCCTGGGGCAGGGAGCGGGGGGGGGAACGAACTGGGAGATTGGGATTGACATATATACACTACTGTGTATAAAGTAGATAACTAATGAGAACCTAAAAAAAAAAAAGGGGGTCACTCCTTACATAGTATTTTATAACCTCCTTTCTTCGCTTGATGTCTCACCTCTCCACTCCCCTGGCTCCTTGCTAATAGAACTAGTTTTGGGGGTGGCCCTGATATGTGTTCATCTAAGGCTGACACTCCTGTTCTCACTTTCCCGGCACGCCTTGCAGCTAGTGGTGGGCATGTCACCCAGTTCTGGTCAATGAGGTCTCAGAAGTCTGACATGGGGGCCGAAAGGGAGCAGACACAGCCTGGGCAGCTGTGTTTACATGTTCACATCATCGCTTGTGATAGCCGGTGAGGCCTGTGACCGTGTTCACCAGAATCTACCCCACACTGTATCAAACAGCCTTCAGTCCGGAATATAGTGAATGAAGAACCAAAGGGCCTGAGTTCAAATCCCAGCTCTTCCACTCAGCAGCTGTGTGATGTCACAGTTTTCTCATCTGTAAGGTACCCCCACACACACTGCGCTGTTGGGGAATGAAGGAGTCTCCTTTAAGTACTTTGAGCAGAGCCTGGAACACGGGGGGAACAGGCACTGTTATGACCTCTGTACTTCAGTCCATTATTCTTATAATAATAATAAATTGTAGGGAATTCCCTGGCAGTCCAGTGGTTAGGACTCCCCGCTTCCACTGCAGGGGGCACGGGTTCGATCCCTGGTCGGGGAACTAAGATCCCACGTGCCGCGGGGCACGGCCAAAAAAAATTAATTGTATTAATAACTAATGGGCTTACACCCAAGTCTCCTGCTCCCCAGGCCAGAGTGGACCAGCGTTCATCCCTGAAGTGGACTGCAAGCATGACGTGCACGGGCACAGAGACACGGAGCTAAACAAGCACGCGTGCGCTTACCACGTGCTTTCAGCATTAAAGGGTGACGGCTGGAAATGCAAAGAAAGACAAGGCAGGGGCTCGTGGGCACACAGGTTAAGGTTCCTGGGTCCTCCAGGTGTCTCGGGGCAAGTCTAGACAAGTTATTCTCCACAGTGCATCCAAACTGCATGCAGAGATGGACATGATGTCATCAAGGGCGCAGACAGGTATCTGGGGGGTCTGGGGCACTCTGGCCTTTGAGAAAGAAAACCACATAAGGACAGCATTGTTCCAGAGAGAATAAATGCCCAGAATCTGTATCAAAGAGAGATGGCTGTTTCAGTTTCCTGAGAGGGAAACAGTTTTACATCTGTTCAGATGCAAGCTCAGTGTGAAAGGCAGGTCCGCAGGAGCTGGGGCTGCAGAGATCAGACGTGTAAACACAGCCACAAAGGCCACAAAAGAGCCCCGGCCTGACATATGCCACCCGCACCTGTCAGGACAGCCCCTTCCCCTGTGGGCTGAAAGGAGCTGTCAGGTCAGATCTGGTGGGTGGAGGGAGGGTGGCCCCCGGCAGGGCTGGGGGAAGGGTGCTGCCACCTGCTGAGGGCACCTGCAGGCAAAGTATTAAGAGGGCCTGACCCAGCGACTCCCCCAAACCAGCAGGGAGGGTCACGGGGACTTTCCTAAGACCCCACACCCAGCAGAGGTACCACTCTGGGTGCCTGAATCTTCACACATTTGTTCTAGAGACTGCTGGGTATCGGTGAAAAGCCATGAGGTGAGTCTAGATCCACCGGCCATCCTTGAGGAAAAAGTAGACGACAAAACTAGTATGGTTTGAAGCCACTTCTGTAGCCGGGGTGACTTTCATCCCTTCCCCTTTTGATTAGGGGAGGCTGAACCAAGGTCACAAATCCTGCTCCCAGGCCCCGGACCCCCGCGGGGTTGGGGCGGTGCATGGACACCACTTTGGGGCGGGGTGGGCTCAACTAAGTTAGGTTTACCTTAAGAAAACTGTAAATGAGTCTTAACAAGCTAGACCAACATACAAAAAACAGCATTCCTACAAGGCAACTAGAAAATATTATAGACAATAAATACATCTACAGAAACATAAGGGTTTTGATCAGGAATGAATTTAAGAAAGGATGCTTAAAATCTTTATGGACAAAAGTTTTAAATTCCATTAACGGACTTAAAAGACCCAGATAAACGGAGACAGGTTTTAACACTGCACAGGTTGTAAGCCCTGTGAACTTGACCGTGTGTTAGGCTGGCATTTCAGGAATTGGGACCAGGAGCTCTTGCTGCCCTCAGGCCTCAGGCCCCAGGGTGTCTATGCAAATGGCTATTTTCCAGGGAAAGCTGCCCCGTCAGGGAGATGACGTCATTTGCATCAGTCTCCCTGATCCCTCCCCCCTCCCCCCCTCCCCAGCCCCCTGAGCACGGGGCTCTTCTCTTCCCAGGGATGGCTTATGGTCCCGTGGACACCCCTTCCCAAGGGGTCACAAGGGGACTTCACTGGGCACATGGCCTGAACCTCACCTTGACCCACCGTCTCAATATCCCTCGTCCCCAGTAGATGCCTAGAATCCCGGGCACCTTGTGTACCAAATGGGATGAGGGGCCCTACCAGGCAGGTGCCTGACCAGGGACAGTGGCTACTGGCAGCTTGGCCAGGCTGGGGGTGAGGCCTGTGCTGTGTCTGACCAGCTCCACGGATGGCTGAGCAACGGAGTGGTGCCTTCCCAACCAGACTGAACTGTTTGGGGGCAGGACCCGCGTCTGCACCTTCATGTGGGCCCCCAGACCCCTCCGGACCTCTCTTGGGCTGGCCTGGGAAGAGAACAAAGACACCAGACTCTCTTCTCCCCTTGCTCATCATCTGAGCCCTGCACGGATGCTCCAGGACAGGTGGGGGGATCTTGGGTTAACGTCCTAACCCACCCACTCGCCTGCAGTGAGATCTTGGGCCAGACCCTCAATTTCCTTATCTGTTAAATGGGGATAATGGTCCCAAGATAATAGGGTTCCTCTTCCAGGCAAGAAGAAGCACTAATTGTCTTATAATTCTGCCTCATGTCAGGCAGTGATTTAAGCCCTCCCTGTACATGGATTAACTCTAAAATGCTCCCCACTTAATCCCGTATCTAAGTCAGAGAAGTGAAGATTGAATCCAAGTCCTCTGCCCTCTTGCTTCTAGCCAATGCAAAGGTTCTGGCTGGTCTCAATGGAGAATCAGCAGTCAGGCCTAGGCTGTCCTTGGGCCTCTAGATCTGAGCGAGAGAACCGTGTGGCCAGAGGGCTGGGGGCAGGGTCCCTACGGCAGCCTGCCAGCTCTGGTCCCTCCCAGCTACCGCATCACCCCAGTGGAGGCCCAGGGCCGGTCCCTCCTGTCTGGCCCTGCTCCTGCTGGGGTCTCCAATCTGATCACCACTCAGCAGCCTCAAATCTGACCCTGCCACCCCCTCTTAGCTCCCCAGTCCCCTCGGGAGACATGCTACACCACTACCAGGGCCCTCTTCTCCCCCTGGTCGCCTTAGCCCTGCCACCCCAATCCTGGACCTGGTTCCCACCACACCACAGAGCACGTGCCCAGACGTGCCAACCCTCTAGTCTTTGCCTGGGCAGTGCCACTGGCCATCCTCAGTCTCCTTTTGACATCCCTGTTGGTCCCTGCTGGGTGTCCTTGCGTAAGTCAACCTCTGTGCCAAGCTTACTTACTCCTCAATGAGGACGCTAGCAATAGCCATTTCACGGGGGACAAACAGAAGCTGGGACTTCCCTGGAGGTCCAATGGTTAGGACTCCCGAGCTTCCACTGCAGGGGGCCCGGGTTCCATCCCTGGTGGGGGAACTAAGATACCGCAAGCCACATGGTGTGGCCAAAAAAAACGTAAAAAGAAGCTGCCCTTACTGTTAATCTCTGCTTCCTGGCACACAACACAGAGCAGATAAATGCTTGTCGAATGACTAAACAAAGCCAAGTACTGAGGTCACTGCAGCTGCAGATCCAGGAGCCTGGACTGGTTTCAAGCATCTATTTTTTTCCAGCATATTTGCAAATGAGTAGTTTAAAACCCTTCTTTGGTGAAAGGAAGGCACACCCACCCAGGCTGCAGCCCACACATACCCTCCTGCACACTCAGTGGAAACCCATCTTCCTCCAGAGCTCCAGATGCAAACTGCTGTCCCCACAGCCATGAGGACACCTGCAGGGCTTGGAAGGGAGGGCAGGCTCTGGACCAGCCAGCCTGCAGTGTCACTGGCTGTGTCTCTTCCACACACACACTGAGATGGGAACAGCTGCCCCCTCTTTGGAGGGGGGACCCTCAGTTGCCCGAAGCCCAGCCTTCCCCCGGTCCCTGCAGGCCTTGCAGCAAAGCAGGAACAGGTGATGACCCCTCTGGGACCACATCAGAGCCATCTGGTAAATGCAGTCCTGGGTGCCAGGCCAGTGGCTGCTGGGTGGATCCAGCTGGAAAGCCCTGGTCCCCAGTCTTTTCCTTTGGGGCTTCCCGCCCCCTCCATGAGCAGGGCAATGCCCTGGCTTACAGAGCACCCAATGCTCAAAGCATCAAGTGGAAAAGCCCTGACCTCAGCAAGACAGACCCAGCTTCCAGTCCCAGCTCTGCCACAGCTGTGTGACCAGAACCAGAGAGGGCTCTCCAGCACAGAAGCGGCACAGCCTCCAGGACTGTTCAGAGGAATAAAAGACACCACTGTTGCCCATTTTCTGCCACCTAGCAGGGGCTCCACAGCTGGTTAAGAAATCAACAGACCCAGAAGGGAATGGGAAACAGCTAGCCCCTACTTCTCTGGGGGCCAGTTTGACAGTCTACCGAAGTCACAAATGCACACAACCCTTTGATTTCTGGAAATGTGTCCTCCAGTGAGGCCGGCCTGTACCTGGCAGGATCTTGCTGGGCCAAGATCCTGCAGATGCATGCACACAGCAGGGGGCATGACTTAACTGTGCTGCCACAGGGGTAAGAAGAAAAGACAAACACCTCCACCTGCGTGAGTGCATCTCCTGAAGGAGAAAGGAGATTAGTAAAGAGGGGAAGGGGCCTCTCTGGGACAAAGGTAGGAAGGAGACTGAATTTTTACTATAAATGTTTTCCTCTTCCTGAACATATGCTGGTATCACTGATTCAAAAAATAAAGCAAAAGCAACTGTTTCAAGTTCATAGCTTTAATTTGCGGTCTGAGATACTGATGTTTGTCTTAAAGGTCTGTTTCAGGAATCAGGCATCCAACCCCTCCCAGCCCCACTCCCCGCCCCTGCACCACCGCTCCCTCCCCACCTGGCAGGAGAGGTCCAGACTTATGAACTTGCAGATGTCCCAAGCAGCTCGTCTGATGTGGGTGGGGCTCACTTCCCTTAAGTGAAGGAGAAATACCTCGGGGACAAGGAGAGAGGAAAGAAAGGAGGGAGAGGGAGAGGAGAGTAAGGAGAGGGAAAGGTTATTTCAAGCAAAACGTTGGAAATTCACCTGTGGGGTGGGCAGGAGTTAGAAAGCTGCAGCTTGGAAGGGACCCCCCTCAAGTCCTACTGCCGCAGCAGCACCGGAGCCCTCCTTCCACCCTGAACCCCAGCACAGGTGCTGGCCTGAGCCACCTGGGACCAGGCGCAAACACTGCCAGCCACCGAGCAAGAGGCTGGGGTGGCCTCAGGCAAAGGCTGCCCACTCCAGCCCGGTGCTTCTCGCTCAGTAACCCCATACCCTTTTTATTTGCATCTAGAGTCCAGCCTCCGTCAGGACTCAGGGTTGGAACCGGGAAGGGCTTGTCACACACATACGTGGGAGGAGCTACATTAAATCTGGCTTCAACCCCAGGACACACCCTTGGCCGCAGTTTAAGGTCACAGTCTGGCTGGAGTTGCTCAGGGCTGACTGGGCTCCAGGTCCCCAGCGCCTGACCCGATGAGCTCCGGAATGTCAGCGGAAAGAACGATGCAAGACCAGCGCCCTCTTCTCCTCCCCACCTGGGCAGGTTGGCCCCGCACAAATGGAAGGAGCTGGGGCCTCTGGGTAGCGTGGAAAGAAGTCACGATTAGCTGTGAGTGACAAGAGCAAGCTAAGGACCTGCTGTTTATGCAGATGTTGACTTCTCACTGCTTACACAGTATTTATGAATGGAAACGCTGCAGCAAAGGGGCCCTGGGCTGGGTGCACACCTGGGTTCTGCTCCAGCTTGGCTGTGCTACTCTGGACAAATTCCTTAGCCCCTCTGGACCCCTAATTCTTCACTTGTAAAACAAGCACTGGGGACAGATTCTTTTCTGTCCTTTCCTGCTCAAATATCCATTAAAAAAACAAACAAACTGTAGAGAAAGTGTAAAAGATTAATAATTCTCTTGACAACTAATTTTGAAATGGTTTTCAACCAGTTTGCTGAGGTCTGAAAGTTTCTGTCCCGCCCCAAATTCCTCAGTTGAAAACCTAATGCCCAGTAATGGGAAAAGGAGGTGGGGCCGCTGGGAGGCAAACAGATCATGAGGGCTCTGCTAGTGGGTTTCGTCTCTTCTAAATGAGGCCCAGGAGAGCTCCCTTCCCCATCCTCCACTGAGGATACAGGAAGTCTGGGGCACCCTGACCTTGGACTTCCAGAATCCAGAACTGTGAGAAATAAATGTCTGTGGCTTATGAACCGTCCAGCTTGTGGTATTTTGTAAGAATACACACTTCAATGAATTGAACAGAAAAAAGGCAGGGGAAACATGGTGAGGAGACCCTGGCAGGCCAGGTCGGAGGGGATCCCAGTCGACCAAGTCCTGTTGACACCCCTGTGCTTCTCCATCACCATTAGAAAGGAAAGGTGCCAAGATACCGCCTGGGTCTGCAGTTTAAGAAGCATGTATTTCAAACAGTAAATGCTGAAGAGGGTGTGGAGAAAAAGGGACCCTCCTACACTGTTTTTGGGAATGTAAACTGATGCAGTCACTATGGAAAACAGTGTGGAGTTTCCTTAAAAAACTAAAAATAGAGCTTCCATAGAATCCAGCAATCCCAATCCTAGGCATATATCTACAAAAGGTGAAAACTCAAATTCAAAAAGATGCATGCACCCTCAATGTTCATAGCAGTGTTATTCACAATAGCCAAGACATGGAAACAACCCAAGTGCCCATCAACACATGATTGGTTTTAAGACGTGGTGTGTGTGTCGGTGTGTGTGTGTGTGTGTGTGTGTGTGTGTGTGTACACAATGAAATATTACTCAGCCATAAAAAAGAATGAAGTATTGCCATTTGCAGCAATATGCAATATGTATTGACCTAGAGATTATCACACTCAAACAGAGAAAGACAAATATTACATGATATCAGTTATATGTGGAATCTAAAACAGCACAAATGAATTTATTTACAAAACAGACTCAGACACAGAAAACTTATGGTTACAAAAGGGGAAGGGGGGGGATAAATTAGGAGTATCAGATTAACAGATCCACACTATCATATACTATTTTTTTTTTTTGGCCGCGCCAGGCGGCATGCGGGATATCTTAGTTCCCCGACCAGGGATCGAACCTGCTACCCCGCGGAGTCTTCAACACTGGACCACCAGGGAAGTCCCCACACCATCATATATAAAATAAACAAGGATTTACTGTATAGCACAGGAAACTACATTCAGTGCCTTGTGATAATCTATAATGGAAAAAAATTTTTTTAAATATATATTGTTTCTGAATCACTTTGCTGTACACCTGGAACTAACACAATACTGTAAATCAACTATACTTCAATTAAAGTTCCTAAGAAGAATTTAAGTGAAGGACTACGCCCTGCTTTCTTCAGTTCTGGGTCTCCCTCCAGCGCTGTGGCGTCTCAACCACTCACGAGATCCTGTCACGGAGCGCTCCAGTCAGCAGCCTTGGGGGCTCCCATTTCCTCCCTGGGACAGATCTCAGCTTTTCACACCCTCAACCCCACCTTTACACCCTCCCTCTGCCTTCCCCAGGTTGGCATCGGGGACCTGCTTCTTCCTCCAGGCCCAGCCCGAACCCACCTCGTTCCAGGACAGAATTATCTGTTCCGTACCCAGCATCCTGCGTAAACAGACCTGGATTAGGCACTTAGCCCATTACGGGTCTCATTAAATGTTTACCTGTCTATCTGCCCTGGCTCAGAGCAGGAACCCTGTGAGCGGGGACAGCCCAGTGGGAACCAGACAGTACAATGTCCAATAGAATGAGGAACTGGGCTCACAGGACAGTCAGCTCCTGGCTGGGGCACCCTGGACTGGACAGCCTCACCTTTTGAGAGGAGGCAGAGGCTGCACGCATGGTATACGGTCAGCGCTCACTAATGGGAAGCTCTCGTCTGGTGAGCCTGGAGCTCAGGAGAGGCGCATGCCCACCCTGTGTCAGAGCTGGGATTTCCCGGATGCGTCATTGTTGGCACACGGGAAATCCGGCCCATCTCCCTGCCGGGACTCAGAGCCTCCTCTGAGGTCCAAGCCAGACACAAGTGACCCTCCCCAGATAGCCACGTGGGGCTGCCCGCTCCGGCCCAGAGCTTGCATCTCCTGTCAGACTCTGGGCGACCCCGTGTCTTCTCCCACCTCCAGAAAAACAGGTTTACCAAGCAGTGCCTGACAAGGCCCAGCGGGTGTTTTGTGTCGTCACATCCTAATATTGACACTAGGATAATCAGCTGCCCTCCGCGAGCCGCCCCAGTGCCCTGACCACCAGGCCTGGCCTCTCCTGCCTGCCTCAGGGCCAACGAGGGACTTGGACCGGGGACTTATTTGCTTACATCCAGGGCCCGGCCCCAACCAACCCGCGGCAGGACAAAGCCACGACTGCACACGTCCACTCCAGACCCGCTGCAGGCTTCCTGGTGGCCGCCGACAACAAAATCCCGAGCGTGCCGGGAACTTCCTTGAAACCCCTTGGAATTGTTCTGAGCCGAGAAAAAAACAGCCAGACTCTCGTGGGATCCACTATGTCCACGGCAGGGGAAGCAAGAAGCCATTAATTGTCTACAAACTTAATGGGTTCACTAAAAACAGGATGCTTTCCAGGGAGAGGGGAAAACACCTCCGAGGTCAGGGTCAAGACCCACCGATGGATGGAGCCCTTCGCGGTGTGCCCCCTTCCATTTACTAGAGGATTGGACATGAAAAAATGGACTATAACACTGCTCTCTGCTTTCTTTGCAGCTCAGTTCTTATACCTACTAACCACTTAAGAAAATTTACAATAAACATACAACCCTCTAACCAGCTTCTTCCCAGAGTGCCCAGGCTGTGACGGGCACTGGAGATGCTCTAATGAGTGTGACCTTTCTAAATTCCTCTTCTAATGGAACTACAGGCTAGTGTAAATCACACGAAGTGAGCACACATAATTCCCACACTGTCTTGAGTGTCCTGAAGACAGGATAGTCAAGTCTTAGGCCAGCCCACACTCTGGAGTGTTTCTCCCAAGACTGTTCCTCACTTTCTGAGACGGACCGCATTCTGTCTATGGGATGTGTATCTCTCTAAATAAATCCACTTCTTACCTATCCAAAAAAAGGGTACTAGGCCAGAGGGACTGCTGGGAAGAGTGGGAGGGCTGTGGCTTTAGATCATTTAGTCAGGGAAGACTTCTCAGAGAAGGAAGCAACTGAGTTGAGATGATGAGTCTGACATGCACAAAGACCGTGCTGCTAAGTACATCACTCCATTTGTTTTAGGCCTCACACCCTCTCATGCAAGGCCACACAGAATCCCTGATGCTTGGAGAAGTATTCCTGCTGACATAGTTCCACCAAAAAAAGAAAAAGAAAGACCACCTGGCAGCCATCTTAGAAGGTAGATTAAATATGTTCCCCACCCTTGCAGTGGTTAAGAATCCGCCTGCCGATGCAGGGAACACGGGTTCCATCCCTGGTCTGGGAAGATTCCACATGCTGAGGAGCAACTAAGCCCGTGTGCCACAACTACTGAGCCTGCGTGCCACAACTACTGAAGCCCGCACACCTAGAGTCCACGCTCCGCAACAAGAGAAGCCACTGCAATGAGAAGCCTGCGCACCGCAACGAAGAGTAGCCCCCGCTTGCCGCAACTAGAGAAAGCCCGCGCGCAGCAACACAACAAAGACCCAGCACAGCCAAAAAGAAATTAAAAAAAAAAGTTCCCCACGCTAAAGGACATTTTGAGGCACTACCTGAAAGCTCACACTCTGGAAGCCACCCTCTCCAGACCCCTCAGGCATTGTAAACCAAACCCAAGCAAAAATAAACTTGTACAGTCTAATGTTGGTAAGGCTGAAGAAGCCACAGTGACCTTGAGGTTAAAATGGTGGGAAATCCCCAAATCCTGGAATGAGAAGGGAGGGGAGATGGGGGGGTACACAGACAAGCAGCACCAGCAGCCAGGTGCTAAGACTGGAATCCGGGCCATTTAGGGACCAGGTGCAAATCACCCAAAAAGTGCTGTTCCTAAGGACCCATTCCAAGGGCATGTCCAAAATAAGTAGAAATAAGATTAAAGTGTTAACTCCAGAGAAGTCAGTAACAGCCACTAACACTTGGGGGTGGTGTTCCTCCGTCCCTGTTGGGAAACCTCATGGACCCATTTTACAGAATGAGCAAACTGAGGCTCAGAGGTGGAGTAGCCCGTCTAAGACAACACAGCTGGAAAGTGGCTGCGTGGGAGAGTTTGGCCTGGCTTCTAGGAAACGGCTCATAATGCCTCCTGAACTATGTCTCAGTTTCTCCATCTGTAAAATGAGGCCTACCATCCTTGGAGGCTGGCCAGCACAGAGCCCTCCCTAGCGTAGTAAGGATAAGGCCGATAACCCTCCCTTCCTCCCTTCCTGGGCAGCTGGAGCAAAGCCTGCGCAGAAAACCAAGCCACATGGGTGCTTGAAAAATGTTACAACAGCAGCGGCAGCAAGAGCAACAGCAGCAACACCCGGCCCCCAGGGTGGCTCCTTCTGGCGAAAATTACAGTAACAATGAACGGTTTACAAAACGACTCACACCCAGGAGGTAACGAGCCCGGGGCACCCCACCCCCACCCCCAGGGCTGGTTGGGGCCGCGCGGGGCTGGCGGCTGGACCCCTCTTGGTCACCGGATAGAACGCGCCCGGCGGCCCCTCCAGCGCCGCGGCGCCCGGCGGTCCCCGGTTTACACAAGCGAGCCGGGCGCCTTCCCCGCGCGGCGCACCTGCACTGGGCGTGGGTAGGAGGAGGGCGCCGCGCCCGCTCGGCGCGCAGTTCCTGTTCCGGACTTCCCCGCGTCCCGAGTCCCGCCGGTCTCGGGCCCCTCGAAGGTGCGCGGCTCCGGGGCGCCCCGGGGTCGGCCGGGACCGGTGCTCGACGCCATCTTCCGTTTTTTGGTGGCCGCGCGGCTGTACCGTCTCGGCCCTGGGCCTCGGCCCTGGGCTGGCAGCCCCGCTCTCTGGCCCGTCCCCCGAGGACGTGGGAGCCCGGCCCCGGAGGCCGCGCAGGAGGGAGGAGCGGGGCGATGCGGCGCCGGGTTCCCGGGGCGCCGCGCAGAGGGGCCGCCCCATTGCATAGATGTGGAGACTGAGGCCCGCAGGGGCCCCGGCTGCCACGGTCGCCAACCGGGAACTGGAGCCCCCGCCAGCGAGGAGGTGTTTCGGAGCCGGGGTCCCCAGACGTCGCCCGCGAGTAACACCCAGGACAGGGAAACCTGGGTACGCGTCCCCCACCTTCCAGCCGGCGCCCAGGGCAGCCCCCGGGCGCTTACCTGCCGGGGTCGGGCTGGGCAGAGGGGCGGACGCCAGCGGAGTTAGGGTCACAGCAGGGGGGGCAGGGCTCGGACTCACCTCGCGTCGGCGGTGGCAATGGCGGTGACGGTGACGGCGGCCGCAGCGCTCGAGCCGGGAGGCGTATTGTCTACGGCTAGGGGCCCGCGCGCGCGACCATATAAAACGCCGGGCCCCGCCCCGGCCCGCCCTCAGGGCCGCCTCCCCGGCCAATAGCACGGACTCCAGGACCCAGTCGGGTCCGAATGGCAACAGAGCTGCTACAAGCGTGATCTGTTTACTTGTTTACTGTCTTTCTGCCTCCTGCGGTCTGCAGGTTTGTTTTGTCGCGTGCGCTGGTTTGCTCCGGGGAATATTTGTGGATGAATCCCCTGGCTGCGTTTGGGTGGGTATTCCAGGATCTTTATATCCTCAAAGAACTCCTAGGGGATTGATGCTTTTTTCTTGCCCACAAGGCTCAAAGAGGACTTAATGACCTGCTAAATGACAGCATGAATTCAGCGTTCAAATATTGGCGCTCTTAGTGCTGGCAGCTTCAGGAGTTAGGTTTCGTTTGTTTTTTTTTTTCTTCAATTTTTTAAACTGTGGTAAAATGCACATAGCAAAATTTGCCATCTTTACTATTTTTAAGTGTACTGTTCACGGGTATTAAATACATTCATAATGTTGGCATCCACCTCCATAACTCTCCATCTTTCAAAACAAACTGTATACCACTAAAAAGTAACTCCCCATTCCTCCCTCCCCCGGGTCCTGGCAACCATCAGGCGTCAGGTGTTTTTAAGCCTATTTCACAAATGTGAAAACTAAGACTCAAACTTCTGTAGAAACAGCATCAGCAGCATTCTACCAAAGCCTGGGGTCTTCCTGCCCCACGCCTTCCCACCCCGCATCCTTCCAGCTGCACCATTCATCACACCTTCATTCCCATCGCCATAGTGGGGGCAGCCCGCCCTGCCCTGGCCCTCCTGGGCTTAGGGGGAGATGAGTGGCAGAGAAGGGCCCCCAAAGCCTCGGGGGAGGGAGGAGAAATCAGAAAAGGTCCAGGCAGGGTGGTACCCAGCCCTGGGGTGGGCTAAGGAGGTGTAGGGTCTCGAGTCCCCAACCTGTTATTGCTGGGGTGTGTTGAGGTAGAGGAATGCAGAGCAGAGCACTGGGGTTACAAAGTAGCTGTTGTCCCAGGAACAAAACAAAGCTTGTTTACCTCAGTCCTGCTGCCTATTGGAACAGAGAAACAGCAGGGTCCGGGGAGCTCCCCTCGCCTTAGTTCTGCCATTTGCTACCTGTTGGAGATCCCCTCACCCCTTCTTCCCACCTCTGGAGTGATGACACTTTTACGGATTTTTCCTTCATTGTTCTCATCTGTGAGATGGGATGACGGCATGCCCCCTCCCCCCCACCACCACCCTATAGGGTTATAGGGAGGATCAGAGGAGATAATCATCAAATGTTTAGTAAACTCCCAGCAGAGTTTAAGCTTCAAGGCCCCTCCCACCCTCTCTTCTGGCCTCTTCTGATTTTGTAATCCTTTCTTTGAGGGCCTCCCAAATCACATTGACTCCAAGCCCTACAAAGCCTGGATTTCCCTGGGCTGCTAATAGCCACAGGGTGCTTTACAGGCGGAGGGAGGAGCCCTCCAAAATAGGGGCCTCTCTCCAAAAGCAACTCTTCAGATGAGAAAACAAACTCAGAGGGGAAGCAATGGCATGGTCTCATCTATGTGTGTAAGAATGCTTCCAGAGGGATCTCAAGGCTGAAGCCATGGTGCCAGGTACAGAGTAGGCATTCAGTAAACATTAGCGGAACAGCTGGAGGAAGGAGGACAGTTTAGGGACAGATGGGGGATAGAAGTGCCCAAGGGGGGGGGGTGGGTGAAAATATTTGCCTTGCAAGGTCCCCAAATAATATGCAGATCAAACGGACAGGAGGAAGAAAAGCCTTTTGGATGGGAATTGAGCCTGTAGAAGGCCTTGCCTTCCTATCAGTCCAGAAGAGATTAGATGGCAAATGATAATAGCAGTAACAATAACAATAGGAGCTGCCAGGCTCTCCTCAGATCCCTCAACCCCAGGGCTAAGCACTTTCTATTATCACCTATAATTCTTACCACTGTCCCATGTTACAGACACCCGTATACCCACAAAGGGTCCATGTACAGGCAAGAGAGACATTGTGGACCCATTTTACAGATCAGGAAACTGAGGCTCTGAAAAAGGAGGCCAGCCACTTGCTGGAGACCACCCAGCCCTTAAGCAGCAGAAGCAGATTGAAGCCTGGGTCTCCCTACTCCTGCTGCAGTGTCCTTTCCACCCTCCATGTCTGGCCTCCAAACCTCCTGGGCCTCACCTTCCCCTTCCCCATCGGGATTTGCTGGCCTGTCCCAGGGCCATCAGGCTGTGGATGCTGCTGTCAGAAAACACCACGATCCCGTGGGCAGTCCCTTCCTTCCCTGGGGGCCTCCTTCCTGAAGAGCTGCCTGCTCTGGAGCCTCCGGATTCTCCGAGCCCCAGGCAAGCCCCTGCTGCTGAGGCCATGACCATGTCTCTCCGCAGTTCAGGGATCCATGACCCAGCAGACCCTCTGCTCCAACTTAGGGTTGAGTTTTGTCCTTACTGTGACTTTCTTTGATCATTCATTTAACAAATATTGACACCTACCATATGCCAGGCAGGGGGGTAGGTGATGGGGATCTAGAGACGACACATTCATGGCATTAATACAGGGCCCACATCCAAGTGGGGGAAACAGTGGAGGAGAAACCAGTGACAGGAGAATAGAGCTCTGGGCAGCTGGGCACACAGCATGCGCTCAAGGAGGGAGAGTAAAGCCAGGCAGTGTGTGAAGAGTGGGGGCGGGGTGGGTCTTTTAACCAGGGTGTCAAGGGAAGCCTCGGTGAGGACGCAACCTTCCTGCAAAGGCTTGAGAGAAGTGAGGACGCCTTGCAGAGAGATGAGAACATTCCTCCAAGGCCCAGGAGGGGAGGAGAAGGCAGGTGGGAGCCCCAGGGAGAGGGCTGGCCAAGCATGTTTGCCAAGTGCTGGCCTTGGCATCCAGGACCCACCTGTGGAGCCAGACGCCAGAGCAGGTTTGAAATGGCGTCTTTCCACGTGCCATCCCAGACTATTGTCCCAGCCTTGGGACACCTTACCTGGAAAATCCTCCAGCTTTGACAGGGAGGGACCCATCAAAGGACTTCGAGGTTCTCTCCTGAGCTGGGCCTGAGCTTCTTGCCAGGAGCTAGAGCAACCTCACGGTGACATTCCACCCACGCCCACCTGGTGGACACCTTGTGGGGATACCTTCCCAGGACAAGAGGCTGTTGAGAGCCTGGTGGGCTGGGCGTGTTGCCTGGGTGAGTTCAGGTACCCTGCGTGGCCTCCTGAAGGGTAGATCTCCTCACTTCACGGATGAAGAAACCGAGCCTCGGAGATGGGTCCTAAGAGGTCCGTGACCACACAGCCAAGAGATTGCAGGGCTGGGGCTCGAACCCAGGTCTCTCTGACCTGTCTGATTTGGGGGTCTGTGAACCCCCCGAAGTGAAACAAAATGGCAATTGGGGTAAAAGCATTTTCTGGGGAGGGAACCTGCAGCCTGGTGGGTGAGGGCTGGGACTTCGGGGCCACACAGCCCTGAGTTAGAATCCCAACTCTGCCACCTAAAACTCGCGTGGCGTCAGGTAAGTGCTTGGGCCTCTCTGAGCCTCAGTCCCATCCTCTGTGAAATTTCCCACCTCCCAGGGCTGCTGTGAGGATGAACCTACAGGAAGCCCTCAGCGTGATGCCTGGTACCCAGTAGGTGATGGGTAAACCCAGAGGCTCTTATTGCAGACAGGGATTAAAAACTACTGAAGAGTTTGAGGGAATTCCCTGTCAGTCCAATGGTTAGGACTCCATGCTTTCACTTCCGAGGGTGTGGGTTCAATCCCCGGTCAGTGAACTAAGATCCTGCAAGCCGTGCAGTGCAGTCAAATTAAAAAAAAAAAAAAAAAAAAAGAACTGGTGAAGAGTTTGACATATTCACAAAAGAAACTGTATCTTGGAGATGCGTCATTTATTAAATGAAATACACTTTAGAGATCAGTGTGTCCAGTACAATCCCACATTAAAAAAAAAATCCATATAGAAAAGTCTGGAAGGAAATACAGCCCTGCAAAATGGAAATAGTGCTCATCTCTGGGCATAAGGATGATAGGCAGTTTAATGTTTGGCCTTGTGTTCTTCTGTATCTTCCCGGTTTTCTATACAGAAGTACATTAACTTATGCTAGTATCAGAAATACATCACTTTTTATTCCAAGAAGAGGAAGAAAAGTATGTTTGGTCTCGTCCCAGGCCAGAGCTGAGCCAGAGACAGCAGCAAGCGCCTTTTGCTCCAAGTGAGACAGAACCAGGATAGAGTTCACAGTGGGCCTTAGGCAGGAAGTACAGGAGCTCAGGAGAGGGAAAACTAAGAGCTGGGATCCTAGAGAGGAGGCAAGCATATCAGGAAAGGCTTCCTGGAGGAGGAGGTATTTGAGGGCACCCTGGAAAGGGGCTGGATTCCAACTGGAACAGAAAAATGGGTTTGGCCTTATTGCCCTGTGGGTACCTGGGAGCCATGGAAGGCCTCTGAGCAGAAGAGGGAATAGACCTTTGGGAATTGGAATCTGGCAGCCACGTGGGGAGGTATTAGAGGGAAAATGATGCCTCGGAGTCTCTGAGAATGCCCAGGGCTCCTGAACGGAATGCCCCAGCCTCCATCCAACTGATAACAGTGCCCAGGTTGCCCCTCCCCCAAAGCTCCGCCTCCTTTATTTTGTGTTCCACACCCAGCCATACTCACTGTCCTCCAGTTAGTGAGGCCCTCTGTGGACAGAGCTGTTGTGAAGCCTCTGGGAACCTTATTACATCCCCATTTTACAGGTAAGAAGACTGAGGCTCAGAGAGGCCAGCTGAGCTGCAGGGTAGAGAGGTGTGGTTGCTGAGGGATGAGAGATGGGACCTTCCCTTCCCTGGCCTAATGCATCAGAGCTCCACTTTCCCTCACTTTCTGGGGAACGGGGACGGTGACACCCAACTCATACATCATGACTGTTCTTCCGGTCCCCCAGTGGTTGGTGGGGCTACTGCTCCCCTTCTTCCCCCCTCGCTGTATCTTCCTTCACAGCACCTTCTGCTCTTTGCATATGTATTTACCTGTTTACTTGTCTATTGCCTGGCTCCCTGCCCCCCACTGAGACTAAGCCAGACTTGGCTTGTTCGCAGCTCCTGTAGTAGGTGCTCCGTAGATACCTGCAGAGCAAGTGAATGCGTGAGGGTGAGCATTCTGCGGCCAACACGCTCGTCTATTTTTGGTCTGTTTCCTCCCTCTGTCCCTCCCTCGATTTTCAGACGCGTAGACAGTTCTCCCCCTTGAACGACATTTTTTTTTTTTAACATCTTTATTGGGGTATAATTGCTTTACAGTGGTGTGTTAGTTTCTGCTTTATGAACAACATTTTAAAATTGCTCACAGCCTCCTTCTCTTCTTTAGCAAGGCGTGTGAGGGGAGGGTGAGGCTTCTCCTTGTAGGACCCCAGGTAGGGGGTGAGGATGCACATTTACACGGTTGTCCCTGGAGCTGTGAGGGAAGGTGGGGGGATTCACAAGGAGCCCATGGGGGTTGGTCCCTCTCGGAGTCTGGTGATGGTGGTCCCGAGCGGGGGAGTTGAACCTTTGCACGGCTCAGTTTCCCCTGGGCATTGGGTTCAGAGACCTGGATCAGGCCAGCCCTGCCTAGACTTGCTGCCAGGCAGGTGTAGACTGACTCTACACAGGGCCAGGCAAGGCTGTGTGACCGGTGTAGCCACGAGGACCCCAGGCTTCAGGGTCCGGAGTCCAGGCTGTGTGACAGCTGAGGGCACTCTGCCTCTCCGAGAACTCCCAGGGACTGCGGGGGTGACCGAGGTCAAGGCCAAGGACTGGCGCCTGCTGTGTGGTGGGTCTCCGGCCGAGGGCCAGTGGAGATGGAGAGGAAGTCATCGGAGTGGGGTGGGGTCCCTGGGTGCCACCTGGGGAGGCCCCTGGGGACAAGAATCAGTGGCACTAAGATGATTTTTGAAAGTCAAGGCTGGTTCTTGGCAGCTTGAATAACATCTTGGAAACCCAGAGAAGAGAGTTACCCCAGCCACCTCTTTGGCGGGACTCAATTCCCCCCCAAAGCTTTGGCAGGTGCCTCCTCACAGCCATGAATAGGCAGATGAATTTCTGCCCCTCTGGTCCCTTAAAATTTTCTGCTTGTTGCAAACCCCTTGTAATGAGCTGGCCCAAGGCCAGCAGCGCCGCCCAAGCTCCAGGCAGCTGACCTCCTGGGCCCCTTCTAGCCTCCGGCCAGCTCAGAGGGCCTCTGAACTCGAGGAGCTGGCGGGGGCGCCTGATGCAGGAGAGCCTCCGGCCTTGGAGGGAGGCCACAGCCGGCCAGGAGCAGAGCGCCACCAGGAGCGGGGACCAAGGGGCCTGGAAGCAGATGGCTAAGGCCCCCAGGAAAGCAGTGGAGAACAGAAGTGGGCAGCCAGTAGACTTCACAGAAGCTTCTCCATCTCCCTTCCTGATATGTAAGAGGCACTTCAGGCCAATGCAGCCAAATTAAACTCGTCTCCCCCAAACTTACCTCTCCCACAGTCTCCCCGTCTCAGCTGATGGCAGCTCTGTTCTCC
Source organism: Lagenorhynchus albirostris (assembly GCF_949774975.1). Lineage (NCBI taxonomy): Eukaryota > Metazoa > Chordata > Mammalia > Artiodactyla > Delphinidae > Lagenorhynchus > Lagenorhynchus albirostris. The sequence continues at coordinate 6,463,609 of NC_083105.1, forward strand.
TTGAATGTGGGTCAGATCTGGGGACTCTTCTTTTTTTTTTTTTTTGGCCACACCACACAGCTTGCAGGATCTTAGTTCCCCAACCAGGGATCGAACCCGTGCCCTCCGCAGTGGAAGCACAGAGTCTTAATCACCAGACCACCAGGGAATTCCCTGGGGACTCGTTTCTAACGAATATAACGTGAAAGTCTGAGGTAGACTAACACGGAAAGACATCTGTACCTGTGCTGTGTTAAAGGAGATAAAAACGTTGTAGAATAAGTATAATGTGAATTGATTTACGTAGAAGAGTATTCTTCATTTGCCTTGAAAGTTCTGTAAGGAACACACTAGAAGGTCAAGGTTGGGTAACAGGTGTGGAGATCACTCACTGGTCTTTTCTTTCTCTTGTACATTACTTGTAACTTTTGCCATAAACATGTATTATGTTTCTGGTCATAAAACAGTAACTTTTTTTTTTTAATTTTTAGCCTTGCCGTGCGGCTTACGGTATCTTAGTTCCCCAACCAGGGATCGAACCCGCGCCCTCGGCAGTGAAATCGTCGAGTCCTAACCACTGGACCGCCAGGGAATTCCCAAAACAGTAACTTTTTAACAGTGAAAGAAGCCAGACACAAGAGAGAACATACCGTATGAATCCATTTACATGAAGTTCAAGAACAGGCGAAACTAATCTACAGGATGGAGGTGAGACTAGTGGGCACCTCTCGAGGTGGGATGGGTATTGACTGGAAAGGGGCATGAGGGAACTTTCTGGACTGATATGCATGGTGGTCGCAGGGGTACCTGCACCTGTAGATATGCACTGAGGTGAATGCTTCTGATTTGTGCACTTTTGGGTACGTGAATGAAAACTTGATACTACAAAGCACAATGATCAGACCCGAGACAGCCAAGAGCGAGGATTTTAATCAAGACCCAGTTCTACAGCTCCCAGCGGTGCTTGGCAGGCTGAGCCCGCGGTGGAGCCAGAGGGGCCAGCGCTGGTGACAAGGGGACTATCGCAATTGAAAACAGAACCAGCACGTTTCAGAGCAGATTATGAGGCTTAACCAGCCAGGTCGCTCAGCTCAGAGCCACGACAGTTTAATAGACACGCGCTAGGGCCAAAAGACTAAATGGCCCGTGTGACCAAAATAACCTAATCTCATGCAACCTGTCAGGGGGACAGAGAACAGCCTCCACTCGGTCAGACAATTCCAGGAATCCGGGGTCAGGGAGGGGGTGATATCTGCTCCTGAAGCATTGTAGAGGCCCTGGACAGCAGGCTGTGGACATCCTGCAGTGACGGCCACCACCGTCCTCTGCCAGGAGCAGACTCAAGGCCCCAGGTTATCGCTCAAGTTGGGTCTGGCGGGAGGGACGAGGCCCACGTGGGTGCCGGCAGGAAGGAGCCCCAGTCCTGCAGAATCTCCTTTCACCCAGAAATAACATCCCTTCTGACAGCGGAGTTTATCAGCATGATAGCAGATTTTTTCAAAACAATAACAGCAGCCCCAGCAGCTCCCTCAGCCGGCACTCAGCAGGGACGGCTGGCCATGGTGTCAGCGGCAGCTGCTGTCCACACCTCTGCTCTGGGGGAGGAAGCCCCTAGGAAGACCTGGTCTGTACCCCGAGACGGGAGGCTGTGTACCCCACATGCTGGGCCCTCAGTAGCCATCTGTTTCACAGATAAGTGAATTTCCCCTTCGCCATACCGTTTCACCTTCACAACAACCCTCCAGGCTAAGAACTGAAGGTCCCACTTTACAGAGGAGGAAACTGAGGCCAGGCAGGTGAAATGGTGCACCCGCCTCAGGAGCCAGTTTCTCATTCCAGGCCCTGGGTTTCCCTGTCTCATGACTGTTAATTACCACTCTCTCAACTCCCCTTCTCCTGCCTGGAAGAGCAAGGAGGACCTGGGAGACAGCATTTGGGGATGGTTTCTCTCACAGGAAATCATTTCTTTCTTTCTTTTCTTTTCTTTTCTTTTTTTTTTTGGCCTCACTGTGCTGTGCGGCTTGTGGGATTTTAGTTCCCCGACCAGGGATGGAACCTGGGTTCTTGGCAGTGAGAGCGTGGAGTCCTAACCGCTGGACTGCTAAGGAATTTCCAGGAAACAATTTCCTTGTATTTAAAGTTCTTCCGCGGAACTCCCTGGCAGTCCAGTGATTAAGACTTTGTGCTTTCACTGCCGTGGATACAGGTTCAACCCCTGGGCAGGGAGCTAAGATCTCGCAAGCCATAATGTGAGGCAAAAAAAAAAAAATCTGAAGACTTGTCCTTTTTTCTGAGGAAGTGTATGTATTCCCATATCCCCACTAATAACAGAAGAAGTGCAAATAAAGCAATAACGATACTGTCCAACATCTAAGCCTTTGATAGCACACAGCGCTGGCAAAGCTGTGGGGACCCTGTCTTCTTGGGAATACACTTGGATGCCGCCTCTTAGGAGGGCAGCTTGGTCAGCGTCTCAAAACATGACAGATGCATGTGTTCTCTGACCCAGGTTTTTCACATAAGGATATTCTGGGAGGAGGGGATAGCATGAGCAAAGGTGTGGAGATCGGAAAGCTGAAGTGTGGGCGTTTGACAGAAAAGGCTATTCTGGCCCTTGGCCTCGGAAGGGAGGGAGCTGCCAGCCCCGCCAGGTGGCAGGACATACTCGTCCCCACAAGGACTGGGCTGAGCCGTCAGTGAGTCGAATGTGCTTCAGGGGAAGGAGAATTCTGGAGAGGAGGCCCCGGCTTGGAACCTGGTCGAGGTTGGAAACAGATGCTTAGCTGCCTGTGCTGGGCTGGCGTGCACAGCCTGTGAAGCCCTTGCAGCATTTATTTCTTTTTTCTATAATCTGGGGAAGCGTGTTTTATGAGCCCAGTTCCCAGACGAGCAAGGTGACAGGCTCAGCAACAGGCCGGGTCTACCATAAAACTCCAGTTTGAACTCAGGTGTGACTGACGTCCAGCTTCAAGGTCCCTCATTCGTTCATTCCCAACTGGAATCTTAGCATCTCCCCTGGGCAGCATGACTCTGGGGACAACAGAGGGTGTCCAAAGCCCCTGCCCTCAGGGGACTCAGTGTCTAGAGGAGTGGTTGGAACTGGGAAAAACTATTCAGCCAATGGCGTAGAGGTCTGAGTCCTCTGACACCCCAGTGCCTTTGAGGGTGGGATTGTTGGATCTGAGGGAAGAAATGAAACCTAGTGCAGCCCTTTCAGGACCAAATGTCTGCCTGGGCCAGAATGTCCTTGCACATTTTCTATGGGACGTGGCCCAGGTCCATGTGGGCCCCAGGAGAACTGCGGGGCCTGGGCCAGCCTCCTTGCCTCCATGAGCCTCAGGTTCCGTCTGTGCTGAACAGGGATAACGGTGTCAGCCTCCAAGGCCACAGAGGGACGATGCGGAGACCCTGGTGTGAACGGGGCTTCCGTTCTCATGTTCCCATGGGAGGCTGGGTAGCTTAATTCATTGGCAGGAACTTTTCTATGACCTCCTTACCAGCACCAGCCCTCCCTGTTGGCCACCTCCAGATGTTTTCCTCCCCACACCCTCCGTCTATAAACAGCGGCCAGCAGTAGAGTTTCGGGGAGTGGGGGTAAAGCGTGTGGTGTACTGGGCTGAAGGGAGGGACGAGGGCATATTGCATTCGGGTCCGCGGACTTCCCTGGTGGTCCAGTGGGTAAGACTCCGCATTCCCAATGCAGGGGGCCCAGGTTCAATCCCTGGTCGGGTAACTAGATCCTGCAGGCATGCTGCAACTAAGAAACCCGCATGCCGCAGCAATGAAGATCCTGGGTGCCGTGACTAAGACCCAGTGCAGAGAGAGAGAGAGAGGGAGAGAAAGAGAGAGAGAGAGGGAGAGAAAGAAAGAAAGGAGAAAGAAATAAATATTTTTTAAAAATAAATAAATAAAATAAATTCGGGTCCGTGCGCCTTACACAGTTTGTTGAATTCCAGTGACAGTGCTGCAAGGGCACGTGCACAGACACTACGGGATGTGAAACCGAGGCCCAGAAAGCAGCCTGTAGACCCGAGCTCAGACCTGAAGAAAAGGATCAAGATTCAGGCCTTTTCTTCCCAGTCCTTACTGGTCACCTTCCATGGGGCACAGAGACGAGCAGACACAGGCAGGCAGTGGGGACACGCAGGGGACTGGTCCTGGTCGGCCCCATAAGTGGGTTCCCTGAGCCTCCCTTACCTGTATCCCCACTTCTCAGCCTCCATAGTTCACAGAACTGTCTGTCCACAGTCCCCCTGCCGCCAGCTACTATGGAAGAAAGAGCCCCAGATGCAGAGTCCCGCAGACCTGGGCTCAAATCCCTCTGGCACCTGCCAGCTCCCTCCATCCTTCAGTGGCCCTCGCCTGGGCCATATGGAGGAGGCTGAGGCAAGAATGTCTGCAAGGGCTCGACTCCTGAGCCGCACTGGGCACTGGGCATGGGGGGCGTGCAGGACCCTGAGTCTTGGGAAGATCAGCCCAGTCTCCCTCGGGGGCTTCTGTGTCTGTGCTGGGGCCCTTTTGCAGGGGTGGGGAGGGAGGGAAGGGCAGATTCCCCAGGAATCTGAGATCTGTCTGGTAGAGAAGGTCTAGACTCTAGTCCCTTCCCTTCCAGACCCTCATCCCAACTCTCCAAACCTGGGTCCTGCTGTGGGTGAACACACACACACACACACACACACACACACACACACACACACACACACAGCATGTGATCCTCACCTGAGGGCCTATTTTTCATTAATGATGGATAACAATAACAACAACAGTAATGATAGAAACCGCCCTCTGTGCCTGGACTGTCCTCAACATCCTCCCCTGCATTAGTCCTCGCAGCGCCCATCCCCCAAGCTGGTTCGTTATCTACTAGTAACTCCATTTGAAAGAGGAGAGACCCGCACCAGCACCCCAGGTTAGGCGTCCAAAGCCACAGCCTGTGGTGGGGCGGCTCCTTCCTCCATCACTGACTGAACACCTACTCAGCGCTACCTGGCGGAAGGCCTGAACACCTGACCCCGGCTGGGGTACAGTGGGGGGGAGCCCAGCATGAAGACCAAGGGAGAGCTCCCGTGGGCTCAGAAGAGAGCTGGGCCCTGCAGAAGTGCCGCCCCAGCCCAGGTGGCTTTTCTCTGAGGAGCTGCCCTCACCCGCCCACTGGCTCTGGGCACGGAAGGCTCTTTCCAGAAGCTGTCTGTGTGTCCACTTTGTGCGGTGACAGGCATTCTGACCTCTGAACTCCCTCTCAGCCTCAAAGCCCTGGGGATTCTCTCCTCCCTCTGCTGGGTCCATGAGCCCCCTGGGGCGTGTAGCTGGGACAAGGCTGAAGCCTGAAGCAGCCATGTGTCCCCCGCCACCTGCTTGCGGATTTACCCCTCTTTCAGCTACCCTGTGCCATCCCTGGCTTGGGGGCTGGGTGGGGAGCCTGGGCCCTGGCCCCGCAGCCCGGGCTTCTGGACAGGACCACAGGGCATTCAGGGCCAGGCCTGGGACACAGGCATGAGATGCGAAACCAAGGTGCTTGGGGTTGTCTTTTCTGCCTGAGTGGGGAGCAGCGTGGCGGAGGGTGAGGGGAAGGACAAGTCCACAAGGGGCCTGGCCCAGAGTAGACTCACCACCGATTTTGAAAAAAAGGGAGGAGAGATGGGACTTCCCTGGTGGTCCAGTGGTTAAGACTCTGCGCTTCCACTGCAGGGGACACGGGTTCGATCCCTGGTTGGGGAACTAAGATCCCTCAAGCCATGCTAGTGAGGAAAAAAAAAAAAAAAAGGGAAGAGAGAAAGAGGAAGTGACAGGAGAAACTTATAGACAAAGGAGTGAAATGGAGGAAGCCGGAACAGGTTGCAGAGGTCAGAAATCACTGGCCCCACAGGGCCTGTGTGTATTTCTTGTCCACAAATAGTACATAAGTACTTATTCGCTTATGCGCTAATGGTCCCTCTCCCCCAAGGGACCTGTGTTTGTCCCACTGAAGCCAAGCTTGGGGTAAGGGCCCCGTAATTATCTTTCAAATGATAATGACAATTTTGTTTTCTAATGCTGGTGCTGCCTTCTAAACAGAGCTCAAACCCACTCTTGGGCAACCACAGTATCAAGAAAGATGCTATTCCTGACGGGTTTTCCCAAGAGGGTCTGTTCTCACCCTTTTATTTTTTTGGCCATACTGTGCAATTTATGGGATCTTAGTTCCCCAATCAGGGATTGAACCCAGACCCTCGGCAGTGAGAGCATGGAGTCCTAACCACTGGACCACCAGGGAATTCCCTTTTCACCCATTTCTTTTTTTTTTTAATTAATTTATTTTTATTTTTGGCTGTGTTGGGTCTTCGTTGCTGCACGCAGGCTTTCTCTGATTGCGGCGAGCAGGGGCTACTCTTTGTTGCGGCGCATGGGCTTCTCATTGCGGTGCCTTTTCTTGTTGTGGAGCACGGGCTCTAGGTGCACGGACTTCAGTAGTTTTGGCACACAGGCTCAGTAGTTGTGGCTCGCGGGCTCTAGAGCACAGGCTCAGCAGTTGTGGCGCACAGGCTTAGTTGCTCCACAGCATGTGGGATCTTCCCGGACCAGGGCTCGAACCCGTGTCCCCTGCACTGGCAGGTGGATTCTTAACCACTGCGCCACCAGGGAAGCCCCCTTTTCACCCATTTCTGAGCCCACAGGGACTCTACCCCTTTGGCCCCAGGCCAGGCAGCTCCCCTCCCCCCACCCTCACCCTGGGGCCAGAAATGGGTGTGACAGAACCAGAGCTGGGCTCCAGTGTCCAGTCCCTTACTCAGTCCCTAGCGGATGCTCGGTCTGGATCTTGGTTCTGGCCTTCTGGCCTCACGCAGCAAGGGCCCAGGGTGAGGGTACTAGGGACCCCAGTAAGGTGGGGGGAGCAGAGGTCTGTGTACCTGCAGGGCAGGGCCAGCCGGCTGGCCTGAGCCTAAGCAGGGTGGTGGGTTGGTGCTGGTTCTGTAGTAATGCTGGGTGCCATTGCAGGTTCGTCATGGCCTCAGGGAACTGGGCTGGGGCTCCATCGAAATCCTTGAATGGTTCTGGCTGGCACCTTGACAATGGCAAGCGCCCTTGGAGGCAGCATGAGTCAGGCAGGTCATTCAGTGCCAGTCACAGCTGGATTGATAATAGTAATGGGCGTCATGGCCTTGGGCAAGTTAATTAGTGCCTTCAAGCCTCAGATTCCATTTTTTTTCCAGATACCATATTAAAGAGTGGGGATATCACACCCATTAGGATCCCTGCTATTTAAATAAATAAATAAACAAACCCAACAACAGGAAATAAGCATTGGTGAGGACGTGGACAGATTGGAACCCTTGTGCCCTCTTGGCGGTGGTATGAAATGCTGTAGCCAGGGTGGTTGAGGCCTCTGGGCTGGGATGAACCTCGCTCGGGGTGGAGCCAGGGGAGCCACAGCCAGTACGGTGGTAGCAGTTGGACTGACCATTGCTGCTGCAGAGTTTGCAGGCTTGTTTTTTTCCGGTACGCGGGTCTCTCACTGTTGTGGCCTCTCCCGTTGCGGAGCACAGGCTCCGGACGCGCAGGCTCAGCGGCCATGGCTCACGGGCCCAGCCGCTCCGCGGCATGTGGGATCTTCCCGGACCGGGGCACGAACCCGTGTCCCCTGCATCAGCAGGCGGACTCCCAACCACTGCGCCACCAGGGAAGCCCTTGTAGGCTGTCTTATGCTTTGCAAGCCAAGAAACACATGAAGCCTCAAGTTTTTCAAAGTCTACCAAAATGTGCCTTCTGTGGTGGTTATTACAGAGGTGGGTTTGAACCCAAAATGACAAAATGGGAGGCAGCATTAGCATGGTAATTAGTGTAAGCCCTACTGCCAATAAAGGAAAAATAAGAAATGTTTATTAACGAGCTATGCTTTTAAATCACATGACAAGGGGGGGATCTCTTTATATAGCAGCGCAAAATCAGTGATGCTAAAGATTTACTAGAAGGTCAAACTGAAAAATGAAATAAATGTATGATGAAGTTTACTTTTTTTTTTTAGGCCGAGCCACGCAGCTTGGGGGATCTTAGTTCCCCGACCAGGGATCGAACCCAGGTCCTCGTCAATGTAAGCACAGAGTCCTAACCACTGGACCACCAGGGAATTCCCATATGATGAATTTTAAGTTCTTATTCACTTATGTACTTGAGGACAAGCTTTTTAAAAATAAAGTGCCTCAAAACTTAAAATGGCGTAGACACCCCTCAAAAAATGAAACACAGAGTTATCATAGGATCCAGCAAGCCCACTTCTGAGAATATCTCCAAAAAAATTGGAAGCAGACTCTTGAACAGATATTCGAACACCCATGTTCAGAGTTATTCACAATGGCCAAAAGGTGGGAACAACTCAAATACACGTCCACTGACTGATGAATGAATGAACAAAATGATAAATACATACAATGGAGTATTATTCAGCCTTAAAGAGGAAAAAGCATTCTGACACATGCTACAACAGGGATGAAACTTGAGGACACTATGCTAAGTGAAATAAACCAGTCACAAAAAGACAAATTCTGAATGTTTTCACTTATGTGAGGCACCTGAAGTAGTCAGATTCATAGAGACAGAAAGTAGATGGTGGTCAACAGGGCTGGGGGGAGGGGAATGGGGAGTTAGTGTTTAGTGGGAAAAGTTTCAGTTTGCAAGATGATTGAGTTCTAAAGATTGGTTATGCAACCATGTGAATATACTTTATCACACTACTGAACTGTACACTTGAAAATGGTTAGTATAACAAATGTTATGTTGTGTGTATTTTACCACATTAAAAAGAAATATGAGATAACACTACTCACCAAGCAGCGTCCTTGAGAGGGTGTAACGAGGGGATTTCCGGCTAAGATCTTAGGGTGGTATCCTGCACAAAGTAGGGGCGGGCTCCATGGGCCTGCAACCTGGGCAGCCATACAGGGCCCCTGAGCTCAGATCAGTCCCTCACTTGGTCAATGCTGCTGTAGTTGTGTTGAAATTCCTAATAATTTTTGAACAAGGGTACGTGCATTTCCATTTTGCACGGCGTCCTACAAATTATGTAGCTGGTTCTGCCCCTCAGCCAATGGGAGGCTGGTGGTTCTTAGTGAAAAAGAAACCTGGACAGACCTTGCCATCAACCTCGTTCAGAAAGAGCTGGTGAAGGATGTGCCGTGTTGGGGGTGGAGAAGGGTATGGGGGCCACATGACAACAGCACCCCTCCCTGGGGGTTGAGGAGCAGTGGGGCCACCTGCCAAGGGAGGAGAGGGCCACAGACAGCAGAGGCTGGTAAGGGGCTGGGCCATATCACCCCAAGATGGGGCCCCGACCATCGCTGAGTTGGTATTTCAAGTCTCCCCCGGCAGACCATGGCCCCAAGGAACCAGCCTCAGAAACCAGCCATCGAAGGAACGTCTCATACGCGAAACAGTGTTTATTGAACACCTACTATGAGCCAGCGGTAAACACACCATCTGTGATCCTCCCGTTCTCATTCACATTCTGGGTTTAAGGACTGAGGCCGGGAACCAAGGAGGGACCAGTGTCAGCAGTGGGGTGTGAACCCGGCCAGTCGGGCTCCAGATTAGCGCTGGCTTCACTAGATGGCGCTAAACGTAAATAATGATGGGCGCAAAGAGCTCCACGGGCCAGGGAGGGGTTGTGCGGAGGTTTCTGGAATGCCCTCGAGCAAAGCTCAGAGCATCACCTTGAAAGTGCAGCCGTCTCTCCAGAAGGCGGCTCTTTGTTTTTCAGGGAGGCAGTAGTGTGAACGATCAGGTTTCCTAGGTTCAAATCCAGGCTCTGCCACTTAAAAGTTCCACACATTTTCACAACTTTTAAATTTTTATTTATTTATTTTTCTTGCTTAATATAAGTTTTATTTGATATTCTTCCTAGCTTTTCATTGCTTTTTTAAAAAATTCACAATTTTTTAACTGATGAAATAAAAATATAATAACAATTGAGCATAATTTTTTTTGTAATACAGGTCTACTAATGAGAAGAATGGATTTCTTTGGGGGGCAGGAGGGGAGATAATTTCACTTAATTGGGGTCCAAAGTTAGTGTGTTCCCTAACAAATCGGCTGCAAATGGTCACAAGTAAAAATCATTCTTAGCTTTCTGGAGCCGGTAGTGGGCTGGATTCGGCCAGTGGTTTGCTGACTCTTGATCTAGTATTTTAACTGTGTTAACCGTTTCCTTGGCATTCAATTTTCCTTTTGCTGAATTTTGTGCCTTTCTTGAATGTTCTTGGTCTTTAATGTTTTTGGCTGAGTGTCTGAACTCTCTCTTTTATGAACTATTCTCAAGGTTCACGGACTGAACTGAATGTTTATGTCTCCCCTCACCACCCCCGACCCCCCCCCACCCTCTCATTCCTGTGCTGAAATCCTAATCCCCAGTGTGATGGTATTAGGAGGGGGGCCTTAGGGAGGTGATTAGGTCATGAGGGTGGAGCCCTCATGAATGGGATTAGTCCCTGTATGAGCCGCCAGAGAGCTCCCTCACTCCTTCTGCCATGTGGGGACTCAGTAAGATGAATCAGGAAGCAAGCCCTCACCAGACACCGAATCTGCTGGCGCCAGAATGGCGAGAAATATATGTGTTGTTTAGAAGGCAGCCAGTCGCTGGTGTTTTTGTGTTCTAGCAGCCCAAATGGACTAAGACACATGGATTTATCCTAAGTGTCAGAGCACTGCTCTCTAAGGAGACCGACCAGTGATTACCTTACTTAATTTTCTGGCCAACTGTCCATGTCACTGCTTCTTATCTCAGGGTAATTTCAGAGTTTTGTTCAGAAAACTGATTATGGGTGGAACTTCTCTCTTTTGCATGTTGGGGAGCATTTGTCCTCATTTTTATTGGGGTTGCCCGTTTATCTGTTCTTATCTCATCTTCCAGGAATTCCTCACTGTTTTTTTTTGTCTATTGGGAGTATTTCTACTAGTCTTCCAACTATGTCATGGATTTCTAGCAGATGATCACTTATGCAGTCTGTAGTTCAACTAACTTAACACCAAAAGGGAGATGTGTCTTTGAAAAGAATTTAACAACCAACAATTGCAGTTCAGTACTTTATACAATGGTTATCCTTCAAAACGTATAAACTGGGATCTGCCATAACTTGTGCTGTGATACTCCAAGATGACATCTCCCCTTGTGCCTGAGTCCTTCTGCCCATGTGAGGAAGATGGGAGTGCCCCATATGAGCAATCCCCCTTGCCTGCCTGGTGGAGCTACGAACACCAGTGATAACGCAGAATGACAAACGGATCCTCACTAGCCACAAAGGCATGATTTCGGAACAGATGATTTTTTTTTTTGGCCGTGCCTCAGGGCTTGCGGGATCTTAGCTCCCCAACCAGGGATGGAAACCCGGCCCCAGCAGTGAAAGCGCCGAGTCCTAACCACTGGACCACCAGGGAGTTCCCAGAAACAGATGATCTTAAAACAAAACCTTTTAGAGAAATTCCTTTATTTGCATGTTTTTGGTATTCAGATTCCTGGATAGTTAATTTTCTATTGTATTTTTCTATTTCTTCTTCTGCCATTTCAGTGAGATTTTGGGGTGTGAAAAGATGTTCAGTCCACTGTTTCAAAATGGAAAAAAGTTTGTTTTTTATTTTATTTTTTTAATTTTTAAAAATATTTATTTTTATTATTTATTAATTTATTTTTTATTTTTATTTTAGTTGCGGCAGGTGGGCTCTTCATTGCAACACAATGAAGTTGTGGTGCATGGGCTCCAGAGCATGTGAGCTCACTAGTTGTGGTGCACAGGCTTCGTTGCCCCTCAGCATGTAGGATCTTAGTTCCCCGACCAGGGATTGAACCTGCATCCCCTGCATTGGAAGGCGGATTCTTAACCACTGACCACCATGGAAGTCCCAAAAGTTTGGTTTTTAACTTTATTTTATTGAAGCTTTAAAAAATTTAAAAATAATACTTTTGTGCTACTAAAAAATTCAGACAATAAAAAATATAGGCTATAAGAAGAGAAAGTACTTTCTGTGCCAACTCCTGAACAGAATGACTCTTAACAGTAACTGCATATCTTTTTTCAAGCTTTTTTTATGCCTCTTATATATAATGCATATACATATTAATGATTTTTAAAATCATACTATACAAAGTTGTATAATTTTTACTTTTCATTTAATATATTATGTATATGTTTCCAGGTCAGCACACGTAGATCCACTTTATCCCTTTAATAGGTAAATACTATTTCATTAAATTGATGAACTTTAATTTAGCCAATAAGACTTCTGCTAAAAAACATTTATATTTTTCCCAATTTTTTTTTTTTTTTTTGCGGTACGCGGGCCTCTCACTGTTGAGGCCTCTCCCGTTGTGGAGCACAGGCTCCGGACGCGCAGGCTCAGCGGCCATGGCTCACGGGCCCAGCCGCTCCGCGGCATGTGGGATCTTCCTGGACCGGGGCATGAAAGCCGTGTCCCCTGCATCGGCAGGCGGACTCTCAACCACTGCGCCACCAGGGAAGCCCGTGCGCCACCAGGGAAGCCCCCAGTTTTTAATTATTAGAAATAATACTGCTTTAAATGCTATTGTACACATATCTTTGTTTACCTGTGAGAGAATTTCTATAGAATAAACTCCTAAAACTGGGATTTATAGGTTAAAGAGTATATAATTAACATGTATTAAAAGTCTGATGAATATTGCCCAATTGCCAGCCTTCTAAATGTTATGCTAATATTCACTTCTATTAGTAGTGGATGTGAGTGCTTTTTTCCCATATCCTTTCTAACATTAGGTGTAACTGTACCTTAAATTTTTGCCAATTTTGTCAGTAAAAAATACCTCATTAAACATTTTAATATCCTTAATTTTTAGTGACTTGGGCATATTTTCATATTTTTACTTACCATCTTTCTTTATCCTTCTGCTCTGGAATTTGTGGTTCCATTTCTTCTGCCAATTTTTGTATTTTTTCTTATCGATTTGTGCAAATTCTTTGTATATTGTGGATATTAACTAATGCTTTGTCAGATGATGGACACATTTTCAGTTTATCATTTAACTTAGTTGATTGTAGTTTTGGCCTCTTATAAGTTATGTTTTTACAACTTGTGAAGACGGATCTTTCTAGGCCCAACAGGAAACTGAGATACTATACAGGAAAAAGGTTAACAGATTTTAACTACATTAAAACTAATAACATATTAAGGAGTCTGGATGTTACCTTGATGGCAATGGAAAGTCCTTAAAGACTTTTAAACTAGATTTACATGATTAAATTAGCATTGAGATTCTTAGTTTCCTGTCTTTCTCCTGGGACTACCTAGCTCCCAGTTAATTCTTCACATTGGCTAGAACTTTTCCTACTGTTTGCTCTTGTGCTGTTGGTCTCCTCCCACTGCCTGCACCTAAGCCTTCTGGTATTTTGGCTGCTGGTGACGCTGTTTGGAGTGGCATGTACTCTGCACAGGGGCAGGACATGGTAAGACATGTTAAACATCTTCCTAGGTGCTATTCACCTAGGAATTTAAACACTTTTGCACTCTTGAGAGATGGAGATCATTATTCCCATTTCTCCATGAAAAAAATGTAATTAAGAGGCTGGAGGCTTCCCTGGTGGCACAGTGGTTAGGAATCTGCCTGCCAATGCATGGGATGTGGGCTCGAGCCCTAGTCCGGAGGATCCCACATGCCGCGGAGTAGCTGGGCCTGTGCGCCACAACTACTGAGCCCATGTGCCACAACTACTGATGCCCACGCACCTGGAGCCCGTGCTCCGCAACAACAGGGGAAGCCACCGCAGTGATAAGCCCATGCACTGCAGTGAAGAGGGCCCCCGCTCGCTGCAACTGGAGAAGGCCCACGCACAGTAACAAAGACCAAATGCAGCCATAAATAAATAAATTTATTAAAAAAAAAGAAAAGGCTGGGATTTTCCCGTGCCCAGACACCTAGAATGTAACAGAGCAGGGATGTAAATTCTGTGTCTCTTCTTTTATGCTGCCTTCAAGTACATTTTCATGGCTGACAGATGTCTGGGGTACATGCTCTTTTATTTTGTATTAATTCAACAAGTATTTGAGCAATTAGTATTTGTGCCTTTTTTTTTTTAATAATCTTCCCAACAACCCTTCAATATAGGTGCTACTGTCCCATTTACAGACAAGAAACTGAGGCAAGAGAAGTGACGGTGACCTGCCAAAAGCCACAAAGCTAGTAGATTTTGAAGCAAGGATTCAACCTAGGCCTGGCTTGTTTTTCTGGGATTTTTGGCCACGCGTGCGCGGCTTGTGGCATCTTAATTCCCCAACCAGTGACTGAACCCGCGCCCTCGGCAGTGAAACCGCGGAGTCCTAACCACTGGACCGCCAGGGAATTCCCCTGGCTTCAGTTTTAAATTTCTCACTAGGCTAGGCTGCCTCTTCCTAACAGAAGGCGTTTTAAAAATCTAGTTTGAGGACCTAAACCTGTCCCACGCTCAGGGAACACTTCACCAATGAGGTTACCTCTTTGAGTAGGCCATTTATTGATTACTGGCTGCTGAGCACAACTTGTTATCCTTACAACAATAGCACTAGGGAGGTGCTATGAACAGTCCTAGTTGTACAGATACTGAAGCTGAGCAGCAGAGGGGATAAAGAGCCGACTGGACCCAGGGCCCCAGGCATCATACCGCTCTACCTCCCACTATCAGGCTCGATCCCGACCCCTCGCAACCTCATTTCTGGGCCCTGAAGGTTGCAAGGCTCCCGGGGGTGGACGACTGACTCCTCGGAGGATCTCAGCGACAGGCGTAGCAGGCCACCGGCATAGAGGTATAGAGACCGGCAGGGAAAGTCTGACCCCGGAAGTAGTCGCGGCGCTGGGAAGGCCGCGTCTTCGGTTGCCAGGGCGCCGCCCCGGAAGTAGAGCCGGTCTGCGACGGGTAGCGGTTCGCATCCTCCTCTGAGCGCCGACTGGGGTTGGAGGCGGGGCCGGGCCGCGGCGCTGGGCCGCCGTGCTCCGCGCTTCTGGGCGCTCCTCCGTGCTGTGCGCCCACAGGTGAGGCCCCGCCGCCGAGGCCGCCGCCTCCGGGGACCGAGGGTGTGGTCGTGCCCGGTGGGCGAGTGCGCATGCGCGAACGATTGTGGGCCCTGGTCTACGGGGCCGGGAAGGTGCGGTTTAGATGCTGCTCGCTGGACTCGCGTTCCCCGGGAAGCCTGCGCTGACCACTGTGCCCCTCTTCCTCCTCCGAGTTCCTATGACTTAACTTGTGCCGCTCGATCCTTGTAATTGCATTCTTCCTATTATTGATTATCCCAGAATTTCATTGTTCCTAGGCTTTTTCATTCATTTGCAATCTGTATTGTTCCTATTGGCATCTTGCAGAGCGCGGTGTACCTGTGGCTAGAGCTCTGGACAGGAGACAGGAGATAAGTGTTCCCCGCCCTGCTCACCTCTCTCTGGGGGACTGTTTTCCCATCATTAGACGGGGTGGGGTGGTGGTAGTCATACACCCCTAGAGTAGCTGTGGCATTACAGGGGATTCATTCTAGACCTAAAAGTATCTGGTCGTTGTAAGCCGTTTGGAGGTTTGTTTGCAAAGCGGTTCTTTGTTCAGGAAATATTTAATGAGCACATTTGGGTGCTGGGTTGTGGCAGTACAAAAAGATTGGCTCTGCCCTGCACTCAGGGAGTTACAGGCACTGGTAAACAGGTACGTGAAGCATGGGGGTGAGGAGACGGGCAGGGCAACACAGCTGCGACTGAATGCTGCACGGCACTGATGTGAAGTCATTTATATTGTTACTTTATTTAAAGATGGCTCTTTTTTGCCTTTTCAAAAAAGACTTAACTAGCTGGAAAAGAATGCAAGTGTCCTAGGATCCTGGCCTAGCTGGGACTTTATTTTTTCTTTTTTTGCGGTACGCGGGCCTACTCACTGTTGTGGCCTCTCCCGTTGCGTAGCACAGGCTCCGGACGCGCAAGCTCAGCGGCCATGGCTCACGGGCCCAGCCGCTCCGCAGCATATGGGATCTTCCCGGACCGGGGCACGAACCCGTGTCCCCTGCATCGGCAGGCGCACTCTCAACCACTGCGCCACAAGGGAAGCCCAGCTGGGACTTTATTGAAACTGATAGTGATCAAAGTGTCTGGGGTAGGGGGATGAGGGCAGAGACTGCTCCCATTTTCCGATGGCTGGACCCAGAAGAGTGAAGTGACTCCCATGAGGGTGAGTCCCCCGCCCTCCGCTGTTTCTCCTCAGAGGTTGTTCTAACTTTTGTCTGGGAGTAGTCATAACTCCAGGAGGTAAAAGGCCTCTTGGCAGAGCTCTGTCCTCCTGGGGTTGTAGGCACAGAGATTTCCCAAGATGTTCCCTCGCTCGGTGGAAATCAGCTAAACTCCCGGCCTCCTATTTCTCACCAGGGTAAAGCTGTGGAAGTGTTTATGGGTGATGGTTTCCTGGGTCTCCCCTTTGGGACTTACAGCCCCTGTAGGGCTGGGCTGCGCCTACTTCACTGCTTGGCACAAACAGTGCTTGTTTGACTGTGTGTGTGGAGGGAATTCACGTCTTTATTTTTGTTAATTCGTCACGTATTGGTTGAGACCCTGCTATTGCTAGACACTGTTCTGGGTGCTGGGATTCAGCAGGAGATAACGTGGCACAGCACTGCTGCTCACAATGTGACGTATCTGTGTCAGACAGACAGTCACCAAGGAACCAAATACATGAACTAGACCAGGTCTTTTCTTTTTAAAATTAATTAATTAATTTTTGGCTGCGTTGGGTCTTTGTTGCTGCGCGCAGGCTTTCTCTAGTTGCGGCAAGCGGGGGCTACTCTTCGTTGAGGTGCGCGGTGGCTTCTCTTGTTGCGGAGCACAGGCTCTAGGCATGCGGGCTTCAGTAGCTGTGGCGCATGGGCTCCACAGTTGTGGCTCGCGGGCTCTAGAGCGCAGGCTCAGTAGTTGTGGCGCACGGGCTTGGTTGCTCTGCGGCATGTGGGATCTTCCTGGACCAGGATCGAACCCGTGTCCTCTGCATTGGCAGGCGGGTTCTTAACCACTGCACCACCAGGGAAGTCCCTTTTTAAAAAAATTAAATTATTTATTATTTATTTATTTTTGGCTGTGCCAGGTCTTCGTTGCATGCAGCACACGGGATCTTTGTTGCAGCATATGGACTTCTTAGTTGTGGCAGGCATGCGGGATCTAGTTCCCTGACCAGGGAGCGAACCCGGGCACCCTGCATTGGGAGCATGGAGGCTTACCCACTGGACCACCAGGGAAGTCTCATAGGCCAGGTCTTTTCAAACTTGCACTTGCATAAGAATCGCCTGAGAGCTTGTTAAGACACAGATTCCTGGGCCCCGCTCCCCAAGAGTCTGAATGTGTACACTCTTGTGTGTGCATGGGGGGAGCTGGAAGATTTGTATTTCTAACGAGCTGCAGGTTGTGATGCGGATGCTGCTGGTCCGCGGACCATGCTTTGAGTTGGCGCCGACTAAACAACTGTGTACAACGTGAGCACCACGGAGAAGTAAAGTGACAGCTCTGTAAAGGGGGAGGAGTGAGATTGGGAAGCCCAGTCTGAGGAGCTGACCTTGGAGAAAGGGCCAGATGTGGGGGAAGAGCAAAGCCTTAAGACTGGATGCCCCTTGGCGGGTGTGGGGAGCTGAAAGAGGCTGGCGCCTGGAGAGGGAAGACAGGTGGGAAGGGCGCTGGGAGACAAGGCCCGAGAGGCATGGGGGTCCCAGGTCACGCTGGGCCAGCCTTGCAGGCCATGGGTGGACTGCTAGGTTTATTCTCAGTGCAGTGGGAAGCCGCTGCAGGCTTATGAAAGGAGTGACAAGATCTGCTTTGTGTCTGAAAAGATTGGTCTGCTGCTGGGTGGGGAATGTGTTGCCATGGGGTGAGAATGGGGCCAAGGAAGCCAGTTGTGGCCTGGGTTGTGGGGATGCTGGGGAGAGACACAGACGGATCCGGAATTTTCTGGGGGTGGAGCGGGCATGATTTGCTGCTGGACTGGACTGATGGTTACTTCCTCCCCAGGACTGAGGTTGGATTTTGTTAGGTTGTTAAAGCACTTTTCCACTGGGGCTGCCCCTGGTTGAACGCGTCTCTTGCCTTCGCTGGATCAGAACTGTCCAGGAGCACCTGGTCCTGGGTGGCTTTCCGTCTCCCGTCACCCACCTGGCACGGAGTGGCTGTCGGTGCCCAGTGGATGGATGAGAAACTACACTATCGGTGGCCCGGACGCCCAGGGATGTCCCGGCGGAAACCTGTTCTCAGGCTTGTGAAGATCCTGCCCACTTGCCCCAGGAGTGGGACCCACGGCGTTCTGGAAATAACCAGCAACTGTCTGGTTTTAGGATGGCTTTCCGAGGCTGACATGCCTCAGGCAGTGACAGCCCACTCTGACTTCAAGCTGTGAGCAGCATGAGGACCAGCACGTCACTCTCTGCTTTTCCTGATTAGGTTTTTATGATGCTCAGTTTGAAAGTAGCTGACCCTGTGGCTTAAAATTCTGAGGTGTCAGTTCATATGAACCAGTAGAGAGGTAACGTGTCAAGTTCATCACATAATACCGCTAATTCCACTTTTTTTTTTCTTTTCTATTTTAGGAGGAAGCCACAGGAAAACAATCTGACATCAGGTATTTCTCTATTTACCTGATAAATAGATAAGGCTTAGTATTTCCTAGGGTTGGGAAGGCGTCAGCCCTGGCTTCCGTAATGTGGGGATTGGCCAGCTGGTTCCTTAGTCTGTTCTACAGATGATACCTGAGCCCCCTCATTGTGCCTGGCCCTGGCTGGGTGCTGGGGACCCACCCCCCTGCCCTGTGGGGTCGATGACGCCTGACAAGGGGGATGCATGTAATGACGGTTGACACCCCGTGTGGGAGGGAGACTGTGCGGGTTGCCACGGCAGCAGTCTCTGCTCTGCCTCTTGTTTTCCAAGCCCCACATTCCCGTCTGTAAGTGGGGAGAGTACCTGCCTGCCGGCCTCAGGTGAGCCGTAACTATGTACCCAGTAGAGAAGGATCTACACACACACCACCCAGCCCGGGGCCTGATGCATCCTGGTGTTCGGGGAGTGGTAGCTGTTGTTTCAGCGATGATAGAAATACGTACTCACTTACTGTGTAAGGGCGGGGCCTGGCAAGCCCGCTGGGAGGAGGAGCTGGAAAGGAGGCGCGTGCGGAGCCGAAATCGGGGGCAGCTTCAGGGTGAAGCTCTTTGTGCCTGGTGCACTCGTTTCAAACCCAGTTGACGGTCTGGAGAACCTGCTGTGTGCCAGGTCCACGCCCACCTGACCTTGCAGTAATCCCAGCAGCACTGCCCAGGAGCTGTCACTTTCTTTCTTTTTTTTTTTTTTTAACATTTTTATTGGAGTATAATTGCTTTACAATGGTGTGGTATTTTCTGCTTTGTAACGGAGTGAGTCAGTGCTTTCCCATTTATTTCACTGGGGAGGCTGAGGCCCGGGGAGGACTTGCCAGGATCCGCAGCGGCTCCATGGCTCAGATGCGTCTCTAAGCGAGCTGGGTCTCTAAGCCTCGGGTGTGGAGGGAACTGCCCTCCCTCCTTTGGCTCTTCCCAAGGCTGCCTTTTCATCTGCTCTCAGTGGCGGTTTCCACATTGATTTGGTGCATTTCTGAAAAGAGGTGCTTTTAAAGGAGAGGGGGCCTTCCTTCATCTTTTCCTTTTTTAACCGTCAATGACTCTCTTGTCTTCTTGCTCAGCACTTTACTGTGCTCTGTTCCCCAAATATATATACGTAAACCTCCTTATGGGTGTACATTTCTTATGCTTCGTTTTTCCCTAGTGTTTAAGATGGTTGTCTCTTGTATTAGTTTCCTAGGTCTGCGGTATCAAAGTGCCCCAAACTGGGTGGCGCAGTGAGGCCAGAAGCCTGAAATCAAGGTGTTGGCAGAGCCGTGCTCTCTCTGAAGATTCTAGGGGAGGGCTCCTTGCGGCTTCCAGTCTCCAGGAGCCCCAGGCATTGCTTGACTTGTTGCAGCCTTACCTCCGATCTCTGCCTCCATCTGCTGCCTTCCCTCTGTCTGTCTGTCCGTTCTTGTATCGTCACAAAGCGTTCCCTGCCTGTGTGTCTGTGTCCAACTTTCCATCTCATAAGAGTACCTGTCATTGGATTAAGGCTGACCCGAATGACCTCATCGTAACTGCAAAGACCATACTTTGACCAAATAAGGTCATGTTTACAGGTACCCGGGTTAGGACTTCAGTGTATCTTTTCAGGGGCACAGTTCAATCCATAACATTTCCAGGGAAGCAATGAGTCAGGTTCCAAGGACCCAGCCTTGAGGACTTGTCCATCAGTCACTCACACAACAAGCAGTCATTTTTTGCATCTCATGTGCTGAAGGGCTGGAGATAATGGGGTCGGGCAAATGGACTGTAGGGTTCGCTTCAAATACTCCCCTTTAAATCTAGAATCAGTGGGTTGAGAGGGAAACGGGTGACTACGAGAGTCCCTCGCCTCACACGTTTATGGAAGGAATGTACATAAAGAACTGAAATGCAAGTTGGGAAGTTCTGAGTGCCCGCAAGGATGGCAGGAAGGGTCTGCAGGGGGTCCCGAGGAGGGAAACACTAATTCCAGTGAAGGCAATGAGAATGGCCCCCTGGGGGAAGTGGCCTTTGAACTGTGCGTGGTTGGTGGAGCTGGATAAAGAGCGGTGGAGAGAGACGTTAGGATGCAGGGACAGCGCGGGCACAGGTTCGCGGGCGAGCACATGAGCATGGAGCAGCAGAGGGGGGTGCGTTCAGCCAGAGCAAGGGCTGCGTGAAGTGAAGGGGTGGCCTGGCAGCTTGGGAAGGTCAGCGGGAGCCAATAAGTAATTAATTCAGAAGTACTTATCACGACAAGAGAGGAACCCAAGGCATCCTCCGTTGGGCACTTAAACAGAAGACGCCATCCACTGAATGTTCTGGTTAGTTACCATTTGGCTGTATTCATGAACTGTTAGAACACCTCTTGATCTTGTGCTGTGTACATTTCTCTGTGTATTAATGTTTTTTCTCATTTTTAATATTTTGGCTGCATGGCATGTGGGATCTTAGTTCCCCAACCAGGGGTCAAACCTGTGCCCCCTGCATTGGAAGCATGGAGTCTTAACCACTGGACTGCCAGGGAAATCCCTAATTTTTTTTTCTTTTTAATTTATTTTTGGCTGCATTGGGTCTTAGTTGTAGCATGTGGGCTCTTCTTTGCGGCGCATGGGCTCTGTAGTTTGCGGCACATGGGTTCTCTAGTTGAGGCGCGCGAGCTCAGTAGTTGCAGTGCACGGGCTTAGTTGCCCTGCGGCATGTGGATCTTAGTTCCCCGACCAGGGATCGAACCTGCATCCCCTGCCTTGGAAGGTGGATTCTTAACCACTGGACCACCAGGGAAGTTCCCCTAATTTTTTTTTATCCCTAATTTTTAAAAAATTTTATTGAAGTATAGTTGATTTACGATGTTGTGTTAAATTCTGCTGTACAGCAGTGTTTCAGTTATACGTGCATATATTCTTTTTCATATTTATTTCCAGTATGGTTTATCACAGGATATTGAATATATTTAGTTCCCTGTGCTATACAGTAGGACCTTGTTGTTTATCCATTCTATATATAGTAGTTTGCATCTGCTAATCCCAAACTCCCAATCCTTCCCTACCCTACCCTGTCTCCCTTGGCAACCACAAGTCTGTTCTCCATGTCTGTGAGTCTGTTTCTGTTTCATAGATATGTTCATTTGTGTAATATTTTAGATTCCACATATAAGTGATATCATATGATATCTGTCTTTCTCTTTCTGACTTACTTTGCTTAGTATAATAATCTCTAGGTCCATCCACGCTGCTTCAAATGGCATTATTTCATTCTTTTTTATGGCTGAGTAATATTCCATTGTATATACGTACCACATCTTCCTTATCCATTTATCTGTTGATAGAAATTCAAGTTGTTTCCATGTCATGGCTATTGTAAATAGTACTGCTATGAACATTGGGGTGCATGTGTCTTTTCAAATTATATTAGTTTTCTCCAGATATATGCCCAGGAGTGGGATTGCAGGATCATATGGCAACTCTGTTTTTAGTTTTCTGAGGAACCGCCATACTGTTTTCCATAGTGGCTGCACCAATTTACATTTCCACCGACAGTGTAGGAGGGTTCCCTTTTCTCCACACCCTCTCCAGCATTTGTTATTTGTAGACTTTTTGATGATGGCCATTCTGACTGGTGTGAGGTGTTACCTCATTGTAGTTTTGATTTGCATTTCTCTAGTAATTAGCAATGATGAGCATCTTTTCTTGTGCCTGTTGGCCATCTGCATGTCTTCTTTGGGGAAATGTCTATTTAGGTCTTCTGCCCATTTTTTGATTGGGTTTTTTTTTTGTTATTGACTTGTATGAGCTCTTTGTATATTTTGGAAATTAAGCATTTGTCAGTTGCATCATTTGCAAACATTTTCTCCCAGTCCATAGGTTGTCTTTTCATTTTGTTTATGGTTTCCTCTGCTGTGCAAAAGCTTATGTTTGATTAGGTCCCATCTGTTTATTCTTGCTTTTATTTCTATTGCCTTGGGAGACTGACCTAAGAAAACTGGTACAATTTATGTCAGAGAATGTTTTGCCTATGTTCTCTTCTAGGAGTTTTTTGGTGTCATGTCTTATATTTAAGTCTTTAAGTCATTTTGAGTTTATTTTTGTGTGTAGTGTGAGGGTGTGTTCTAACTTCAGTGATTTTCATGAGGCTGTCCAGCTTTCTCAACACCACTTGCTGAAGAGACTGTCTTCTGCATTGTATATCCTTGCCTCCTTTGTCAAAGATTAATTGACCATATGTATGTGGGTTTATTTCTGGGTTCTCTAATCTTTTTTTTTTTAATACATTTTTTTAAAATTTTTGGCTGTGTTGGGTCTTTGTTGCTGCGCGTGGGCTTTTCTCTAGTTGCGGTGAGCGGGGGCTACTCTTCGTTGTGGTGCGCAGGCTTCTCACTGCAGTGGCTTCTCTTGTTGCGGAGCACGGGCTCTAGGCACATGGGCTTCAGTAGTTGTGGCTCGCGGGCTCTAGAGCGCAGGCTCAGTAGTTGTGGCGCATGGGCTTAGTTGCTCCGTGGCATGTGGGCTCTTCCCAGATCAGGGCTCGAACCCGCGTCCCCTGCACTGGCAGGCACATTCTTAACCACTGCGCCACCAGGGAAGTCCCTGGGCCCTCTATTCTATTCCATTGATCCATATGTCTGTTTTTGTGCCAATCATTTGTGTATTTTATTTTAGGTAAGAATCCGAGTCAAAATTTGGTGAAACTGAAGAGAAATTGGATGTTCCCGGTGGCTCCGTAAGTACCTATGGTAGGTCCGGGCTGAGATGTTTTCCTTGGTGACCACTTGTCCACACAGCAGGTGGAGGGTGCAGGGGGCCGAGAGGAAACCTACCCTTCTCGGAGGCTCCATTTCCTGCTCAGTAAAGTGAAGGTGAGAATATTTGCCCCATCGGCCTTATTGGGTTTAGGAGTGTACCCTTGGAAGTATTTTCAGACTATTTTATGACTGAAGTGCAGCACACGTATAAAGTATGGCCTTTATCATTATTCTGTGTTGTTGCTCTTACTTCTGCGTCATCTCCAGGTGGGAGCTGTGGCGGGAGTGAGGTCGCCCAGTGAGACTGGCGCTTGAAGTGCAGGGTGTGGGTTGTGGTGTAGGCGCTACCTGGCTTGGGGGTGATTCTCACCGAAATCCTGTGTCTGCAGTTGGACTCTAGGGGGCAGAGTACGAGCAGGATTGGTCAGGGATGCAGGGCTGTTCAGACTGAAATCAAATACAGGCCGACCTCAGAGATAACTGCAGATTCCAGTCCAGACCACCGCAGTGAAGCGAATTATCGCAAGAAGGCAAGTCACATGCGTTTTTTGGTTTCCCACTGGATTTAAAAGTTATCTTTACACTGTACTGCAGACTGTATTGGGCGTTAGCAACTTGTCTAAAAGAGGTACATCCCTTAACTAAATATTTTATTGCTAAAAAATGGTAGGCATCTCCTGCGCCTTCAGTGAGTTATAGTAGTAACACCAAAGATCACTAGATCACAGATCACCGTAGCACATATATAATAATGAAAAAGTGTGAAATATTACAAGAATATTGTGACACAGAGACACGAAGTGAGCAAATACTGTTGGAAAAATGGTGCCGACAGACTTGCTCGATGCAAGGTTGCCACAAAACTTCAATTTG
This sequence comes from Lagenorhynchus albirostris, assembly GCF_949774975.1. Lineage (NCBI taxonomy): Eukaryota > Metazoa > Chordata > Mammalia > Artiodactyla > Delphinidae > Lagenorhynchus > Lagenorhynchus albirostris. The sequence goes on from NC_083105.1 coordinate 6,487,772, forward strand.
TAACAAACGCAGTATGTGCACATCACCGGTGGTGAAAAAGTAAACTCCCCTCAGCAGTCGGCCTGGACAGTGCAAGAGGGTGTGAGGCGTGCGGGGTTTGCTCCGGTACAGACACGAGTTACCGGCACACGGGGACTCGGCTTCTGTGGTGCTTCTGCCATCGTTTCCGTGTGGTGGCTGCTGACCTGCACGTGGGTCATGACCGATCAGTCAGCAACCTTATGTGGCTCTCCTGTGGCACTTAGAGCTTGCAGAGAGCGGTCCATTTATTCCTCACTTTGACCCTGTGGGCGTTGTCATCATCCCGATGAAGGCCAAGTTCACAGAGGGAAGGGCTGGGCTGTGTGGAAAGAGGTTTAGCGTAGGGTCACCCTAGGTTTGGCTCAAGCCACCATCAGTCCCTTTGGTCTGTTCTTACACAGGCTCTTAACCTTTGAGCCTCAGCTTCCTCATCTGAAAACCGGGGATAATGACAATCGTATGAGATGCTTCCTGAGTGCTTCCTTACGTGCCAGGCACCGTTTTCGGTGCTTTACGTGTGTTCACGCATTTACTTCTCACTCCAACCTATGACATGGATAGATACTGTTGTTATCCCCATTTTACAGAGGGGGAAACAAGTTTGGAGAGGTTAAGTAACTTGTCCAAGGTCACACAGCTAGTGAGTGGTGGAGCTGGGCCTCAAACCCAAGCTCCGGGACCTATGCTTGACCACAGTCCCGCCTCGATGATACTACCCGCCTTGCTGGGCAACACGAGGAGGGAGTGGGCTGATGCTGGGTGGAAGCACCCCGAGCTCCGCCTGGTGGATTCTATCATGAGAGTGTCTTCTCTTTTCCTCTCCCAAGCAACACATACCTGGGTCCCCATCTCTACGTCCCATGCCTTTTCTGCCCGGTTAAGTTGCCCCAAACGTGAAGCTATTATAAGTCCATGGGGGAGGTGCCTCCTTTCATAAAAGGCCCTCGAGGCTCCTCAGGTCCCCCGGCTTTCAAGCCCAGTTTTTCACAGAAGCCCTTCCTGAAAGCCCTTCACCTTCTGTGAAGAGGTACACAGAAGTGTAACAAATGCAGCCGTCTCTGGTCGGCGCTGGGGTGGGAGCCTGGAATCCTGGGCTGCCCCAGCAGTTTGAAAATGAGAATTCAAAGGAGGAAACAAGTCCAGAAACTTTCTCAAAGTCACATGGTGGTACTGACAGGCCTGTGACCACAGTCACTCATTCTCTCTGAAGTGATCATTTGCTGCATGCCAGGCACGGTGCCAGGCCCTGGGTGCAAAGCAGTGACAAAGAAAGCCAGCTCCTGCCCTCTAGCAAGGACAGAACTGCAGGGTGCCAAGGGGCTGCGTAGCTGGTCTGGAGAGTCAGAGAGGCTTTGTGGAGGAAGTGACATTCACTTATGCTGGCAGACTGGTGGGCGGTCGCTTGGCCAGGCAGAGCAGGGTGGAGTGCTGCAGGCAGAGCATGTGCCAAGGCCCTGAGGTAGAAGAGGAGGTGGGCAGAGAAGTCCAATGTGGCAGGAACAGCGGGTGAGGGAGAAGGTGGCACAAGATGTACCTGGAAAAGCAGGTGAGGGCCAGGGGGCTGCGTATTTTAAGTACAGTGAGAGCCACGTTGCTTGTTCACCAGGATTGATGTGGTGAGACAAACACTTAATATCACCCACAGTTAGGGACTTCCCTGGTGGTCCAGTGGCTAAGACTCCATGCTCCCAAAGCAGGGGACCCGGGTTTGATCCCTGGTCGGGGAAACTAGATCCCACATACATGCCGCAACTAAAAAGATCCCGCGTGTTGCGACTGAGACCTGATGCAGCCAAAATAAATAAACAAATAGATAGATATTAAAAAAGATCACCCACAGTTAAAGAGAGTGAATTGATGAAGCGAATCCGGAAGCAGCAGGGAGATAGGCAGAACTTGAGGGGACGGGGGGTGCCCAGACTGGGGTGAGTACTCGCACCCACCCGTCAGAAGCCAGCTCCAGGGTCCCTGCTCAGGGCAGCCTCCCCGCTGCCTCCGCTCTCACAGTGGTGCCTGTCCTCGTGCCTGTCCTCGTGGTTCCAGGCACAGCTGCCATTCGGCGTGTGTTGCCGTTATTTCCCGCTTAACGAGGATTCTCAGTCTCAGCACACCTGGCCTTTGGGGCTGGATGCTTTGTTGGCGGGGGCCGGCGGGGGGCATACTGTACGTCGGAGGGCGTTGAGCAGGATCCCTACCTCTGCTCCCAGATGCCAGAAGCATCCCTCACCCCCAGTGCTGGCAAGCGAAGTGCTGCAGGCATTGCCGGATGTCCCCCGGGGGTGAGCTGCCCTGGCTGAGAGCCACTGTGGGGAGGACTGAGCTGGGGGTGGGGGACGTCTGCTCGTCTCGTGTAGAGGACTCCTTTGGGCGAAGGGACGTGAGCTGTTAAGTTTCATGGCTCCGATAAGGTGATCTCTTCCAGGATTATGGCAGGAAAAGTGAAATGGGTCACTGATATCGAGAAGTCGGTGCTGATAAATAACTTTGAAAAGAGAGGATGGGTCCAAGTGACAGAAAACGAGGACTGGAATTTTTACTGGTAAGTATAAACCAGGGTTTGGTTGTCTTCCAGAGCCCGTTTATCAGCGCGGTTAATCCCATAGCGGCGCACGGACTGTCCTGTGCAGGCGCCCCCACGCCATCGTGCCGCCTCCCCTTACACTTCGCTCATCCGGGCCCTTCGTGCGCGCGGGGAGAAGGCCCTGGGTTAGTATACGTGGTGGAGCGTCCCCTGCTCCTGGTTATCAGGAGGTCCCGGGATGTCTCAGCACGGCTGAGTGTGGTTACACGGCAGTGGGAATTTGGGTGAGAAACCAGAGCCCCACCCGCCTCCAGTTCGTGCTGGTCACAGTGGTGCCCTGTTGCCTGGCACCTCGGGGTGCGCTGGGGAGGTCAGCATCCTGTGGGGTGGTGTGGGGAGGAGATTGGGGAAAGGGCTGTGGGGAGGGCTCGGGGCTTCCTTTCACCTCCCTCCCGTTAGGCCAAGAGGGTGCCGGCTGGACTGACTGAGAAACCGCGGAAATGCGTGAGGCTGGAAAAGCAGTGTGTGGGCCCTGAGTCCCGGTGGTACCACCCAGCCAGGAGCCTGGAGGCTTCCTAGACTCCTCTCCTCGCCTCTCACTTCCTCAGGGTGAGGTCCTGTGTCCTCCTTGGTCCAGGCCTGGTCTGCTCCCTCCCTCGGGGCGGCCTCCACATCCCTGCTGGGTTCCTCAGCTAAACATTTGGCTGACCCTGTGCAGCTCCTGGGTCCAGAGCACTGCAGTGAACCTTTGAGGGGGCAGGGGGCCAGTGGGGGCACACGTCGGGGTCGGCAGGGGCTTTGTCACCCTGTACATCCCCCGCCCCGGACTCACTCTCCCTGCCGCCACCTTGAGAGACGTTACTCGGCTTCTCTCAGCCACTTCCCTTCCCCGCTCCTCCCCTGGTCCCCGCCGGTGCAGCGGGCTGCGCGTTTTCCCCTGTTGACCCGCTGCTGAAACGGTCTTTCTTTTCCGTCTGTGTACGTGCTACGCTTTCTATGCCTCCTCAGCCCCCCATTTGGAGACGCAGTGCATCCAGGTGTTACATGTCCAGACCCTGGAGCCAGAGCCACGCGTGGCTTCAGCCCTGGCTCTTCCGCTGCCGTCTGTGTGGCTGTTAGCAGAGGACTTGGCCTCTCTCTGCAAATACCGTTGTTTGAGGTTTCAAGGAAGCAGTGAAGCACAGAACTCGGGGCAGCGCCTGGCGCATGGCGGGCGCCCCATCAGCACGTGCTGCCACCGTCCTTTGTGCACCGGCACACCTGCGCTGGAAGCCACCTCTGCCTCTCGCGCCCTCCCAGGCTGCTCTATTCAGGTGCCGTGGCAGCAAATGCTGAGTGCCGTGATTTGTGATTTCCCGGCCTGTCCCCTCTTCCAGTGTCACTGTGAACCTCTGGAGAATGAGGACCTGGCCTGGCTTATCTCAGCATCCCCGGAGCCTGGCCGGGCCTGGGCACAGGGTAGGCAGCACCCAGCCTCCAGCTGCAGCGGTGGATGGAGAGGTGACCCTAGCTTTGCTCCTGGCAGCAGTGAAGTCACCTGCCCTTTAAACTGCAACCTGGGAACTCCCTGGCGGTCCAGTGGTTAGGACTCTGTGCGTTCACTGCCGAGGGCCTGGGCTCGATCCCTGGTTGGGAAACTAAGATCCCACAAGCCAGGCAGCATGGCCAATAAACAAACAAACAAACAAACTGCAACCTAATTTCCCTTCAGGAGTGTGGACTGCAGAGAGGAAGGGCGTTCATGGAGTAGTTCAGTGCCTGTGTATGGTTTAGTGTCAAGTTTACGTTCTTTCTTCTCAAAGGTAAAGTGAAATCCTTTATCCAGAGCCCTGTTTCATGGGAGCTCTGAAAAGAAGGCTGAACAGGACAGTATTTTGTACTTGCTGTTTGGTGTCCCACTGCCCAGTGCTGTGGGGCCCAGCAGAACTCAGCGCGTTCTTTCGGCTTCTCTGGGCAGCTGGTCACATGCCAGGGATGGGGGTGGAGGGGTGGGGATTTGAATGCTTGCTTCTTCATGCCGAGAAGCGTTTTGGAGCTTTTCTTAACCAACAAGAGAATGACAGAGAAGAAAAGAGCTGAACAGTATGATAAGTTTGGATATTTGAGATATCTTGAGAGCTCATGCTTTAAGCGCTAGGTGTCCTGTCGGGTCTTAAAAATTGGTTAGGGAAGAATATTGGAAACAACTAAACATTAACTGGTTGGGGAAAGGTGAATAGATTAACCAAGTGGATTACGGTACAGCCATTGAAATAATTGTGATGATTATAAAGCAGTTTGGGAAACTGAATAACAGTAAGTGTGAAGAAAAACATATTACGAAATTGTATTTGTATTCTGATAACAACTATGCGAAAACAGCTTGCATGTGGGCAGGAAGTAGAAGGAGTGTGAAACAGGTAAACACTGGCTCTCCTGGAGGGGGTGTATGGGTTATCCATTGCCGAACTGATGGTGAGTAACAAACACCACAAACTTAGGGGCCTGAAACAACAACCACTTTTTGCTGCACAGGAGTTTGTGGGTTTGGCTGAGCGGTTCTTTTGGTCTGGCAGAACTTCGCTGTTCCTGCCTGGGCTCACTCACACACCTGCTGTCACCTGGTGGGTCATCTGAGGCTTGGCTGGTCTAGGATGCCCTTGGCTAGGACGACAGGGGCTTCTCTCCACAAATCTCTCACATCCCTCCAACCGGCTAGCCTGGGCTCGTGGTGGTGTCGGGGGCCCAAGAGGGAGGTGGTAGCTCTCAAGGCCTTTCGGGGCTGGTCTCAGAAATGGCACACCATCACTTCTGCCCTTCTTTTTGGCCAAAGAAAGGCATTAGGTCAGCCCCAGTTCAAGGGGAAATATATTTCACCTCCCGATGGGAGTTGAGGGGTGGACAATTGGGACCCTTTTTACAATCAGGCTACACAGTAGGTGAACATTTATTTATAACAAAGGGTCCTTTGTTCCTTGGAGAAATGCCTGATGCTGGGCCTCAGGAAGAATTGTACAAGGTGAGCGTCTTAAGGGAAAGCGAGGACGTCGTCGAGGCCTGCTGGATTCAGGTTAATAAAACTCAGGAGACAACTTGCAGAGTTCCTTCTGCCCAAAATAGGGACACCTAGAGCTTCCACAAGAATAATGACAGCAGACTGAAACTCATGAATCATGTTTGAATCTATGAGTTCATAAAAATGCCCCCCAAAAGAACTGAAACGGAACAAAACCCCACATAATTTGTGGCACATTAAAATGGCCACAGAGTTTTTGACACCACTTCCTTCTGTAGATGGGGTCTTCGTTCCCCTCCTCCTGACCTTGGGTGGGCTCTGTGATTGCTTTGGCCAGTGGGATGCAGTCAGTGTGATCCAGTCAGTGTGATACAGGCCTTAAGAAACCAGCAGCTTCCTCCTCCTGTGTGGGAACCCCCTGCGGGAGCCCTGAGCTGCCACGTGAGAAGCCTGCCCGTCCCGGGGCCGTTGTGCTGGAGAAGTTGCAGCTGCACCCACCTTCCAGCCATGCCTGCCAAGGTGCCGGATGTGGAAGAAGCCTTCTCGGGGCCCCCAGACCAGCCGGCTGAATCCCACCCAGCGACCTCAGTGCTGCGTGGGGCAGAGCGCTCTGCTGAGCCCTGCCCAAATTCTTGACCCACAAAACCTCGAGATATCATAAAATGGTGGTTGTCTTAAGTCGCTAACGTTGGGTAATTCGTTTTGCAGTGATAGGTCCCCAGAACACAGCTCACCACACGTCTGCGGGTGGTAGGGAAACAGCTCGCTATTTTGAAAACTGGTAAAGGGAAAGAGTCACACACTTACTCAGTCTTCCCTGTACGAACCATTCACGGGTTACCTAAATTGTTGACGAAGGGAAGTTTCTCCTTGTAGAAATATTCCTGCCGATAAATGAAGGAGGAATGAAAAAGGAGAATTTCACCAACCCCTCATGGCATAAGGATCTGCACCTGTGCAGGACGGAGGCCGCTGACCACAGGACAATAGGACACTTAAGTGTGGCTGGTCCAGACAGAGACGTATGTGCCGGAGTGTGATATACGCTCCCGTTTTAGTACAAAGAAACAAATGTAAAATTCCTCATCACAAATTTTTATGTTGGTATATGTTGAAATGATAATATTTTGGATATATTAGGTTAAATAAGATACAATTAAAATTACTTTCACCTCTTTCATTTAACTTTTTCTTTTTTTTTTTTGGCTGCGTTGGGTCTTCGTTGCTGCACGCGGGCTTTCTCTAGTTGTGGCAAGCGGGGGCTACTCTTCATTGTGGTGTTCAGGCTTCTCATTGTGGTGGCTTCTCTTGTTGCGGAGCACAGGCTCTAGGTGCGCGGGCTTCAGTAGTTGTGGCACGCGGGCTCAGTAGTTGTGGCGCATGGGCTTAGTTGCTCCACGGCATGTGGGATCTTCCCGGACCAGGGATCGAACCCGTGTCCCCTGCATTGGCAGGCGGATTCCCAACCACTGTGTCACTAAGGAAGTCCCCCTTTAACTTTTGTTTTAATGTGACTACTAGAAAATTCACTATGTGACTCAGCTGTGGGTCACATTTTCTATTGGGCAGTGCAGCTGATTAGTCACTGACATCCCGAAGGGAGAGGCTCTCCGGCTGGATGCCACCCTGGGACGCAGCTCTGCCCCCATCAGCCTGCAGCTCATCAGACCTCTAGGTCTGACTCCCAACTTACAGGAAGTACAGGGCCCTGGGGAGCATGATAAATAAGGAAGCTGTGAGAACCCCTACAGAACAGATACCCGGTGTCTTCAACAAATAAATTGCCTAGAAAAAAATTAAGGAGGGGTGGGGGAGAATGTATAGATTTAAAGAGATGTGTGAGAGAGAGAACAACTAATCAGAAGGCCTGGCCCTTATTTGCAAAAGTTGTAAAAAAATATTTATCAGACAACTGGGGAGATTTGAACACTGAGTAATATTTGATGATATTTAGGAATTACTGCTCCTGGGATTTCCCTGGCGGTCCAGCGGTTAAGACTCTGCGCTTCCACTGCAGGGGGCGCAGGTTCCATCCCTGGTTTGGGAACTAAGATCCTGCAAGCTGTGTGGTGCAGGGAAAAAAAAAAAAATGGAATTGGCTGCGCTCCTTTTTTTTTTCAGTTGTGATAACAGTATAAAATAGCATATCATATAATATAAAAAGGAGTCCTTAACTGTTAGAGATTCTAACAGGAATAATTTGGATGAAATGATATGGTATCTGGGAAGTGCCTCAAAATAAGCCAGTGCTGTGAGGTACAGGCAAAGCAAGGCTGGCCTCGTGGTGACTGTTGAAGCTGGATTACGGGCTTCTGTTACACTTTTCTCTATACTTCTTCGTGTGTTTGAGCTTTCCCATAATAAACAGTGCTTTTTTTTTTTTTTAATCCTTTTAATCCTTTTGTTCTAATGATTATGGAATCAAAAGAAACCCTCTGGTTGGTGCTATGGGGAGGGGGCGGGTTGGGGGCAGGGAGTACAGAGAGGACCTTGCCTTGTCTTGTGACTCCAGGACTCCCTTGTGGATGCCAGCCCTTCCGTCCTTCCTGCTTCTCTGGGGGTGGCTAGGGAAGTCAGACAGGTGTGGCAGGGAGACTGGCTTTCTTAGAGGATGAGAAGGAATCTATTTCTCTTTCAACTCTCATTTCACTGGGGGCTTCGCGGTTTAGCTGGCCTGTCAGGGGTCTCTCCAAGAATATCACGTGCCAACTCAGGGTCCTTAAATAACCCCTGTTTTGTTTTTTTTTTTTAATTTCTTGGGTTTGCCACGTGACATGCGGGATCTTAGTTCCTGACCAGGGATGGAACCTGCACCGCTTGCAGTTGAAGCACGGACTCTTAACCACTGGACCACCAGGGAAGTCCGTGGGGTTTTGGTTTTAGGGGGTCCCTGTCCTTCCTGACTTTGGGTGCAGATATTGAGTCAATGAGTTTCCTGACTTCAGAGTCTGACTTTCATTAGTTGGGTATCAAAATCAATGTTATCATTAACTGATAAACATTTATTGAGCATCTACTCTGTGCCAGAGAGTACAACCAATCAGGGCAGAGTCAAAACAGCCCCTGCCTCAGATAGTTGAGGTACAGTCAGCGGACACACAGCCTGCTGCTGTGGGCCAGGCACCTGGCTCGGTGCCGGGCTGGGGACAGGTAAGCTCTGAGGGAGCGTGCTTCCTGGTCAGGAGTCCCCGGGCTTTAATGACATCCGCCTCCACATGGACACATTCTGAGCTTCTGTCCTGCACATCCCTTCTGTGCTTCTCTTTCAGGATGAGTGTGCAAACCATCCGCAATGTTTTTAGTGTCGAGACTGGCTACCGGCTCTCAGATGATCAAATAGTCAACCATTTTCCGAACCACTATGAACTGACGCGGAAGGATCTGATGGTGAAAAACATCAAGAGATACAGGAAAGAGCTGGAGAAGGAAGGGAGTCCTTTGGCAGAGAAGGACGAAAGTGGGAAATACCTCTACCTGGGTTTGTGTCCTTTCCACCGGCCTCACGTTTTAAATAGATAGTGGAGTATTCTCCAGTGGCACAAGACCGCGAGATGGTGACTGTTGGCTTTGAGGGATGAACGTGTTTGTGGGCACCTCTTTCATTCCAGGCATCTCCAGAATTGGGGGAGGGGGCTCCACTTGGAATCTGAGTTTGTGTGAGTGCCTTGGGAATGTGCACAGGAGGTGGTGGGCGTGGGGGACACTCCCTGAGTTACAGACTGCCAGGAGGGACCATTACTGTGTCCAGCAATGCCTGGGGAGCACAGTGCGTCCCTGCCCCGTCTGGTGAGAAAAGCTGGGCTGTTGGGTAATTTCAGAATCCCTTTAGCACACGTGGGGAAAGGTACATAAGTGACCTCTCTGGGCCTCGTTTCCTAATCTGATAAATGGGAATGATAACAATACCTATCTTACAGTTTACTGTGGGGATTAAATGATACAGATTTGTAAAGTACTTAGCACACAGCTAAAAGAGAAAACTCATTACAGGCAGACCTCAGAGGTACAGTGGGTTCAGTTCCAGACCACCAAAATAAAGCAAATTACCACAATGGGACTTCGCTGGTGGTCCAGTGGTTAGGACTCCACGCTTCCACTGCCAGGGGCCCAGGTTCGATCCCTGTCAGGGAACTATGATCCTGCAAACTGCATGGTGTGGCCCAAAATAAATAAGTAAACAAAAAGAATGAAGTTTTAAAATAAAATAAAGCGAATACCGCAATAAAAGCAAACCACATGAAATTTTTTGGTTTCCCACTGCATATAAAAGTTATCCTTACACTAAACTGTAGTCTGTCAAGTATACAATAGCATTATGTCTTTAAAAAAAGTCAATGTACGTACCTTAATTAATTAATTAATTATATTTTTGGTGACATTGGGTCTTTGTTGCTGCACGCGGGCTTTCTCTAGTTGCGGCGAGCAGGGGCTACTCTTTGTTGCGGTTCTCAGGCCTCTCATTGTGGTGGCTTCTCTTGTTGTGGAGCATGGGCTCTAGGCGCGCGGGCTTCAGTAGTTGTGGCACGTGGGCTCAGTAGTTGCGGCTTGCGGGCTCTAGAGCGCAGGCTCAGTAGTTGTGGCGCACGAGCTTAGTTGCTCCACGGCATGTGGGATCTTCCCAGACCAGGGATTGAACCTGTGTCCCCTGCATTGGCAGGCGGCTTCTTAACCACTGCGCCACCAGGGAAGTCCCGACATACCTTAATTTAAAAATACTTTATTGCTTAGAAATGTTAACCATCATCCGAGCCTTCAGTGAGTTGTAATTTTTTTGCAGTAGTAACATCAGAGATCACTGATTTCAGATCACCATAGCAAACATGATAATAATGAAAAAGTTTGAAATACTGCGAGAATTACCAAAACGTGACACAGAAACACAAAGTGAACAAATGCTGTGGAAAAATGGTGCCGATTAACTTGCTCCACGCAGGGTTGCCACAAACCTTCAGTTTGTAAAAAATGCATTATCTGTGTAGCAAAATAAAACGAGGTTCGCCTGTGTTGTACCGGGATTGAACTGCAGAAGCCCTTGCCCTGTGAGATGCTGGGTGGGGGCGTGAGGTAGCGAAACAGGCCCTGAAGAGGCAGTGGCAGCATCTTTCTGTCCGTGGCCCCCGGCGGGCTGGCTCACCGTTGTCCCCTCTCTGTTACCCTCAGACTTCGTCCCCGTCACCTACATGCTGCCTGCCGACTACAACCTGTTCGTGGAGGAGTTCAGGAAAAGCCCCTCTAGCACCTGGATCATGAAACCTTGTGGCAAAGCCCAGGGAAAGGGCATCTTTCTGATCAACAAGCTCTCGCAAATCAAAAAGTGGTCCCGGGACAGCAAAACGTCTTCGTAAGTGGGGGAGCCCGTTGCGTGTGCTTTGCCACGGGTGGGGGGGGCCCTTGCTTGCTTTTCCAGGTGTGCAGCATTTGTTCAGGTATACACGTGGCAGCAGGACAAGGCTCTGTGGCCACTATAGCGTCACCAGTCGTAGAATCTCACCTGGGGATGGTGGGTAAACTGGCGTAAGGTCACAGGAGCAGGGAGCCTCGCTGGCCGCTCTCTGTCCTGAAAGCTGGGGGGAGACCCGTCCAGTCCTGGTGCTTCTGAGGTGGCGAAGCACGTGCTTAACGCCTGGGTGCCTGGGCTTGAACCCCTGTCTGACACTCACCACCTGAGTAAGTTTTGTTGTATAGACTCTTAGGTTCTTCATCTGGGTAAACTGGGGACACACATAGCACCAGCCTCACGGGGCCGAGGTGGGGATGGACCCGAGCACCAGGCAGTGTGTGCGGTCAGTGTAGAGAAGACCTACGTGACCGTCAGTTAGGTCTCCTCTCTGGGCTGGGTGCCCCTCAGGACGGAGGACACCAGGAGGTTTAGTCTAAGACTCACTCTGCCTCTTCGAGGTCCTTAACTGCCGGGAAGTGCCTGGAGGCCACCATTGGTGCCATCCTTTCCGGGTGGGCCGATGGCTCCCCTGAATTCCCAGGAGTGGCAGGGATGCCTCCCTGTGTCCCGCATTTAAGTTTGACTGCGTGATGCCAGCACCCGGGGGTTCCTCTGTGGATACCCCCCACCCTCGTTTTCTCCCCGTGAACTGGCCTCTCACTTAATGAGAGGCAGCAAGCTTGTCACCAGCCGACTAAAGACTTCTGGTCTTTTTTTTTTTAATTTATTTTATTGAAGTACAGTTGATTTGCAATGCTGTGTTCATTTCTGCTGTACAGCAAAGTGATTCAGTTATACATATATAGATTCTTTTTCGTATTCTTTTCCATTATGGTTTATCGCAGGATATTTGAATATATCTCCCTGTGTTGTACAGGAGGACCTTGTTGTTTATCCATCCTATGTATAACAGTTTGCAACTGTTAACCCCAAACTCCCAATCCATCCCTCCCTGACCCGCTCCCCCTTGGCAACCAGAAGTCTGTTCTCTATGAGACCTCTGGTCTTTGCATCTAACCTCGACTTTGACATGCCCAGGTTCATGACTCAGTCTACCAAGGAAGCCTACGTGATCTCTCTGTACATTAACAACCCGTTACTAATCGGCGGCAGGAAGTTTGACCTGCGCTTGTATGTTCTGGTGTCTACGTACCGCCCACTGCGCTGCTACATGTAAGAGCCGGAGTTTTGTTTACATTTCTTTAGACTGAGTTTTGGGAATTCCCTGGTGGTCCAGTGGTTAGGACTTGGCTTCCACTGCGGGGGGGCCCGGGTTCGATTCCTGGTTGGGGAGCTAAGATTCCCACATAATGCGTGCTGTGGCAAAAAAAAAAAAAAAAAAAAAAAGACCGTGCTTTGACACGATACTTCCTACTCCTCGGAGACCTTGCAAGGGTTGGTCGAACTCCCTGTACGCGTAGTGCCTGGCATGTGATCCATGTTGAGTAAGGCAGTAACTTTGACACGAATGTGAATCTTTAAAACAAAAAGCAACTCTTTTACCCTTACAAAGATACTCAGAGAAAGAAGCCAGACACAGAAGGCCACATGTTGTTCAATTCCGTTTATATGACGCACCCAGAAGAGGCAAAACTGTAGAAACAGAAAGTAGATTAGTGTTTGCCCAACACCAGGGTTGGGAAGTGACTACTGACGGTCGCAGAGTTTCTTTCTGGGGTGATGCAGATGTAACATTGATTGTGGTGATGGTTGCACGACTCTGAATATACCAAACACCGTTGAGTTGGACACTTCATGTGGATGAGTCATATGGCGCGTAAATTATATCTTAATAAAGCTATTATGTAAAAAGAACCATAAAAAATAGCAAAGCAGCTGTTTAAAAAGTTTAAAACAAAAAGCAGCTCTTTTAAGAGAAAAAAAAGTGTTATATTTTGTTTACGCTTGTCCTCAGAGTATTGAATTCATCTGGATTCCCACTTAGGTATAAACTTGGATTTTGCCGCTTTTGCACAGTAAAATACACCCCGAGTACCAGTGAGCTGGACAACATGTTTGTTCATCTCACCAACGTTGCCATTCAGAAACACGGGGTAAGTGTTTCTTTTCCCTTGAGCTTAAGGAAATGGACTGATTTTATGGGTTTCTTTGTTTTTCTATTTGCAGGAGGGGTTGGGTGGGCACAGGAGTTGAATTTAAGATGCCCTGGCACTGATGAGGATTTTGTGGGTTTCTTCATTTCTCTACTTGCAGGAGAGGGTGGGTTGGTATGAGTTGTATTTAAGATGCTCTGGCACTGATTGGGAGGGGGAACCCCAAATATCCAGTGTGCTTGTCCCACGGGGGGTGGGGCATTTGGAGAGAGTCCCACATTCAAGTGGGACACATTGACTCTTGGAGCCTGGGTCTCTCGAGTTGTAAAAGGAGATAATATTATTACCTTGTGGGGCTTGTGGGAGGATTATATGAGAGAACCTGTGCTTGGTCATTCAGTTAAAGACCAGGTACTGAGCACCTGTCTGGGTTGGTCCCATGATGAGGGCTACAATTATGGGCAAAAACTTCCTTCACCCCTGCTCTCATGGAGCCTAGAGCCTGTGGGGGGAAGGCAGTCATCAAATAATCACACTGCAACTGAGATGCGCGTTCTGCAGGTAGAGATGCAGGCCTGGAGGAGCTTGGAATGAAGGGGCCTGTAGTCCAGGTGGTCGGAGGCCGCCGTGCACAAGAGGCCTTGAGCAGAGAGCTGAAGTCTGAGCAGGGGTTCCCTGGGTGGAGGAGTGGAAAGAGCATTCTAGCAGAGGGCACAGCACGTGCCAAGGCCCTGTGGCAGGAAGGAGCATCGCAGGAGCTGATGTCTGAGTGGGGGTTCTCTGGGTGGAGGAGTGGAAAGAGCATTCTAGCAGAGGGCACAGCACGTGCCAAGGCCCCGTGGCAGGAAGGAGCATCGCAGGAGCTGATGTCTGAGTGGGGGTTCTCTGGGTGGAGGAGTGGAAAGAGCATTCTAGCAGAGGGCACAGCACGTGCCAAGGCCCCGTGGCAGGAAGGAGCATCGCAGGAGCTGATGTCTGAGTGGGGGTTCTCTGGGTGGAGGAGTGGAAAGAGCATTCTAGCAGAGGGCACAGCACGTGCCAAGGCCCCGTGGCAGGAAGGAGCATCGCAGGAGCTGAAAGGAGTTGGGGCAACTGGAGCCCCCAAGCGAGGCGGGTAGAGTGAGAGGGCCCTGTAGAGGCCAGCGGAGGCCGGGACACAGGACGTGGTAGGTTCTGTGCAGGCTTTGGGGCTATAATCCAGTCCTGGCGAGCAAGGCCTGAAGGTCTCATTTCTATAGGAAAGACTCTTCTATTTGGGTCTTGCTTGAATGGAAGCCTGAATACCCTAGTCTTTTTATCATTTGAATAGAAAGAGGGTAAATATTGATAGAAAACAAGCTTTTCTGAGTAAACTACTGAAAGGTTTGGTCAGACCAGCTTGGCCCAATCCCGTGCCCATCACTTAACCTCTGGGTGACTTGGGCAAGTCACCCAGCCTCCCTCTCAAACAGGAGCCCTGGTTTTTACCGTCCTGGTCGTGGCAACTGGCTTCCCTGTGGGGCTGACCCCAGTCCACCTGCCCCTCGGGTTTTCCTGCGAGCAAAGTGAGAGAGCGTTGCCGTTACGGCGCTCACAGCTAGAGGGGAAGGGGTGACTCAGCCAAGGCCTTACTCGTAAGAATTTGGGGAAACGGTCTCTCAGGTGACACAGCACAGAACTTGTCAGCCATTTGGGGACGCCACACCCTTCATAACCAAGTAGCACATTTTGTGAAGTCTGGGCAGGGGTGGGAAATGACAGTGACCGACCTCCAGTCCCCTTGGTGCCCTGAGGACAGGGCATGATGTGCTGGCCTGTTAAGCCGCCTCACCCTGGGGGGGCCAGACTGAAGTTGGGAGGGTCCCATCTGATGAGCCTTCTCAGGACATCAAACACGAGGTCACTATTTCCATCACTAAGGAGAAGAAACCATTTTATTTATTTTTTTTTGAATTTTATTATATTTATTTTTTTATACAGCAGGTTATTAGTTATCCATTTTATACATATTAGTGTATATATGTCAATCCCAATCTCCCAATTCATCGCACGAATTGACCTATTTTCTTTTGTCAGTTTTTCACCTATATATGTTGAGGCTTTCTTATTAGGTATATAAAAATACAAAATTGTTATATCTTTCTTTATTATTATGAAGTAACCCTATTTATCTCTAACAATACTTACTACCTTATGGTCTAGTTTCCCTGAAAACAATATAACTATACCGGGTTTCCTTTGCTTAGCATTTGAATGGTATTATATATAGTATTTTTTTTTAACATCTTTATTGGAGTATAATTGCTTTACAATGGTATGTTAGTTTCAGCTTCACAACAAAATGAATCAGTTATATATATACATATATTCCCATATCTCTTCCCGCTTGCGTCTCCCTCCCTCCCACCCTCCCTATCCCACCCCTCCAGGCGGTCACAAAGCACCGAGCTGATCTCCCTGTGCTATGTGGCTGCTTCCCACTAGCTATCTACCTTACGTTTGGTAGTGTATATATGTCCATGCCTCTCTCTCGCTTTGTCACAGCTTACCCTTCCCCCTCCCCATAGCCTCAAGTCCATTCTCTAGTAAGTCTGTGTCTTTATTCCTGTTTCACCCCTAGGTTTTTCATGACATTTTTTTTTTCTTAAATTCCATATATATGTGTTAGCATAAAAGACAGAAGGAGAGAGCTGAGGCTGTCTTCAGCCTGGCATCTCTGCGTGCGCCGGAAGCAGCAGTGCTCTCCACGTTCTTCCTATTTCTAAATGCTTCGCTTTTTAATGTAAGAAACAGGTTCCTCCGAGAAACGTCTGTTTCACCCTTGAATGAAAGCTTCACATGGCTCTAATTTAGCATTGCGTAGAGAACAGATGTTATATTGAACACAGAAATGCTGTGGACCAGTGGATCTGCTTGTCCACTGAGGGCCCCTGGGGGCAGAGCACCACCCTGCACGCTTGGGCAGGATGATGAGACACATCCCTGCCCTCAGGAAGCTCAGAGTCCAGCCAGAGGGGCAGATTGCAAAGGACTGAGTGTCAGGAAAGGTCAGGAGACCTCAGTGCTGCCTTGAGAGTGCGGGAGTGGGGTTTGGGGCCTGCCAGGAGGCTGGCTTAACCACGACTGCTGGCGGGTTTCCCAGGGTGCAGGGTGGGTCCTGAAATGTGCAGTGTTTGCACGTTGATAGGAGAAAAATGTTCTGAGATAACTCTGATAAAATAACTTTCCTACGGCCAAAAAGCAGGCGCTTTTTGTATCATTACTTTGTATCTATACTTTTTTTTTTTTTTGGGTACGCGGGCCTCTCACTGCTGTGGCCTCTCCCGTTGCGGAGCACAGGCTTCGGATGCGCAGGCTCAGCGGCCATGGCTCACGGGCCCAGCCGCTTCGCGGCATGTGGGGTCTTCCCGGACCGGGGCACGAACCTGTGTCCCCTGCATCGGCAGGCGGACTCTCAACCACTGCGCCACCAGGGAAGCCCTGTATCTATACTTTTTATATTTATGCACGTGTAAGACAGTGTTTTGCATAAAGTGTACACTTTATGCCTCTGGAACTTTTTTTTTAAGTAAACAAATTTTTCTTGATAGTAAAAAGAATCTGTATATAGGAAAAGAAAAGGTATTGCTGGACAGTTAGCCTAGTTTTTCCTATAATTTATTTTAGGGCTACAGTCCTTTTTTTTTTAGGGATACAAACACCAAATAATATATTTGAGAGCCTGTTTGAGGTGAACAAGCTTGGGCACCTCATCTTTTGAGGCATTTTAGTAAGAACTGACATGTAAAAGGAATTTGTCTCTGACCTTGAAAAGATGCTTTTAAAGATATGGATAATTCTTGGCTTTTATGTGTAAACAGAGTCTGCTTTGAGTTTGTTCCTTGTTAGGCTGATTTTGTTTTAGTTCACAGTTACCAACTTTCTACTTAGAAAATGAAATCTCCATCTCATAACTTTCTAATACAATTCAGTATTTTCTAGCTTTTTGCCTCCAAAGGGGCAGTGTGTGGAGAATTAATGTTCAGAGTCAGAGAAGTAGAAAGAGCACTGAACTGGCATTGGAAACCCTTGGCTAAGGTCCCAGCTCTGTCACAGCCAGGATGAGAGCTTGGGCAAGTAACGGGGCCTCTCTGAGCCCGAGTCTCTCAGACAGCTGGGACGCTGTGAGGGAGGTTCACGTGTGGGTCTCTTAAACCATCGTGCCCGGGGCACGGTGTGTCCCAGGTTGGCTTCTCCAGGAAACAGAGGCAGACATGAGCATGCAGGAGGTTTACTGGGGCACGATGTCAGGGGCAACGCCAGGATTGGGGGGAGCCGGATCGGGCAGAGGGGGGTCAAGTGGGGACACAGCTGCAGCAGGGGCCCCAGCCAACCTCAGCGCGCTCTGCAGCTGGGTGCCCCTGAAGAGTTGTCCCAGACGGAGACAGGGGCCAATACCCAGGCACCAACCCCTCACTGGCTGTGGGCTGCCCGAGGAGGGGTTGGACTAGGCAGGTCCTCTTAACCAAGGGCAGCTCCCTGAAAGGGTCTCTGCTGCAAGGAGGAGCGCCTTGATCTTGAAGGGGTGTCTGGGTGGCACTCCCTCCACAGCACGCACCGTAAGGGATACAGCATTGATTATGAGGATACTGCAGAGTTGATTGTAGTTGGCCCTCCGTATCCCAGGGCTCCACATCTGTGGGTTCAAGCAGCCGTGGGTTGAAAATATTCGAAAAGGGACTTCCCTGGCCGTCCAGTGGTTAAGACTCTGCGCTTCCTCCGAAGGGGGCGTGGGTTCCAACCCTGGTTGGGGAACTAAGATCCTGCCAGCTGCGGGAAGCAACCAAACAAAGAGAATTCAGAAAAAAGAAAAATTCCAGAAATTTCCAAAACAGCAAAACTTGAATTTGCTGCTCAGTGGCAACTATTTTTGTAGCATTTATGTTGTGTTTACAATTTACATAGCATTTACATCACATTAGCTATTATAAGGAATCTAGAGATGATTTAAAGTACACAGGAGATGGGGAGGATGTGTGTAGGTTACAGGCAAATACAATGTCATTTTATATAAGGGACTTAGGCGTCCAAGGATTTTGGCATCCGAGGGGGGTCCTGGAACCACTCCCCTGTGGATACCGAGGGACAGCTGTATTTTAAAACATTGCATGTGTAGGAGGCCCAGGTCCCCAAGGGGCAGGGCCCATCCGCTTTGTTCCCGGGTGCTCGCCCGCCCCCCTCCCCCGCACACCAAGGGGCACCAGGAAATGCTCAAGGGTGAGAGCAAGCGCTGGGCTCCTCTGGGAGCATTGCCTGGGGCCCCACCCCGTTTTCTGTGGCCAGGAGGATTACAACCACATCCACGGGGGCAAGTGGACGGTGCACAACCTGCGACTCTACCTGGAGAGCACCCGAGGCAAGGAGGTGACCAGCAGGCTGTTCGACGAGATCCATTGGATCATTGTGCAGTCCCTGAAGGCTGTGGCGGTGAGTCCCAGGAGTGTTGGGGGGCGGGGCGGGGCGCCCTGGGAGCAGAGAGAGCGAAGACCACGCAAGCCTAGCAAGAGTTTGGGATTTGGGGGCACAGGTGGCTCTTTTGTTAAAAATAGCTGTTCTTCTGGTCTCACCTCCTACACGTCTGCCAGAGGCCAGGGTGGTCTCGGGAAGGGAGAGGGGCTGGCTCCTGGCTGGCGTTGCTGCAGCCATGGCCCTGGAACCTCTACAGAAGGGCAGGGACCTCGTGACGTCATCGTCGGCTCTTCTGTGCCCACTGAGTCGAGGATGAGTGTTTTGTCATAAGCTGATGCTTTGGAGATGGACTTTTCAGCAGCCTCCCGATTTTTAGGCTTCCTGCTTTGCTATTTCGTAGACATTTAGGGCTGGAGAGAGCCTCCCTTGTTTTTTACTCAAGTCTCATATCTGTTGTCTGGTTTGAAGGTTTTGTGTTTCGTTTCACCGTTCTAAAGCAGGTGTGCATCTATTTTCAAAGGGAAAGCAAAGGATAAACCCTGGAGCACCAGCATGCAGGCCGCTATTTCTGGTGCAGGTAGCGGTGGGCAGACTGCAGTAGTGCCCACACACCGGCGTTGAGGGGCTGTGAAAAGAGCTGCGCTTGCTGGAGTCCGAAACGCGGGGAGATTGCTGTTCTGGAGAAAGTGTGATGTGGGTTTGGCAGCGAGGTGGACGTGTGTGAAAAGATTTATGTGAAAGCTTCTCAGTGGAAGATTAAGGCCTTCTCTCCCCACTTTTTCTTTTCCCCCTTTGGCCGTGCTGTGCGGCTTGGCGGGATCTTACTTCCCCGACCAGGGATTGAACCTGGGCCACGGCAGTTCCTAACCACTGGACCGCTGGGGAATTTGCTCTCGCATTTTTATCTTTGAAACTGCCAACTTATACTAATTCTCCTGTACGTGAAAAGCTTTGTTGAAACAACTGTGTAAAGAAAATTATGGACAGGATAGGTGACCCTTCAGTGGACACCTTGGCTTTGCTGTGCCTTGAATCGAGCTCTTCCTGTGTCACCAAGCGCTGATGAGCCCTGCCTGTGCCTTCAGTCTGCATCTCGGGCCCACAGGGAGGACTCGGCGGGGAAAAGCCCAGGGTCTAGTTAGTCTAGTTAGCTGTGGAGAGAGGTGTCTCAGGGGTCACGGTGCGGATGTGTGGGGAGGCCTGGGCTCAGGTTTCAAGCCGAAGCCACCATGTGCCTCCTGGCGACGTGGCACAAGCGCCTGCCCTCCGTGGGCCTCGGGGGTGTCCTCTGTGAAATTGGGATCACGACCCTGATGTCTCAGGCTGGTTGTGTGAACGCGCTCCGCGGAGGCTAACTTACGGGCTGGGAAGGTAAATGGCAGCGGCTGTAACACAGGCGATGTGGGGGCCTTAGTGCCTGATGAAACCAGTGCCTCCGCTCCCGTCCTGGCCTGATGGGCAGAACTCTGAGAAAGAGTTCTCACACAGGCCTGTGTCCTGGCCCCGGCTCCATAGCCTGTCTCGAGGCTGGATCCGCCAGGCGCCTCTGAGCGTCTTCTCCTGGCCTCAGCCTCCTGAGCTGAGAAGCTGTTGGATTTCTAAGGCTCTGAGGCTTTGGGGAGCAGGGATTTATTTTTTCAGTTTTTATTAATTTAGCAAATATTTGGTCACCTTGTTTTTACCAGGTTGTTGCCTTCGGGGAATCTAGGGGAGAGGCAGGCAGGGAAACAGGAGGCTGCGGTAACTCGTGAGGAGGGCCTGGTGCAGGGTGTGGGATGACAGAGGGTGAGTGACTGTCCTCTGTTCCCTCTGTGCTGCAGAGGCTTTTGGGGACAGTGGTGTGTGCGCTGGCCGGGTTAGGACACCAGGCTTTCAGTGGAAATGCAACAATTCCGCTAAATTTCCACGTGATGAAACAGCCCCCCAGCCTGGTTTTCCTCCAGTGAGTGGGGCTGCACTGGGCTCTCTCCCCCTCAGACGTTTCCTGTTCTAAATCCAGTGTTTTAGGGAGAGTCCAGGCATCCACTAACGCATGAATAGGCCTCACCATCCTCACAGTCGCGTCTGTGTGCTCCCCTCGCTGTGGGGTGCATGAGAGTCCCCGGGGAGCACGTAGCACTGCTGCTGGCTGGGCCTCTCCTGGAGGGTTTAATCCAGGCAGCTTGGGCAGCCTGGAAATGTGTGTTGTAAACAAGCCACTGGTGGCTTTTTTATGCACTTGGAGAACAATTTTTGAAATGGAATTAAAAACTGAGAAGAAGGGACTTCCCTGGTGGCACAGTGGTTAAGGATCCGCCTGCCAATGCAGGGGACATGGGTTCGAGCCCTGGTCCGGGAAGATCCCACATGCCATGGAGCAACTAAGCCCGTGCGCCACAACTACTGAGCCCACGTGCTGCAACTACTGAAGCCTGTGCGCCTAGAGCCCACGCTCCGCAACAAGAGAAGCCACCGCAGTGAGAAGCCCGTGCACTACAATGAAGACCCCAAAATAAATAAATAAATTAAAGAAAAAAAAACTAAGAAAATCCAAAATTTTTTTTTTTTTTTTTTTTTTTGCGGCACGTGGACCTCTCACTGCCGTGGCCTCTCCCGCTGCAGAGCACAGGCTCCGGACTCGCAGGCCCAGCAGCCATGGCCCACGGGCCCAGCCGCCCTGTGGCACGTGGGATCCCCCCGGACCGGGGCACCAACCCGCGCCCCCTGCACCGGCCGGCGGACCCCCAACCACTGCGCCACTAGGGAAGCCCAATCGAAAAATTTTAAGTAAATGGATTTGACTTTTGTCACAGAGAACAGAGGTTCGTACGCTGCATCTCGAGGGGTCTGTGAAGGGACTGACAGCCTGGTGGGCTCTGGGTGTGTGTGTGTGTGTGTGTGTGTGTGTGTGTGTGTGTGTGTGTAAGACGCACAGGCCTGAACTTTGGGTGCCTGGGCTTGGAGCTGGACTTCTGTCCACTCTGAGGAAAGTCTTGTGCCGGCGGAGACTTTCATTGCTGGTCATCAGGCCTCTGATGAATGAGACGTGGAGACGATGATTGCTTCACGAACCCCCTTTCCATCCCTGACCTTGCGGGAGGAACACGGAGAGGAAGGGGGGAGGGGAGAGGGTGGAGATGGGGAGCCGCTGGTCACAGGAGTGAGCCACTGGCATCACCACCGTGAGTAGGGTCCTGCCGCTTTAACATCCCGCATCTCCATGATGTGGGTCTCAGCTGGGCCCCCCAGTTCTGGCTCTGTAACCCGCCGGTTCTCTCCCTGCAGCCGGTGATGAACAACGACAAACACTGCTTTGAGTGCTACGGCTATGACATCATCATCGACGACAAGCTGAAGCCCTGGCTGATCGAGGTACCCACGCGCTGCATGCCCGCGTGCCTGGTCGCCCCACACCCTCCCGGTGCCTCTGCCTCAGGCTCCGCGGCCCCAGCCAGATGTTTCCCAGGCCACGGTGGGCGCGGTAGGACGGGGGGGCGGATGTCCAGGTCTGACGGTTTGCTGATGGTTGGGGAATACACACTCCCGGGCTGTCACCTCCGGCGAGCCCAGCCCACAGAGCCCGAGCCATCCTCCCCCTTCCGAATGGGTGCTTCCGGGTGAGCCCAGGTCCTGGGGCCTGGCCCTGTCGGACACTGTTCCCATTCAGGAAAGGAGCTCACAGACCCGGAAGCCCTTGGGAGGCCGTAGCGTTCTGTCTGGAAATAAGGAACGCTATCCTCTTGGGAGGAAGGCGTAGTTTGGAAGTGGACTCATATGCCCGTTTCAAGGCGTAGACAGGATGTAGTGATGGCTGTTCTAGAAAGGGCAAGGTTCATACACCCTTTTCCTGATGACAGCGGCAGCGGGCGCCGGCACACCCGTCTGAGGCCCTGACACGGAGCCCACCTTGCCGGGTGGTCCTGCTTTGCTCTGCTGCCAGGAAGAGGGGCTCAGGCCTCTGAGGGGCGCAGGGCTGGACGGGCAGAAAGGGTGCAGGCTTCCACTCTGGTGACTCATCTCCCCGCTAGTGCCCCTGAGTGCCGTGTCCTCTCACCACACCCATGTGGACGGGACGGCTCAGGCCCTTTAGCTCAGTCCTGTTTGCAGGCGAAGCTGAGTCACAAGAGCAAGTGAGTGGTCCCCTGTAGGGAAGTCAGTGGGGACCCTGCAGGGAGCTGCCAGGAGAACAGGTTACGGGAGGGCGAGCTGTGTGTGTGTGTGTGTGTGTGTGTAGATAAATGTGCGTATAGATAGACAGGTAGGTCAGTCCTTAGATATAACATATTTATGCTTTTTTCCCCTCCATCTTAAACAGAGTAAATCACTTGAATGGAACTCAAGCTTTCCTTGATGAACTAGGATCTTAATTGCGAACATTACTTCTAAAATAATAACAGGTCTTAACTGTAGCATATTCGTAATAAGAATTACAGTATTATACGATCAACCACAGTGGTAATTTCAGGGGCAACCGAGGTCCACCCTGCTGGCGGCACAAAGACACAGTCTGACTACTGGGCGGGGAAGCCTGAACAACTTGCCCATTTGCTGTCTCTTCTCTCTCACGGCCTGAGAAAACAGCCCACCAAAGTCATTACAACTGTGCCTAAAATAAGGGTAAATAGGTACTGACTGAGGGCCCGTGGGACTCTCGGCGGAGTAAATGGCCACGTTTTAACACGTGGATTTTGTGACTTGGCTGACCTCCCCAGAGGCCTGGTCAGAATGTTGCTTTGTTGGTGAGCTAGTACTTACTCTCTCAGCAGAAGGGGTCCTTTTCCTTTTACTCGACCCACGATGCTGCCTGGTCAGGGTCATTGGGTCACTGATTCCAGCAAAGCTCTGGGCAGCTTTTGGTGCTGAGGACAGAGCTTATCACACAGGTAGACGCTGAAATTACGTTTGTGATGGACGTTGACCTACGACTTTTGTTTGCGTGGTGACGGATCTGTAGCTTCTGTTCCTAATCCTGTCCTTAAATACCGTTTGTATTTCACCTAACAGCTAATGAAATAGATCACGAAAGGCTCCCTGAAGGTGTTAGGTATGAACAGTGTGAATCACAACCTTACCTGCGTCGCGCGACCCTCGCTCCAGGCGAGTAAGTGGTCCAGCCAAAGGATGTGTTCTCTTTCCTCTCGTAGGTGAACGCATCCCCATCCCTCACCTCCAGCACAGCCAACGACCGAATCCTTAAGTATAACCTGATTAATGACACCCTCAACATCGCCGTCCCTAACGGCGAAATTCCAGACTGTAAATGGAACAAGTCACCCCCAAAGGAAGTCCTTGGCAATTATGAAATTCTGTAAGTTTGTGTGTCTGTGCAGCTGGCCTCGTGTGTGTCAGATTGGGGGGTACCAGGGCCCACCTGGGATCTTCTAGGTATATGTGGACTCACCTTATCGGGTAGAGTATTTTGTTTTTTGGTGTTATGGGATAGATCTTGTAGCAGACAAGCGTTTTCATGCTGAACCAGGCCTCGGTCTGGTCTTGTGCCTGAGAAACATTAATGAAGCATTTGCCACGTTTGCTGCTGGGGCAGCGGGAGCTGGTCACCGGCCGTGGAGCAGAGGCTGGCCACGCCCTGGCCCACCCCGAGAGCTGTGTGACACTGAGGAACTAATCGAGCTCTTTGAGTCTCCATGTGTACATCTTCTTAAATGAGGATAATGCGATCTGTCTTATGGTGGTGAGAGGAAAAGAAGTGTAGCATTTGAGGGCTTGACACACGTGTTGTCACATTTCATTTCTCCAGCAACTTTGTGAGGTGAGGTTGTCAATGGCTCCATCTTACACGTGTGGAAACAAAGGCTCAGAGGGGTTACGTGGCACGTTGGTAGTGACATAAAGCGGGGGAAAGTGAGAACCCATCAGGAGGGCAGTGGTCGAGCAAGTCCAATTCGTTCTCACCATAGAAGAGTGAGTGGACGTTAAGAGGACTGACCTGGGGCTGTGCCGGGGGCCCGGGAGGAAAGCAAGGTGCAGGAAAGGGTGCCTGATGTGATCCATGTGAAACGGGCAGTGGTCCCGGTGCCTCCTCCCTCGGTGTGATGGGCATTTCCACGTGTGGTGGCTGCTCTGAGAGTGGACGGGCCAGGAGGCGTGGAGGGACATGCATTAGGGTGTCAGCATGGACACCACTGCTGCAGGGGTGTGGGCCGGGGAAGGGGAGCCAGGAAGAGAGGGGAACAGCACCCAACCCGTAGGCCTGAATATGTTAGGATCACATTACATGATCCTATAAAAGTAAACATGTGCGTTTAACTTAACATTTTTAAAAAATGGAGAAGTGGTGAGTGAACTTTACAAAGCGCACAGATCCCAGGCTCTTGGCTGGTAGCGCTGCTGCCATGTGGACATAAGTGTGCAGCCTGGGGAGGGTGGTCGGGAACCGAAAGGGCGACCAGTTGGCCAGTCGGTTGTGTCCTCCAGTGCTTCTGCTGCGCAGGTGAGGTAGAGAGTAGGCAGAGGGTGGAAGTGCCCGGGGTGGGGTGCTCGCCAGGTGCGGGAGAAGGGCAAGGAAGCATGAGGGTGTGAGCAGATGAGGACAGTGCGAGGGTGGGTAGGGATCATGGGGTCAGGGCTGTAGGACAGTGAACTGGGAAGAGAAGGGGCAGAGGTCAGAGTGAGGCTGGAGGCCGAGGTTTTGCAGGGGCTGCGGTCACCAAACATGGCAAGGTCGGGTGCCCTGGGAACGGGGCTGAGCTGGGGTGGAGGACAAGGTCATCGGAGAGGGCAGTAGGTCAGGGAGTCGGGGTCCCATCTGTTTGGTCACTGCGGTCACCAGCAACAGTGAGCCGAGAGCCTGAATCTTAAGGTATTAGGGGCAGTGACACGGAGGATTAGAGGTGACCAACAAGGCCGGGTGAGCGTGGTGAATTCTGCCGACCTGGGAAGGAGTTTTGCGGTGGGAGGGTCTCCTCCAGAGTGGGAGGGAAAACAGGCCCACTCCAGGGGCTGCAGGGGAAGCCAGGTTGCCGAGCAGGAAGGTGAAGGGGACCTTCCAGGTTAAGGTGGAGGATGGGGGGTGCTGTGTCCATTGCTGACGATGGACAGAGCTCTCAGTGTGCAGAGGGAGGGAGAGTTTGCTGGTGGGGCCAGGATGGGGCCCGTCCAGAGCCTCGGGGCTTAGCATTGTGGGCGGTGCAGGGTGACACGCGGGTGACGGATGTCAGACTGTGATGGAGGGCCTCGTGGGCCCAGTCCTGAGACAGATGGGGGACTGTGTGGGGAAGGAGTCTGGCCAGGGTCTGGTGGGTCCGCCTTGGTCCAGCTGAGGGTGGCGGGGAGGCGGGCTGTGAGGGCCCTGTGGGACCCTCTGCCCCCATCAACCCGTTGCCTCCTTGAGGGAGTGGGCAGACGCTCCGTTTCCAGTTGAAAACGCCGTGGTCCGAAGCCTCAGCGCTTTTACTTGGAGAGACAAAAAGGTGGGCCCCCCTCAATCCGTTCAGGCACCCTCTCCCCAGATAAGTTGATAAGGAAGGCCCCAGCGCGGGGCCGACAGTTCTGAATCCTTCCGTTCGGGACCTGCTCCCGGTGCTTCAGACGACCTGTCAGAGTCCCGGGTGGGCTTACAGCCCTGGGGCTGCGTGGGGTGGGCCCTGATGTCGCAGGCACCGCCCTGTCCTCCTGCTGTGCCAGCCTGTCTGCATTCCACCGCGTGCTCCCAAGTGCCCTTCAGAGCATCCCGGCCAGGCTGCCGGCGCCCCTGGTGTGGCACCCAGAAACAGGCGCTGTTGCCGCTGCCCCAGCTCGCCGTCCTGGCCTTGGGGCCACAGGGCCTGGCACCTTGCATCTGCTCCCTCCGGGGCCCCGTTCTACTTTTACAGCCTTTCGAAAAAGAAATGCTCTGAACCCTGACAGTGAGTGGATTCTGCCTGTCAGAAGGCCAGGAGAGCAGCCCAGCAGCACAGGAGGGGCCTGAGAAGAGCCATCGGTCTCTGACTCTGCTCCACACCCGCTCTGTCCGTGGGCACACCATCCCTGGGAGTCCCGGTTGCCAGCTGCTTGCCAAACGCTCATTTCAGTTCATTTTGTTGTTAAGCTGCACAAATACCCAGTGAAACTGGGAGCCCACCTGTGGGTCTCCCCTCTGTTTATTCAGCAGATTCTTATTGCACACCAACCCACGAGTGAGATGCTGGGGACGACCGTGAAGCAGACGGGGTGGGGGAGGGGTCACTCCAGCCCTTTGGTCAGTACTGCAGACGCGCACAGGCAATAGAGTGATGACATATGAACGGGAGTCCCTGGGGGAGGGGGGGGCAGGGTGGCTTCCGGGAGAGCCCCCCACAGGCAGAACCGCCAGTATCCCTGGGGAGTCCTCTGTCCAGCTTCGTCTCTCTGT
Organism: Lagenorhynchus albirostris; assembly: GCF_949774975.1. NCBI lineage: Eukaryota > Metazoa > Chordata > Mammalia > Artiodactyla > Delphinidae > Lagenorhynchus > Lagenorhynchus albirostris. The sequence continues at coordinate 6,514,559 of NC_083105.1, forward strand.
AGGGAGACGGGGAGGAGAGGGGGGCCCATGTGTTGTGGTCTGACATCTACGTCCAGCAGAGGGAAACCCCGTTGTACCTACCACGTAGACAACACTCGGCGACTGGCCTTCCTCTTCCCTCCCCTCCCCTTTCAGCCCCGTTTGCCACCAGAAGCCCAATGCAGAAATGTGTTCTTCAACCTCAGAGCCTCTAACCCACACTCAACCCACGGATTCTGGCTCTGGGAATGAGCTTATAACGGAAGCACACGCTCTCCCAGAAGTCAGCAAGATGTAGCTAACGCAACATAACTGAGCATCTTAGCACCGTCTACGTTTGATGTGAACGTCTTCACACGTGTCACAGAGGCTCCTCGGTCAGGGTGTGGTCAGCAGTGATACCTACGCGCACACTTCAACAGTGGCAGGAACTTCACGCTCTGAGCTACAGGGTAAAAAGTTCCGAATTAGGAATCCGGACTCCTGGGTTTTATTTAATCCTACCTCTGCCGCGTACCAGCTGTGTGACTTTGGCACACTGAGTCAACCCCTCTGAGCCCCACATTCCTCAAACAGGAAGTGAGAATCATAATGCCTCCTGGTCTGAGTCAGGAGGGTGATGTGAAGCTATGGCGGGGGTGGGTAGGAGACCCTGTTTGCTGGAGCCTGCCTGGTGCCAGGGCCCACAACAGGTCCTGCGGGTTTCACCACCCTCATGGGACCCCCAAAAGAGGGGCCCCACCCCGGCAAGAAAGGATCACCCAGATGCCAAAACGGTCAGGGACGCTGAGGTTCTAGGCCAGTTCTTTCTGATGCAAAGGAGTCCAGGCTGTACTCTCTGTCCAGGCCGTGCTTTAGCGCCGCGCCAGCCTGATGCAGGAACATTGGTGGGGGGGAGGGGGGGGTCACAGCTGGTGGAGGCGGCACTGGCCTTGCCTGTGAGCCAGCTGCAGGGCCTCTCCCTGTCCTGGCCTCCTCCTGGACAGGCCACCCACACCCTGTGCCCTGTCTGAAACGGGGTTAGTCATCCTCGCCCCACAGATGCTGAGTGAGATGCTGCGTGTAAAGTATTTCCAGACCTCACTTCTCTCCCTTGCTACCCTGAGGTCTCATTCCTTTTCCTTGGGGTCATTGCCAAGTTCAGTCTGGTGGCCTGTATAAAATGTCAGCTGCAGGGGTGGGGACCGCCCACAGTAACAGTTTGAGGCAGTTGTACTTGTGTTCCATGGCCTGGGGCAGTGGTTGGTGGGCTGGGGGCGTGTGGGACGGGACCAGGCTGCTTCTCCGGGTGACAGGCCTTTGCCGCACCGCAGCCATGGCGACACTGCCGCTGAGCCCTGGAGATGCTTCTGTGTTTCTAGGTACGACGAGGAGCTGGCACAGGGCGACGGGGCTGACCGAGAGCTGAGGAGTCGGCCGGGCCAGTCGCTGGGGCCCAGAGGGGGCCGATCAAGGGACTCCGGGAGGACCGTCCTTACAACCTGGAAGTGACCACCAGCGAGAGCAAAACTCCAGCCTGCACCCACCCTTGCTGAAGACCTATTTTGGAAACTTCCTTTTTCTAGAGCTTTTTTCCTTTCCTAAACCCTGTAAATAAATAAAGGCATTTCTTTGGAAGGTTAAGGAGCCCATTATTGGGGAAAAGTCCCTGTTTCTCCTTTACGCTCACACGACACTCTGACAACAGATGTATGGAGATTTTCCCACACCAAGCAGTTCTGCCGCGGCGCTGGGTGTCCTGCCGTGTAACTCAGTTCTGACGCTGTCTGCCTGGAGTTGGAGTCAGATCCCACAGGTAAGGCCTCAGTCTCACAAGACTGCCCCCACCGTCTCAACTTCAGACGCCGACCGCAAGCCCACGTTGTTAACTGTGCTTCTGACCAACTGGCTGTAAGTTGGAGGTTCCCACAACCCTATCCTTGGGTTCAATTAATTTGCTAGCGGGGCTCTCGGAATTCAGGAAGACAGTTTGCTTACTAGGTTACTGGTTTACATAAAGGGTGCAACTCGGGAAAAGCCAGATGGGAGAGATGCACAGGGCGAGGTGTGGCTGAAGGGGCACAGAGCTTCCATGTCCTCTCTGGGGACACCACCCTGGACGCCCTTCAGATTCCATAGTCCGGGGATATTTATGGAGGCCTCGTTACACAGACATGATTGATTAAATCATTGGCCATTGGCGACTGATTCAACCTCCGGCCCCTCTCCCTTCCTGGAGGCTGAGGTGTGGGGCTGAAAGTCCCACCCCTCCAATCACGTGGTTGGTTCCCCAGGCAGCCAGCTCACATCCGAGGCCACCCAGGAGCCCCAGCCCCCAGTCAGTAGCACAAACTCTGGCTTGCTTGAAAGGGACTTGTTAGGAACAGCAAAAGATACCCATTTCACCTTTATGCTCTGTAGCAATTTCAGGAACTGGGAACAAAACTAAATATAACAAAGATGTCCCTGTAACTCTTAGAAAGGAAATTACAAGGGTTTTAGGACCTGTGTGCCAGGAAAGGGGATGGAGACCAAATATATATTTCTTGTGAATCACAATATCACAGTCTATTTCATAAGGGCTGTAAGAACTGATTCACAAATGTATGAAACGAGCTCTTTCCACAGAGAGTAACAGCTTCAGCGTGTGATTTAGTTTATTATAAGGTATTCACGTTTTTAAAATTTGGCACTAAATTGAAAACAAACCCCAAACCTGAATATCTTACAAAATCATGCCGCCGTGAGAAAGCAAAACATTTAATCTGACAGCTGCTTTCATTCCTTTTAGCTTGACTGCGATTTGGAGGAAAACAGGCGACTAGAAATATTCCTCAGCATTTATCGTTACAAAGTCCTTTGTCTTGATGCTCTCAGACAACTCACCTGGGTTTTGTAGGTGAGTCTGTCTGTCCGATGAGCCCAGGCAATTCCCAGCATGTGGCTCATATGACATCAGCATCTGGGTTTGCCACAGACGCAGAGGTAAGCGCTGTTCGCAGCCGTGGGCGGCGGGATAAGCTCTTGATGTGACGTGTTTACCCACAAGCCACCCTGGTCACCACTGACCTACAGAAAAATACGGGGAGGCAGCCCGTGTCCCTCTGTAGAGCGACTGATGCGGCCGAGTAACCCATGGGGGTGCTCCTCTTAGTAAGAGCCTTCTACTGTCACAGGTGACATTTTTCACGGATGCTTCATTCACTGTCCTGAGTTTCCTTCTCAACTCCCCACCTCTTTTTGGTTACAACGTTAGGAATAGGATTTTGTTGTTAACATAATTACGCCAAGGACATAGGAGATAGAGGTCTTTCCTGTACCCACGTGCGAACACCTGTCGCGCTTACATGTCGCGTGTGTATACACGTGCTCACGTATATTTAATGATGCTTCACGGCCATGTAGGGGAAAAGGCCCTTTTAAATGGATCTGGTACAGTACAAAGTGAACGAAATGTAATACAAATGGCATTTAGCCAGAATCCAAAGAAATTGCAACTTGGAGGGATCTGTCTGCTGTGTTCACGCTAAGCCTGAAACAGCTCTAGCTCGTGGATCGAGGCGTTTCGTGTGTTCCTTAATATTTAGGCCCGCTGTGGATGGCAGGTGTGGCTTCGAGCCTCTGAATCAGACCTGGGCTTGAGGCCTGGCTCTGCTATTTATTAGTTTGTCCCAAGGCTGACAGTGGCTCTTTGGACCTCTGCTTCCCAGTGTGTAAGAAGGGGATGACCTATATTTGCCTTAGAAACAACAAGTGTCACTGCCTGCCCCACCTTGCTCTAGTTCCAGCTCTGACGGGGTTTTCTTCCCCAGGAGGGGACAGAATCCACGTGGCTGGCCTCCACCCTCAGCTTCTGCACACGGCTTTTCCACCCACCACTTCTCACAACCCAGGTTCTCCGTTATGTTGCTTTATTTTTGCCTCTCAGATGTGTCTGGGAAAGGGTGAAGTCCCTGGCTGGGAATGTGACCGCAGGCTGAGCTCAGAGGGCAGTTCAATCACGGAGGAAAGAAGATAGTTTGCCAGTGACCAGGTTACTAGGTGAGAGCGAGTGTCTGCTAAATAGATTTATGCCAAATATGGACTGTGACATTAGTGATGTCATGTTCTGGGGCAGATGTTTCCTCTGGACATTTCTAGAACATGCAGGGGTAGGAAGTATGCGATGTGTGAAGAGGCCTTGGGAAGTTGTTGGGCTGTGAACAGACTGTCGGGTCACTCGGCTCAGGTCTTGGCAGTGGTGTCCCCATTTGGAATCGTCCAGGATGACAATTTTTGTTTTCTTATTAGCTCCCATTACTTTTTTCCGTTTGATGGGGTAGGAGCGGGTGGTTCCTGAAGTCTGAGGGTTGTAGCATCTGGTCATTTTCAGCGATTCTTTTTTTTTGAGTTTTCACACAGTGAACTCATCATTTGCCTGCCTCCTGAATGGGCTGCTCCCTCAGTATTCTTTGGCAGATGCTCAAGCCCAGGATGAAGGACTCTTCCTACATGTTCCCCCTCTCACAGCCCGGCAGTCCCCAAACCTGGTGACAGGCTCCTCAGTGGGCCTCCCACCTGGATCACTGGGTCTTGGCCCGCAGCCCCACCCCATGCAACTGCGTTCCACCCTCTGGCCCAGAGGATTTTTCTGACCTGTGGCCATTTCTCCCAGCACACAGTGGTTCTTCAGCGCCATCCACAGAGCCTCCTGTGCTTGGGGGGACCTGGAGGCCCTCCATACATGGTGTCCACCAGCCCCAAACTCACCTGATTTTCTAACCCCAGGAGACTGGCAGTTTCCACCATCCCTCTAGGTCCACTTTCCAGCTCTGCTGTCTCTCCAGCCAGCCCCGGAGGAGCTTCTCTGGTCTCCCCAGCGTCAGGCCATCAGCCTCCTGTGGCCCAGGGAAGCAGGTGAGTGTCCGCTGCAGGGACCCCGGCCAGCCGGCCTCTCGCCTGACTCCTGGCACTGCCCAGTGACCACAAGGTCACTAACATTAACAGGAGCTGTGCCCAAGTGGGGTGCCCTGGGACAGTTCAGGACACCTGTGAGGCAACAGGAGCACCATCAGATTTTGTGTCCTGTTTCTCATTCAAGCAGACGAGGTATTTTTATGTCTCTTCTGATTTGTCTCAGCCTGAACCGTACTGTGTCTCATACGCTCCTCTCCAACGCCCCACGCCACGTGGCTCGCGGGATCTTGGTTCCCCAACCAGGGATCGAACCCAAGCCCTCGGCAGTGAAAGAGCAGGGTCCTAACCACTGGACCTCCAGGGGATTTCCTCATATGCTTTTAAGGTGAAGATAGCATCCTCGTACTTGTGTGCCTAGAGGGTTCCGAGCGTTCCATCTCGTGCTCATTTCTTCCGTGGCTGCCGTGCTCCCTTAGCAGAAGGGAGCCTGAGGGTCCGCAGGGTCCCCTGCAGGGAGCCATGGGCCTCCCTGCCCCTTGATTGTCCTTTTTTTTCCCTTTCTTTTTCAAGTTTAAGTCCCTTGATTTTTCTTATATGATAATGCTGCGTGGTAGCCCCATATCTGGAGTCTGGGTTCTCATCCCGGGATCTCGAGTGGGTCTAAGAGAGCAAATTCTGAGCAAAGTCTTCCAGGAGTTAGCGGTGAGGACACTGTAGCTTGGACAGGACACGGAAGGTGGCCTGGCAGATTGCCCAGGTGGCTGTGGCCGTTAGCAGCAGCTTGGGCAGGGGGACCAGGCAAGCTGCAGAGCCGTGGCAGAGGGGCCAGTGGGGCCTTGCTGGCCTTGTTCCCAGTGGCCCTCCACACCGGGAGGTTGGAAGCTTGGCCAGGATGGGCCCTGTGGGTGGCAGCAGCAACTTCCTTGGAGCACTTGACACCCACTGAGTAGCCTCCAGTGCCAGCCAGGGCTTTGAACTCGGCCCCTGGGTCTACTTCTGCAGGGGCATCACCTTCAGAACCTCAACCTTGTGGGACACCAATGACCCCAGACTTCTTTGTGGGTATACTGGGTTGAACAGTGTCCCTCCAAAACTCGTGTCCACCCAGAACCTCGGAATGTGACCTTGTTTGGAAATAGGTCTTTGCAGATATAATTAGTTAAGGGTCTCAAGGTGAAACCGTCTTGGATTTGGGGTGGGCCCTAAATCTCATGACTGGTGTCCCTTTCAGAAGAAGAGAGGACACAGGCACAGAGGACAAGGCCGTGTGAAGACAGGCAGACGCCGCCCTGAGCCAAGCAAGCCAGGCGTTGCCGGCTGCCACATCGAAGAGAGGCGTGAACAGATCCTCCCTTGGAAGGAACCACCCCTGACACCTTGATGTTAGACTCCGGCCTCCAGAATTGTAAGAGAATAAGTTTCTGTTGTTTAATCCAGCCAGTTTGTGGTCATTTTTTCCAGCAGCTCTAGGACACGAACACAGTGGGTGAACAGCGGAGACAGCCCCAAGGAATTGGCCCTCGACCGAAGGGCCGACTGGTGACAGGTGACCACCTGGTTCTCAGGTTTGCTCCACCGCTCCCAGCTCTCAGTCCTGCTCAGACTCCCTACGAAGGCCCTGCAGGCTCGGCAGCGCTGGGCTGGCCACGTCTGTTCTCGGAGAAGAAGCATCACACCCGTGCCTTCTCTCTCCCCAGAGCCCAAGCCTCCGCGACCTCCCCTCCTGAGTTCCCGGGCCTGGCTGTGCTTGTCCCCTGTTCTCTAGTTCCTCTCTCACCTGAGTCAGATGCTTCAGAGAAAGCCCAAGTTTTCTGGGTTTTTCAGCAAATGTGATTGCTATGCTGATGTAGGTTGTGGGTGACCCTCTTGCCTGAAGGACAGCAATGGCTGCGGTGTGGTGTCTCTGCTGGTACAATGCAAGCCCACATGCCCCTGGGGCTTTCGTGCCTCTGCTGGTGTCTGATTCAGGGCCATTCTCCAAGCTCCTTTTTTTTTTTTTTTTTTGCAGCTCGCGGGCCTCTCACTGCTGTGGCCTCTCCCGTTGCGGAGCACAGGCTCCGGATGCGCAGGCTCAGCGGCCATGGCTCACGGGCCCAGCCGCTCCACGGCACGTGGGATCTTCCCGGACCGGGACACGAACCCGCGTCCCCTGCATTGGCAGGCGGACTCTCAACCACTGCGCCACCAGGGAAGTCCCACGAGTGCTGAGCTTTGTCCGCTGACATCGTCCCCGAGGAAGAGAAAGCAGTCCCGACAGCCAAGAGCAGGCCTGGTCCCCGCAGCTTGGTGTTCTCCTGTGGAATGTAAATAATCGCACAGACCATCGGCATCAGACCAGGCCAGTGTGTAACTGATCATCAAGGCAGAATCCTTCCATCCTCGTGTCTGAACCTGAATGGCAGCATCAACATTGTCCAAGCCGCAAAATGACCAAGCTTCCCCCCGCCCTGTCCCAGCCACAGGACTGACTTCACCAATCATTGCTCGTACCTGCCCCAGGCTCCACTCCCTGTAGACAAGGTTTACTGAGACACCTGGTTACAGAATCACCTGCCCTTCCTCAGAGCATCCAATCCAGAGCAAAGCCCACCTCCTCAGACCCGTCACCCAGAAGGCACCCAGTGCCCTAAAGTCCCAGGCGCATTCTCCTTCTAGGTAACAAACGATTCACCCACCTTGTTGCCCCGCACGGATGTTCCTGTCCTTTGGCTGAAGAATATAAGACTATGGGAATGTTTAATGATTTAACATGGGGAATTGCACTAGTTTTGACGTGGCTGAGTTTTAAAAAAGACTGAGTCCTTCCCCAAGGTTGGCAGAGGTCCTGTTCAGTCTTAGAAACAGGTAAACACGTTTTTCTCTTCAGTTGGTACTACAGATGCTGTGAGTGGGGAGGGGATAATGAAGGAGTCCCAGCAGCAGCTTGGAGAAGGAAGCTGGCCTGCGGTGTCCCTGCTCAGGAATGCAGCCACCTCCCTTACTGCAAGGTGGGGGGATGGTGGGGGGAGAACCAGGGAGGCCCAGGCACTGGGGTGGGGGGCTGCCGTGTAGTTATTTAACTTTTACAAATTACATTTCCCACAAAGCCTTGAGGGCCTACTAAGTTAAAAACAGACAAACAACAACAACAAAAACCCAGCACTTAATCTGAGAGACACAGAATGCTGCCCAGTCCTTCATGTGCGGGAGGAGGTGACTCCCCAAGGTCACACAGCTGGTGGAAGACAGAGGCTCACTGGAGCCCGGTGCATGTGATTTCCCACCCAGCTCTTTCCAACACAACGTGTTCTTGCCTATGGAAAAGGCAGGGCAACACCAGGTCCCTATGGTAGCAGGACAGTATCCAGGGGTTGAAACTGGAGATTATAAAATCAACAAATATTGATTGTCACTCGCCATTCAGAAGGTTTGGGAAGTTGGAAGATGCACAAGGGAGACTGCAGGGGGTAACAGAACAAGGACGGAATCAGGTATCAGAAGACCCGCGACCTCTCCCTGCTCTGCTGCTTGTTTGCTGTATGACTCTGAGGTTTGCTTTCTCATCTGCCTGGTGGAGATTATAATCTGTGCCCCGCCTACCTCACAAAGCCATCATGAAGAAGGAAAAACAATGATTGCAAAAGTGCCAAATCAGCATTAGTTAATGTTTTTTGCTGTCACTTGAGTTTTAAGACCTGGTGTCTGCCCTCAAGGAGTTCACAAACCACTTCTTGTAAGAACAGTGAGAAAGACAGACTGAGCCTATACTGTGAGAGAAGTGGCACGAATAATATATGCTCCAGCAGCTGTGCTCTGGGTCGGCTGGGTGATCTGGGGTGGTTTCCTTGAGCTGTGTCTTAAAGAATGAGTGGAAACTGGATGGGAGGCAGGGGAGCAGTGGGGGGTGAATTTCATAAAGAGGATTCAGGACCAAATTATGAAGGATCCTGGATGCCAGGCTAAAGAATCTGGCACTAGGGAGCCATTGAATGTTACTGAGGAGTAGAGTGACAAGGGAGGTCTTCTTAGAGATGAGACTCTGTGGGTGGTTCAGAGGATGATCGAGGCGGGGAGAGGCTGGAGGGAAGCACAGCAAAGAAGAGCTGAGGTTGTGGACTAAGGAGGATATTGGGGGTGGGAGGGTTGGTGGAGGAAGTGGCTTGTGCACCCCGGGTTGCAGATCTTTAGAGCCAGGAGCAATTCTCCGTTGACCAGCAGGGGGCGTGTGTGTAAAAGGGGTTTGAGCCTTCGAAGCAGAATTAGGTAAACTTGGCAAAGTTACGTTAACTAAAGTACTTCCCAGGAGCTGTTCAGTGAGATCCTATTATTCATGGCTATGAAATAATATTGTTTCCATGTAACAACTGTGCAGCGAGAAAGTCACTGGTTTACTTCAGTTCCTGAATCTTGTACTCAGAATAAGAATGAAAATAAGTCTGCCGGAGAGCTGGACTGACAGGCAAACTCTGCTCACATACGGTCTGTCCCAGGCACAAACTTCTCCTTAGCATGCGGAATTCCCTGTTTTCACATTAAATCACCCAATATCGAAGGAGCATTAGCGATTTGATAGCACTGGGTGCTGGGGGCACAGCCCTGAGCAAAACAGGCAAGTCCTTGCTCTGCAGAGTTCAGTCTGAAGGGGAGAGAGATGAGAAAGGAACATTCCCAGAGGTGGGCGAGACCAGAGGGCAGGCTGCTCAAGTGGACCCTTGGAGGGGCCATGAAGGGCCTGGAAAGAGCTGACTGTGACTGGGCAGAGGTTTTGGAGGGGCGGAGGGCAGCGGATAAGAGAGGCTGGCTCTCTGTGCTGTGTCTGGACAGATATTCAGGATTAGGGGAGCCATCTGATCTGCTTGGGGGATGGGAGGGCTGGCTGCTGGGCACAGGTGATTTCTCCTGGTCTGGAAGGAGCTTGATCCCCCAAGTGGGTCTTGGGGACATGTCTGCTACTCGGGTCAGCACAGAAACTGTTGAGGTGAAGGCCCCTTGAAGACGTGTTCCAGAAACAAGCTTCAGAGGCTGAGACTGGGGGCTGTCCGGTCACTTTCTTTCCCTAGTCCTGACCTTTCAGTTCTTCCTTCGATTGCACGGAACACTGCCTGTCTCCTTCCTGTAACTCCACCACTATTTTCAGCCAGAGTTAGAGAGAGTTGGCTGCAACTGAAAGAATTTTAACCTGTAATAGGTCACTCAGGTTACGATGTGGAGAACAGATGGGAGAATGGTCATCCAGACAATAGATGACGGTGTCCTGGAGAAAAAAGTGGTGTTTGGAAGTAGCGTCGACAGGACTTGGTGGGGGAGGATGGGTGAAGAAGGGGAGAGAGACCTCAAGAAGGATGCTCAGCTTTCTGGAAGGAGGTACCATTCATGCAGGGCTCAGGGGAAGATGATGCCTTTAGTTTTAGGGATGTTGAACTTGAGGAATCTTGGGGACACTCCTGTGGGGTGTCACGTTGGCACTTGAGGATCTGAAGTTGGACTGTGATATAGAATCGAGGGCCACTGGCATGGAGCTGGGAACGGATGCTCCAGGAGATTGCCTGAGGGCGGAGGCCACAAGGAACAAGAAGAAGGGGCTGAGAAGGGGCAGTCAGAGAGGAGTGAGGAGCTCGGCTCAGCATCTCGTGGAAGCCGGGATGTAGGAAAGCGTGACGAGATCTGCGAGGGGTCACAGGAGCTCAGCCCTGAAAGGGGCTCTGGGACTTCACAACCGGGGCCATGGTAGGCCTGGTGAGGTCAGGGTCACGGCGTGGCAGGGAGATCCCAGAGGAAGTGGACCAGCCATGGGGATAAGTGTTTCAAGTAAGGAGGTGAGGGAGAGGAGAGGAGAGAGAAGGAGGCTGTGAGGTGCTGTGCACCCAACTGAAGATTATAACTTTTAATAGGCTTCATTCATTCATTCATTCTACTGGTATTTACTGGGTGCTCACTGTGTGTCATAGCTGTTTGAGGTCCTGGGGACACTTTGCTAAACAAGGTGGGTCAGTCCCTGTCATCATGGAGCATAAAATCCAGAGGGTGCTAGAGGAGAAATCTTTGTTTTGAACAGTTTTATTGAGGTCTAATTTACACACCATAAACACACTCTTTTTTTTTTTTTTTTTGCGGTACGCGGGCCTCTCACTGCTGCGGGCCTCTCACTGCTGCGGCCTCTCCCGTTGCGGAGCACAGGCTCCGGACGCGCAGGCTCAGCGGCCATGGCTCACGGGCCCAGCCGCTCCGCGGCATGTGGGATCCTCCCGGACCGGGGCACGAACCCACGTCCCCTGCATCGGCAGGCGGACTCCCAACCACTGCGCCACCAGGGAAACCCCTGTCTCTTAAATTTTAAAGCATAAGTCAGATCATATCTGAGACTTAACGCCCACCAGGAAAACTTCCCTTGTAATTTAGAATAAACTCAAGCTCCAGCCTCATCTCCCCACCGCCCACTCTCCTTTTGCTGGAGCCACAGAGGCCTCTGAGGGTGCCACGCTCACCACTGCCTCAGGGCCTTTGCACTGGCCTCTACGTGGAATTCTCTTCCCCTTGATCTCTGCGGGGCCGGCTCCATCTCTTCATTTAGGGCACCTGCTCAGAGAAGCTTTCCTGATCATCCTTCCAGCCAAAGTATCTTATCATCTTCTGTGGCTTTCTTCAAAGCATTGATCACTATCTGAAGTTATCTTAGGTATTTACCTGCTTTTTTACTTTCTCCGCCACAAAACCATCAGCTCCATGAGGGCAGCACAACCTCTGCTTGACCCGATCCAGAGTATGGCACGCACTTGATGGATGACAGTTGAATGACTGACTGAAGGAGTCTAAGGTGCCTGCTCATTTGCGATGGCCCTCGCCCTCACCTGTGTGGCTATTGCTGCCCCAGGGTCACTGCCACGCACCCCCAGGCTGAGGAAAGGAAGAACTGGGGGGGCTGGAATTTGTCCTGCGTGGCTGAGGCCCTCAGTGGTCCCTGTGTGAAGCACTTCTGGACAGAGTTAGAGCAGCAGACGCTGGTGGCAGTGACAAGCCAGAGCAAGATCAAACAGTGTGTGAGGGGCTTCCCTGGTGGCGCAGTGGTTGAGAGTCCGCCTGCCGATGCAGGGGACATGGGTTCGTGCCCCGGTCTGGGAAGATCCCACATGCTGCGGAGCGGCTGGGCCCGTGAGCCGTGGCCGCTGAGCCTGCGCGTCCGGAACCTGTGCTCCGCAACGGGAGAGGCCACAACAGTGAGAGGCCCGCGTACCGCAAAAAAAGGAAAAAAGGGGGCAAACAGTGTGTGAGGAATTGTTTAAAATTGGAAGAAATTTAGTCTCAAGAAGAGAAGATTTAGGGGTGACACAAAATATTGAAGGGCCGGGAGTTCCCTGGTGGTCCAGTGGTTAGGACTCATGCTTTCACTGCAGTGGCCCGGGTTGAATCCCTGGTTAGGGAACTAAGATCCCACAAGCCGTGCGGCATGGCTAAAAATAAAAAATAAATAAAAATTTTTAAAAATTGAGGGGCTATTAGGTGAAGAGGAATAATATGTAGTCAGGGTGTTTCAGAAGGCAGACCCAGGAGCAGGGGGCAGAAGTGGGGCGGTAGGTGTTGGTTTGGTGTAAGGGGGCCCTTTCTTGGTAGCACTGCTCAGGTGCAGAATGGGTCATCTCATGAGCCTCGCGTCTCAGGGAGGGTGCCGCTCCCAGGGCTGCGGTAGAGGGCATCCCTCATGGGCAAGACGGGCACAGGTGGCTGGTAGGGCCTCTCTGCCTCCGAGCCTCTAGCAGTTCCCTGAGCTGAGGCATGTGCTGTCCCACTGTTCAGAGGTGACCTAGAACTTTCACCTGGGGCTTAAGGGGAAGAGTCATTTCAGGGCATGGGGAGGAGAGAGAGCAGCTTGCCTGCGCCAGCCCAGCACCGCTGGCGGGGAGAGGACGGGCCAAGTTCTAGGGCCCTGCGAGCAAATTTTCTGTTCACTTGCTGATTTGTGGAGTATCCCTCTCCCCCTCTGCCCCAGGGGATTTGCCCCACAAGGACAGGGACTTGTCATCTCATTCACCACAGCACTCAGAACAGTGGCCAGTGGACAGTAGGTGCTCAATAAATCTCTGATTTCAAAGCCTGACTCTGGAATCTGAGTCCCGGGAGAACCCTTGTCCACTGACTGTCTGTGTGGGTCCGCACCATCACACCTCTGAGTCTGTTTCCTTGTCTCTAAAGTGTGCATGATGACATGAGGGTGATTGCCATCCTTCCCTGCCAGCTGGGAAGAGGCAGTGGCCGAGCTTGTGCACCTGGGTCTGGGCTGCCCTGGTTGCTGTCCTGCTATTTTTATTTATTTTTATTTTTAAAATATATTAACTTTATTTGGCCGCACCGTGCAGCATGCAGGATCTTAGTTCCCCGACCAGGGATCGAACCCATGTCCCCTGCATTGGGGAGCATGCAGTCTTAACCACTGGACCGCCAGGGAAGTCCTGCTGTCCTGCTATTTTTAGCAGCAATGATCACAAAGCTTTGTTGTGGGGCTGCCTTCTCTATTCCCACTGTCCCCTGGGCAGCAGTCTCCAGGTCCCACCAGCTGGCTTGCGGAGGAGAGCAGCCCAGCTGGGGAGTGGGAACGTGTGCAAGTGTCAGGGGAGGGGGAACTGGCAGAGCCCTGGGCTGGGTGAGGGTTGAGTCACAGCCATAAAAACTGGGGTGGGGTGGGGGTCACGGTTACATTACACTCACTTCCTGCCCAGAGGGTGCTGTGTCCCACGCCTCCAGGCGAGTGAGCCCAAACAGAAAGGCTTTGAGAAAGCAAGGAAACAGGAGGACAAATGGAAAATTTTAGTGAACTGGCAGCCCAGGAATCCCTTCAGCTTGGGAGCGTTCTTGGAGCCTCAGCTCCCATACCTGGAAAGGCCTGTCATTTGGCCTGGAGCAAGTTTCCTACTTACAGGTACGGTGGAACCTCCAGGCATCCCGCTTCCCAGCCATTCATGCCCCATGCCCACCTCACAGTCCTGCTGTTCCCACAACCTGGCATCCTCCCCTCCCCTCCCCCATCTGCTGAAATCCTGCCCATTCCTGAGGCCCAGTTAAACGACCAGGTCCTTGAGTCTCTAAACCATCTTCTGACCCAGCACCTGCCACTCTCCTCTGCCTGCCCTTGACTTTTCAGTTCCACACAAGTGAACTCACTCTCACCTCTCACCTCTCTCTCCTCCCACTAAATCATCCTCACCTTCCCCCCCAGCTTGAGTACGGTTCTGGTGGCCTCAAACATTTTCATATAACTCCACCCATATTTATCCAAATTTCTCATAGGTGCTTTTTCTGATCTCACAGTTCTATGACACAAAAGCCTGTAAATACAAAGCTGAAAAAAAATATCATCATTCCTTGGTATTTACCTAAATGAGAACTTATGTCCACACAAAAATCTGCTCAAGAATGTTTATAGCAGTTCTATGCATAATTGCCCAAACTTGGAAGCCACAAAGATGTCCTTCAGTGGCTGAATGGATAAATAAACTGTGGTACATTCTGGCAATGGAATATTATCAGAGATAAAAAGAAATGAGCTGTCAAGCCACAGTAAGATGTGGGGGAAACTTATATGCATATTGCTAAGTAGAGAAGCCACTCCGAAAATGTAACAGACTGTATGACTCCAGCTCTATGACATTCTGGAAAAGGCAAAACTATGGAGACGGTAAAAGGATCAGTGGTTGCCAGGGGTTGGGGTGGGGAGAGGGATGAACTGGTGGAGCACGGGGGGATTTCAGGGCAATGGAACTATTCTGTCTGATATAATAAGGATGGACACATGTCACTATGCATTGGTCAAAATCCAAAGAATGTGCAGCACAAAACATGAAGCCTAATGCAAACTCTGAACTTTAGTGAATGATAGTGTATTAATATTGGCTCCTCAATTATAACAAATGCACCACACTAATATGGACATAAATAATAGGGGAAACTATTGTGTGTGTGGGGGTGTGGGTAGGTGGGAACTCTGTACTTTCTAATCAGTTTTTCTGTAAACTGAGGGCACATTAGCAGGTGAGCGGGGGACAGCAGAGCAAGGAAGTGGGAGAGGGCGCAGAGACCACAGAGTAAGTGCCTGGAAACAGTGCCCGACATCGGGCCAGGCTCCAAGGCCAGTGCTCAGGGAGGCCCCCAGGCCAGGGGACACTGACGAGTGACAGGGCCTCTGCTCTCCCCGTGCCCTCTCTACTGGGAGACTCAGCGTGGTGTGGGGTAGTGCAAAGGGTATGGCTTTGGAGCCAGACAAGAGCCTATGACCTTGGACAAGTCACTTCACCCCTCCGAGCCTCAGTTTCCCCAAGTGCAAAAAGGACTTGTCGTGAGGAAGCAGGAGTTCTCTTGTATAAAGCACCATCCTGGGGCCTGTCGCCATGGAAGGGGGTCATTTTGGTGGTGAATGTGATTGTTATTGGGGCCTGGAAGAAGCCAGGGCCAGTTCAGCCCCTTGGGCCCTCTGTGGACACCCAGCAGGTGATCTGTCCCAGTAGGTGCAGGGTGAAGGCTGCCTGAACGAGGGAGTAGCGGCAGTCTCCCAGGCCTGGTTCCCGGGAGGCCCTGGCTCGGGGAGCCCACTGTCTGGGCGCCCAACAAGAAGGCTGTGAGCTGCAATGAAGCCAGGCCGGGCTTGACGGGCTGGCTTTCCCCAGAGTCCACATGATACTCCCATCAGCCTCAAAGATTGCATGGGCCGAAATCTGAAACCCAAGCCACGGGCTAGAACCAGTTGCACAGAGAACAGAGTTGTCACAACAGGAAGGGCGTGTCTGAGCCTGCTGGAGGGACAGCAGGAAGCAGCCTCGGCCCTTCGCCCCCCAGCCCCCCGGGAGCTGCCAGGACCCAGACGCCCAGAGGATAGCTCCCGGGAGCATGCCCTCGGCTGGCCGCCCCTGCCCTTGGTCTCAAACCATAAGGAGGGATGTTTGCCTACAGCCTTGAGGAATCTGCCTGTGCTTCACCTCGGGCTGACTGACACCCCCCCGCCCCGCCCCTCACTGCTCCCATTACCTGACCCTCAGACCCGTCCTTCCAAGTCCTGCCCTGTGAATCTTCCAGAATCTACTCAAACTCTGCTTTTCTCAGGGGCCCTCCGGGACCCCGTCCCCAGAGCACTGCTTGGGCCCCTCAGCATCACTGCTCACAGCCACCTCCTCTGGCCCCCGCCAGCATTACTTGCTGGAAAGTGGGGAATGAGTGGTTTTCATTCATGCCCAGCTCGATACCTGGCGTCACACGTCTGCTGTGTTGGAGGGAAAGGGGGGATTGCTGTGGGGAAGTAAGGAACACAGGAGAAGCAGCCAGGAGACCCCAGTTTGCGAGGGTCTCTGGCCCTGTTGGCTGGAGAACCTCTGGTAACTCACCTGACTTCCCTGGACGTCCACTTCCTCAACTTAGGAGCAGGGAAGGACTCACCTGGTCATCCTTTGGGGTCTCTGGCTTTGATGTTCTGTGGCCCCCAAACAGCCTCCTCCACCAGTCTCTCCCACCCGCCCCACCCCCTGCCCAATACTGCACTCCAATATGAAATGTCGCCCCTCTGCCTGTTACCCTGCTGACCCCCCATTCTGAACTACTGTCCATCATTCATGCTCCTGGAGAAGAAAAGTAATAGTCCTTCGTCACACACACTTCTGAGCACCCGCCACACGGCATACACGGCTCCAGTTCAGATGGTTCAAAGCCATCCGTGACCTACCCTGGCAGGCTCTGGTGTAGATCTACCATCTGCTGCCTGGACCCAGAGAGAGGAGAAAGTGGGTGACCATGGGCAGTCCACAGGGCACAGGAATTTCTTGAGCTCAATGTGGAGTTGGCCTCCCCAATCCCCTGCCCACAGTGGGGCTGTCTGGATTGGAGGGTGGATTCTGACGGATCTCAGACTTGGTCGGAGGCTCCCACAGAGGGAGAAGGGTGCACAGGGAGACCAGGCGGGGGCAGGAACTGGGCCTGGGAAGAGCAGAGGTCTGCGGGAGTGGAAACACAGGCAGCAGGGTGGGGCAGCCGGTGATCTGGAGGGATGGTGCCCACATTCCTTCGTGGAAGATGATGCCAGTGAATCTGGCATTCACTTGGGCTGGAAGTCCACCTTCCCCGGGCCATGCCCACTTTGGGGAGCGGCACCCCGTGGCTCTGCTTCTTGTGGGGCAGGGGGTGCAGGAGAGGGAGAGGGTGCTGCCACGTCCCCTGGGCCCTGCCAGGCCCCTCCCCTGCCTGCTCTCCCCTTTACAGATGAGGAGGTGCTCCCCGCTCCACCTCCGCACTATGCGGCATGTGGGATTTAGTTCCCCCACCGGGGATCAAACCCCTGCCCCCTTCAGTGGAAGCACAGAGTCCTTTTTTTTTTTTAATTATTATTTATTTACTTGGTTGCACCGGGTCTTAGTTGTGGCAGGTGGGCTCCTTAGTTGTGGCATTCATGTGGGATCTAGTTCCCTGACCAGGGATCGAACCCGGGCCACCAGGGAAGTCCCAAGGAGGCGCTTGATGGTTTGGGCCGATACCCACATCAGCATCAGTCGGGCGAGCGCCTGCTGTGCGCTGGGCACCATGCAAAGTCCTTTTCATCCATTAGCATGTTTAGTTCCTCCACCCTCCCGGGCGGGGGTGGTGGTGGTAGTGAGCCGCTGTTCCCCTGTCCAGTTGAGAACATTGAGGCTGGGAAGCGAGGTGACATGTCCAAACCTGTAAACCGAAAACTGCTCTGCAAAAACAAAAACAAAGCAAAAAAAGAACAAGGAACCCCTGAGCCTTTGCCTGAGTCCTAGGTTTCCCTCATTGTTGGCAGGGGGGAGCATTCTTTTTCACAAAAGATAGAACTAGGCCTGTGGCCCTCAGGCCTCTCCTCCTTTCCTCTGACACCAGGAAGTGACCAGGACCCAATTAAATATTTAACTGGCGTTGGGGTGGAAGTCTGACCTCCGGCGCTGCTTCTTGTACTACTGCCGGGACAGTAACATGGAGACACATATAATCCCGCGCCCTGGCTGAGGAGGGGTCCCAAGTCCCACCCACCTGGAAGTGCCCACGCCCACCCCAGGCAAGATGTGCACGCCCCCAGGGCAGAGCCCCTGTCCAGCGTTCACAGATGGTGATTCAACAAGTCAGGCACGGACACACGGATGAAGGTCACTCTCGGTCAGCAGAACCTTTGGTAATAGCTGGTCTGGGGGCGAAGAGCAGTCCTTGAGGGCTCCCCACTATCTCCAGCTGTGGTTTCAAAACCTCTTTATGTTTTTAATTGTGGGAGTCTTTCCATGACATCCTACATGTAATCAGTAGCAGCATTTTATTGGTGTACATTTATTTTATAATGTAAGTATTGGTGTACAACTTCTTTTAAAAGTTCAAGTTCATAACATTTACATATTTGTTATAAAATGAACCAATAATAAGAGCAATGTTACTTTTTTGATGAATATACAGTTTAAGATCTTTTTGTTTTGGTTTTGTTTTTATAGATTTTTTTCATTTATTTATTTTTTGGCTGCATTGGGTCTTTGTTGCTGTGCATGGGCTTTCTCTAGTTGCAGTGAGCAGGGGCTACTCTTCATTGCGATGTGCGGGCTTCTCATTGCGGTGGCTTCTCTTGTTGCGGAGCACGGGCTCTAGGTGCATAGGCTTCAGTAGCTGTGGCACGCGGGCTCAGTAGTTGTGGCGTACGGGATTAGTTGCTCCATGGCATGTGGGATCTTCCCGGACCAAGGCTTGAACCCATGTCCCCTGCATTGGCAGGTGGATTCTTAACCACTGCGCCACCAGGGAGGCCCGACTGTTCGGGCCTTAAAACAATTAACTTCAGTATCTAATTTTATTTTGTATCAAGGAAATCTGGATTCACAGGAATAGATGCACATGATAACACTGTAAAACAAAATCTTGCTTTACAATCACAGGATGACCTTCAATTTATCTGATCTGGGAGCCTGAAAAAGGGTAAGATGATACTTTGGATTCAGAATGGAATCAATGTGGTGTTCAGGACCTCCTCATCCTCCTGAAATTCAGGGACTCAAGGAAGGAGTTCCTGAGGGAGTTTATATCTTTATCACATGGTAGAAAATACAATGTATCACATAAAGTCTGGGCATTGCCAGGCCTTCATTCAAAGTTTCAAAACACTCAACTTGAACCTATTTGTCTCATTGTTGATACTTGTTCCACTTTGGCACCAATGGCAACACTGTAACCCTGAACTCCCCAAATGAGCTTTTCCACCTAGTAAAAGTTAGGGTATCTGTCAGTGTCAGGAATAGAGCTTCATACTGTGTGAGGCATAAGAACCAATTGAGGAACTTGTGGAAAATGGGGTGATCCCAATGCAGGGCATCCTGGAGATGCCCACTTTGGGAAACGCGATCCAGATGATGTGACCATATCTTGCCGACTTTGGAAGGGAGCAGGCTCCAGGCCCAGGGGTCTTGCCCAGTGGTGTTGAGTTGAGCCTGGCGCATGTGAGTGGAGCCGTGTACTTGCTGGTACCATTTTATGTGAGCAGACGCGTGCAGGCAGGCATGGAGCAAAACAAAGCAAAGCAAGAAAGGCTGGGGTAATTGCCCCCTAATCAAGGACACATTTACAAGGAATTCAAATCTTTACATGACTTGGCAGAGGAGAGCTTCATTCCAAGGTATATTCAGAAATGTGTTCCTCCGGCCTCAACAGTTAACACTTTGATGTCTCTAGAATATTAACAGTTGGTGCAGAGAGCATGTTCTTGGGCCCATGTTCTTTTTTTTAATCACAAATTTTTAAAAAGAGCACTTTTACAAAATGCAAATAGGTCCTTGGAAAACACTCAACAACCTCTGGCTGTGCCAGCTATGTCCTAAGAGCCTCACAGGTGTGATCTCAAGAATCCTTGCAGTTTCTCTAAGTGTTAGACTCTGTGATTATGCCCATTTTACAGCTGAGAAAACTGAGACCTGGAGTGGCAAAGCAGATTGCCAGCATCACAGGGCTACTCACTGCTCAGCTGCACACTCCAGCCAAGCAGAACCCTCCTCTCTCCTTGGACAGCAGGATTGCTTGCCTCTGGGCCTTTGCCCTCATCCTTTCCATCCACTTTGGCTCAGTTAAATATCACTGCCTTCAATATCGTTGCCCTCCAGGGATCACTGCGGTCACTCATCGGGGAGGCCTCTTCTAGACTCTACGTCCTTGCTGAGTCTTCCCAGGAGCACAAACAGGACCCAGGTCCGTCCCTCCCTCGATCCACCCCATCCCTTGCCCTGCACATTCTCTAAACATTGGAAGTACTTGTCGATCAAGTGAATATCTGTAACAGATTTTGACTTTTTTTTTCTTGGAAGACACACGTATATCACTGTACAAGAACTGTATCTGGACGTTTCAAATTTTTTGGAGAATGTTTTGTTCTCTGTGAAAGTATGTTTTAACATCGGCTGTCTGTTTATCCTGGCTGTTTAGTGGGAAATGGCTAATAAAGGACCAGTCAACCTTTGCCCCAGACTCAGGTAATGAGCACATTTTGCAAGAAGAAGGGAGCAAAATGACATTGACAAAGTGTGACCATGTTAACCGCTCAGATACTAAGCACTCACGCCTGCATCCAGAGCTGCTTCCCGTGCTTCTACCTGATTTGCCCCATTTACTCCTTGCCACAGTCCTGTGAGGTGAGCTCTGTCATCACCCCCGTGTTACAGATTGGGACACAGAGATGCAGAGAGCTGCAGCGACTTGCCCAAGGCCCCTCAGTGGGGGAGGAGCAGAGGCAGGATTGGGCTCCCGGCCTGTTTGGATCTGATGGGAGGAGGCTGGGTGCAACATTGTGAAATGTTTGTGGGGGTCAAAGTTGGGATGCTCACAGCTTGGAAAGGGGAGGTCTCTTTGGAAAAATAGCCTGATAAGCCGCTGGAACAGAGATGAGACTCAAAGAGCTGAGCAAGTGTCAGAGTTCTGGTGAAAGAAATGAGAGGAATTTTGTTTTTGTCTTCAGAAGGAAGGGGAGAGAAAAGAAGGGAGCCAGTGTGCAGAGCCCAGAGCGCTGCCTGGGTCACATAGCCAGGTAGTGACCTCAGAGCCAAGAGGCCAAAAGGGCTCAGGAGGTGTCTCGTGTTGCTAGGCAGTGCCAGGCTGGATGCCTCCCTGTGGGGTTCAGTCTGCAGGAACCCCTGCTAGCCTCACCAGTGGTCGGTGTGAAGGGGGATTATGTGAGTGTGTGCAAATGGAGACGGGGATGATGGCAAGGACCAGCGAACATGTGGGAAAGAGCAGGAGGCTGGAGGCAGAGGTGATGCACTTGTTCAGAAACCATGGGGAGACTCTGGATCTTCAGAGGGCCTGGAAAAGCAGTGCACCTGGAATTTCCCCAGATCTCAGAGGGCTGGGAGACCCCAGCTGATGACTGAGTTCTGCACACATGGTCCAGAGGTGTTTTGGGTGGCAGAGTGGTCCCTGTGGGCTGAGTTCTGGAGAATGGCAGGGAGTTCTTGGCAGTAGCTGGTCCTGGCACAGCATGGTAGTGCTTTTTTAAAATATATATGTCAATTGTATCTCTTTTATTATTATTTTTATCGGAGTATAGTTGATTTACAATGTTGTGTTAATTTCTGCTGTACAACAAAGTGATTCAGTTTTACACATATATACATTCTTTTCCATATTCTTTTCTGTTATGATTTATCACAGGATATTGAATATAGTTCCCTGTGCTATACAGTAGGGCCTTGTTGTTTATCCATCCTATATATAATAGTTTGTATCTGCTAACACCAAACTCCCAATCCATCCCTCCCCCACCTCCCCTCCCCCACCTCTCTTTAGACTGTATGGATCCTTTTTTTGTCTTGATTTTATTATTTTTTTAACATCTTTATTGGAGTCTAATTGCTTTACAATGGTGTGTTAGTTTCTGCTGTATAACAAAGTGAATCAGCTATACATATACATATATCCCCATATCTCCTCCCTCTTGCGTCTCCCTCCCACCCTCCCTACCCCACCCCTCTAGGTCACAAAGCAGGTGGTCCCTTTCTTTTTCCTCTTTCTTAATTATTATTATCACAAGCACATTGCAACAGAACAAATACTTAAAAAGGGAAAAACCACTCTGTTTCTGGTCCTTGTGCAAATGTAGTAGCGGTTTTAGAGTCCCCACCATTTCGTATCTGGCTTTTCCTTTTAACATTTTAGTTTAAGCGTTTTTCCATATTGCTGCACCATCGTCGTGATTATTTTCAAGGTGGTGATGTGGATCCACTTCAGGCCTGGGATCTGGCTGACCCGGTTTCTAATCCTGGCTTTGACATTTATTTATTTACTCCGGCCCCCCCCGACAAGTTACCTGGCATCGGTTCCCCAAACCCTCGCGTGGGCTCTGTGAACACGCGCGAGCGCACACACACACACACACACCCACACCCACACCCACACCCACACCCACACCCACACCCACACACACACACACACACACACCCCGCTCTCCGTCTTGCTTAAACTAAGCCGGCTCAAGTGAATCTGAGGAAGCCCTGATGACATTGGCTTCTGTGAGTGCCTTAGGGGAGAAAACTTTCAGAAAGACTACCTTCCCTGAATTCCCAGTTAAGTGCGGTACGACCCTCCCGCGGCCCCCACCTCTGGGCGCCCGCAAAGCCGAAACACTGACTCCAGGCAGTAAGTCTTGCGGACCTCAGCCTCTGAGCGACTCGGGGAAAGTGACCCCAGCCGCCCTCTCCTCAGTTAAGCAGGCTCTCCCCCTTTGATTGACAAAGGTAGTCGCCAATGACGCCCACGGGAGGTCCCTTTGGCGCGCTAGGGGGCGTGCTGCCTCATCGCTCCTCTGGCCCAATCAGGGACGCTGAAGGGGCTGTGGGGCGGGGCAGGCTCCCAGCAGCCAATGGCGCGAGCACAGCGGGCGCGGCGGGGGCGGGGCGCTCGGGGCTGGCGGCAGAAGCGGCCGCGGCGGGGCAGGGCAGGGCTGGACAGTGCGGCCAGAGCGAGGGCGGGAGCCGGGCCGGGGCCGGAGCCGGGGCTGA
The DNA here is from genome assembly GCF_949774975.1 of Lagenorhynchus albirostris. NCBI lineage: Eukaryota > Metazoa > Chordata > Mammalia > Artiodactyla > Delphinidae > Lagenorhynchus > Lagenorhynchus albirostris. The sequence goes on from NC_083105.1 coordinate 6,537,388, forward strand.
AGACGCGGTCGCGGCCAGAGAAGGGTGCGCGGCGTGTCGGGAGGCGAACAGCGGCCAAGGTGAGGGGCACGCCGCGACGGTTGGGGCGCCGCGGACGGACGCGGGGCGCTGGTCGGCGGCCGGGCCCGCGCCCTGTCAGGCCGCCACGCTGGGGCCGCGCTCCGCGCCCGAGGGCAGCCTCTGGGGCCGCGCCGCCGGCTGGCGAACTTCCTGTCGCTGTTGGAGGGGGTGTGTTCTGGGGCCACCGCGGGCTCCGAGGGGCGTCCGGGGGCCGAGGGGGTTGCCAGAGAGGACGTCGAGGGGCCTCCGGAGGGCGGGTGGGCTGGGCTTGAGGAAAGCTGGGGGCCGAGGGGTGCGGGGTTGGTGCGGGGGCGCCACAGAGGAGAGGACGAGTTCTCGGGTTGAGGGCTTGCTGGAGAGAGAAGTTGGGGAGCGGGGCCCGCGGAGGCAAGAGCGCTGCCGCAGAAGGGGGGACGGACGACTTTAGGAGAGACTTGGGGAGGGGATGCGGGGAAGCCGAGGGGTGCAGGGGTTCCCTGGGGGAAGCGCGGGCGTCTCGGGGAGCCGCGCCGGAGGAGAGGGGGCCCGGTTGGCGCCGGTTACAGGGCAGGGCTGGGCCCGAGGGTGGCCTGGAGGGGAGGGGGCGGCCAGAGCAGGCGGGACACATATGCGGACGCGCTTATTTGGGGCGCTTTGATGACCGTCCTCCATTTCCTTCCTTCCCACCCTCCCTGTCCCTCTTATGGCTCTGTGGGGCGGGGGGATGGCAAGCCGTTCTTTGTGAGCGGGTCCTAGGACTGGGGGAACGGGCAGGAGAGGCTGGGGGTGTTTGCCCGGTTGCCCCTCGTAGTTTTCCCAGACTGTCATTTTTAGAAACGTGAGTTTCCAGCCTGCTGGGGCATCCGGAGAGGCCTAGGATTGGAGAGGTAGTGATTTCTGCTGCTGCTCAGTTTCAGTGGCTTGTTGGGTTTCAGCTCCACCTGGGAAGGCTGGTTTTCTTTTCAGAGGAGTTGGTCAGGGGAGCGAGTTGTGCTGTCGCCGGGAGTCCCACACAGCTGCAGCCTTTGAGGATGCTGCTCTCGGGTTGGGTGCCTGAGGGAAGGCGGCCTTCAGGTGGGGTCTGTGCACCATTCCTGGGTCTTGTCTTCTCTCCTTTACCCCAACTGTCCTGTGTTCCTGTGGTTAAGGAGGGTTGGCTGCTCAGAGACTCCACGGCTACTCATTACACTGTTTACCAAACACACCCTGGCTGTCCTGATGAAAATCAGGAGACCAGCTCAGAGAATTTAAACCTGGGCTATGGGCGGTGAGCTCACACCAATTCCTTCCCTTCTCTGCAGTTCCTTCCTCTTCAGTTATCCCAATATGCTGAAGTTCTGTTTTAACCCAGGGCAAGGGAGCCAACCAGGTGGGCTCAGTTGAATGCCAGCCCTCCCCTTCTTGCACGAAAGTTCTTATTACACTTAATTCACAAGCCTGCCTGCAGCCTCCCCATAGAGGCATTGAATGGGAGCCAGTGCAACTGGGGTTTCTCTTGATTCACGTGGGAAACAATAATCTGTGTGCACTTAAACTTAATTCTAGAGTTTCACAGTCTCCTTGGTGAGGTTATGTTAGTTGAGATATGAGACCACTACATCAAAAACTTTCCTGTGGTGTGTTTTTCTTTTGACAATTGTCTTGCAGCTTTAAAGAAACTGGCCATTAGGCTGATGATATTTATTACTTGGGAAAGTAACATAACACAGAGGAATAGATGAGTGATTAGGTCTGCACTCTTAATTCACTTTTTTGGGGAAGAATAAAAATTCATTTGAATGGAAATATCATTCTTAGCTCATGCTGTTGGGGAACTGAAACTTTATTACTTTTAGTCTCAAATGTATAAGATATAGGTCATAATATTTAAATGATCTAACAGCAGGCATATATAGAAAGCTGTATCTGTTTTTTTAAAATAAATACTCCATGTCCTTTTTTATAAAGCGTGTTGATTTTTAAAAATTCATTCATTCATTCATTCATTCGTGTCGGATCTTAGTTGGGCGCATGGGCTCAGTTGCCCCGCAGCATGTGGGATCTTAGTTCCCCAACCAGGGATCGAACCCAGGTCCCCTGCATTGGAAGGTGGAGTCTTAACCACTGGACCACCAGGGAAGTCCCAATATCTAGGTTTTGAACATGGCTTGTTGCTGGGAGATAAAGTTGTCTTTCCCAGTCTTGGATGCCCAGTCCAGATCTCTGATGGCCAGGCAATTTCTGGGGTGGGAGATGAGGGGCATTTGTCCTTACATTTTTTCATTTCTTATTATTCACTTGAATAATTATTATTCACTTAAATAATAATAATTATTCACTTAAATAATAATCTGTGCAGACCAAGTTAAGGGCCTGGTGCTCAGGTTTCCTTCTTCTGACCAGGTCACAGTTGATTCCAGGATGTTATGGAATATCAAAAAGGTGGCATAGATTCCTTAATAATAGTAATGGCACCTTGTGTTTAGAGATCATGATAGCTTTTACCAAGTGCTCTCTGGCTACGCTTACCTGGACCTCCCATCTGACTCGGGCCTGCCTTATCTGCCATCAGATTGTACTGGTGACTTTGTGGAGGCCACCCTGTAGATTATTTGGGTAATGACCACACTCACATGAGCGATAGTGCTGGCTCAGTTTTTTTCCAATTAAGATTGTTTGGAAGTGCAGCGGCATACCTGAAGGCAGCGCAGCAGTGCGTTAGTTACGAAGTCAGTCAGTGTGCATTCCACAGGTAGAGACCTTACTTTATGGCCCTGGCATTGATCCTTCGCATACCTGAAAGCATGTCAGTGCCTGAAACCTGGTTCCTGATGGGCCCAGTAGTGGTCCCTGGGATGGCTGTGTAGGAGTGCCTTGAGACTGGTGGTATTCAGACGATTATGCTATGCTGACTGAAGGCAGTGTTAAAAGAAGAATTCTCAGAGTATTCTGCACAATGCAACATTCTTGGCGTATGTGTGGTTCCAATGGTAGCTATTCGAGGGGCAGTGGCCATCTAAGAGCACAAGCTTTGGTATTTTAATTAAAAACACAAAATGACAAAAACTCCTTACTTATGTTATATATTAGCTTGTAGTCATTCCCATGATTGTATGTTTATCTGTTTGCTTAATAAAACAGCATCATGTAGTCTAGTTTTCTTGTTTCCTAGAATAAAATCTTTATTTTCAATATTAAAACATCATCTGAGTGTTTCCTGACATTAGGCACTGAAAGAACAGCATATGAGAATATAGAATGAATAAAATGCTATCTCAACAATCAAAGGCCTCAGCGATCAAAGGCCTCAGAAGCATTAAGAAAAAAAAAAGGATGGAAATTTTGCTATAACTTTAGAAACCACGTGTGTGGTGGTTTTTGGTTTTTTTTTTAATTTATTTTTGGCCGCGTTGGGTCTTCGTTGCGCCCAGCTTTCTCTAGTTGAGGCGAGTGGGGGCTACACTTCGTTGTGGTGCGCGGGCTTCTCACTGCGGTGGCTTCTCTTTGTTGCGGAGCACAGGCTCTAAGGCGCAGGCTCGGTAGTTGTGGCACAGGGGCTTAGTTGCTCCGCGGCATGTGGGATCTTCCTGGACCAGGGCTCGAACCTGTGTCCCCTACATTGGCAGGTGGATTCTTAACCACTGCGCCACCAGAGAAGCCCCATTTTTAAAAAAATTATTTATTTAGCTATGTGAGCTTTATGTGACTTTTTTCCTCCCTGGAATGTGCGATAGTAGAGGGGGAGGAGCATAGATGGAGACTAGGAACCCTGGGCTCTGTCCAGCCTTTTCCTGACTAACCCTGAGGCCTAGGACAATCACATATCTTATGGTCTCAGTTTTCATGTTTGTAAAAGGAGAGCCTTGGAGGTTCTTAACCTTTTGAGAATCTGATAACAACTATGGACTTCTTCCCAGAAAGCACACTTGTGGACAGCATCAGAGGCCTGGACCCCAGATTAGGAATTCCTGGATCATCCCATCTCTAAGCTCCCTCTCACCTCTGATATTCTGTAATCCTATTTTCCTGGTCTTCTTTGAGCTAATAATAATGATGACTTGTATTTATGGAAGACACATTCCAAAGCATTTTCACCTCTCATTTTTTGTCCCCAGAATATTTCTGAACAGTGTGGGTGGTGATGGATATTCCTTCTTCTGATGGAGAAAGGGGTACCAGACCTGTCCACCACTTTAGTAGCGTTACACAGCCAGCGGCCTGTCCTGGGACCAGAGTCAGGGCTCCTGGTTGCCAGCTTGGGGTTTTTCCATTAGGTTTTGCTTCCTTGGTGGTTGGTTATGTTTGGCAGTGTAGATATCCCAGAATGTGTCACTTGCAGAGGAAATACTGGTGCATCTGCTGAAAGGACTGTTTTTTTTGTCTGAATTTGGATCACTAAACACCTTTCTGCCTGACTGTCAAAAGGTTACTTATTTTGTTTTTGTTATTTTTTTGTGCCATACTTTTCATAGGGAAACATTTGTGGGACTTGAGCGTTTTGAGCAGAGTTGTTTCATGTTTATTGATTAAAGAGTACATTGAGATGATTACTTTTCAGTTGAGTGGTACTTGAGAAACTTGTGAAATAAATGTTAAGTGAAAATTCCAAACATTTGACTTGTTCTGTCGAATATGTCCTCACAGATGAGACTTTTCCTGCAGCCTGAGAGGCCCCTCCCTGGGCCCAGAGCTGCTGGGTGGGTTTGAGAGTTGGGTGTGGATTGTGCCAATGACCATGACTATCCAACAGTGACTTCTTGTGGCCTTCTGGCCAGATTCTGAATATTTTAGGGACTGTTTTTTTTCAGTTTATTAACAGAATACAGTGTATCAGCTATATAAAGGGCTTGTGTAAGCAAAAAAATACTAAACTTTAAAGCCTCACAGATGTTAAATGGTTTATTACTGATGAAAAGAATCATCATAATAAAGATGTTCTGAATAATCAGACATGGAGGTAATAGGATGGTATACAGTAGGTACCACTCAAATGTGGTATATGTGTGTGTCCTCCAGTCTTCCTATTATGTTATGTCTGATACCTGTAAGGAGACTGGCCGACATCATTCACTCTCCAGGCATGGAAAAGGGTATTTGCTCATTTCACAGTGCATTTCTTTAGAGTACTGGAGAGGATGAGGCAGACATGCACAGCCTCACTGACATCGAACATAAAGTGTGATGTCATGTGTCAGCTTCCCTAGGTGAGTTGCTCGCCAGAGAGGCATTGGTGAGGAGATGAGGCTGTTAGAGGCCAAGACCCACGATGAAGTGTAGACTCCAGGCTGCTGCCACCGTGCAGGGATGGCATCCAGTTAACTACACAACCTGCCTTGAGGTCTGCTAGTATTCACGGGCCCTTCTCTGACCAGGAAACTTGCATCTGTTGGCTCTTTTTTTCCAGAGGCCTGTCTGTGATTTATATATTGATAGAGCGGCAGAGTTGTCAGTAATGAGCTGGGGAACTCCATTAGGCTGCTATGTCGAAGTGCCTGCTTTTTATTTAAAGTTCACTCCTGGGCTGAGTGTTTGGAAGGAGTGTACGCCGATGATGGGAGCTGGGCAAGGTGGGTCGAAGGGAGCCTTCCTGGCCACTGTGTGTGCAGTGCCCCTGACACTTGTCTCTCCTCACAGTTCTGGGATCCCGAGATTCAGGTGACTGTCAGGAGGTGAGCTTAGAAGCGATCCCATCTTTGTGACAGTAGCAGATGGGAGTGTGTACAAAGTAGGGGCAGACAGAGGAGGGTGGATCTGACCGCCCTCAGGACACTGCACAGAAGCTGGCCTTCAGGGAGGTGACTTCGGAGTGGTTTTGCCACTCTCCAGGCGCTCTCCAGGTGGCAGTGACTGGAAGGAGAGGCCCAGGCAGAGGCACGGCATTGTAAAGAACTTGACGGTGTGAAGGGGCTGCTGAGGGTGGAGGAGGGGAAGGCTGGGTGGGCAGACTTCAGGTTGTGTGACCTGCCTTGCAGGCCAAGCTCGGGTTTGGACCTCCTCCTGGAAGATGGAGTTCAATAGGGAGCTGTTTTGGGGTAGTAGACACAGCAGGTTGAAGCTCTGCACAGAAGAGAGAGCGTCAGGTGAGAAGTCAGAAATGCAGATGGGGGAGGGGTGATTCAAGTGGCTTATTTTAACAAAAGTCACTTATGTCCCTGGAGGCTCAAGGATTAGTGTGGAAGTTCTTAGGAAGCAGTGCTAAACTCTGATGAGAGGGGCTTCCACAGTAGGACTGGCGTCAGTCTTAACTCAGTTCCTTTGCCTGAATTTATGTTTTTAGTTGGTAATACAGCAGCTGCCTGGGTTCTGCCTCTCTTTTCATATGGCTTATGCTCACAAATCCATGCAGTTAGTGTGTAACTTCCACCGCCAGTTCCTGCAGAAAAAAGGTAGTATTTGCAGTAAGGTATAGGAAGTAACATGGTTTCAGAGCCACACAGCCCTGGGTTGGAGTGCCAGCGCTACTACTAGGTAACCGTGGTCTTCCTTGGCCAAATATTTCAACATCTCCAAAACCAGGATATTGACAGCCCCCTCCTCATACACTGGGGAGGGCAGTGTGAGGGAGCGGACCATAGACCCCGAGAGCTCAGCACCTGTGCCTGATTCATGGTGCCAGCGCAGTAACTTCGGTATCGCTCAAAGTGCAGGGTCCACTTGAGTGAATTTGCTAATTAAGAGAAATATACGTTTAAAGGGCTCAAACTGATGTTGTATTATCCAATTCTATTGAAAATCCTTCTAAGATGTGTTATTCTTTTCTCAGCCTAAGTGTATTCAGTATACTCGGACCTCTCCTTGGTGACTCAGGGTCACAGGGATGCTGTTGAGGTTGTCGACATGGATGAGGCTTCTGACCCTGCATGGAAAACACTCCCATCCCGCCCCTCACAGGGCCTGTCTTGTCTCTTCTTTCCACCTCCAGGCTTCTCTCTGATTCTGTCCCCTTTGTTGGGGTGAAGGCTTGAGGGCGATCTTTTCCTTCCTGGATTTTGAGGGCAGCCCTGCCACACAGAGGCCTTGCTCCCATCTGGGTTGGTGATTTTGTGCTTGAGTTGAATGTTACCTAGGTTATAGAAAGCCTGACCCTTGGTGTTGTGACTAGCCTTAGTGACTCAGAATTGGAAGGGACCACGTGTGATGGTGACAGTAGCTCATACTTAAGTAATGAAAAATTTAAAGGCTTGAAAAAGCAAATTGTAAAGCAATAGGTATACTCATCACAAGTGTAAAATATTAAAACAATATACAGCAACTATAGTTAAGGTTGTAGAAGTACGGAAAGTTTCTCCTTGATTTCCAAACTGTTCCATTGGCCTTTTACTTTTAGAATTAATATTTAAGTAATAACTTGACTCTGTAATTTAAAAAATATATACATGAATGGCTTGATTGTGTAGGCATTTTCAGTTTACCAGGAATTTTCCCATAGTCCTGATTTTGTTTTCAGAACAGCCTTGTTGGTTTGCTCCCCTCTTCATTTTTCAGAGGAGGATAAGAGGGAGGACTGGAGGGTCATTGGTTTTGACTGAGGCTGGCCAGCCAGGACCCCAGGTGGGCCTTAGCCCAAGTCTGTAGCTCTTAGAAATCCTAGTTATGGGGATCTCTGCTGGGGCCTGCAGGGTGGTCTTTCACATATAGAATAAGCTGTGGCTAGTGCTTTGAAGTTTCCTATTGAATAAATGAAATTTTATTATTGTAAAGTGATACCCAAACCATAGTTTGTGAACATTTTCATATTTTTAAGTACCATTGTATCCAGTTATGTTGTCGCCAACTGAGCACGCCACGTCTGTGAGTTGTGGTCTTCAGAAGAACCACAGAGCAGGCTCTGCACCCCATGTGGACCTCCAGGCCTGCTGTTGGTGGGTTTTGTAGCTGACTGATTGCTGGAGGATGGAGCGGGCCTACCTGGGTGCTGTTTAGCTTGGACATGACAATGTTTTAATTAAGGAAGCAGTTGTGCCCTCTGCACCAGTGAAGGTAGCCATCAGCTGAGGAGCGAGGGCAGCCAGTGAGGGGGGTAGATCGGGGGCAGGGCATCACCGTCTGGGACAGGCCTCTGGGGCTTTCTGAGGGACCGTACAAGAAGCTTTATGCTCCTGCTCATTTAATTCTTGCAACAAGATAAAGTTCACTTTACACATGAGTAAACCAAAGCTCTGAGAGATGAAGTGACCTTCACAGCGTCACCGGCAGAGCTGACCCTCAGCCTGGCTCTGAAGCCACACTTACCTGCTGTCTTGAATAAGTGTATTCTGAGTCACTTGCCCTCAAATATGAAAAAAATCTTTAAGTTAATCTTCCTTCCCCACTTCTCAGAAACATAGAAAAGAGGCAAGTTATGTGGTCTTTTGTTTAAGACAGGATCTATGCCTACAACTAACTTGATTAAGATAATCCAAAAGTTTGCAATAATTTATGCAGTGGGGAGATAAGGGCAGAAAGGGAGAGGCTTCTAAACAGTCCAGAGCTCCTGGCTTCGGTGGGAATGCTCTTGCCTCGCCTTGGTGTCATATGAGATTGAAAAAGCACTTACTTAGGGGAGGGACTTTCTTGGTGGCGCAGTGGTTAAGAATCCGCCTGCCAATGCAGGGGACACGGGTTTGAGCCCTTCCGGGGTCCAGGAAGATCCCACATGCCACAGAGCAACTAAGCCCGTGCGCCACAACTACTGAGCCTGTGCTCTAGAGCCCGCAAGCCACAACTACTGAAGCCCGCGCACCTAGAGCCCGTGCTCCACAAGAGAAGCCACCGCAGTGAAGAGTAGCCCCCCGCTCTCCGCAACTAGAGAAAGCCTGCGCACAGCAACGAAGACCCAACGCCGCCATAAATAAATAAATAAACAAATACATAAAAAATAAATTTTAAAAATTAAAAGAAAAAGCACTTATTTAGGGGAGAAGAAATTACATTTCTTTAAAGCATTCATTTGCACTACACTTTGTAAAAGAGCTTCACATTTTGTTGATATTGTGATATCAAATGAACATCATTTGTACAGGTAAATTAGAGCAATTTTTTCTTTTGTAGTACGCGGGCCTCTCACTGCTGTGGCCTCCCCTGCCGTGGAGCACAGGCTCCAGACGCGCAGGCCCAGCGGCCATGGCTCACGGGCCCACTGCGCCGCGGCATGCGGGATCCTCCCGGACCGGGCCACGAACCCGTGTCCCCTGCATCGGCAGGCAGACTCTCAACCACTGCGCCACCAGGGAAGCCCAGATCTTTGTTTTTATGCTTGTAAATATTTGTCACTTTCGTGTCAAAAGGCTTTTTTTTTGTTTTGTGTTTTTGCTTTCTAGTCTTTTAAAAATTGAAGGTACAACATAGAAAATAGATTTTTTTAAATAAAGAACTTTGTATTTTACTTTGCATATGCATAGGGGTTTTTATGTATCTTAGAAGCAGTAGCTGCCACCTACTGACTACTTTGTTCCATGCTTCAGAAGAAGCAAGAGGCATTGCCTCTGTCTTCACAGCAACACTCAAGACTCTGAGGTTACCAGTTTGAACATGAGGGCCCTGCAGGTAGTGAGATCATGTGCTTAGTCCAAGGTCATTAGTGTTGTAAACAGGGGAGACAATTTGAAGCCTATACTGGCTACATGTGGTTGTCCCCTTCTCGTCAATCTACACTGTCACAATTGTATTCATCAGATTCCCTTAAATATTTTATCAAATATCATGTTTTTATCATTGTCCTTAAAAAGATTTTTAATGGTTATGTAATCCTGTTAATGTTTCTTTACGTACTTTTTTTTTTTTTTTGCGGTATGCGGGCCTCTCACTGTTGTGGCCTCTCCCGTTGCGGAGCACAGGCTCCGGACACGCAGGCTTAGCGGCCACGGCTCACGGGCCCAGCCGCTTCGCGGCATGTGGGATCTTCCTGGACCGGGGCACAAACCCGTGTACCCTGCATCGGAAGGCGGACTCTCAACCACTGCGCCACCAGGGAAGCCCTAATTCTGTTAATGTAATGAGGTTAAAACATTCCCCTAATGATGGACATTTTAGGTTATTTCCACTTTTTTTTTTTTTTTTGCTATTCTAGATGAATTTGCAGTTTACAATTTCATTTTTCTTTTCTCATTTGTGTAATTAGTTCCTGGGTACAAATTCCCAGAAATAGAAATCTTGGATTAAAGGGTATGAACATCTTAGAGTGTTTTGAAAGCCTACTCCGTTGCTTCTGGGTTTATCTTTCTGATATTTATGGATGAAAAAAATTGAGGGAGTTTTTTTTTTCTCTTTAAAATGCTTTGGCCTTTAGAACTTCCAAGTATCTGTGAGATAAACTTTTGTGAGGTTTTCTTAAATGAGTCACATTTCCTCCTAAGTTTCTGGATATCATTTTACTTGAATTAGATGTTTTTACTTTCATAAACAAGAAACAGTCTTTGAAAAAGTCCTTACTACTTTCTTTATTGATCACCTGAGCCAATGTTCTGCATTCCCTAGGTTGTAAATGTTTGTGGTTGCATTCCTTCATCAATTCAGCTGTCATGATACTCTGAACCACAGTCTCTCTGAACTTGTTCTTCTTTTCTTTTCCTCACTTGAAATACGCATAGTGGGAAAGACCATGCAAGGTTGTTTCTGCTGGTATAGTCACACATCAGGACAGCCTGGGGGATCTCGAGATCCTTTGGATTTTGCCTTTGTAGCTTCTAGATGCTGCTCTCACGGACATTCCTACCATTGCTAGAGGCAAACATCTCAGAGAAGTACTGGGAGGTTTGTTTGTTTGGCCGCAGTGCGCAGCATGTGGAACTTCCCCGACCAGGGATCGAACACGTGCCCTCAGTACTGGAAGCACGGATTCTTAACCACTGGACCACCAGGGAAGTCCGAGAAGTATTGGGAGGTTTATAGTGTTGGTGCTTACACTTTTTTTTTCCTTTTCTTTTCTTTTTTGTCTTGTTTGTTTTTCTGTTCTGAAGTCACTGTGTCCTTTACCATGTCCCTTCACCATGGGCTGGCTTACTTTTTCACCTTCCACTGTTCCTTAGGTATTCACCTGAAGATTAAGTGGAGTCCTAGTTTCCTGGTGGTTCATTTTCAGGGTTTGCAAAGGAAAAGGTGCTTAGCAGGGACAAGGAGGGCCCCAGGTGGGGAGCAGTGGCCAGACCTCAACTCTCACCCTCGGGTTCTCTCTCTTGGATTCCTGCTGTGCCTCCATCACACTCCTCCACCTGCAGAAGGCTGCTTCCTCTTTAGTTCTCTGGCCTCATCCTGGGCAAAAACTCCTCTTTTCTTGGTTCCTCTTATCCTAGCTAAGAAAGTCTGACGTTCACAACACAACAAAACAGAAAACATCAGTATGTACTCAGGTAGAAATAAGAGGAACTAATCACAAACAACACAGAAGCATAACAAGAGTTCTGTTTCTCAGGCGCAAGTAGGTTTTTGATGCCAGCACTGTAGGGCTAATCTGACTGCATTGGCTCAGCTAGGTGCTGCCTAGCTTCCTGCTTCCCCTCCCCACCTGTTTATTTAGTCAATAAACCCAAATTTTAGAGTAATATTTTGCTCTGTGCTTGGTAATCTGTGTTTTTATCAGAAGTATGGAAATTGTACTTTGCCCTGGTTTCCACAGATGCCTAAACATGTCTGAGTTGGCTGTTGCCTGGGTAAGTGGCTGAGCTGTTGGTTGTGTGTGTGGTGAAGGCTCTGGTAGAGGCTGGGTGGAAGTCCCAAGACATCCTTATGGCTTCTCAGCCAAGCTGGATGGTAACTACCAAGCCCCAGAGGCACACGTTTTTGGCTTCCCCTTTGTCCTTTCCACGTTTCCTGTTTTATTTCCTGAGAAATCTCTGCCCAGTTGCCCCAGCTTGGCAGGGTGTGGCATGTAATGGAACGGGGCTACTTTATTTCAGGACATGGACCTTTGGACCATGAAGCATGATTCCTTAGCAGCCCTTAACCCCAGCTTTATTCTGGGTTGGACAGGTGCACGGTGTTCCATCAAGTTTCTTCTGCTTCTTAGAACTGGGGCCGGTGACTGGAGTCCAGAGGTAGGCCTTACCTGAGAGTCCCACAAAAAAAGGGCCTTGAAGTGGGGCCTGAGGTGGTAGTCCTGGCCATGCGGAAGTCACGGAAAAAAAATAATTTGATTGGATAATTGGAGTGCTGCAGTATGCTTCCTTTTATGAAAACCGAGTGAAGTGATTGGTATAGTACAAGACTTTTTATCTTTTGGATTTCTTTCTTTCCTTCTTGCTTTTGCAGGTGTGGGTCTGAAGTTGCTTGATTGGGGGTGGGCTGGGCTGGGCTGTCTCATTGTCTCCCTTTATTTTTAAAAATTTATTTATTTATTTTTGGCTGTGTTGGGTCTTCATTGCTGTGCGCGGGCTTTCTCTAGTTGCAGTGAGCGGGGCTGCTCTTCGTTGTGGTGTGCGGGCTTCTCACAGCGGTGGCTTCTCTTGTGGAGCATGAGCTCTAGGCACGCGTGCTCAGTAGTTGTGGCTTGTGGGCTCTAGAGCGCAGGCTCAGTAGTTGGGGCGCACGGTCTTAGTTGCTCCGCGGCATGTGGGATCTTCCTGGACCGGGGCACGAACCCGTGTCCCCTGCATCGGCAGGTGGACTCTCAACCACTGCGCCACCAGGGAAGCCCCTCATTGTCTCCCTTTAAAGTTCAGACAGGTCACCTTCCTTGAAGTTTTTTTTTTTGCTCCAGAATTGCTATTTTGGACTTGTGCTTTTTGTCTATAACTTCCAGTAGGAACTTCCAGGTTCATGAAATTTAGAAATAGTTGAAAATAACATGCTCTCTTAACTAACAAGTAAAGAGGCAGGGAAAAAAAAACCCCAAACCTTTAAATCCCTGCCTTACAGAAACTTAATGTTAGTAGTGTGATTGGAAGAGGTGGAGGCCCACTCTTGAGAAGCGAACTCTGTCAGCAACCTACGCCCCACTGCACCCCACCCCGAACTCCTGGTGGGGTGGGTAAGAAGAGGGAACTTTCCCTCCCTGGGGTAGGGGTAGAAGATTTTCAGTATCTACAGGGGCTGCAAAGGCTCCTGCTGTTGATGGGGGGCTGGCTTTTGGTCCCAGGTTGCTCTCCCCTGTAGGAGGGCCTTCTTGGAGCAGTGGGACAAGCCCTGCTGAGTTCTGGTTATGGGCCAGCCTGGTGTTCTGTGCTGCAGGTGTTACGTGGCAAGTTTATCACATCACGAGCTCTGCAGGCAGATTGCCTGGGCTTGAATCCCAGTTCTGCAATTTATGGTGGGTCCCTGGGAAAGTTACTGATCTCTCTGTGCCTCAGTTACCTCACCTCTAAAATGGGGATAATGATAGGATTGGTGTGAGGACTGGATGAATGAGTATGTGTCCTGTACTTGGTTGGGGGAGTGCTGCACTTTAAGAGCCCCATTTAGTGTAGCCATTGTGTGCCTCTGAGCCTCCCAACTGTCCTGCCACGTGGCTCTTTGATTGTCACTTTACAGTTGAGAAAACAGGCTCACAGAAGCTTAATAACTCCTTAGACCCAGATCTGCCTCAAGGTTCTCTCTTCAGTGCATTGGTGGTTCCCCACAGGTACCCGGGTTCTCCAGGACGCTAGGGGATGATTACAAAGGGATGGCTCACTCACAACTATACCCACCAGGCATACTTTGTAGGTGGATTTTTTTTTTTTTTTTACTGTCTCTGTACACAAGCAAAGACACACAGACACACAAAACATTTATATGTTACTGTATAAAAATGATGGCTGTGCTTACAATGAATAAAATACCAACTCATTTTAAAGCTTGAATTTATCGTAGCCATTTGTCATCTTGATTTCCTCAATCATTGAATGCGAAAAGTACTATCATCTAGGGATCTAAGGACCTTGTTAATATTAAAAAAGGGTCCTTTTGGGGGGAGAATTCAGTAGATGTTTATTGTTGCCCTTTTCTTGCCCTGTACATTTTTTTCAAAAAAAAATTTTTTTTAATAAATTTATTTATTTTTGGCTGCATTGGGTCTTCGTTGCTGCGCACAGGCTTTCTCTAGTTGCGGGGAGCCGGGGCTACTCTTCGTTGTGGTGCGCGGGCTCTAGGCGCGCGGGCTTCAGTAGCCGTGGCACACGGGCTCTAGAGCGCAAGCTCAGTAGTTGTTTGCCCTGTACTTTAGTATATGTCTTTCTGTATGTCTGGCATCTGCATGCCTCCTCAAGGATCAGGGCATATTGTGGAGATGGAGTCTCCATTGTGGCTGGGCCGAACTGTGAACTGGAAGCAAGGTTGGGAGCTCAGAATCCATACCAGGTTCAAACAGGAGGAATATCTGAAGTCTCCATGGGAGCAAAGAAGGTACTTACACCTGAGGTGTCTTGAATTCTGCTGGATCCCTCGATTCTCTGAGGCATTGATTCTGGTTCACCCTCACTAGTGTCTCCTAGGGTGCCTTCCTGGGGCAGACTGATACATATATATTTTTAATTTTTTTTTTTAATATTTTATTCTATTTTATTTTATTTTATTTTTGGCTGCATCAGGTCTTAGTTGCAGCATGTGGGATCTTTCATTGCAGCATATGTGATCTTTCGTTGCAGCACACAGGCTTCTCTCTAGTTGTGGCTTGCTTGCTCAGTAATTACTGTGTGCGGGCTTAGTTGCCTCACGTCATGTGGGATCTTAGTTCCTTGACCAGGGATTGAACCCGCGTCCTCTGCATTGGAAGGCAGACTCTTAACCACTGGACCACCAAGGAAGTCCCTATATTTTTTAATTCAACAAATTCCTGCTCCTCTTTAACATAAGGCTCTAGTTGCAAAGTACATTCCCAAATCCAAACCACAGACTTAAAGGCTGGGGCCTGCCCCTGGCTAAGCTGACAATTGCATGGTGGCAAGCCCCTGAGAGGCCTTCTCTTTTCTAGGAAAGCTCTCCTCTTTGTTAGATTTTGCTCTGCAATGTTACTTCCTTACTCACCTAACCTTGGTCATCGGTGTTCTGATATATGTGCTTGAAACTCAGCACTGTGCTTCTTGACCTTTATTTGGGTCTCAGATCTCCTTCAGAATTTCATGAAAACAGATTCCATCCGCTCCCCGCCCCCACCCGGCAAAATGGACACAAACATTTTTGCATTCACTTCTGACAGGTTCCTAAATCCCCATTCATTTATTGAACAAATATTTGAATTTCTGTCATGTGCCAGACACAGTTCTAGGCACTGGGGTTACAGCAGGAACACAGTAGACCAAGACCATACATTCTAGTCGGGGGAGACAGAATATGGTTAGACAACTCGTGTCCCTTATGGAGGGAAGGTCAGCTTCGGTGGGCTGGAGCATCCAGGCCTCATCCTGCCTGCTTGGGGCTAGGCTCTTTGCCAACCTCCCAGTTCACTTCCAACTTTCACCTTCCTGAACTGGCTTTTGACGTCACCATCATTATCACATAGATTTTTAACGATTTAATATTTATTGAGGCGTATTTTGTGCCAGGTGCGCTACTTTTCCATGCATGATTACACTTATTCTTATGACAACTTTGTTTTGCAGGTGGAAAGCTGGCCTTAGAGAGTTTAAGTGACAGGCCTCATAGCTAGGAAGTGTGGTGCTTTTGATCAGTCTGCAGCTTACGATTATGGAATTCAGCAAGCCAGGCCTGAGGACATCATCAGAAATGGCAACAAAAATTAAGTGTGACCATTTTGTCCTGGACATGTCCATTCTCTGACTGGTTCCTTTAGCGGTCAGAAATTTTTCACCTGTCACATCAAATTGCCTTGCTCAAGGCTGGAAACATGAGTGGAACATGCTTTCAGGCCTCTACATGGTAGACGTTACAGACACTTGAAGTTACCAAATATATATTTACTGTTAGCAAGATTGCATAATTCCATCCTCAGTCCCAAATAACTGCCTTATGAGTGACATT
The DNA here is from genome assembly GCF_949774975.1 of Lagenorhynchus albirostris. Classification (NCBI taxonomy): domain Eukaryota; kingdom Metazoa; phylum Chordata; class Mammalia; order Artiodactyla; family Delphinidae; genus Lagenorhynchus; species Lagenorhynchus albirostris. The sequence continues at coordinate 6,553,276 of NC_083105.1, forward strand.
TGAAATGCACATTATTTAGTACTTGGCTAAGGAGATTTATATGCACACTGTTCTTTCCACACCAGACAGTTACTTTCTTGTTTTAATTTTTAAGGCACTACCCAATGAACAGAATAACTTCCTGAAAAGTTGCTTTAAAAAACTTTGTATTCTCTGCAGAGGGTGGAATGAAACAGTATTAGTGATCTTGACTCAGCCCCTGACATAACAGAGTCATTATTCTGACTGGAGGTTTGCAAGCTGCCATCCCCCTGGCATTAACAGCTGTTAGTTCTTTAAATATTTACGTTTAATAACTTTATATCTCTGCTTCCTTCTAAGGCTTGCTGCAACTTCACGTCAAACACAAAACTGCACCTTTGAAGTTATTTTGGAATGTGACTAAATGCCAGGGTGAAGTTTCTCTATAGCCATCTCACATCATGGAGGAACAGTTGGACTGTGGGTCTGGCTCAGTGCTCATTAAATGTTGCAGCGTCCAGCTGTCCTTCCTGGGCAGCTGGGTCTGGAGAAGCCCCAAGGATTGGAGGGGGAAGTTGTCCCTTTGTTATGTGACCAAGGTGCGATTGTTGGAAGTTGAGTCCTGAGAGAGTCCGGGAGGCATTCTAAATGGAGTTTCCAGTCTAAAAGGTGAGGCAGGGTTGGAGGAGTCTAGGTTTGAAGCCCAGCCTGTAGGATTTTTGAGCAGGGTGGGTTGGAGAAGGCATCTGTTGTGGCTTCTTTCCCTGGCCTCCCCTTCTAGACCATAATTCCCTGTCCCAGTAACCCCTTACCCAATTGCAAGACCTGTTTGGGCCTCTTCCCTGGCTGTGTCCCACTGTACCGGGTGGACCATGCCATCGTGTACATATGCTTCAGGTTGAGAGGTGGTCAAATGGTGGTTGTGTGCAGGGCGTGTGTGTGTAGATGGGGCTTGGGTGTGCAGGTTAGGGTGTTCCCACAAGTGCACTGGGGGTCCTTGTGGAGCAGGGCACTCACTGCTCTGGATTCATTGTGTATCTGGCTTCTGGAAATAACAAAGTCCATACTTATTTATTGAGTGTGCTTGTCCCATGCCATCTCTGCTGCTTATGGTACCCTGCGGAGCTTGGAGGTGTCCCTCCCTGTCTGATAGCTGGGGCTTGGGGAGGTGGGTTCAACATCAGGCCTCCCCTGCTCAGCTGTTCTTGGCATTAAATCAGGCACACCAGAGGAGGACCGCTTGCATTGTGCCATTTTACCCGAAGTCTCCTTCTAGGACTTGAGGTCTTTTGGATCTTGTTAGCATTCTGGCACAGTATCAGAAGGATTCTAGTTTATATATCATGGTCTTTTTTAGAGCTCATATTTTATTTCCATTTTATCCATGGACTTAAGCCTGGAAGATTCCCAGTGAACAGCTTTAACATTGTCATATATGACTTTTCTTTGCCGCAAAGCACAGATACTCTGGCTCAGGGGTAAACAGCTCTTCTAGAAACAAGTCAGTTCACTTCAGCAGCAGCAAAGCAGCGCTCCAGGAACCTTTCAGGGCACATTCTTCTTGTGACTTCTTGTCCTCCAGGAGGGGAGGGACACAGTGTCTCGGGTCACTGCCCTAGCTGCAGTGTCCCACAGTACACGTGACCATCCCAGTGGCGTTGGAGCTGGAGTGCCGTCCCTCCAGAAGTAGCTCCAGGATGGAGATGGAGACAAGCGTGGGGACTGCCTGAGGACTGTGGAGTCCTCAGCATGTCCCCGGCCCAGAGGGTCACAAGAGCTGGTCTGAAACCTTGTTCTCACAGTGTAGTTTTTATATGTTAAGATTAGCAACTGCCTTTTCTTGGGCAGGATTCTTTTAGTATAAGATGGTGACCTTTTATCTTTCAGTTTTTTGTTTCTTTTTTTTGGCTGTGTTATGTCTTCGTTGCTGAGCACGGGCTTTCTCTAGTTGTGTCGAGAGGGGGCTACTCTTCGTTGTGGTGCGCGGGCTTCTCATTGTGGTGGCTTCTCTTGCTGCGGAGCATGGACTTTAGGTGCGCGGGCTTCAGTAGTTGTAGCTCGTGGGCTCTAGAGCTCAGGCTCAGTAGTTGTGGCGCACGGGCTTAGTTGCTCTGCGGCATGTGGGATCTTCCCAGACCCGGGCTCGAACCCGTGTCCCCTGCATTGGCAGGCAGATTCTTAACCACTGTGCCACCAGGGAAGTCCTGTATCTTTTAGTTTTAAAATGTCTTTTCTTTTGGTGTTGTTGATATGAGCTGGTAGTTTTGTTTTGTTTTGTTTTTTTAATTTATTTATTAATTTTGGCTTTGTTGGGTCTTCATTTCTGTGCGAGGGATTTCTCTAGTTGTGGCAAGCAGGGGCCACTCTTCATTGCTGTGCGCGGGCCTCTCACTATCGCGGCCTCTCTTGTTGCGGAGCACAGGCTCCAGACGCGCAGGATCAGTAGTTGTGGCTCACGGGCCTAGTTGCTCCGCAGCATGTGGGATCCTCCCAGACCAGGGCTTGAACCCGTGTCCCCTGCACTAGTAGGCAGATTCTCAACCACTGCGCCACCAGGGAAGCCTGAGCTGGTAGTTTTTTAAAGAGTATCCTTACTTAACAAAATAAAAAGTTAGCAGCCTTATGTAATTCTCCAAAATTCTAAACAGTTTTATTGAGTATAACTGACAGTAAGTTGCACATATTTAAAGTATACAATTTGATAACGTTTGACATATGAACACACCTGTTAAGCCATCACCACACTCAAGATAATGAACATATCTATCACCCCCCCGCCCCAGTTTCCCTGAGCCACTTTATAGCTTCTCCCACCGGCCCCTCACTACACCCAGGCAACTGTTGGTCTGCCTTCTGTCACTGTAGATTAGTTTGCATTTTCTAGAATTTTATATAAATAGAATCATACAGTGTACACTTGTTTTTTTAGTCTGACTTCTTTCACTCAGCAAAATTATTTTGGGATTTATCCATGTTGTAGCATATATCAGTGTTTCATTCTTTTTAATCCAGTGTATGGATATGCCACAGTTTGTTATTCCATTCACCTATTGATGGACATTTGGGCTGTTTGTAGTTTAGGGTTATTACTAATAAAGCTGTTATGAACATTTGTGTACCAGTCTTTGTACAGACTATGTTTTCATAGCTCTTGGGTAGATACTAGAGTCATATGACTTGTTGATATGGTGGTTGTTGGTTTAACTTTTTAAGACACTGCCAAATTATTCTCTATTTCTAAAGTGCTGAACCATGTTACATTTCTCACGAGCAGTGAGTGAGAATTCCAGTTCCTCCATGTCTTTGCCAATACTTGGTATGGTCATCTTTTTAATTTTTGCCGTTTTAGTAGGTCTGTAGTGGTGTCTCATTGTGGTTTTAATTTGCATGTCCCTAATGACCAGTGATGTTGAGCATCTTTTCAAGTGCTTGTTTGCTGTCTGTATATCTTCCTTTGTGAACTATCTATTCAAATCGTTTGCCCATTTAAAAAATTGGGTTGTTTATTTTATTAATTAGCTTTGAGATTTCTTCATATATTCTGGATATAAGTCCTTATATATGATTTGCAAATATTTTCTCCCCGTCTGTAGCTTGTCTTCATTCTCTTGACGGTGTGTTTTGAAGAGCAGAAGTTTAAAAAATTTGATGAAGTCAGTTTGTTCTTCTATGGTTTGTGCATTTTTGGTTGGTGTCATAACTAAAATCTTTGCCTAACCAAGGTGACAAATGTTTCCTTGTAGAGATTTTATAGTTTTACATTTAGGTCTGTGATCCATTTTGAGTTATTTTTTGTGTATGGTGTAAGGTATGGATTGAAATTTAGTTTTTGCCTGTGGATGTCCCAATTGTTTCAGTACTGTTTGTTGAAAAGTCCTCCAGATTTGAAGCGGGGGGTAGTTTTTAGTTGGTGAAATCCAAAGGTCTGGGAATTGTGGTTCTAGGCACCCTGATTTCTCACCTTTCATGACAGTTTCACATTAGCCTGGCTTTCTCTTTATTTCATGCATGTCTTGAGCCCCTTGATGGAAGAGGTGCTACCACTGGGCAGCATGTGAGTAAGGGGCTGGGTGATGCCTGCTGGGATCCCAGGGGGTCTCTTCCTCTGCTCTGGACCTTCCAGATGCCTGGGCACAGAGCCTTTAAGGTCTTTCTGGTGGGTGGGTTCCGGGCAGTGTCTCATTTCCAGAGGTGACTGTGAAGGCCTGCCAGGTACAGAGAGGTGCAGGGACAATAAGCCTTCTGTGCCTGGATGGGTGGGGGTGTGCCCAGGCTGGGGACGTGGCTGCAGTTGAGGAAGGTGGGAGGGGCCGTTCTCTTCTGTGTGGGCTGGCAGTAGTGTGACCTGTCATCAGACTGAGAGAATGTGGCTCCACTCTGGGCTCCTGGTCCGCCTCAGCCCAGCTTTATGACTGTGTGTACAGGGAATGGGTGTTCATTTTTCTTTTCTCTTCAGTCACAAAGGGGTCTGAGAGGCCTCCACCTTTGTACCACTAGCCAGCAGCTTCACAGGGGGCAGTAAAACGTTTGTCCGCTTTTTACCCGTGTGCAGTTCTCTTGGCTCTTATACTGCTGGTATTACTAGTACTAGCACTACTGGTACCATCACCAGCATCTAACAGCAATGGAGCTTTTCCTCTGCTCTAAGCCCTTTACCTGTGTTACCCATTTAGTCCTCACAGCTACCCTATAGGGTGGCTACAGGCCATTTTACAGATGAGGAAACTGAGACACAGAGAAGGCCAGGTGTGAGAAGTCTTTGGGCCATGCTTTCCATCATTCAATGTTGGAGGAGGGATTTTTTTTTTTTTTTTGCAGTACGCGGGCCTCTCACTGTTGTGGCCTCTCCCGTTGCGGAGCAGAGGCTCCGGACGCACAGGCTCAGCGGCCATGGCTCACGGGCCCAGCTGCTCCGCAGCATGTGGGATCTTCCCGGACCGGGGCACGAACCCGTGTCCCCTGCATCGGCAGGTGGATTCTCAATCACTGCGCCACCAAGGAAGCCCAGGAGGGATTTTATTTAACATTTGTCATTAACTCTTAGGAAACAAAATGGAAATAGTGGTTTATGGGCCTCCCTCTTCTAAGTCTTCATTTCCTTATCAGCAGTGGGGAGCAGTTGAACTGTTTAACCAGATTAAAATTCTTCTTCTATTTTTTTTTTTTTAACATTTACTTGTTTATTTACTTGGCTGCATCGGGTCTTAGTTGCGGCATGTGGGATCTTTGTTGTGGCACCTGGGCTTCTCTCTAGTTGTGGTGCACGGGCTCCAGAGTGTGTGGGCTCAGTAGTTGCAGAATGCAGGCTCTCTGGTTGTGATGCGTGGGCTCTAGAGCATGCAGGCTTAGTTGCCCCGCGACATGTGGGATCTTAGTTCCCTGACCAGGGGTCGAACCCGCGTCCCCTGCATTGGAAGGCGGATTCTCAACCACTGGACCACTAGGGAAGTCCCCAGATTAAAATTCTTTAGTGGCTCCCTGTTGCCATCACAGTAAAATCCAAACTTGTGATCTGGCCATTGCTTACCCCTTCAACCTCATCTCTTGCCACACTGAACTTTGTTTTTCCCTTCTCACATGTGCTTTCCACAGACCCTGTTACATCTGCTGTAAATGCCCTTTCTAACCATCTTTCCCTGCTGAACTCCTACTCATCCTTCAAAATTCAGCTCTAGTTTCACCCCCTTCTCCTTGACCTAAGGTATCCTGCCCCTGGGGCTACAGAGTGCAAGGTCCACACCTGTCCCAGTGCTCCTCATGTATGGTATGATTGACTGACTACCTGCTGGTCTTCTTCCACTGGGCTAGGTGAGGGGGAGGGAAGGGACTGCCTTTTATCTTGGAATTCACAGTTCTTACCTTTGTACTGGCATGTAATAGAAGGCAGACATTTGTGGGATGAACAAATGTGACGTGAATAATATGAGGACCCTTAGTTCTCAGACCTGTTGGTTTGTAATATCATCTATGACTGCAGGCGCCCAGGGCAGCCTTCATGGGGAAAGTGATGTTGATGCATTTAAAAAGGATTATTATTGGGACTTCCCTGGTGGCGCAGTGGTTAAGAATCCACTTGCCAATGCAGGGGACATGGGTTTGATCGATCCCTGGTTCAGGAAGATCCCACATGCCGCTGAGCAACTAAGCCCTTGCTCCACAACTACTGAGCCCATGTGCCGCAACTACTGAAGCCCGCGCGCCTAGAGCCTGTTCTCTGCAACAAGAGAAGCCACTGCAATGAGAAGCCCATGCACCGCAACAAAGAGTAGCCCCCGCTCGCTGCAACTAGAGAAAGCCCTCGCGCAGCAATGAAGACCCAATGCAGCTAAAATTGATTAATTAATTTTAAAAAAAAATTATTCAGTGATTCCCTTAAATCCTGAGTGAGACTTACATAGATCTTTTTATTTTCCCTCTATGAGAATGAGTTTTCTATTGTGTTAAAAAAATACTATTTCTTTGACCATCTTTTAGATCATAAATTTAAATTTCTACATTTTTCCCCCAGATGCCTGTGATGCCATTGTAATTTTTATGGTAAGCTCAATAAATAATTTTAGAAAATGTTTCTTTGGAATGTTGGGGCCAGCATGGATTGCTTAGAATGGATCAAGTTTCGTTTGGTGTCTCTTTTTTTTTTTTTTTTTTTAATTTATTATTTATTTATTTTTGGTTGCGTTGGGTCTTCATTGCTGCACACGGGTTTTCTCCAGTTGTGGTGAGTGGGGACTACTTTTCATTGCGGTGGGCGGGCTTCTCATTGCAGTGGCTTCTCTTGTTGCGGAGCTCTAGGCACGCGGGCTTCAGTAGTTGTGGCTCGCGGCTCAGTAGTTGTGACTCACTGGCTTAGTTGCTCTGCGGCATGTGGGATCTTCCTGGACAAGGGCTCAAACCCATGTCCCCTGCATTGACAGGCAGATTCTTACCCACTGCGCCACCAGGGAAGTCCCCGTGTCTCTTTTTTTTTTTTTTTTTTTTGCAGTATGCGGGCCTCTCACTGTTGTGGCCTCTCCCGTTGCGGAGCACAGGTTCCGGACGCGCAGGCTCAGTGGCCATGGCTTACAGGCCCAGCCGCCCCGGGGCACAAACCCGTGTCCCCTGCATCAGCAGGCAAACTCTCAACCACTGTGCCACCAGGGAAGCCCCCCCACCCCGTGTCTCTTTTTGAAGGAGAAAGAAGTTTGGCAAGAAATGCTAACTGAACTGTGTTTAGTACAGAGAGCTATTTAGAAGTATTTTGCTGTATTTCACTGCAGTCCACATGCCTGTGACTATGTGGTTTTAGTCCTGAGCTGCTGTAGTTCAAGGAATTTTAGACTTTTGGCTGATGGATCCTGAGGCTGGACTCTCCTGGGTTGTTGAGATACAAACCTTTGAATTAAATTTCCAGTTCATTGCATAATGTATTTTTTGCTTTAATTATTAGGAGGCAGGATTAATCAATCTTACCCGTCTACTTTCACGTTTGTGTGTGTGTGGGGAGGGGGAGGAGGGAGGTAAGGGAAATAGAAGGTTGAGTTGTATCTTTATGAAAATGGGTTTAAGTTTCACTTGGTAGCTGTCCACTCCTGCTCTTGGCACATGTCTGACTTCTGAACATGGTACCAGTAGGGGTGTGTGCAGTCTTTCCTCCTGAGCTCAGAGTGGGTGGTCTTGAACCACCATGGTGGGCGGCCAGTGAGGTCTGTGAGGGGAAGAGCCAGCTGCGTTTAGGGGTGTTGTTTAGGGGCTTGAGATAGAATTCTCCTCCGTGGAGAGCTAACCAGCCTGAAAGCTAACAGTAGGGATCAGTGTTCATCCCCTACCGTGTGGGAGGTACTTCACATACATTATATCCAGCCCTCACTGTAGGGGTTCAAGGCTAACACTGTTACCTCCTCTTTACACATAAAGGAAACAGGTTCAGAGAGGGAGCTAAGCTATTTGTTCAGTTTTACCAGCTAGTAGGTGCAGAGCCACGAACTGAAGGCAGGCCGGTCTTGGTCTTTGCCCGTAGCATGGGGCTGGTAGGCATATGGCACCCTTGGGCTCCTTGACACAGCCTCTTCTCTAAGCGTCCGGCCGCAGAGGGCAGTTAAGACAGCCTGGGATGTGAGCGCGCGGCCTCCGCTCACACATAGCTCTGCGCGAGGGTGTCAGTGGTGATGTCTGTCCTGTGTTCCTCTGAATGCTGTGATGTGCGTGGCTCTGTCCTGGTCTGTGTTGGGGGGCAGAGATGTGGACACACCCCAGCCATGGGAAATGTCTCCTCTCATTAACCAAGTATGGAGCGGGTAGCAGACTCCACAGCTGTCAGAGTGGTGTGAGGGGAGAGAGCTGTGGGTGCAGCCAGGAGATGGTAGTCAGGGGAGGCTTCATGGAGACAGTGGAGATGTCTGTATCTCTGTGTGGTGTGGGTATGCATAATTTCCATACAGTAAAATTCGCTTGAGAAATTCAGGGACTTGGATATTATATAGGCATTGGGAATCAACAAAGGTTTTTAAGCAGAAGAGTAGGATAAGATCAGATCTGGGTTTCAGGAAAGTTTTCTGGAACGGCTAGAAAAGGGTAGAGTTTGTATGTAGAGTGGAATGGCTAGAAAAGGGTAGAGTTTGTATGTAGAGAGGCAAATGTTTGATGCAGTAATAACTGCCCCTTCTTAGAGTCTTTGCACATGTGGTTCCTACTTCCTGGACTGTCCTTTGCCTGGATGGCTCTTTCTCATCCTTCTGGTTATAGCACCAAAGCCACCTCCTCAGTGGGCTTTCCCTGACTACTCAGTCTAAATTTGCTCCCTGTCCTGCTATCTCTGTTGCATGTCTGAAGTCATCGTGCTCCCACATGGATCTCAGTGCGTGTTAAGTTACCTCCATCCCTCTCTATTAGACCATCACACAAGCAGCGGCCTGTCTGTCCCGTACTCTCTCCTCTCAGAACAGTGTGGGCCTTGGAAGGCCCTGATGAACGTGTGGTGTGAATGAGCAGTTGTGGTGTGAGATCTAAGATGTGGTGGTTTGGAGCTGGTCTGGTGGTAGCATGGCTAGAAAGGGGAGAGAGGCTCCAAGGTCCTTCTTTTAAATTTCGTTTAACCAGCTTAATGCTGCCCTTGGCTTATATTTGTGGATGTTCCAGTTGGGTGGCCACTGCTCTTTCCTAAACAGCTGGGATGTTTGCCAGACTTGCTGACCACTTCTGTGGGCGAGCTTTGTGGCTTATGACAGCGGCATCATTTTGTTTAGTTTGGATGGCTTTTCCTTTCCCATTGAGCAAGTTTTCTTTTGCTAGCTATCATTGTCCTCTTTTAAGTCTCCAGTGTAGCTCCTGGTCTCCCTTTTCATGTTTCTCCCCTGTCTAATGCTTGTTTTTTCTGTATTAATTCTGAGGAAAAGGAAATCAACTTGGAGTTGCCTGACCAGATAATGTAGAACATTTTGAAATTAAAATTCGAGCTTCCTGATTCTGGACTTTTGCGGTGTGCCAGACCCTGAGGCTCAGTCAAGATGACCTTGATGTGTCCTTTGTGCTGGTGGTGTGGGGGTGAGGATGGGTGGCTGGTGGCTCCATATGAACCCTTAATGGACATCAACGCTGCAGTCCGTGAGGGGAGGGTATGGTGGGGTGGAGGTGGATGGAATGGCTCCAAGTGGAGACAGGGCTGTAGAGTCTGGGGGGAGAAGGTGGGTGTACTCAGTGATTTCTGGGTGGGGATAGGGTGGGGAGCACTTGTCAGGTTTCAAGGTCTTTTTCAGACTTGACCCCTTCATTCAGAATATGATGTGGTGTAGAGGCAGAGGTTAAAACCACCTGAAGCTGTAAGACAGATGTGTGAGTGTGTGTTTGGTGTGGAGTGCGGGGGTGGGGCTGTTCTTTGTGCTGTTCCCTTTCTGTTAGCAAGTGTTTCAAAACCAGGTAGGCCCTTCTGAGGGGTTGGCTGAGGACTGGTTCATGCGGTCAGATGGGGGTGCTGTAGGAAAGGGTAACCTTGCTGAGCCCTGGAACTGGGTCTGGGTGTGGAAGGAAGTGAAGCCAGGGGTGTGTAGAGCCTGGGACCACCATGGAGCCTCCAAGCATGCCCATGTGCTGACCCCAGGGGGCAGAGTGTGGAGCCCATCAGGAGCAGCCCTGGGAGGAGCCAGCCAGTCTCTGGGGGTGAGCACCCCGCCCTGAGAGGTGTGCAGCTGAAGGAGAGGGTCTCTCTCTAGTCGCGCCATCCCTGCACACTTCCTGATTTCATTTTTTATAGGGAGCATCCGGCTTTCCTGACCTTTGGTTATCAAACAGAAGAAACAAACCAATATATGTCCATCTCTAGGGTTTAATTTAGAATAAGGAAAATTAAGTATTGGCCTCATTTCTGTTTTCCAGCCACTGTCCCTGCCCCACCCCGCTTCTTTTGGGCAAGGACTTGCTTCTTTTGGTGTATTCACAACAGCTTGACTTCAAGATCTCATCGTTATTAAATTGGTGGCATTGTCGGTGAGCCAAGGGGAGGAGGAGACCTCTATCTCCGTAACGGGGTTGTGTTCAGCACTTCCCCAGGCTAAGTTAATCTTGAAATGGTCAAATAGGCCAAAGCTTTGTAATCTTTTGGCACAGGTAAGGTAAGAGAAATTTAATTTCCATTTCCTTCTGGTTTGCTCTGCTCCTTATTCCCAGATGTCCTGAAGCACCAACTGAAGGGAGTGTTTTTTCCACTTGGAGCCATCTCTGCATCAGGTGTAGCTAACCAGCTGTCCTGGGTCAGGCACAAAAGCTCATAGGCATCATGCTTTTGTCCCTGGCAGGTGGGTTTTCACATTATCTCCAGGCTCAATTTGGGGAGGTGGATGAGGGGAGGTGGATGAGTGCCAGGTGGGAGCAAAGTTTTGTTTTTGTTTTTGTTTTATACAGCAGGTCCTTATTAGTTATCCATTTGGGAGCAAAGTTTTATTACGTTAACATATCAACATCAGAGTACCTTCAGGGAAACCTGAGGCTTTTTCTTTTCTTCCTTCCTTCCTTCCTCCCTCCCTCCCTCCCTCCCTCCCTTCCTGCCTTTTTCTCTTTCTCTCTCTCTCTTTCTCTCTTCCTCTCTTTCGCTCTCTCTCTCCCCTCTCCCCCTGTCTCCCCCTCCCCCTCCCCCCTCCTGTCTTTCTTTTGTGCTGGGTCTCGCCTGCTCCTTAGTTGCCGCATGCATGTGGGATCTAGTTCCCTGACCAGGGATCAAACCCAGGCCCTCTGCGTTGGGAGCGTGGAGTCTTAACCACTGCGCCACCAGGGAAGTCCCTTCTTTTATTTATTTTTATTTATTTAATTTCAGTTCATTTCCTCTTTTGGCCACACCGCGCGGCTTGTGGGATCCTAGTTCCCAGACCAGGGAACGAACCCGGGCCCACAGCAGCGAAAGTGCCAAGTCCTAACCCCTGGACGGCCAGGGAATTCCTTGGGGCTTTTTCTTTTAGATTGGAAATTGAGAATTCTGAATTAGATACTTTTTATTAATTTGTCCTGGTCTTTAAGCAAATTGTATAGCTGTTCTACTTTCACTGATGGCAGGGAAGAATGTTTTTAATGCCATGCTAAGTGTGGTGCCTCATAGCCTGTGCACAGCTCCTTCAGCTGAGTCTTAGTTTATTTTACATGAGGCAGTGCTGTTCCCAGTACTTGATATGACCCCTGACCAATGGTAGCTTAGCATTTGTCTCATGGGACTGAGACTGGCCAGTAGTCAGCTAACTGAAGAAGTTAGGTAAAGCAAGAATCATTAAAAAAATGCATAGTTTAGGCATTTTATTTCTAACTTTAAAAAAAGATTATATTTCATGTGCCAATCTTTCATTGACCTTTTCTTTTACTTTGAATCTGCTGATCAGACTTGTCAGTTTTCTTGCATAAACTATGCCTATAATTTACTGTTTGATATTGGTTTTTGCCTGAAGAGGATTGAGAACTTGGATATGTAAAGCAACCTGAGTCGCTAAATCCTAGATTTTACAAATTTTCACCCAGTCCACTTATCTTACCTGTCTTATCCACACCTATGATTTAGTTAGGGTTTTTAAACTTTTTAAAAATCTTAGCAACTATACACTTATTTCATAGGCTTATACAGTGAGGTGTATATGTATGTATATATATACATTCACATATACACATCCATATATATTTATAAGTACATATGCATTTATTTATTTAAGATTTAATTTTATTTATTTTTGGCTGTGTTGGGTCTTCATTGCTGTGCGTGGGCTTTCTCTAGTTGTGGTGAACGGGGGCTACTCCTTGCGGTAGCTTCTCTTGTTGTAGAGCACGGGCTCTAGGTGCACAGGCTTCGGTAGTTGTGGCTTGCGGGCTCTAGAGTGCAGGCTCAGTAGCTGTGGTGCACGGCCTTAGTTGCTCTGTGGCATGTGGGATCTTCTCGGACCAGGGCTCAAACCCATGTCCCCTGCATTGGCAGGCGGATTCTTATCTACTGTGCCACCAGGGCAGTCCCTGCAATTTATATGTACAATTGACATAAACAGGTTTGGGGACAAACACTTGTTTAGTACACTGGGCAACATGGGGTTCTGTTTGTCACATGTGGCCACAATGCCAAGGGGGTCTTTTAGTAAATTAGACAGGGATTCTGCTCTCAGGAAACTTCCAGCCTGGTGGGGGCAATTTCTGTATTTCAGAATCTGTAACACAGTTAAAATGTGGCAGATGCCTTCAGAGACAGCATATACTCCCAGCAGGAAGGGATCAGAGAATTCATGGAGAAGCAGGTATTTGACCTGGGCCATTCATTTCTTTCTGTCTTTAGTTGAATATTTTTCTGTTAGTAGAGATATAAACAGATGTAACTGTCACTGGGCCTTAGGCAGTGGGAAGAACGTCTGAAGCCTTTTGAGGTTTCTATGTCTATCCTTTGTAGAGGCACTTGCTATTTCTCCTAAGTGACAAAGCTTCATAATACCCCTGTTGCTGGGGGTTCCTCAAGAAGGATGGGATTCCTTTCAGTCAGGAAACAACGTACTGGTCACAGTTCTGTGGTGCTAAGCTAACCTGAGCATAAAAGCACTTCCTTGGGAGACGTTGGGTAAGGTAGCTTCACAGACCCAGGGGGACCCTGCAGAGGAGCTGGGGAGGGGATTGTTTCCAGGGGGTGGGGGATTCCTCAAAGCCCAGTTGGAATGTTGTTGCCAGAAGGAGGAGGAATGGATGCTAGGCAAAGAGCAGCCTGTTGGGAAACGCTTTGTAGAGTGCCCATGAAATGGATAACACATTAACCAAAGGCCAGGATGCATCCTGATAGCAAATGCACTTTTGTATCATCTCCAGTGAGTCCACCTGAGCTTCTAGAGGCAAAAAAACATAGCACATCACCCATAGGAGCTCAAGAAATATGTGATTCTTATGAATTCAAGAAATGTTGCCAGACTGCCTCCCGAAACTTACTGCCCACATGAGCATAGCAGTCTTCCTGAGTTCTGCCCTGTGTGGGTGGGTGAACTCAAGTGAGGAGAAACGGTATCATCTGGAGTGAAGAGCCCAGCCTTGCGGTCAGTCAGCCGGACAGAGGGTGGACTCTTGGCTCTGCCGCTAACTTGATGTGGACCTCGTGCTCTTCTTTGTTGTGTGCAATGACAGCTGTTTGCAATATTCTTTATTAGATTTCTCAAAGTTACAGGTTATTGCATTTTTTGCTATATGCTCATGCCAAGTGAAACAAAAAAGATGTATGCACAGCAAGATGGTAATAAACCTCCAACACCAACAGTCTGAGATGAACCAGCGTTGACCACTTCAGTGTAGCAGAGCCTTCACAACTTCCTCCAGGCTCTCACAAACATCAGTGTGTTTTTAATAAAAGGACTAATACTGTAGGCATCACTCAGCAACTTGCTGTTTTCACTTCCCTTTAGCTGTCACGCTCCTGATTTTAAGTTCTCTGAGAACGAAGATTTAACAAAGTGCTCTGCATGTGGTAGGTGTTTATTGTGGAGTGAATGAATGAATGAATACTATACTCTGGGTATCTCTCCAGGTCAGTAGTTTCTGGAAGTTAGGCCAGATTGAATAGCTTCAGCCTTTTTGTAGGACATACACCAACAGTGTATGAGGACACCATTTACTGGGCATTTCCACCAGCACTAGATGTTTTTTTCCTAATCTGATGGGTAAAATTCATATCCCATTGTTTTTTTTTTTGTTTTTTTTTTTTGACCAGGGATCAAACCCAGCTGGGAAGTGAAAGCGCCAAGTCCTAACCACTGGACCGCCAGGGAATTCCTTCCCATTGTTAATTTGTACTAGTGAAGTTGAGCATCACTTCACATGTTTATTGGCCACTAGTATTTCTTCTTCTTCTGTGAATTCTATATACATGCTTTTTGTTGCCCCCCCCACCCCCCCACCCGGCATTGGATTGTTTTTCTTTTCAGTTTTTAGGAGGTTTTGTATATTGGGCTATAAATCCTTTGTTGTTACTATTGCAGATACAACAATCCCCCTGGCTACTGTTTCTATGATTTGTTTTTCCTTCGTTTAGATGTCTTTTTCCATAAAATTTGAAGATTTTTATGTAGTTAAATATGCTTATCTCTTTATAGTGTTTAGGTTTCCTATTTCCCGTTCCATCTATTATCTAGAGAAAGCTATAGACCAATTTCCTATGTGTGTGTGCATATATATGTTTATATATATATATATATATATCTGCAACATTTCTAAATATGTTTCTAAGTAAAACAATAACTTGAATACAGTAGTGTGTTAAAAGATTAATTCTCCATGACCAAGCAAGGTTTATTCCAGAAGTACAAGGGTAGCCTCATGTGAGGAATTGTGTCAGCTGGAGAAAGCTGTGGCCTAGGGCTTAGAGCATATTTTGTATCCCAGTCCTGCCATGTACTACTCTGACTTTGGCCAAATGGTTTAATCTCCCTGAGCTTCAATCTCATCTGTAAAATTAGCAGGATAAGAAGAGTGCCATCGTACAGAGTTGGTGTCAGTACTAAATGGGATATTACATGTAGAGTGGTTAGAGCAGGGCTTGGTGCATAGTAAGTGCTCAATTAAATGTCATGCATAACAATTCAGTACACAAAAAGAAAACCTGCGTTGACTAAATCAGCAGATGGTTGGAAGGCATATAATAAAATTCTGCAGCTAATCCTAATAAAAATCTAAGAAAAATGGTCATAGAACGAGTACAGAAATACTTACCAGAACTCAGCAGTGAGCACGTTAAGTGGCCATTTAATTAAACTCTAGGCATGACGGGGAGGCCTGCATGCAGTACTCTTCCCTCACATCTGTGGATCCCCAGATGATCCTTTGGACTTGACAGGCTTGCAGGGAGAGGGTCCAGAGGAGCCGCTGTGGCAGTGTCTGTCCAGCCTGAGCTGGCCCTGTGTTTCTCTTCTGTCTGGAGCACATGACCACCTGTTCCTAAGGCCTGCCCTTCCCACTGTACCGTGGGCGTGGCTTCTGCTCTCACTCTGCAGGAACCAGGAATAAATTCCTGAGGTCAAGCGGGGAAGAGGATTGCAAAAAGTAACAAGCCACCTCTAAACGGCCAGGGGAGCAGTTTTGTTGTAGTAGTAGGAGCACTGGGAACCAAGTATGACATCTAGGGCACCGAGGGTCAGCAGCAGGTGGCTTAGCCTGGCAGGTGCACATGGTTCTGTTTTCTCTCTGCAAGGAATTAGCCCAGTCATAATTTCTAACCTTCCCCTTCCTCTTCCGCATGCAAAATAAGTGGACCAATATTCTCAAAATGAGAGAGGGAGGGAAGGCCTGAATGATCCGAACCCTGGAGGGGTACAGGTCAGATTAGACCTTCCAGACTGGCCTGGAAAGCCTTGGTGGGAGGGGCGGGTCTCAGCATTGGTCTGATTTTAGCCTGGTATTTGTTGAACACCTGTGTTTTTTTCCTTGTGTCTTTCTTTCTTTTTTTTAATATTATTATATATATATATATATAATGTCTAACAGAATGTCTAATTTTATTTATTTATTTATTTAGGACTGTGTTGGGTCTTCGTTTCTGTGCGAGGGCTTTCTCCAGTTGTGGCAAGTGGGGGGCCACTCTTCATCACGGTGCGCGTGCCTCTCACTATCGCGGCCTCTCTTGTTGCAGAGCACAGGCTCCAGACGCGCAGGTTCAGTAGTTGTGGCTCACGGGCCTAGTTGCTCCGCGGCACGTGGGATCCTCCCAGACCAGGGCTCGAACCCGTGTACCCTGCATTAGCAGGCAGACTCCCAACCACTGCGCCACCAGGGAAGCCCCTCTTGTGTCTTTCTTATAGCACTATTCTTTTTTGCCTCTAGTTTAGAAATGCTTTATTAGCTTAAAATTTATGTAAACAATGGGTGATGGATATGTACGTTTCGAAGCATAATTATAAAAACCTCAAAAGCAGCCTCCCAGCTTGAAACCATTGTGCACCACAGGGAGGCTCTTGGTTGGGGCTTCCTGCCAGGGGCACAGGTATTCCAGGATATTTGATCATTCTCTTGCTTTTTAAAAAAGAGAACACTTACACACATATATATGTGTCTGTAAATAATATGTTCAGTTTTTATGAGCTTTATCAAAAGGGAATCAAGTAATCTGCGAATTTCATTTTTACTGCTGAATAATATTCCACTGTGTGTATTGTATTTGGGTTCTCCAGAGAAAGAGAAGCGATAGGATCTATATATGTACAGAAAGAGATTTATTTTGAGGAATTGGCTCACGTGATTATGGAGACTAGCAAGCCGGTAGTGCAGTTCCAGTTCCCTGCAAAGGCTGGCAGCCTAGGGACCCAGGAGAGTTGATGGTGCAGATGAAGACTGAAGGCTGACAGGTGGAGAATTCCTTCTTACAAAGGGTTGGCTTTTTGGTTCTGTCCAGGCCTTCAAGTGATTGGATTGGGGCTTGCCAACATTTTGGAGGGCAATCTATTTTACCAATTAAAATGTTAATGTTATCAGAAAACACCCTTGCAGAGACACCCAGAATAATGTTTGATGAAATATCTGGGTATTTCATGACACATAAAATGTAACCATCACATGCATAGACCACAATTTATCATCCTCCTGTCAGCAGATATTGGATTGCTTCCATTTTTTTTGACCAGTAGGAGCACTGTGGTTATGAACCTTCTTTGTACAGGTCTCCTGGCGCACTCATTTCTCTAAGGTTTGTATAGGAGTAGACTTGCGGCCTCTGGGGTTGAGGGTGCTCAGCATGCAGAAATACCTCCTCCAGGTTGGGTGCCAGTTTACTCTCCCACCCAACACATGTGTGAATTCCCATTGCTCACATCCTCGCCCAGACGGGCTAATGGTCACGCTGCTTAATCCTACCCACCTAGCGGATGTCAAATGTTATCTCATTCTGGTCTGAACTTACCTGCTTACTGAGGGTGATGAGCCTCTTTCCACATGGGTGTTAACAATTCATGGGTTCTCTTGGTGACATGCCTGATTAAGGCTTTTCCCATTTTTTCTCTTGGGTTGTCTGTATTTTTCTTATTGATTTGTATGGGTTCTTTATACATTCTGTATACCAGTTGATTTATTGGTTATATGAGGTACAGGAATTGTCTCATAGTTTGTGCATGTCTTTTCACTTTCACTATGTTG
Organism: Lagenorhynchus albirostris; assembly: GCF_949774975.1. Lineage (NCBI taxonomy): Eukaryota > Metazoa > Chordata > Mammalia > Artiodactyla > Delphinidae > Lagenorhynchus > Lagenorhynchus albirostris. Next base: position 6,570,820 of record NC_083105.1, read on the forward strand.
TCTTTTGTTAAACATTTAAAATTTCAATGTAGTTGTCTATATTAATCCTTTCTTTTATGATAGGTATTTTTAAGGACTTTTTAAAGGAAATCCTTTTCTGCTGCGAGATCATAAAGGTACTCAGTATTTTCTTTTAACAATTTTAAGTTTTTGCTTTTCCTATTAACCCTTAGTCTTTGTGGAGTAATTTGTAACTGATTTTTGAGTTTGGTGTGAGGTAAAAATCTAGTTTTCTTTTCTTCTGAGTGCATGTTTGATTGCGACAGCCTCACTACTGAGTGGCCCTCCTGAACCTTGGGACTCTACCTCTGTCACTTAGGAAATCTTGAAATATGTGTGGGTCTGTCTTTTTTTCTAAATTAAAATTGTGTGTGTGTGGTAAAATATACATAACATAAAACTGACCATTTTGATAATTTTTAACTGTACAGTTTTGTGGCATTAAGTATCACGCATTCACACTGTCGTGCAGCCACCATCACCAGCCAGCCATCTCCAGAGCTTTTTCATCATCCCAAACTGAATCTCTGTTCCCACTAAACGAAAACTCTCCATGCCTCTCCTACCGCAGCCTGTGGATCTGTTTCCGGTCTGTACCTGGTCAATATAAGAAGAGGCAACCCCTCCTTCCTCTATTCTGCTTTTTAATAGAATTATTTTAGTTTTATCTTCCTGATGAGTAAATCACAAGAATGGGGGCTTTGACTTAAACGATCTTTGTATTCCTTGAAAGCACTTAACTTTGTGGTGAGCGTATGGTGGAGCTTAATAAATGCTAATAATTGAGCGTTGGCATTGGGTTTGAGAGAGTTCATAAGTTAAACTCACTCAGGTTCAGACCTATGAGAGAGTGATACAAGAGAGTCAGAATGTGACCAAAACACCACCTTTGTAACAGGTCCAGAGGATATGGTGCACGCAGCAGATGCCGCGCTAGCCGGGGGATGTGCTGACTTGCCCTGACTGTGTTCCAGGCTTTGGCACAGCCTCTGCAAGGGTCAGCTGCATCCGTAGAGCAGACACGCTTGCTCCACATGGCTGCCTTGTGTTGGTCTGGGATGGAGGGAGAAAGAAAAGGGGTGGGAGGGGCTGATCTTTTTACAGTCGAGGAAACTGAGACTCAGAGTGAAATCACTTTGTGAGGCCACAGCTGGTAGGTTGTGAGCTGGGATTTGTTCTAGGCTTCGAGTTGAGGTGCACTTCTATTCCTGAGGCTTGGCATTCACACCTGAGCTGTACACGCCCAAGGGCGAAGCTGCCATGTCTCTCATGGATTTTTTTTTTTTCCTTTCTTCTTTTGGTATATGCTGTGCCCCTAGGTACTAAGCCCTGTCCTAGGTGCCAAGGAAACGAGGGCAGTGAGACAGGATGGGGAAGGGAGGAGGAGGGGACAGGCACAGGCCTAAGACTGGATGGAGTACAACAGCCTGCTTCCGCAGCAGCTCAGAGAGGGGAGCATCCACCCCACCGGCTATCTGGGGAAGGGGGCCACGCCTGGCACTGGTGCGGGGCTTGTCAAACCTACCGGAGCCACAGGCATGTGGCCTGAGAGCTTGCCCATGAACTCTGCAAAACTGACAAATGTGCAAAGTCCAGGGTGTATTTGGAAAGTTTCTAGTTTAAGAAAACATTAAAAAAATGAATGGGGGAACCATATGTAGCCTTTTTCTTAATGTGACGTTAAAGGGTGAAGCCTCAGTGGAGGGCTGTTGAGCAGTGACACTCTTGGCCAGATTCCTAGTTGCATACTTAAGGGCACTGGGGAAGTTTTGACTTGCATTTTGTAAGACTCTCTTCAGTTACTGGATAAGCAGAAATAATGAAGTTGCTCAGGAGGGATTGCCTCATCGATGAGGAACATGGCAGATTGTGTTCATTTTCAAATTGTTATGGAGAACAAGTACAACATTTTTAGATTGTCATCTTATTTTAAGATTATTTTAAAAACATCAGTGCTGGTTTCCTCTCTTTGTCTTTCAGTAATTTTGTTGCAGGGCATTTTGGGCAGGAATATTTCACATAAGTTCTTATTTGGGCTGACGTTCAAGCGCAAGACATGTTTGCTTCTGCGCGAAGGCAGACATCCGGCTGCTCTGCCACGGGTATTTACTTTTGCATTGCTCCCAGCCACAGAAGTCATCTTAAATCTGCTTCAGAATGAATGAAATCCCCACATGCTGTTCATAGTTTGAAAATCCAGATCTGCACTTTCATTTCTAGAATTGTGTCCTATTTCAAATGTAGGATGGTGCTGTTATAAAGAAGCACGTTCAAAGCTATTTAAAAGCACGAGTGAGCACTCGTAGGCTCGGTTGTTCCAAGCGTGGTCTCCAGGTCAGAAAGACTGAAGGTAGAATGCTGCTGCTGCTGCTGCTGCTTCCAGCCCCTCCCTTGTTCAGTGCTGCAACTTCAGGTTTCCTGGTGTACAGTTCCGATCACAGTTCATCTTTTCTCTAGATAAACTACTATTTTAAAAAAATGAATTATTATGTAGTGGTTTGTAATACCGCCTCCTTTTATTGCATTCAGCTTAGTGGTAACCTGCAGCCCCTCAGAGATTGCTGAGTGAATGAAGAGAGGTGCTGGTGCTCTGAGGATGGGCTCGTGGGGAGAGGACCGGGGGGAGGCTGGGGGCAGCTTAGGGTGGTACAAGGAGACTGGGTTGGCGCCTGACCAGCACTGCTCTGGGTGGAGCGGGAGACCAGGCAGGGGCAGCCTCGAGGTTAGGAAGTCACTTCTGGCTGTCAGCCCAGTTCATTATCACAGTCACAGGTTCCCCAGTGGTGTGCTGCCACCAATCACCTGGTGTGGCCGGGGGCCCTGCCTTCATTTCAAGGTGCTTACTTTCTTTGAGACTTTTTAACAAATTGCTTTGTTTCTTTAGGTTTCATCTTCCCAGGCTGAATTTTGAAATGAAACCTACATTGTCACTGACTCCTTCTTCTGAAGGATATAATGAATACTCATTAGCCAGTTAAATTTTTTATATTATTATTTTTGTAATAAACTTTATTTTGGAAACATTTTAGATATACAGTAAAGTTGCAAAGATAAAACAGATTCTTCATGTACCTTTCACCCAGTTTTCCCTAATGTTAACTTAACCTAAACATGACACATTTGTCAGAATTAAGAAATTAACATTGGACAGTGTTATTAAATAAACTACAGGCTTTACTTGGATTTCACTAGTTTTCCTACTGAGGTTCTCGGACTGTTCCAGGATCCAATCCAGGATATCACATTGCATTTAGTCCTCATGGCTTCTTAGTCTCCTCCATCTGTGACGCTTTCTGTCTTTCCTTATTTTTCATGACCTTGACAGTTTTGAAGAGTGCTAGTCAGATATTTTGAGGAGTGGCCGTCAATTTGGGTTTGCCTGGTGTTTTTCACATTGTTAGACTGGCCTGATGAGTTTGGGTGAAGAATATGCAGAGGTGAAGTGCTGTCCTCATGTATCGTATCAGGGAGTACAGTGACGTCAGCATGGCTTATCACTGCAGAGGTTCACCTTGCAGGCTTAGTAGTTTTTTTTTTTTTTTTGCGGTATGCGGGCCTCTCACTGTTGTGGCCTCTCCCATTGCGGAGCACAGGCTCTGGACGCACAGGCTCAGCGGCCATGGCTCACGGGCCCAGCCGCTCCGCGGCATGTAGGATCTTCCCGGACCGGGGCACGAACCCGTGTCCCCTGCATCAGCAGGCGGACTCTCAACCACTATGCCACCAGGGAAGCCCCAGGCTTAGTATTTTTATTCCTTAATTTTATACATGTTTTATGTGGCTCTGGTTCCCCACTGGGTTGCTAGTCCTTCAGGCCAATGCCCCTGCTTTTCTTGCTTTGTGCCTCTTCCCAGCATGAGGATGCGTGCTGTGGACCTGCAGGGTCAAGTAAAGATGTATTTGAGTTGCATGCTTCTGTGAGCATTTAACAATTTTCATAATCATAGGTGGAACAAGATTGGCCATGTGTTGATAATTGTTGAAACTAGGGGTCATTGTTCTAGTCTCTCTTTTTTATATGTTTAACATTTTCGATAAAAAATAAAGAGAAAGGGCTGCCCTGGTGGTGCAGTGGTTAAGAATCCGCCTGCCAACGCAGGGGACATGGGTTTGAGCCCTGGTCTGGGAAGATCCCACATGCTGTGGAGCAACTAAGCCTGTGCGCCACAACTACTGAGCCTGCGCTCTAGAGCCCACGAGCACAACTACTGAGCCCACGTGCCACAGCTACTGAAGCCTGTGCGCCTAGAGCCCGTGCTCCACAACAAGAGAAGCCACCGCAATGAGAAGCTTGTGCACCACAGTGAAGAGTAGCCCTGGCTCACCGCAACTAGGGAAAGCCCGTGCGCAGCAACAAAGACCCCACGCAGCCAAAATAAATAAATTTTAAAAAAAGAGAGAGAAAAACATTTCCAATCTACAGCTATAATGAATCCCAGGTTGTTTTTGATAGTGTAGGTGTTATGATGTTGATTGTTGCCAGAGTTGTTCAGGCTATTACTCATCTTAAATGTATTTGTTTCCTCCTCAAGGCCCGGATATGAAGAAAAACTTGCAGCTAAACCAATGTTAAGTGGTACTGCTAATAACTATGTAATACTATTTCTTAACATCTTTGAAGAAAAAAAATCATTAGTGTGCCATCAGACAATAATTCCAATTAAAATGAGGTTACAAATTAGTTGGAATATATTTATGGAATAGAAAGAAAATCTTGACTATTTATTGTCACACTAATTTACTGCAAAGAACATTTGAATCTAATGAATTTGGATGCAGCCTATTTCTCATATGTGCAGCAATTTGACCTTACAAATTGTGAGTCTGGTCTTTCAGTGAATGTAGTTAGATAAATACTGATTCCATTTAAAGATCCTAGCCCCTCCTCCTGAATCCCAAGGGACTATCTAAGAGGTGGGGGATTGTCAGTGGATTGTGAAGGGTATACTGAGGGAACAAGCACAGCGTGACCCAGGATCTGGATAAACTCGCTATCTTTGTGCTCCCTCAGTTAACCTGCAAACACACAGTCACCGAGTTATGAGTTGTAAAAGTGAACATTGTCATGAGGTATAATAAGCACACTTGGTGGTGTCACACTTTAAGGATCTTGGCTCTGGAAGTTAGTACTAACTTGTGACTGTTTATACAGTTACCCCCAGCCCTACTCCCAGTGTGTAGGTTTGTCTCTTCTTACCTGTTTCAGGCCTTTATGACAGCTTTGTGTGTGTATGTTAATTGAATGCGTTTGGTGGTCACCGATCATGTGAGCTGTCAGAGGCACTGTCCCCTCTTAGGGAAGGGGCAGTCTGGCTGTTGAGAGCCTAAGTCTCGTCCTTGCCTGTGTGTGGATGGCGCTGGGGATGGGGCCTTTCACTTGGTTCTCTTCATCCAGCAGACTAAGACTTGATTATATACCAGATTGTCTCCCTTAGACCTGCCTCTGCATGGAATTAATTCATGTGATGTGGAGGTTTTAAATAACTTCCACACTGTGGATGAGATCTCTGGCTTGAGGCTGGGGCCAGCACCTGCTGCTTTTCAGTGCGGCTGGAGAGTCTTAACTCTTCCTGGAACTTGTGTTTCTTTATAGAAGTGGTTTGTAAAATCTCAGACTTTATGGAATAAATTTTGTGGAGTGCTCAGGAATCCCGTCCCTCCTCTTTCCCCCAAGAAATATTGCACCATTGGTGAAGCCAGCTGCAGAAGGTGACATGCCCTGCAGGCAGAGGTTTGCCTGTGACCTCCCTGTATCTGTCGGTTTACAGAGGACTTCTGCGAGTTGTGGTCCTGAACCCCCTCTCAGTAGTGGGGATCTGGACAGCCCTTTTGAACCCAGCCTTGGCATCATCTGTCTGGTTTTAAAAACTCCTAAAGGAACTCATTTATTTCTTCATTATAAAATCAGTACATGTACTTTGTAAAGTACAAATATAGATTTTGAAAAGAGAAAATCACTGTCAGTACCTAGATGTACACTTCTCCAGATTGTTAAAGTCACACACACAAATGTGATTTTTAAAAACAAACGGGAGTGCTTGCTTCGGCAGCACATATACTAAAATTGGAATGATACAGAGAAGATTAGCATGGCTCCTGTGCAGGGATGACACGCAAATTTGTGAAGCACTCCATATATTTTCAAATCTTATTATGTGCTTCATCCCCCTTGCCTATCAAATGCTGGACATTTTCAATAGCATCTCTGCCTGTAAGATATCAATGAGATTAATCAGTTTTTCTGTCTGATATTTTATCAAATTAGGGCTTTTTGGTATGATTAAAGGATAGCAACTTTAAAAACAAAACGAAGCAAAACAAATGGGGTCATAATATTTAAACTGTTTTGTAACCTGTCCATCTTTAGCTTAGTTTCACACATGAGAGATACATGTCCCTCATCTTAAGATGGGTCACCTGTCACAAATGCAAAGTGACCACTGCCAGGCTGAGTGGCTTGCTTTCTCCCTGTGACTCCTGCCAGGTGCTCAGCCCAGTCAGCCTCTCGGCAGGGTTCCCTCACTTTATCCTCCTTCATGAGACCTTCTGAACCAGCCTGTCCATATCCATACTTCATTCCTTGTGGTCATTGTGAGTTTGTTTCCATTTGGATTGTTATGACATTGATTCATTGATTTTCCGACATTTACTAATTGCCTACTCTCTGAATTTCCTGGGGGTTAACCTTATGCTGCTGCCGCCTGAGTATGTGCCTCCTATGTTTCAGCCCTACTCTTGGAGAGCCCCCTTTGACCCTTCCCTGACTTTAGTTGTGATCAGCATCCTCTGGAGCATCCAGTTCTGTCCTGAGGAGGTGATCTCCATGCTACCATTGAAAAACACACTACGCGTACCTTATCTCACTCAGTCTTCCCAAGCCCTGAGGTGGTTATCGAGGCTGTCTTCATGTTACAGGCCGAGGCACAGGAAGCTTACAGACGTGCCAAGATCCTGCACCTGCTCACCTCTGCCCCTCTCTTGTCATCTGGCCCAACTCAGTACTGCTTTTCTCACGCAGAAGTCTGTGGAGGACCCTATAGGGGACCTGCCTCCAATGGTTACCTGGCCTGTGTCCTCACACGGCAGGATCATGACCCGTGCCAGAGTACGCCTGGGAACATTGTGTTAAAAGACTGTTTAGTAGACTTCCATTTTAAATGGTGAAAGTAGAAGAAAAACGTACAATTTGTGAAACAAGATACACTTCTAAGTTTGTATTATATTTATAATCATATTTCAGACAGAGAATGGAAGCTTTTAGAGGTTAGAGACCATGTCTTTTAAGTTGACTTTCTATAACACTCAACAGTGCCTGCGAGCTTTAGATTCATTCATTTATTAAACACTTAATGTATTCTTATTACATGCCAAATTGAAGTACAGGATTGAAAGTCTTGAGTAAGAGTTCAAATGTTTCCAGTTTCTTGGCACATGGGGTTCTTGATCTTTTCCATCTTTCCCACCTTATGCCTAGCACAGGTCCAAAATGGGGAAGGAGAAAGGAGAAGGTGATGGTAGCATTCTGGAGTTCTTGGGATCACGTTCATTTATTTACATATTTATACCTCTCCTGGTTTCACAAAGGATTTGAGTTGGTTGTTTGGGACTATCAAAAATAGATAAGTAAAAGGTGGCAGAACTGAATTCTTCCTTTGCTATCGCCAAAGCAACAGCAATAAAATAGATGTTTAGTATCTGATAAGGACCTCAGACGTCACCTAGAACGCTCCTACTCAGTGTTTGTGGGGCCCAGGACAGCCTCCGCTGTCAGAGGGAACCAAGTGTAGCAGTTCTGCCCATGCACAGCCACTGCTGCGTGACCACAGAGAAGCCACTGCCCCGTCGGCCGTAGTTTCCTCATCTGAAAAATAGGGACAGTACTCCCACCTTGTAGGGCTATCATGAAGTGTGGAATCATTGTATGTAAAGATCCTGGCAAATGTATATAAAATGTCATAAAATAGTCCCTAATTTAATCCTCTATTTGCAGGGTTTCCAGACACAAGTTTATGATGGTATTTTTACTGCTGTGCCGCCAAAATATCAACAGTATAATCATTGTTTAAGCTAAAGACACTTAGTTTGAGGCTTTTCGTTTATTCTGAAGTTGTATGACCCACTTTTTAGTGTTAAAATACCTTTTTAAAATTATTAAAATGCCTTTGAAATGGAATAATGCTAAGTGCTAGGTTTTCTCTTTTCTTAACGTCCTTAGTGGACAAAATAAAGTTGGTAGCCTTATGTTGGGTGATTCTGCCTGTTGACTGAAAAAAAATGCACAACCTAAAAGTTGAGAGTTATGTTTTATTTGGTGGACATTCTGAGAACTTCAAGCCTGGGACACAACTTCTCAGATAACACTGAGAAACTGTTCCAAAGAGGCATGGTGGGGAGCCAGGATATATAGGAGTTTTTGCAACAAAAGACCAGGTAGTCCAAACATCAAAGGGTTACTGTTAATAAAAGAAAACCAGATATCTCAAGTTAAGGAATTTAGCACTTTTCTATGTATGGGAAGATGCAAGAGTCTGGGCTCACTGAAATCATTCCTTTGATATGCACCTCAGCTACATGGGGCCAGCATCCTGTGCTTTCTCATCCCGAGTCTCCTCAGAGTTCACCATCGGGGTTGGCTGAGGCAGTTGACTGCTAGATGGTGGGCATCTTGTTTCTATCCTGAGTTTCTTCAGGGCTTGCTGTCGGGCCGCTGTAATGTGGTGGCTTGATGGCTGTAACATCCTTTGTTTACTGATATGGCAGGCAGTATTTTAGTTCACATGCCCTTAACGAAAGGCGCTGGTCAGTGAAGTTGGAGCTTTCATATGGTGCCCTGCCCTCTCCCCTGGGGAAGAGGAAGCCATAGCCAGATGCAGAGTGACACAACCCCTTCTTACCTGACTCAGCTCAGGGTCCCCTCTCCTGGGGAGTCTTCCCACATCTCTTCCCAGCCTCCCACCCCCCAACCCCCTTCACTCCTGCTTAGGTCTATTACGTAGCACTTGTCACACTGTGTGGTCCTCTGGGGGGCTTGTCTGTCTACCCTACTAAACTCTAAGCTGCTTAAGGAAAAGTGTGGTGAATTATTTAGCTTGTGACTTCCAGAGTCTAGCAGAGAGAGCGTACGTATAAATAAATGAGGGGGGAAATCACACCAATAAGCCTCTAATAAAACATTAACACAGCATATCTCAACTCTGTTCCTGAAAATACCCCAAAACTCACCACAAACTCTGCGCACCACTCTTTTTTGAATTCAGACCTTCTTCTTTGGGTGTGTTGCCCAAAGAAGGCTCGAGCTGTTCCTGGGACTGGGGGGCAGCGGCAGGAGCTGTATGACATCCTAACCACTGAGATGTTGTGTTAGAAGTCCAGGTGTTGCTTCTCATGCTGGCATTTTATAAAATGCATAAGGAAATAAATTAACATGTTTTTTCCTATCACATTTGGTGCTTTGAAGTTTTTCTTAATTGGGCTTTCTGCTTTAATTAGTCTGGCTTCATATTTTCTTTCTTTCTCTTTTTTTTTTTAAGTTTTGAGCAAGTGTCAGAGAAGCAAAGAAGCTTATATAAAAGGTCTTAACCTTTTTTTTTTTTTTAACTTTGCCAAAGATAGAACTGGTACTTAGCTTGTCCTGGCACCTTCTTTGATAGAGAATGATAGAAATTTGGCTTTGTTTATTCCTTTTTATGTACATTATGTGAGAAGAGTATTAAAGGTAAGATGGCTCTGTTTATGTCTTGGTTCATGAAAAATATGAAAGGCTAACCAGTAGGGTTCGAACACAGCCACTATCCTCTCCCCAACCAAAAAACAAAAACAACAAAAAGATCAGAAGGTTTTTATATAACCTATTTATGAACATGGTAGGTTTCTAGAATTTAAGATTTACTTATCAATTAAAAAAAAGGAAAATCTAATACCTGTAATTATCGTTATTAGATTTTACTTATTTACTGACTGTCAACCATTGAAACCTGTCACTGAGAGCTGCCATTTCTAAGTTGCTGACTGGCATTATCAAATTTTACTGCAGTGATGATGGAGAGAACTGAGCTAACCTGGTTAGAAAGTGGACCATTCGGGCTCATCAGAATCATTTGTGTGTGTTAGAGGATCAATTATGCTAAGAATTGAGACCTAATAAAATATACTTAGTGCTAACATTACACAGAACTTATTTTATTTGGCCTTTGAACCAGAGGACCTTGAAGTTCAGTTCCTGGTGAATGTCCATTGCTGTTGTACCGCTGATGCGGATGCTGGGAGCAGGAGAAAGTTCTGTTTTTCAAGTTCTGCAGAGGGCTCCTTTCCTCCTCTTCTTCTTTCTTCCTCTCTCCTGTCCTGTCTTCTCCCCCTCCTCCCCCTCCCTTTTCTCTTTACTGAGATATTAATTAACATACAACTGAATGCCCTCATTTAGAGGCTTTGACAAATAGATACTCCTGTGTAGCCACTGTCCTAATCAAGACACAGAACATTTCCATCATTTCAAAACGTTCCTTGTGCCCCCGTGCAGTCAGCCCCCCTGTCCCCAGCCCCAGGCATACATTGATCTGTCACCCTAGGTGAGTTTTTCCTGGGTTAGAATTTCATGTAAAGATGAGACACACGGTGTGTATCTTTTGCATCTGGCTTCGTTTGCTCACCATGATGTTTCTTTGTTTCCCTCATGTTACTTCTGTCAGTGGCTCATTCCTTTTAAGCGCCAAGTAGTTTTCCACTGCATGTCGATGATGCGGCACACAGCTGTTTTTTGATGTCCTGTATGGAGAAGTGTGGCAGAGAAATCAGGGCTCTGCAGGAGTATATACATAGTCTGTTTGTAATACCCCCTTCCCCCAACTTTTCTTAGCACTTGAGGAAGGCTGAGAGGAAGAGCAAATAAACAAACCGAGATTTTGGGGGTGTCACCTTTTCATCAGAGCCTTGACTCTTGTTAGTCCTTAAGTGGTTTGGCTTCTCAGAACAACACTATTCTGGTGACCCTTAGCTTGTGGCAGCCGATATGATCTTGGTATTTGTCTTTCTGGAGATGGGGGGATGGGCATTCCGAATGGTTTAAGGTCTTGTGACTTAGAGAGGCTCTTCTAGGGCTTTTGCATGATTTGTGCCATCCCTGCTGGCGCTAGGCCGCTTGGCTCTGCATTTAGGGCTTGCTAAGTTCCAAGACATGTGAACCGTGTAGCACATGTAGCATGGGGATGCCAGGCACCCCCGCCTCCCACCCCAGCCTCTGCCTCTGAGTCGTCTGGCTCTTGTCCTGCTCTGTCCTGGCTCAGCTGTTAGCTTTAGCCCAGTTGGGAGGAATAAAGCACAGAACTGCAAGTTGCACTGTTTTATTAACAACCCAATTACTGTGTGCCCATAACCTCTTTAAGAATCACCTTGTGAGACTTCCCTGGCGGTCCAGGGGTTGGGACTCCGCACTTCCACTGCAGGGGGCACGGGTTCAGTCCCTGGTTGGGGAACTAAGATCCCTGTGGTGTGGCCAAAAAACAAACAAAAAAACACAGAAAGAATCACCTTGTAAGAGGCAGTGGTTGCTTAGGGCTGGGGGAAGGCATGGTGGGGTAGGGAGAGGGGCGATAGCTAAAGAGTACAGGGTTTCTTTTTGAGATGATGAAAATGTCCTAAAATTGGGGTGATGGTTGCCATATCTGTGAATATACTAAAAACCATTGAATTGTACACTTTAAATGGCTGAATTGTATGGTATGTGAATTATACCTCAGTAAAGCTAATTTTTAAAAAAGGGTGGTATTAGAGCAAGGACAGACCAATAGAGGAATGGGGGAAAATTGACATAGAAATTTTACTCTTTCTCCATATGACATGACCTGTTGCTAAATATCCTAGTTTGCTTCACAGCTCTAGTTCCATGGGGGGCATAAGAGTGTGGTAGAAAGAGGATGGGCTTTGACGTATCAGGTGAACCTGAGTTTGGATCCCCATTCTGCCATTATTGGCTGGGTGACCTTGGGCAGGTCACTTAACTTCTCTGTGCTGGTTTCCCTTCTGTAAAAGGGGACTAGTAGTACCTATCTTATGGGATCTTTTAAGCGAGCTCGGGATGGGCTTCCCTGGTGGCACAGTGGCTGAGAGTCCGCTTGCCGATGCAGGGGACACGGGTTCGTGTCCCGGTCCGGGAAGATCCCACATGCCGCGGAGCAACTGGGCCCGTGAGCCATGGCCGCTGAGCCTGCGCGTCCGGAGCCTCTGCTCTGCAACGGCAGACGCCACAACAGTGAGAGGCCCGCATACCGGGGAAAAAAAAAAAAACTCGGTAGAGGCAGCCATTTTCACCACGTGACAGTCATATAACAAAGGTATCAGATAGAAGAGGTAGCGTGGTGAGACGCTGTCCTGATGTCTGTGAGTTCTGCTAGGTTAAGGGCTGTTCACTCGAATCCCCCTGCTGATGTGCCTTGGTAACAATGGCTGAGCTAATGGATGACCCTGGCAGTCTTTAGCTAATTTGCTGGACTCTCTGCTTCAGAATTTTTTTTCTGCCTTAATCCACATGGTTTGAGTAGGTTGGTGGCAAGCTCTTGGAGAACCCACTTGTGTCCCCTACTTTGTGAAGCCTTCCCACCCTGGGTCCCTGCTCCCTTCACACTGTTCCCTCAACCCTTGGCACACGTTGGTTCTAGCATTTATCAGCTGGTGCCATTTTAATTTATTTACACTTCTGCTGTGCCCATAAACTGTGAGCAATGCAGGGAAGGGACCTTGGCTTTTCAGTCATGGGGCCCCGAGGCCCTAAGCACTGTGCCTGGCACTAATGTTTGTTGAATGAATGCCCAATGGTTTCAAGTCTGGTGACAAACCAGTTTGGAACCGGAAATACCAGTTTAGGCACCACATGCTAGAAGTTAGCAGGTGAGTTTCCCTGGAGCAGTGTTTCTGTCCCAGCACCACCTCCAGGGGCTGCACCCCTGCCCCAGGATGGGAGAGCTGCCAGAGGGCCAGGAGAGCTTGCCTCCTGCCAGGCATCCACTGGTGAGATGTGGCTGAAGTTACGAGGAGGGAGAAGGTGCCCTGGCCACGCTGGAAAGCTGGTCTTGTTACTTCATAGTGCTACTGCTATCTGCCTTCTTAATTCAGTTCATATACAATTTTTATTAAGCAGCAGCTGTATCCAAGACCCAGTTCTGATTCTTCAGGGAAGCCAAGATGGAGAGGCAGTGTGGTGTAGTGGTTAACAGCTGGGCTTTGGAGGCTGACTGCCTGGGGTTCATTCCTGGCCCTCGCCATGAACCAGCTCCAGGACACAGGGCAAGTAATATAACTTCTCTGTGCCTCAGTTATCTCACCTGGAAGATGGAGGAGGTAACAGTACTTACCCTCATAGGGTTATTTTCATGATTGACCATAAATAAAGTAAGCACTATATAAATGTTTATTGAGCAGCCTTTGTTTGTTGGATTTAAAAAAAAAATAAAGAGCATGAGGCTCTTAAACCTTGCTATGATTGTCCCTCCCATAACCAAGAGCACTAAGAGGGGCTCTGGGGCAAAGAAGAATTTCCTGTCATGCTAGCTGATAGCAAGAAGAGGTAGACAACCAGCTTGCTTTGCTAGAACAACTCAGGTGTGTATTCCTTCTTAGTGGAAGAAAATACCCCCAGACAAAGGCTTTGGCGACCATATTTTTATGCCGCTTAAACTTAAAGCATGTACTTTGAAAGATAACTGCCATGCCATTGGTTTTAGAAAGCCTGTCTTGGTACTCAGCAAGCCTTTTGACTTGTTGCTCAACTTTTTCCAGCCTTAGTGTCCACCACTGGACAAAATGACCTTTAGGGCCATTAGACCTTCAGTTCCTGATCCTGTCTGTCCCACAGCAAACCCTGGGATGAAGTGGCCAGCCTCCCTGCAGATCAGAGGATGCTACTGTGGCGTGTGCACCTCTGTAAGGGTGTAACTGACTTAACTAAGCTGGCGGCAGAGTACGGTGAAGTCTGTGTTGGGTTGACTTCGTGGGGAGGGTGAGGGGAAAGTGGTATCATAATATTCTGAGTAATGTGAATGATTATCACATGTCAAATAATTGAGGCTTTTGTTGATATGGCCTTTGCTTTATTGGTGTTTTTCTATTAAGGAATTTCTAAACCGAGATTTTTTTTTTAAAGAATCAATTTTATTTATTTATTTTTGATTGCATTGGGTCTTCGTTGCTGTGTGCAGGCTTTCTCTAGTTGTGGTGAGCGGGGGCTCCTCTTCGTTGCGGTGCGCGGGCTTCTCATTGCGGTGGCTTCTCTTGTTGCGGAGCACGAGCTCTAGGCACGTGGGCTTCAGTAGTTGTGGCTTGCAGGCTCTAGAGCACAGGCTCAGTAGTTGTGGCACACGGGCTTAGTTGCTCTGCGGCATGTGGGATCTTCTCTGACCAGGGACGGAACCTCTGCCCCCTGCAGTGGAAGCACGGAGTCTTAACCACTGGGCCACCAGGAAAGCCCCTTAAAACACTTTTTATTCAGGTGTAAATATATATACATAAAAGTGTGCATATTATACGTGTGTATACCAATGAATTTTCATAAATACACCATACCCATAACAGCTCAAAAACCAGAACACTGCTCAGAAGCATTCCTGGTGACCCCTTGCTGCTCTGTCCCTCTCTGCTCTGCCCTGTCCTGGCCTCGCTCGGCACAGAGTTGTACCTCCTCTTTATCTAATGGGAATTAATATAGTATGTTCTTGTGGACGCATACATTTGAAAATGAGGAGTTAGGGGGATTTCCCTGGTGGCCCAGTGGTTAAGACTCCGTGCTGTCAATGCAGGGGCCCCAGGTTTGATCCCTGGCCGGGGAACTGGATCCCACATGCATGCTGCAGCTAGGCGTTTGCATGCCACAACTAAGGAGCCCGCGAGCCGCAACTAAAAGGAGCCCACCTGCTACAACTAAGACCTGGCGCAAATACATAAATATTTTTAAAAAAGGAAACCTCTCAACACTTGAAAAATAAATAAAATGAGGAGATAGGATCTCTTCCTCCTCACCTAAAGTTATATTATTACTTTTTCCTTCACTTTCAGTTCTTTGTAAAACTCTAGGAAGTAAAGTGTTTTTGTGTTGATTTTTACTTCTACGGAATCACACTTGCATATTTGAGTGCCCTAGTTCCTAGGAGGCAGTCACACTGCTGAGACCAGGGTCCCCTGCCTGTGTCCAGCATGAGCCTGTGTCAGGCTTCCCCTGCATCTCCCACTGTCAAGCTGCTTTGCCTTGTGTGTGGAGTCACAGAGAGAAGCCGAGTTTTACATGTAGGGGCAATGGAAGATTATCCCATGCAAGTAAACCCCTGTCACATTAACTCCTGGCTCCTTAGAAACAGAGCATGTCTTTTTTCCCTCCTAAATGGGAGGATCCCAAATACAAGAAGAGACTCTAAGACCATCACATACAGTGTAAGTTAGTTTATATATAAGTTGATTTTGGGGGGTGATAAGATTTTCGTTCTCAGTCCTTTTGTCTCTGATTTTCCATGGAATACTGAGATTTCTGTTTGGCTACTTACTGAAAAGACAGCTCTTCTGTGATGGTCCCAGCAGGCTTGCAGAGGTGGTCTGAGAACCTGGTGCCTGTAGGGTGAATGCAGCAGTGTAGGGGAATGGCCTTATCTCGGCTGCAAGGAGTCGGCAGCCAGCAGGAAATGATGAAATGTGCTGGGAGAATTCAGCTGGGAGCCGAGGTCAGACATACCAGCAGGGACGGAAGGAGGCAGGTACGGAAGCTGATCTGCAAAGTTAGGCAGTTGAAGCCGCCTTTGACAGGAAAACGTGAGTGTGCTGTTTAGAACATGCATTTCCTTTAAGGGAGACCTGCTGAAAGTAAAATTTTCATTGATTTTTTTTTCCCTCCAGAGTGATTGATTTAACAGAACCCTTACCTTTTAAGCACACCTAGTTTTAGAGCTTCTTGATGGAAATGTTCACCCAGTTCAATATCAACTGAACAGTGTGGAGTGTTTTATCCAAAATGCTTTGAGAAAATGTTAGAGTACATGTTTGATTTTCTTGATGAATACATCTTGACCCAAACAAATGAAGGACTATGCTTTATAATTTCTACTCTGGTTTTAGAACATATGTGCATGCTTCATTTCAAAATAGAGGGAATAAATTTAAAACTTAGGCATGTTTTAGACTAGTTTGCATACCTCTGCCTGTATTTTTTTCTTACTGTGTAGCTAAATGAATTACTTGAGTTAACAGTTAATAGAGGGTTGGTTTCTTTTCCCCCTACTGTCAGGCATTCCGTTTATTACATGCTGCAACTTCCTTTCTTAACAGCCACAGCTAATCTACAAACTCACAACTGGGACTTGTGATAGAAAATGAACAAATTAGCTTTTCCAGTTAACTGTAGTTGCTGTTTCATGACCGTGTCTTCCAGAATCCCAGAATTAGCATGCGGCTTGCTCCAAGGCCCCCCTCCGTCTTCCTCCTCAGTCAGTTCTTATTTTTCTTCTCATCTGGACCCTGTGCTCTCATCCCCATCTGACTGCTATCACTGGATACTTTGTTTTCATTTTTATTGGATAGCAAAATGTAAAACTTTTATTGTTTCAATAGCTGAGCAGCTTTACATACATATTTGTTTCTTATCTTGAAGTCGTACTCTGGAATTGAAAAATTTTGGCTCCCTCTCCCTTTCCTTTGTTTATGCAGTACTGTAATTCTAATTAGAAGATTTTTTTTTAAAAATCCCGATATGTGAGTGATTCATCACTATTTATTGGGTTACCTATTGCTGTGAACGTTAGAAAGGCAGTGTCCTCTTTCTGTTCTCCAGAGGGTGCCATGCTGGTACAGCCTGTGCCACACACACAAGCATAT
The DNA here is from genome assembly GCF_949774975.1 of Lagenorhynchus albirostris. Classification (NCBI taxonomy): domain Eukaryota; kingdom Metazoa; phylum Chordata; class Mammalia; order Artiodactyla; family Delphinidae; genus Lagenorhynchus; species Lagenorhynchus albirostris. Next base: position 6,587,662 of record NC_083105.1, read on the forward strand.
TTTCTCATTAGGTCATTACCTAGTGTGATGTATGTATTTCTAACACTTTTAAGGTTGCATATTTCCTATTTTCTAGACCTTAATCAGGTTTCCTATCTTCAGACGTTAATCAGCTTTCACCCTTGCTCTTATAATTTAGAACAGGGGTCCCCAACCTTGGGGCCGTGGACCGGTACCGGTACCGGTGTGTGGCCTGTTAGGAACCGGGCTGCACAGCAGGAGGTGAGCGGCAAGAGAGCGAAGCTTCATCTGCTGCTCCCCATCGCTCGAATTACTGCCTGAATCTTCCCCCTCTCGCCTGCCTGTGGAAAAAGTGTCTTCCACGAAACTGGTCCCTGGTGCCAAAAAGGTTGGGGACCGCTGATTTAGAATATCTCAACTTCCTTCTTTCTTCATATATAAGATGTCTTACCTAATTCTAGGTGAACTTTAATGCTGCATTTATGAAAATAATAAACAGGTATCCTAGCTTCAAACTGAAGCATGTCTTATAGGTCTGAGATTTATGCCAGTAGTAAAAATAAGCCCCCCCCAACTTTCATATATTGTTAGTATTCTGTTTTGCTCAGCCATATAATTCTGTTATTTAGGAGGTGGCATAATTAAAAAGGTGGGACCATGATCTTCAGAGTTGTAATGGCTCTTGGAGTCGTTATAGTCAGGCCCATTTATTCAAAAAAAATTTTTTTTTTAATTTTTACTTATTTATTTGGCCCCGCCGTGCAGCATGTGGGAATCTTAGTTCCCTGACCAGGGTTCGAACCTATGTCCCCTGCAGTGGAAGCATGGAGTCCTTTTTTTTTAAACATCTTTATTGGAGTATAATTCTTTACAATGCTGTGTTAGTTTCTGCTGTATAACAAAGTGAATCAGCTATACGTATACATATATCCCCATATCTCCTCCCTCTTGCGTCTCCCTCCCACCCTCCCTATCCCACCCCTCTAGGTGGTCACAGAGCACCAAGCTGATCTCCCTGTGCTATGCGACTGCTTCCCGCTAGCTATCTGTTTTACATTCAGTAGTGTATATATGTCCATGCCACTCTCTCACTTCGTCCCAGCTTACCCTTCCCCCTCCCTGTGTCCTCAAGTCCATTCTCTGCGTTTGCGTCTTTATTCCTGTTCTGCCCCTAGGTTCTTCAGAACCATTTTTTTAAGCGTGGAGTCTTAACCACTGGACCACCAGGGAAGTCCCCCTTCATTTTTTTTAAACAAAGGAATTAAGACTGAGAGGTGAAATGCCTTGCTGACTTGTCCAAGGTCACATGGCTTGTTGGTGGCTGAGTGAGTCTGGAACCCAGTTCTCCTGACTTCTGGGCCATTGGCTTTTCCTTTATCTGCTTTCTCCACATGTTATCTCAAGATTAATAGGACTTGGCCAAGACTAGCTTTTTTCTTCTTATGACTCCATTTTCATTTGTTTCATTTTCAAATACTCAGCTTTTATTCAAGAATTTCCCTAAGTGAGCACCATTCGGTATAGGTGTGCAATGAATTACCTCAAGCACAAATTACCTGTCAAGCACAGTGAGCATTGACATTTCTCCCTTTGTGAGAGATTTTTCTTAAAAACAAACAGTTCTCTATTTTATAAAGGTTTTCTTGTTTCTCCCCTAAACTAGGTCTTACTCAGTTGTTACTGTTATAAGAAAACCTCATTATACGATTATCTGCTACATGAGAAATCCATACTTGATAAAATCATAACTAATAAAAAAATAGACGAAAGTACTTGATTCTTCTTTGAAAAGAGGATTCTTCAGTTTGTGAAAGGAAAACCCTGAACTCTGTGGGAGCATTTTGGCCCCTAGGAAGGAATACTGACAGCTCTATCTTGCTAACTCTCAGTCTGGACTGACAGGGTTTTGGAATAGGATAGACTTTAAAATAATACATTATAATGTAAATAAAAGGGGTAGTGATTTAATTTATAAAAATGAAATTTATCTACAACCTTCCAGAAACATTTAAAAATAGTCTCTCCTAAAAATTGAATTTGAATCCTCTGAAATTCAAGTATGGGAAATAGATGCAAATAGAGGCATGCTGAGAACAGTGAGTGACTGTTCTTAGACCTTGATGTGGCTCCCACTCTGTCCAAAGTCACCTTAAAATGCCTTGGAGACGTTCATAGAATAGCACTTAGTTGTATTTTCTGAAGTACTTAGAGTATATGTTGTGGAGAATTCTGAAACAAATATACTACAGGAAAATAGGCATTTTTATAAATATTTTAATTGTACTTGAAATTGCAGTCAATAACGTTATACCTATTTTAATTTATAAAACCTGGGAATGAAGTAGGGTACATGAGCAATGTTTTTTTTTGTTTGTTTGTTTTTTTAACGCTGACTGTGGATGTGCATTCTTGCCTTCTTTGCCTGCAGATGAACAATGCTTTTATGCACTAGGTTGGGACTGTGTCTTCCCTCCTGGTATTCTGGTACCACTTTTTGTCATTGTCCTTGACGAAGCTGCTTTCAGTTGGTGAGCCAGATGACTACATCGGGGGTTAAAGAAAGGGTGAGGAGCCTGCTTCAGGGACTGGCTTAGTTCACTTCTCCCATAATTTAGTTACCTTTGTTCCCCAATTAGCATTTTATATGTCCTGCTATATTTTCAGTACATGTTAACTATAGAATATTTTAACTGGCTTCCTTTTCTTAATACATATTGGGTTGGCCTTAATAAATATATAATTATATATATGTATATATAAACATAATTAATATATAATAGTCCTAGTCAGTAATAAGTAATATTTGACATTCCTTCTTGCCCCTAGCTTCTGTCCACATTAGTGTAAATTCTGATTGTGCCTGTGAAATTTAAATATGTGAAGGAGGATGTGGTGCTGGCTTTGCTGCAGGCTGAGGAGGACTTTAAAGGCAGCCCCTGAGGCTGCTCTTGGCCCAGAAGTCTCTGAGAGTATGTGAGGTTGGGGTTGTCTGGGCCTTCTTCACTTCCGTCTCTGCTCGAGGCATCTCTCCAGGCCAGCTTCTAGTGGTGGACTTAGAACCTCCGCCAAGGCTTTGAAGAAACTTCTCCTAGTAGCCCAAGTAGATCCCAGGCTCCAGAGGCAGGTAAAGAGGACTGTGTGTGTGCTGGGGGTCAGAGTGGGGGTGAATAGTAACAATGGAAAACATGGGCCATTAATTTGAATGAGTGAGTGAACGAATGAAAGGGTTGCAATGGTCTCCTTCCCACAGAGATTGAAGGCACTATAGTTGTGTTTCACTGGGCTGGTCTAAATGTATTTGCATCTCACAGTTCTGCCTTTATGTCAAGTGGCAGACTAGGTGTCTATTTAACATCTCCAATAGCCCTGGGAATCTGGCCTAAATTTTTTTTTCTAATTAGACTGTCATACGTGAATCATAAGACATGAATCTCTATGTGGACTCACAAAGCACAATGTTGTGTTTTTTGGATAACTTAAAGAATCTAACACAAAGTGTTCTGAATTTGAAATGTGTGACGATGGCCATCACAATAGTATGGGATTTTAAATTTCTTTATGTTAATGGGAAGCCTGTGCTACGAATTTCATACTCAGTCTTGTTTCTCATTGGAATTTGTTCTGCAGTGGAGTCCTTGAGGGAGATCAGGGAGAATGATTTTGCTGGAGACTGCTACTTGACAAGATGTTATTGATGGAACTAACAGGGCTAAAATGTTGACCTTACCAATTTGAATTTTCTTTGATTCTCAAGTTCCTAACATGTATTGGTAGTGCTCATTTAGCAAAATAAATTAAGCACAGGGCAATATGGAGACAATGAAGTGATCTCTTTATGGTTCTTTTCTGGTATGAGCTGACACATAAAGAAAAAATAGCACAGGGCACAGTGGACTTACGACCAAGTATCTGTTGACTTGGAAAACAGAAACATTTTGTTAACTTACCACCTCTGAGCATGTTCAGCTCAGGTTCACTTATTTGTGAGATCTGACCCTTATTGTGCAGGAAGAATGTTACACAACAAGACCATGAGGCCATGCGGAGAAGTGTCAGGACCATTTTTTGAGGAGAAATCGTTGCATATTTAATGTTGACTTCTAAGGCATTAATTTGTCTTAGGCACATCCAGTAGACTTCTGAGGTTGAAGAGTTTGAATTTGGGATGGGTAGAGGTTGTCATAATGATGAAAAGTCATGGTGTGAGACTTATGTAAATTGTGCTTGTTCCATCACCTGACTGCTTTCATTAACAGCTATGCAGGCACCTGAGCGAGCTCTGTACTTATTTCTGACCATCCATTAGGTCACTACCTGGAGGGACAGTCCACCTAAATGCTGGCTGGCTGGATCACTTGCTTCGTTCACTTGTGTGGGCACGCATGCATTCAACTTACCCGCTTGGTGGAGTTTCTTGTGTACTCAGTTTGTGTCAGGCATGATGCTAGTAGGCCCTGGGATCCATGATGGTTAAGACTGAGTTCTTGCCCCTGAGAAGCCCACAGTCCAGACGGATAAAGAGACTTCTAAACTCCAGGGTGATAAGTCTTCTTACAGTGCTACAGGGACCTTATCTGCTGTGAAGAATGGGGGAGGTCGGGGAAAACTTCACAGATTGGTGTGTTTTGGAGAGAGGTTTGTCAGGCAGACAGGAGAAGCAGGGGGAAATATATATGCGAAGACAAGGAGGTCAGAAGGAATATGCTGTGTTTGGGAGTTTGATACGGCTGAACAGTACAGTATATATGTAGCTGGGCTTCAGGTACGTCAAATTTATCTGGCCCAGGCCAGTATTTTTCATCCTAACCCAATTCTTTCTTCTGAATTTTTTCTGTTTCTCTTTGAGGCATCACCACCTACCTTGCCTCCAAAACTAGGAACTTTTAATCCTTATTCCCCCTCTGCCCTTTATTCACAGGTGACTTCATCCTGCCTGTTCTTCTCTTGAATATTACTCCTCTTTCCTGGTCTCCTAACCCTTTCTCTTTCTCCAGTCTCTAACCTCTAGAGCTGCACTGTCCAATATGGTAGCTGGTAACCATGTGTGGCTATTTGTATTAAAATGAATTAAAAGTAGATACAAAAAAGTCAATTCCCTGGTTGTACTAGCTGCATTTCAAGCAAGCACCCAGTAGCTAGTGGCTGCTGTATTGGACAGCCCAGGTCTACAGGCTTGATGGTCTGTTCTCTGCTCTCTGTCTGAGGGAACTTTCTTTCACGGGCCTTTGGATCAGGTCCCTCCCCATAACTTTCCAAATTCCCGGTGTGACTTTCAAGACTCCCAGCCTGGTGGCACTTATCTTGCCTTGTATTCAGCTACTCCCTTTTTTGCTCTCCCACTGTCACATTCTTGATTCTTTCACACCTTTTAACCTTAGTACATGCTGTTCTGTCTTTCTCCAGAGTACCTGCCATTTGCCGTGTGTGCATTCTCCTGCACACTTCAGACCTAGCTCCAGGCTCTCTTCGCTGGCTTTCTTCAGGTTAATCTCCTTCTCGTTGTACTCAAGTACTTGTAATCACACCGTTGTAGGCGCCTGTGAGAGAGCACAGATGGTGCTTATCGTGTGGTGCCATCGTCGTTTGTCTATCGCTCTCTGGCAGGCATATTGGCTAAGCTTTGGAGACAGATAGGCTTAATTTCAAAACTAACCATTTACTTGCCATGTGCCTTTGGGCAAGATATTTAACCTCTGACTCTTGGCTTCTTCTTCTGTACAATGAAGTTTATAATGGTCTTTCCCTCATGTTAAAGAAACCAAATGTGTAGAGCCCCCAGCACTGTACTTAACTAGACAGCTCTCAAGTCATAGCTGAGAGCTGTCATTCTAGACAGACATCTTATTGTCCATCAGCCTTGCTAAAACCATATCATCTACAAATAATGTTTTGATTCTCCTTTTCTAATTCTTATACTTCTTACTTATTTTTCTTATTGCTTTGGCTAGTCCTCCAGTACAATGTGAATAGAAGTGATACTGAATAAATGCAGCCCTTTCTTGTTCCTGTGCCTTCTCTTTGCTACAGTTCTTCTGTGTGTGTGCGTTTGTTTACGTGTGCGCGCGCATGTGTGCCTTTTTGTTTTGATTGAGTTCCATCGTGCTCCTGCTCCCCCACACCCCCATCATTGCATTTGTTTTTCTCTCTTAGCTTGGAAATTAAATTCTGTCTAGTCCTTTAGTGGTTATCCTAGATATCCATTTTTAACAAAAACATTTAACAAAATCTAAAGTGATGACTTTATGTTTCTCTTGACTAATGGAAGGATTTAAAGCATTTTAACTCCACATCCCCTTCCAACTTGTCCAATATTTCTTTTCTGAATTTTTTTAATTCTATAAATTAGATACTGTGTTTCATAGTGTCAATGCTGTTTAGATTCATCTGTGTATTTACTAGTATATTTACTTACCGTTCTCTCTTGTGCTTCAAGCTTTCCAGCTGAGATAATTTCTTTTTGCCTGAAGTATATCCTTTAAAATTTCCTTTTCTGCAAGGGTTTTTTTGGTGGTATATATTTTGTCTTTCTGAAAATGTCTAGTTCTTAGTTCTTAAAAACTAGTTCTGCTGGGTTTGGAATTCTTGGTTGGCAGTTTTTGTTGCTTAGCATGTTGAATATATCAATTCTCTCTGGCTGCATTTATGATCTTTTCTGTACCTTTGAGGTTCTACAATTTTAATTTAATTTGTCTTGGTATGGTTCTCTCTTTCTTTTTAAAGTCTTGCTTGTGTTCATTGGGCTTCCTTGATCTGTGATTTAATGTCTTTCAGCGTTCTGAAAAATTATCTTTAAATATTGCTTCTTCCCCGCTCTTAATGTTATCTCCTTCTGGAACTTCATGAGTTGTAAGTTAGACTTCACTATTTCTTCCAAGTCTATTAATCTTTCTTTTACATTTTCTCTTTTTGTCACCTCAGAGAGAAAGCTGACTTATCTACTTATATTCTAGGGTTTCTTCTTTAAATTTACTTTTTTGGTATCTTTAGATTCTTTTATTATATTTTATAACATAATAAAGTGATGCAATTATACTTTATTCAGTTTTTTTAATTTTTCAGTGAGAGAGTCATTAAGATTCCTCGTCTGCCTTGCTGCTGAAAACACAAGTCTGTTCTGTCATACTGTGTGTTTGTGCCCGAGCCCAGCACATTCCTTGACTCATTCCTTGTAGACGTGTTTATTGTGCACCTGTTATGCATCAGTGGTAGGGATGTAGGAGTGAACAAGACAGAGTCCTTGTTCTTCAGGAGCTTGCGTTCTTGTGACTGGAGACAGTAAATAAGTACACAATTTGGCATGTGGGGCTGAGTGTTATTAACGAAATAATGCAGAGTTAGGGGCTGACATGTCAGAGGAATGGGGAGGGGTTAGGGAAGGCTTTCTTAAGAAGCAGGTGATGTATGAGCAGATATCTGATGATGTGAGGCAGCAAAGCCTACAGATCCTGGAGGAAGGGTGTTCCTGGTAGAGGGGAAGCAGGGGCGAAGGTAGGCCCAAGCCTGGTGCATTTGGAGACCCAGAGGAAGGTCACTGTGGCTGGCACTGGAAGGAGCCGAGACTGGAGCTGGAAGCTGAGGCCAGATCACATGGGACCTTGCAGCGGAGGAGTGTAGACAAGTGGGACAGGCAGCTGTTGACACATTTTCAGTTTGGTGGCTTGAACTAAAGAAGCTGAGGCAGAGGTGGTGTGAGGTGGCCATGTTCTGCCTCTGTTCCAGGGTGGAGCTTTCTGTGCCCTTGTGGGTGTGGGCGTTGTTTTCAGTCTGTCTCCAGGCTCTCAGAGCAGCTCCTGATTCTCCCCTTGATTGGAGCACCTCATACTCACTCTCAGTGGGCTGCAGGCACCCGGCCTCTCACTCCCTCTTCCAGACTGCTTTTCCGCCTGCCCCCTCCTCCCTCCCACCTGTCAGCCTAATCAGGTGGGACCTTGTCTTATCTTTCCTGCTAGACTGTGGTTCCTGGACTGCAGGACCACCTCTTATTATTGACTTATTTCACTCCCTTCCCCAGCTCTTAGCAAGGTTTCTGGCACTCAGAAAGTTAATGTTTTTAGAATCTTGGGGCAAAAATATACATAATATGATCAAAACATCCTTGTTTTTTTTTTTTTTTTTGCGGTACGCGGGCCTCTCACCGTTGTGGCCTCTCCCATTGCGGAGCACAGGCTCTGGATGCACGGGCTCAGCGGCCATGGCTCACGGGCCCAGCCGCTCCGCGGCATGTGGGATCTTCCCGGACCGGGGCACGAACCCGTGTCCCCTGCATCGGCAGGCGGACTCTCAACCACTGTGCCACCAGGGAAGCCCAACATCCTTGTTTTGACAATACCATTTTACTGAGCTTATCAGAATAAATTACATATTTTATTGAAAATGTTAAAAAATTTGGGGCACAGTCTATTCCTTGAGCCAACTAAACTGACAAATGTTTTATTAAGGATGGACTCTCTTTGTCTGTGTGTGTGTGTGCACACGCTTGCGCATGTTTGTGCAAGATCTCTGAGGTATGCCTATGTAGTAATTAGGCATTTTATCATAAACAGAAGTTCCATTAATTTTTCTTCTTTGTAAACTGGTAACTGGAAGTGTTTATTAGGCAGGTAGCATCATTAAAAAAATTTGTATATAGGGCTTCCCTGGTGGTGCAGTGGTTAAGAATCCGCCTGCCAATGCAGGGGATACAGGTTCGATCCCTGGTCCGGGAAGATCCCACATGCCGTGGAGCAGCTAAGCCCGTGCACCGCAACTACTGAGCCTGCGCTCTAGAGCCCGCAAGCCACAACTATGGAGCCCAGGTGTCACAACTACTGAAGCCTGCATGCCTAGAACTCGTGCTCCGCAACAAGAGAAGTCACCGCAATGAGAAGCCTGCGCGCCGCAAGAGTAGCCCCTGCTCATCGCAACTAGAGAAAGCCTGCGCGCAGCAACGAAGACCCAAGGCAGCCGAAAAAATAAATAAATAAATTTTAGAAGTATATATATATATGGCGGGCTTCCCTGGTGGCGCAGTGGTTGAGAGTCCGCCTGCCGATGCAGGGGATACGGGTTCGTGCCCCGGTCCGGGAAGATCCCACATGCCGCGGAGCGGCTGGGCCCGTGAGCCATGGCCGCTGAGCCTGCGCGTCCGGAGCCTGTGCTCCGCAACGGGAGAGGCCACAACAGTGAGAGGCCCGCGTACCGCAAAAAAAAAAAAAAACGAAAAACAAAAAGTACACACACATATATATATATATATATATATATATGGCTTAACGCTGCAGATTTTTGTTTTGCGTTCCTGGAGTTTTCAGTGACACAAGTGAGGGATGAGCGTGTATGTCCTGCTTGCTCAAGTGACATCTGCCCTTGAGGTGGGGCATGGCCAGCGAGACCCAGGGACCAGGAGGAGTTGTACTAGGGACAAGCAGGAGAGAGGGACATTTGCTGAGTGCCTCGTGTATGCAGGCACTCACATAGAACGTGTCATTTAAATTTCCCATTACTTCCCCCTGAAGTAGGTCAGCCATGTTTATCCTCATTTTACAGGTGAGAAGAATGAGGCTTAGAAGTTAAAACTTGCACCTATCACAGCTACCACTGCTAGTTCAAGCCCTGCTCTCTCTTTCCCCATTTAAGGGAAACTTTATTTAGCTCACTAGCTTTAGATTGTTGCTTGATAAGTGGGTTCCCTGTTCCTTTTTCCAAATTACTGGATAGTCCTTCATGTTATGGGAACTTTTTAAAAAATAAAATCACATTCAAGTTAGAACTCAGCTGTCAGTTTGTCACTCGAGGTCCACACTGGCACTGTGTCCTTCCTTCCCTGGAATAGAATGCTTTGGCTCCAGCTTGTACGTTTGAATGAAATGGAATAGTGTCTTGAGAAAGTGGCCCCATAGTTGAGTGCGTAGATACTTACAAAATACTTAAAAACCAAACCCTTTTGTGGTTTGCATGACCTTTTTTTTTTTTTTTAACTTCAAAGGCACATATTTACAGCACTGCTTGAGAAGTATTTGAGTAGTTTGTTTCCTGACAGAGCTCTGATGGGTGTGAAGTCTAGTCAGTGGTTTCCTAGCCTTCCCGTGGTGGGCATTTTTCAGGATGTGCTGCTTTTTTTTTTTTTTTTTTTTTAGTTTATTTGGCTGTGTCGCATCTTAGTTGCAGCACGTGGGCTCTTAGTTGCAGCACGCAGGGTTCTCTCTAGCTGTGGTGCGCAGGCTCCAGAGCGCGTGGCTCAGTAGTTGCGGCATGAGGGCTTAGTTACCCCGCGGCATGTGGGATCTTAGTTACCCGACCAGGGATTGAACCCACGTCCCCTGCATTGGAAGGCGGATTCTTAACCACTGGACCACTAGGGAAGTCCCCCAGGATGTGCTGCTTTTTACTGCTGTTAGGTGGACAGAGCAGAAGTCACTCTTCTTGCAGCATAATGAAGCACTGAGGCTGGCGACCAGATGGTGTGACCATCGGCACCCTGCCCTTTGTAAATTATCTCTCCTCTTTCCTTAAAAGCCACTTCCCAGGGCTTGCCCTCAGGATCTGTGTGACCCTCTATTGCACTGGTTTATCCCACCTTCTCTTTGCCATGCAAGTTCCTCTACTGGAATGCCCTTCCCTACTTCTCCAGCTGATGAATTCCCACTGAAATGTCAGCCCCATGTACCCTTTCAGGACCCTCCTGTTCCCATAGTGTGTTCTTTCCTAGGCCATGGTGCTGTGTTGGAGGAGGTTGTTCAAATGTCCGTCAAGCCTGTGGGAAGGGGAATGCCTCAGTGATGGCGCCTGGCTTGTTTGACTGAAGCTGGCCCATAGTCACCATCACTCCGGAGGCCCCCCACAGTGGCACTGGGCCAGGCCCCAGACAGATTCCATTTGATCTGCACTACCTCTAAGGCAGATTGGATTCCATTTTACAGGTGAGCAGTGTCAATCACAGACCTCTTGAGTTTTTTGCCTGAGGTGATTAGGCCATCAAGGGATCACCCCAGCATGTCTTGTGAAGCATCATAGATGCAGATTTCAGAGGCTGGATTTCAGTTCTAGCTGTATACATCCAGGTGTGCCGTGTCCTTTGGTATTGTTCTCTCTTGCCGTGTCTAGTTTTCAGGGTGGGTAAATTTCACCCCTTCAGCCGGGGTACAGCCCCCTTAGAGTGCTCAGTGCTCAGTCAGACTTTGAGAGAGGGAAGAGCCTCGGAAAGTGCTGGTGCTCTGCACAGGAAAAGATGCCGAGGAACTGCCCACAGAGGCCCTTTGTGTGACAGGAAGTCCTGCTTCTAGAAGGGGCCGCCTCAAAGTGGAGGGGTTGAAAGAAGCTGAAGTGGTTGACCTGGGGCCACTCTGACTCATGCGTGTTGTTAATAATGTCCTTTGTCGAATCTTGGGAACCTGCTTTAACAGAGCTTGGAGGGCGGCCCCATAACTGCCTGCTCTCAGTGGTCAGTGTTTCTCTTTCCCTATCACATCTGCCCTTGTTGAATACCCCCATTTTCTTGCCTGAACAAAGGACAACCTCCTGACCCATTCTATATTTTTTCCTTCTACTTTTGCCAGAAGAATCTTTCTGTCTTGTCTGACTTCTCTTTTTTAGTGTTTTTTTAAAATTTATTTATTTATGGCTGTGTTGGGTCCTCGTTTCTGTGCGAGGGCCTTCCCTAGTCGCGGCAAGCGGGGGCCACTCCCCATCGCGGTGCGCGGGCCTCTCACCATCGCAGCCTCTCCCTTTGCGGAGCACAGGCTCCGGACGCGCAGGCTCAGTGGCCACGGCTCACGGGCCCAGCTGCTCCGCAGCGCGTGGGATCCTCCCAGACCAGGGCTCGAACCTGTGTTCCCTGCATTGGCAGGCAGACTCCCAACCACTGCGCCACCAGGGAAGCCCCTTTTAGTGTTTAAGTATGTCTCTTGAGTTGGAAAACTTGCAGCTCAAGGAAGAAGTAACCCACTGGGCAAGAGCTTCTCACTGAGACAAGGAATCTTTGGGAAGTGTTTGATAAAGCTTAATAGCTGTCTCTGGCGGTGCTCCTCAAAGATTGGCACAGGGGAGGTGGAGCAGCACAGAGAATTTCAAGGAATAAAGATGAAATGAGGGTGCCCGAATCGACAGCCCAGTTCCCTGCAACTTTCATGCACATCTCTTGTATCTGTGACATCTGTCTCTTGTTATATGCTGTGTTAGGATGTAAGGACATCCTGAAGTGAATGGGGGAGGTAGTGGTGGTGATGAGCCAGTGCGTCCCCAGGTGCTTGCTTCCCAACCCTGACCACCAGCTGGACATGAGAGACGAGCAGCGAATTTCCAGGAGGGGGTGTGTGTGTGTATGCGTGATGCCACTTGTGTGAAGGCATTCTAAGATTATGTTAGAATAATACTGCTTCAGCCTTGGCAGGCAGCTTTGCATGCTGTGGTGTAACTGGGGCTCCTTGCTGGGTTGACATGGTAGCCAATCAATGAGTACTTGTTCTTCGGAGCTGTAAAATGAGTCTTTGTTGAATGTGACTGCCTGGGCATCATCATAGAATGCTTACATTTTGGGGACAGAAGAAGCCACATCTGTTGAATGTGTTTAATCGTGGCTGGCAGATACTTCCTTGAGATTCTGATGACCACAAGTCATAACCCTTTTCCATTTGGAATGATAGAAAATCAGAGCTGCAAAGACCCTTATCATTTAGCCCACCCCCACATTGTGGAGACAGGAAAACTGGGTGTCAGGAGAGGGAGTGGGACAGATCTGTGAATGACTCCAGCCCCTTCCCCATTCATGCGAAGAAACCTGGGGTGAGTTACTTGGTGGCTCGGCCTTTGTTCGACTACACGTGAAATGGGGCCTATTACAAACTTGCTGTGAGCGTGAGGGGCCTTGTGGAGAATGGCCTGGAGGGTGGTGGGCACACAGCACATTACTGCTGTCACCAAGTCAGAAGCCAGAAGGGACCAGTGACGTGTGCTCAGTCTGGCAGCGGTGTCCCGTGCGCTGACAAGTCCTAGGGCTTTGTTATCTTCCTCTGTTCTTCACTTCTAGACTCAGGCAAACTTTGGGCACTCACCCTGGATTATATTAGCTATGTTACATTGTACTCACATTCAATTTAAACATTTTTTTTACATTGTAAAACTAATTGAAAGGAGTTTCATAGTTTTGCTTTTGAAACTGTTTGGCAGCAAGAAATTAACTCCTTTTCCTCTCATTCACTCCCGCGTTTGTTCAGCAGGAACAGCATGTGTGAAGGCGCAGAAGCTAGAGGAGCGTGGTGCTTGTGTGGAGCTGACTGCAGGTTGTTAACTGGCGGAGGGAGTACAGGGTGACTGGGGACATGGTGTGAATGCTAAACCTGGAGGGGGCAGTGGTTAGAGCTGGGAGGCGCTGCTGGCCACAGTAAGAAGTCTTGGAGGGGTTTCAAGTTGAAGCATAACTTGATCTTCTAAAAGACACACCACCAACCACCATGGTAGCATCATGGAGATAGACAGGAAGGGGGACCAGACTGTTGACTGTGGGATCAGTTAGGCCATTGGCAAACTAGGCAAAAAATGGTAGTGGCCTTATTAAAGGTAGCCATTGTTGTGGGAATTGGCAAAGTAAGATTCAGGAGATACTGAAGAACTAGTGTTGTCAGGTCTTGGAAACTGATTAAATGTAGTGGGGTTGGTAGGGGTTGGGTGTGAGAAGAAAAGGAGTTTCTGGATTGAGCAGCTGGGTGAATGGTGGGACCATTTCCTGATGGAGGAAACCCAAGAATGGGAGTGGGCTCAGGGAAGGTAGGAAGTGGTTTGCAGGGACTGTGTGATAGCTGAGTGGAGGCATCCAGCAGGCAGTCAGATGTGTGGGTCTGGAGTTTGGGGCCAGAGATGCATATCCAGGGTTATGAGGTTAAAGGTAGTTTGATGTGTGGGAACAGAGGATCTTGCTTAGGTAGAGTGTGCAGCTAGAGAGCAGGGCCTGGGACAGAATCCTGAGGACAGAGGAGGAGAAAAATCAGTAGATGTAGTGTTGTGGATGCCAGGGGTGTGATTGTAGGAGGAGAGAGTGCAGGAGGGGCAGTGAGAAGACCTGAAAGAGCTGAGTGGTTTAACACTAGGGTGGCACCTGACACCAGGAAGGTCTTGGGCTTTCTAGTCTGATCAGTTTTATTAGAAAGATGGGAGAGGGGGACTTCCCTGGTGGTCCAGTGGTTAAGAATCCACCTTCCAATGCAGGAGGTGCGGGTTCGATCCCTGGTGGGGGAGCTAAGATCCCACATGCTGTGGGGCAACTAAGCCCACACGGTGCAACTACTGAGCCCGCAAGCTCTGGAGCCCCTGCGCCACAACTAGAGAGAAGTCCGTGCGCCGCAATGAAAGATCCTGCATGCCACAACGAAGATCCTGTGTGCCGTAGTTAAGACCCGAGGCAGCCAAATAAATAAATTAATCAATTTTAAAATAAAAGAAAGAAAGATGAGAGAGGAAGCAGTAGGCTGAGAAATGAACGGGTGGGGTGAGAACTGGAGAACTTGAGAGTGGATAGCTCTTGTAAGAAACTTGGCTATGAAGGGAAGAGGGGTGAGGGACCGCTAGAGAGGGTCTGGGAGTCAAGGCTGAAGACGGAGAAAGGGACTGATGGCTGGAGGGGGTCCTGTGGCAGTGGGAAGAGGCAGATGAGGGCTCAGCCTTAGACGGGAGTGTGTATGGAGAGGCCGGCCTGTGGGTGGCAAGAAGCAGAGGAGCTTCTGACTGCCCACTTGCCCATGTTCTGTGAAGGGCAGGGAGGTACCAGAGCGAAGGTCTGCAAGAGCTGTTGCGGAGGGCTTGGGAGAGCTGCTGGGAGACCGAAGGCAGACAGCTTGTAACTGCGCAGGAGGCCGAGGGCCATGTGATAGGTAGAGGGCAGAGTTTTCACCAGGCAGGTGTGAAGGAAGAATTCGACTCAAGGGGTTGACGTTGTTAGTTCCAGTGGTGCCCTGAGCGTTGAAGAGGGTTGAAGACAGGTGACACCAGCCAGTCCAGGACAAAGGAGAGCGAGGAGGTGTGGTGACAACTCAGTATTACTTCTCTTGAGCTTTTGGAGAATTTTTTCCCTTACTGTGAATATTAGTCCAAAGGAAGAAACAGGATATTTATAGTTACAGAAGGAGGTTCTATGATTACCGATAGGAATCAATTGAAAGTAGACACTGAAGAGGTCTAAGAAATTGTCCAGGTGTCTGAATGATGAACCTTTACAGTACGTGTCCACACACTATAAAGTGGTTCAGCACATCGGCATCTACAAAACAAGTAAAACTGTTAAACAAGCTCCTCGGAACCTGACCCTGCTTCTCCCACTGCCCAGCACAGACCACGACCTGCCAGCCTCTCCTTGAACTTCACGGTTACCACTTACTGAGGATTCCTTCCTAGTATTCAGAGCTTGGATTTTAGTGAGTTTTTCTTTGTGTAAAGTCATGACCCATCCCCTTGAAACATCAATCCAGCTTTGTTACATGAAGGAAGAATACTACTTCCCTTTTCCTAATTCAAATATATGCATCTTAAAGTGTACACACTGAAGTCATTTTACAGAAATAAGGGGCACTCAACTCCGTCCCCAGAGTCTCCTCCAGACCTTGTCACCCCCGACTTGGTTATTTGTTGGTTCAGACATTCAGTCACTTAGCAAATATTTGAGCGTCTACCTCATGTTAAGCACTGGGGTTACAAAGATGAAAATACATAATCCTTGCCTTTAACACTTGTGTGTAATGAAGGTCTATGTGCTATTTTATTCTGTTTTTTTGCTTATGCCCAATTTTGAATATAAAGTGGTTCCCCACTTGTCTTTTATAATGACTGCATAGTGTCCACTCTGTCAAGTCACCAGTGATTTCTCAGTTTGTGAGCATTTGACTTGTCTCCAGTCTTTGGTGTTATAAATATTACTGGGATGAACATTTTGTTCAAGCTATTTTTTCTTTGAATTTATTTGCTTGGGGCTTATTCCCCAGAGTGGGACTGCAGGGTCAGAGGTTGGTAACTGTTATCTGCCTTGTTCTGTGTTTCCAGATTTTTCCATGAAGTCTATTGGCAATGTTCGAGTTCATTCCTATTTTTCCTGTAGCCCCACTGGCATTGTCATTTTAATTTTTCTCATCTTTACAAGTTATTTCCATTTTTAAAGGAAGCTGTGCTTTTTTCCCCACACGTTAATTTGTTGTGTTAGATTTGGCTAGGTTAAGCTGCAGTAACAAGCCAACCCAAAATTTCAGAGGCTTACATAACAAAATGTCTCTTTTGCTTGCTCTGCATGTCCCTTGTGGGGCATTGGGGTACAAGTCCACACAGTCACTCTGGGGCCAGGCTGACTCAGGAGAGCCGCAGTGTGATCCTCCTCAGTGGATGACAGGCAGGCAGGAGAAGGCTGGGGACTTTGCACAGGCTTTTCACTAGTTATGTGGCCTGGCTTAGAGAGAACTTCTGTGAGCGTCCCTGTCTGTGCCCCAGCTGTCTTCTCTCCTGTATATTCATCTTTGACAACTTCTTTTTGCGGTGGAAATGGATCTTCAGTTTCATTTCAGTCTTTAGTATATTTTAGGTAGAAAGATTATCAGCTGTGTCAAATCCATTTTTCTTTGCTTTCTGCATTACACTTTATTGTGCAGACGTTTAAATAATATAAGCTTGGGGCAATCCATCTTTTTCTCTGATATCTTTTGTTTCTTTAATATTACAAATTTATCATTTTCTAAAAGCCAGAGAATAAGCTATTTTCTTTGAGTCGCTTAAAGTAGATTTTTATTTGGCTCCATATGACACTTCAAACTCATCCAAGTATATAACATCAAGTGGTTTTAATCTAAGTTAACTTTGGTCCTTGGTCATACTTTTTTGTTCTGTAACAGTAAAAAACAAAAAACAAAACAAAACACAAAAAAACAAGCAGAACAGTACAACACCCCTTCCTGATAAAAACATTCAGTGAAACAGGAATAGATGGGAACTTCCTCAGCCTGATAAAAGGCATGAATGAAAATTCAGAGGGTTAAAAAAAAAAAAAAACTCACAGGGTTGCAAAGTAAAACACTGAAATGACAATGATGTCTACTCTCACCACTTCTATTCACTGCACTGGAGGCTTGCAAGGGCAGTTAGGCCAGAAAAAGAAATAAAAGGTGTACAGATTGGGAAAGAAAAAGTAAAACCATCTCTGTTCACAGATGACATGATCTTATGTATAGGACATCCTAAGGAATCCACTTAAAACCTATTAGAACTAATATACAGGTTTAGCAAGGTTGTAAGATATAAGATCAATGTACAAAAATAGTAGTATTTCTATGAACTGGCAATGAATAATCCAAAAATGAAATTAAGAAAACAGTTTCATTTATAATAACATCAAAAAGAATAAAATGTTTAAGAATAAATTTAACAAAAGAAGTACACAACTTCTGTACTGAAAACTATAAAACATTTTTGAAAGAAATTAACGGTGACCTAAATAAATAGAAAGATATCCCACATCCATGGATTAAAAACATTGTTAATATGGCACTACTCCCCAAAATTGATCTACAAATTGAGTGCAACCCCTATCAAAATCCCAGCTTCCTTTTTTTTTTGGTAGAAATCGACAGGTTGATTCTAAAGTTCACATGGAAATTAAAACGCAAAGTACCCAGAATAGAACAATTTTGAAATAGTAGAACAAAATTGGAGTACTCACACTTCCCAATTTCAAAAAGTCCTACAAATCTACAGTATTCAAGACAGTGTAGGGGAGTTCCCTGGTGGCCTAATGGTTAGGACTCTGGGCTTTCACTGCCATGGCCGGGTTCAGTCCCTGGTTGGGGAACTAAGATCCCATAAGCTGTGCGGTGTGGCCAAAAAAAAAAAGACACTGTGGTATTGGCATATAGGATAGACATATAGATCAATGGGAGAGAATTTAGAGAACAGAACTAAACCCTTAAATTTATGATCACTTGATTTTGGACAAGGATGCCAAGCCAATTCAGTGGGGGAAAGAATAGTCTTTTCAACAAATAGTGCTGGGACAACTTGATATTTACATGTAAAAGAATAAATTTGGACCTCTACTTCACACCACATACAAAACTGATACAATAAATCAGAGACCTAAATGTAAAGAGCTAAATCTATAAAATTCCTAGAAGAAAACAGGCATAAATCTGTCACCTTGGATTAGGCAATAGTTTCTTAGGTATGATACCAAAACACAAACAACAAAAGAAAAAAATAGATAAATTGGACTTTATAAAAATTAAAACATTTGTACTTCAAAGCATGCTATCAATAAAGTGAAAAGAAAGCTTGCAGAATGGGAGAAAATATTTTCAAATCATATCTCTGACAAAGGACTCATACCTAGAATATATAAAGAATTCAGTTAAAACTCACCAATAAAAAGACAAATAACGCAATTTAAAAATGGATGGAGGATCTGAATAGGCATTTCTCCAAAGATGATGTACAAGTAGTCAATAAGTACATGAAAAGATGCTCAACAGCATTAGTCATTAGGGAAATGCAAATTGAAACCACAATGAGATGTGACTTCACACTCCCTGTGATAGTTATAATAAAAAAGACAGACAATAACAAGTGTTGGTGAGTATTTGGAGAAATTGGAACCCTCACACACTGCTGATGGGGATGTAAAACTGCTTGGAAAACAGTCTCGCTGACTGTTGGAAACAAGTAACTTTGGAAAACAGCTACTCAAAAGGTTAAACATAGGGTTACCATGTGACCTGGCAGTTCTACACCTAGGTACCTGAAAGAAATGAAAACATATATCCACACAAAGACTTGTACACAAATTCTCATAGCATTATTCATAATAGCCAAAAAGTAGAAAAAACCCAAATGTCCATCAACTTGGTAATGTATAAACAAATTGTGGTTTATTTATACAATGGAATATTACTTAGCAATAAAAGGGAATGAACTACTGATAAGTGCTATAACATGGATGAACCTCGAAAACATCGGGCCAAGTGAAAGAGGCTAGTTGCAAAAGATCACATCGTATGATTCCATTTATATGAAATGTCCAGAATAGGCAGATCCATAGAGACAGAAGTAGATTAGTGGTTGCCAGGCACTGGAGGAGAGGGGAATGGGGGTACAGAGGTTTTTTTGGGGGGTGATGAAATGTTCTAGAATTGACTGTGGTCATGATACACAACTCTAAACACACTAAAAATCATTGTGTACGTGTCAAATGGCTGAATTGTGTATGAATTATATTTCAGTAAAGGTGTTGGAAAAATAGCAAAAGTTTCAGGTACTTAAACCATTACCCCTCCCACAACTTCTCCTGGCAAGTAATATCATTCCTTTGCCTTTTCTTGAGATGTGTTCAGGTCTTTTTCACTTGTAGAAACAAAATTTTATTTTTTCTTGAACCTCCTGAACTGTGATTTCCTGGGTTAAACACAAAACCCCACAGTAAGGGAGGAGGAGGAGGAGGAGGGAGGTGTGGCGTGGCTGCCAGCTTGAAGGGGAGGAACTGGGACTGGCGGGTCTCCATCTCCAGGCCATGTTAGTTTCCCTGTCCTTAGTGCAGGGCTCCATTCTGGTGACACCACTTCCTACTGAACTCATTGACCACGGTGACTCAGCTTCTAAGTCTGTGAAAGGACAAGCAGGTATTAAAGAGAGTGTGAACAGTCCCTGGAGCACCACAGGCTCTCTGCTGTAACCTTCATTCTCGCCAACTGTAGGGGCTTATTCAGCAGGAGACACGTAGTGACCCTCTGCCATGTGCAGATTCTGAGATTCAGAGGTGAAGACGACATGGGTTGCCTTGAGCAGATCACAATCTAATTATTACTTCGCAATGCATTTCTTTCCTTTTGATGCATAGAATATAAAAATCTGTATTTTGGAGTAAAATGCTGTCTTAATTGCTGAGTAGTTAAGAAGGAATTTGAGGTTTTAAGCCAGCATTATTTCTTTCCATTTAGTTTTAGTTTTTGTTCTTTAATGGCTATGTAATAATAGTAATAGATAACATTTGTTAGGCTGATCACAGTCATCATCCTGCTCGAGCCTCACCACCCTCTGAGGAGCTTCCCTGCAACAGGCTGCACTAATGCAGCGGGCCAGGGGGAAAAAATTCCAACTTTAGAAATCTACTAATTGGGTCTGGTGCTAGGTGGAGCATTCCCAAATTCAACAGTTTATCAAAGGCCTGGTATATGCAAATCCCACATTTAAAATGCAAGCTCTTCTTCCAATCCAAGAACATGGACGTAGATGTAGAGAATGGACATGTGGACCCAGTGCGGGAAGGGGAGGGTGGGACCAACTGGGAGATTAGGTTTGACATAAATACACTACCATGTGTAAAATAGATAGCTAGTGGGAACCTCAGGGAGCTCAGTTCCGTGCTCTGTGACGACCTAGCTGGGTGGGATGGGGGTGGGGTGGGAGGGAGGTCCAAGAGGGAGGGGATATAGGCATACATATAGCTGATTCACTTCATTGTACAGCAGAAACTAACACAACATTGTAAAGCAGTTTTACTCCAATTAAAAAAAAAAAAAGCAAGCTCTGTGAAGTCAAAGACTTTATCTTGCTCACGTGATCTCCCCTACCTGAACATAGTAGGTGTACAAGATATGTTAATTGGTAAATAAGCGAATGACCAGAGGGGACTGGCCTCAGTGCAGTGATACTGTTTGTGCAGCAATTTCTAACAGTCCTTCCATCGTCTGAGAGCTAGTCAGGGTAGGGAATGTGTCTCTTTTAGTAGGTGAGGAAACTGAGGCTGGCTGGGAAATGGCTTGTGCAGGTAAAAACCAGAGTGAGCACTAGAGTCCAGGTCTCCTGGCTCTATGGTCTCACTGTACATTCCAGTCCCACCTCAGTCTAAAAACATGGGTATATTTCTCACAACAATATTGCCCTGTGGGGATGTGTCCCATTCCCACTCTGGGGTTGGCTCCTCATAGGGGCTGTGGGGAGGGGAGTAGATTTGAAAATGTGTCATTTTTAAAGTAACTTTCTCTATTTTTAAACCTATGGAGCATCAACTCAGTATTTAGCTTAGGGAAATCTTCAGCCTGAGTCTCCACGTTCCCAGGGTGCTTGCCAACCAGAGGTCTAAAAAAGTATCACTGCAAAGAAGTCCAAGGCTCGGACCTGTCAGCTGACATGTTTCCATTACATAAGAAAAATGAGTTTTGGGGACACATCTAAATTCTGTTTGCTCCAGATCCTCAGTAAATCATGTGGGTGAACCAGCAGCTGATAGGCTGGACTGAGGCCAGGTGACTTGGAGTCTCATCCTACCTTTGCTGCCGATTCTCTGTAACCTGAGACAGTTATTACCCAGAACGTGAAAAGCCATCAGAAAATGACCAGGGAGCTGGCCATCACTTGTTTTCTTTCAGCTATTAGGATGTAAAAGACACGAGGGGCAAAACATAGTCATTTTAAGGGTGACTACATGACTCCAAATCTAGTATTTTTTAATACTGATTTCTTGCACAGAAAATCTGTCACCTTCTCTAACCTTCAAGATCCAACTCAGCACCTCTTCTCTCCCCTTCTCTTCCCTTCACCTTGTGGTCCTGTCTCATTTCTTGAGCACCTGTTTTGGATTATACATAGATAAAGACGACAGAGTCCTTCCCCTGTGGAATCACAAGTAAAGTAGGAGACAGACCTTTGTGACCCTGTGCAGATGGTGCGTGGCAGGAGGAAACGGCAGAGCCTAAAGGACACCGGGAAATTGCCAAGTGGCCTGTTTGGGGCCATGCATGTTTGTACACCCTCTTCTTGGTGTGGTCCTTGACACACAGTACATACTCAGTGAGCCCTTCTGAAAGAAAGAACTTCCCTAACTGCTTCTGAAGCCAGCTGTGTGATAGAACAGTTTTTAAGATTTGAGTTCATTTCCTGTAAGATAATCGGAAAGGAAAGGTCAAGCCTTTTAACACCTCCTTGCATATCCCAAAGGTAGAGGCTTTTTTAAGCTTCTTCTGCATCTGGGGCTTTACTTTCTTCTTCAGGCCAATTGTAAAAATAAAATAAACAGACACATCTTTCTCTGGATCTACAGAACCCTCTTAATTTTCATTCTCAGGCCTTAGGAATTCACAGCTGAGTATTCACTATTCATATCTTCTGCTGCTTCGTGAGTCCAGAAAACAATTTAGAAACTAAAGTCCTTGTGCAGATCCAGAGTGAGTGAGTTCAAAAGATCTTCTCTAAACTTACCTGAAGTGACTGGTGTGCTTCAAAAACATTTTACATTCTGCTCAGTTTCAATGGCATTGGTTTTTAGGACTGTCAGCTTGAATCTAGCATTCAGCAAGATGATTTTATTTTACTCTGTGCGTGTATGGGTAGGGGTAGTGAGGAAACGAGCTTGGGAATAGTCTGCTGCACAGAACAGGCAAGACTTCTTACCTCCCGGTCTCGTTCTGAAGTTACTGAGTGGAAGACTGAGCCTTCTGGAGATGGGGGTCCAGGACTGCTCAGTGGGGAGGAGAAGCTGCTCTGGTTCATGTCTGTGCAGCTGGCCCTCCAACAGTGTGGGACCCACAGGGGTGCTGGACTTTTCCTGCTTCTTGGAACTATGTGGCTTCAGCGGAAAGGGCTTGGGGCCCACATCCCCGCTCCTTATCCACAGTGGGCCTTGAGAAAGTCTGGGTCAGGGAGAGCTGAGCTCAGGGATACACAGGGCACGATTGCTGCTGGGCACATGTTTGTTGAATGCTTGCACCCGGAAACCTATTCAGGAAGTTGGGGTAGACATTGTGGTATGACAGAAGTTGAAAGAATGAGGCCATTTTGTTTCATCCTTGGTATTCTTTCAAAACTCATGTATCATTGTTTCTACTGCTGTCTGTGTGGTCTCAGCCACCATCATCCCTCCCTGGGAGATACTAAGGTAGCTGTTTCGCTGTTTCCCAGACATGCCAGACAGGCCTTCCGTGCCATCGTATGTGATCTTCCTTTTGCTGGGGGCCTTCTCCCTAGAGGTCCTCACGGCTCCTCCTTCGCATTTTGTCTCAGATGTCTCCTTTTCAGTGAAACCTGCTCTAGCCACCCTACTTAAAAGTACAGTCTCCTTTCCACGTCCATCCTCATCCTTCTTCCTTGCTTTATTTCCTTGCTTTATTTCTCTGCGTAGCTGCTACTGTGTGATTTATTTTCTTTGTCAGTCATCTGTGTTAGAGCATAAACTCCATGATGGTGGAGAGATTTTTGTCTGCTCCATACCCTGTTAGATTCCCTAGCACATCATGTGACTACGGGTGTGGAAAGAACGGAAAATAAAAGCAGTAGGGTGGATAGATTACCAATGCATTCCCAATGGATGTATTTAAAAATAAACCTCCTTTTGATTGCTGCTTTGATTTATTTAAAAAAATCATCTTTCTTCATTTGTTTTGAAACAAAATGCATAATACACATTTTCACTTAAAACTTGGAGCCAATGCCAGCCCCATCTGTCCTTTGCCTGCATTCCCAGGCTCCCCTTAGCATGTTAGAGTCTATGCAGAACTTAAAGATCACCTACTTTATGAACAGGGAGATCGAAGCCCCAAAGAGTCTTGTGCTGAGACCAAGGTTATTCTGTTCCATCTCACTAAATTTGCACCAGAGCCAGGGAAGGGAACCAACATTTATTGTTTGCCACGTAAGAGACAGGCACTTCCTTGCATTATCTAAGCTAATCCTTGTTAAGTCTGCAGGGTGTACATGGTCATCCCCCTTTGTTTTATGAGTGGAAAACCAGAGGCACAGAGCAGTAATGTGATTTGCTTGGTGCACACGACTAGTCAGACCTGGATGGTTGGGCCAGTCCTATTCCCAGCCAGTGCTCTCAGTGACACCCCCCGAAGCCCCTCACGGCATGCACAGGGAATCTCCTCCTCAGCGGTGGTGGGGAGCATCGAGAGCCTGCTGTCCAGACCTGGTGGTGTTTGATGCTGCTGCTGGTCACCTGTGTTTTCATTGGCTCAGTGTGTTCCATTTTCTTGCCGTGAGCACGTTCTCAAGTTGACCTTTGTCTCTGTGGGCAACATTTTCCATGGCTCAAAGCCAGTGTGTGTGGGGCGGTTCTTCTGGGCTTTTGGTAACAAACCAAATTGGAATTGCAGTGATGATGGGACTTGATAAATAATTTATGTTGCAAAAGATTAAAAAATTAGCCCTAAACAAACAAAGTGAATTTTAAGGGATGCCTAAGTACAGTTTCTTCATTGAAACTGTTTATCAGTTGGCAGCAAAGCTGTTTCTCAAACAAGTTTTTCTGGTGCTCTTGACTCCAGACAGAATTGTAGGTGAGTATGTAGTATGTCCAAAACAGGTCTTTGGGCATGTGAAAGAGTGGCATTTTGGTCAGGAGAATAATTACTTTCGTGGGGGATGAAGAGAAGAGACACGGTGAGTAGGGCTGGGGAAGGGGGAACAGGGAGGAGCCAGGCCCTGACTAATGATGAATATGGCACAGACACACCGGGACTCTGAGGTTTCCTGAGAGACGCATTCATTCCCTGGCTCCATTTCTTCCTTCAGTGACTGTCACTGAGCTTCAGGTACTATGATAGGCACCAGGGTACCCCCAGGAGCTAATAATCTGGTTGTGGAGATAGAGTTATAGCAGCCAAATAATAGCTCCATGGAGGAATTATACTGGGACAGTGCTAGGCAGAGGGTCATTGGCATGGTTGTGAGGTTCCTCAGAGAAGATGACACTCACACTGGCGCTTGCAAGATGAGTAGGAGTTGTTGAGGAAGGTCAGTCTCAGGCAGCACTGTGCTGCACATGTGGGGCCCCCAGGCTGGAGACCTGTGGGTTTATTCTCTGTGTGGGCCCAAGAGGGTCCTCTGTGTGAAGCTGCACATTAAAAGGTGTGTATGTGTAGTTAAAGGACATGCAGTGGAGATGGGGGTCCAAGACAGGGAGGTGGGGTGTTCATGCAGGTGAAGAAAGGGAGAACGTGGTCACCCACACACAAAATGCCTTGAAAGGTTGTACATTAATGATAGAAATTGTGCTGCAGTTCTTTACCACATTTACTAGTATTTGAGCACTTCGTATAGCGCACTCTGGGGCCTCGGTTATTTTTGAATTAGTTTGGCTTTTATTAAAAGCCTCAAAAAAGTTCTCTCTTCATGAATGTACATTTCCATACTCCCATCAAACTTTAAAACCTATAAGGTCCTATTCATATCAAGTTGCTCATAAAATTAGAGAAAAATTTCAAAGCTTCTTTAAACTTTCTTTGTCTCACGTTTCTCCAATGGGGAAAATGCCTGGAAGACTGTCAAAGAACTGGCTGTTCTCATAAGTATTTGAGGAGAACAGTGTGAGTCATTGTAGCTTTTTGCTGGTATTTTAGTATCCGGTTTATTTTTAAACAGTTCTGTGCAACTGGAGTTTCTTCCATGGTTTCTGTTACCATGGCTTCATAATATTTCCTCAAATCTGCTTGTTCATACTTTCACACACTTTAGTATCAAATTTACAATTCCTTAGAATTAGAATATCTTATTCATGATATCCAAGAATGTTTTTCCAGCTGCAATAGCATTTTTCTCCAAATTGAAAAAGTTAGCTGTTTTTCCCACTACGGATTTTGGGGAGAGAGAAGGTTTGGTTTTGTGAAGGACCGTGCAGTGAGTAGGGTGGGTAGAGATTATTAGGGGGTGCCCATTGGCCATCTGAGCAGGGGACCAGTGGCGTCTCTCTGGAGCCACTTCCCCTTTAGGTCCCATAGTGAGCGTACACGATAGACAGGCTGCTGCCACCTTTGCTTGGGAAGTGATGGCACTGGATGTTTTGGTCCAGACATCCAACAGACTTGATTCTCCTTAAGCACAAGTGTGTGTTTGTTCTCTTGCTCTTATTTGTTCATTCATTTATTTTTGGACTTGATTGAGGCTTCCACTTTGGGAAGGTTTCTTGTTTTAAGATTTGCAGTCAAAAGAAAAACAGTGCTGGTCCTGGCAGTCGCTGGTGAAATTTGCCTTGCTCTCTCTTCCTGGCATTCAGGACTATTCAAGGAGACACTTTTCTGAATTTCACTGCTTTGAGAAATGTGTATTTCTTAAAGGACTGTTCAGGATTTAGAGAAAGTCCCAGAGCAATATGGAATTGTAGAGGTAGTTTGTTTCCAGTCTCTTAAAGTTTTTGACTTCTTCCACTTTTTAGGGATAACCAGGTTTTCCTAGTATCAGACTAGGTTCTGGTCCTGTATCTAAGGCATATATATATTTTTTTTTTTTTGCGGTACACGGGCCTCTTACCGCCGTGGCCTCTCCCATTGCGGAGCACAGGCTCCGGACGCGCAGGCTCAGTGGCCATGGCTCACGGGCCCAGCCGCTCCGCGGCATGCAGGACCCTCCCGGATCAGGTCACGAACCCATGTCCCCTGCATTGGCAGGCTGACTCTCAACCACTGCACCACCAGGGAAGCCCCCTAAGGCATATTATAGGGGACTCGTCTGGCCAAACATTTTCAAATTCTACTATAAATATTAATGCTGACTTAATGATAGAGCAATTCCTAATACTTGAGAATTTAAAGTATGTTATCACTGACTGGACCTTTGGTTACTAACACAGCTGCTTCCACTGATTCACAGAGGACCCCTTTTCCAACAACAAAACCAAAATAAAACGTGGTTCTGAGTGCTCTGGAGGCTGCCCAGGAGGCTCCACGTGGGAAGGTCTTCCGACTGAGTGACTGTATACAAGCTGGCCATTATAGAATAATTGACTTTTAAAGAATCACTGAAAAATTAAATTTTGCTTTCAGCTCAAGAAACATTGGTGATTAATAATCTGAAAAACTAGTCTTTTTTCCCTTTCTTATGTAATCCAAGAGATGTCACCATATGGCTTCATGAGTGAAATTACTAACAACAGTATATTATTGTAAAGATCTTATAGATCTCATAGAGGTGATGGTGGTGGGAGGTAGGGCTGGATGAGAGAGGATGGTCAGGGAAGCTCCTTTCAGGATTTTTGGGCAGAGGCTCCTGTGGTGTCAGGGAGCTGGCCACACACTTACCTCAAGGAAGAGCATTCTAAGGAGAGGGAACAGCATGTACAAAGGCTCTGAGGCAGAGATGAGCTTAGTGTGTTGGAGAAACAGCAGGAAGATAATCGTGGCTGAGATAGAACAGGATCAGCCAGTGGGTGAGATCAGCCAAAGTGGCAGGCAAGGGCCAGATCAGGATGGAACCTGTAGCAAAGGTGACGAATTAGGGTTTAGCTCTGAGTGCGACAGGTTTGGAGCAGGGAAGTGACAGGATTTAAGTATTTTTGAAGGTTGTCCTGAGGGGACTAGAAATTGAAAGTGAGGGTAGATTTTCTGTTCTACCTAACATTGGGTTACTTGGAAAAACATTAAACTTTTGTTCTCATTTTAGCTTTGAAATTTTAGAGTTATTAATACCACCTGTATTCCTAGTGATCTGGGATTCTGTGAAGTTTTCTGGGTTCTTTTTGAGGAGAGGTATTGTGTAAGTAGATGTACTCTGGTTGTTAATAATGATAAAATGATCTCTGCATGATCCTGTCAATTAAAACATGTAATTATTAATATAGTAGTATGTAAAATAGTTCCCAGCCTAGCCAGCAGCTGGACGATTACAAGTTATGAGAAACTCATCAAGTTTAAACCACATGGGGATTTTTGTATAGAAGTGTGATACCAGTTCCTCCTTCCTTCCTCACTGTTCCTGTTTCAGGGTGGGCACCCCACCATGCTGTCTAGATCTCTGAAGCCTGGGTGGCCTGTGCCCCCTCTCTACCCCCATCTTCCCCACCCCACCCTTTCCCCAAGGATTCTTCTGGCTGGGACACCCTGCCCCTGCTCCTGTACACCTGCCTGATTCCCACTGGCTCCTCAGGATTCAGCTTGGCGTCCCCAGGCTGGGAAACTGTCTGCGCTGGACATTCCTATTCCAGCCTTCCTCAGCACTGTGGTGGAGAACAGCCATGTCCACCCTGAACTAAGGTATTTCATCCGCCCAAGAACCCCAAGGAGTAATAGGAAGTATTAGTTTTATTTTCTAGATGAGGAAGAGGTTGAGGCTCAGAGAGGTTAAGTATTTGCCCATGGTTATCTAGCTAGTGTGCGGCAAGGATTCATTCACTGTTCATTCATTCTCTCATTATTGCCTCGTCATGCTGGGCGCTGTGCCCACCTCTGAAATACACCTGTGAGTGAGGCAGGCGTGGGCTCTGTGTCTGTCTCCCCCCCAGCCACCCTGAGGTGCTTGAGCAGGCACACTTCCAGAACAGGACCCTCCACAGGTGCCCGGTGAATGCTGAATGAATGAATGCGTGAATGCTAACATCCTACCCTTACTGGGGCCTTGGTTGGAGCGCCATCCCATCAGGCCCCCAACCTTTACTTTAGTCGGAGTTATGCTCGTGTTCCTCCCTTCTCCCTCTCCTTCAGTCTTCCATCGCCCCTGTCTCACCCAGGAGGAAGTGTAGCCTGGCAGCTACAGGGCAGGCTCTGGGGTGCCTGGCCTGGGTTTGAATCCCAGCTCTGCTACTTCCTAGCTCTGTGGCCTTGATCAAGTTATTTAAACACTTTTGTGCCTTGTTTCTTCACCTGTAAAATGAGGGTGATGATAGCTGCCTTGTAGGGCTGTTCTGAGAATGAATGGTGCCTAGCACCTAGGAAGTGCTCAATAAATATTGACTTACTGTTATTTCTGCCATCTAGTGAGGACAGGAACTGTGTCCCATACAACTCCGAGGGCAGTTGTGAACCCCTCACCACTCTTACCATGGTGTCTGCAACTGGTTCAGGGCTTGTAAACGTTGGATGAGGGAAGAAAAGGTGGGAGACAGTACTGGACTGCACGTGACTGTCCAGGTTAGAGTTCCACCCACACTGGTGCGCGTCTGATGGCTGTGGGGCACGTGGATGCCGACCCTGTGAGACCCTTGTGAGGGGCAGGACTGCCTGAACGATGGTCAGCTTTTGGCCCCTTATTTTTCCTGCTCTTTTCTCCTACTGTCCTAGGTTTGACAGGTTTCCTTGTTTTGTCCTACTTGTTTTCTCCCTTCTACCCATCCTGCTCCCTATCAGTCTTGATGTTTTAGTCCAGTAAGTTATTATATCAGCTCATGTTGCCAGTACCCCTCTTAGCAACAGTAACTGATAACTGAAATGACCCCTCATCACCTACTTTTGCCCAGATGCTGTTATGCCTTTGCTGTGTCTGCTGCTGCCTTAGTAGTGATGTTTCTAAGATTATTACTTTCATTTGCTTAATATTTTCATTCTTTTAGTCAGTGAAGCACATGGAAATACATTTAAGTTACAGAGAATATAATATACCAGAAACTTGAATATTCATTCAAATCTGAGTGTTCAAGCTCATCTAACATCTCATTAGAAACCATTACACTATACATTTAGCATCTGTCTCTAAGCTTAGGAATATCAGTAAGAAATAAAATACAGTTACTTCAAGGTTAGATTTACTTTTGTTTTTTAAATTTTTATTTTATATTGGAGTATAGTTGATTTATAATGTTGTGTTAGTTTCAGGTGAACAGCAAAGTGATTCAGTTATACATATACACACATATCTATTCTTTTTCAGTCTTTTCCCATATGGGTTATTAGAGTATTGAGTAGAGTTCCCTGTTCTGTACAGTAGGTCCTTGTTGATTATCTGTTTTATATATAGTAGTGTGTATATGTTAATCCCAACCTCCTAATTTATCCCTCCCCCTACCTTTCCCCTTTGGTAACCATAAGTTTGTTTTCTAAGTCTGTGAGTCTGTTTCTGTTTTGTAAATAAGTTCATTTGCATCATTTTTAAAGATTCCACATGTAAGTGATATCATATGATATTTGTCTGATTTACTTCACTTAGGATGATAAATTTACTTTTGAACCTGAACTGTCAGAAGCTTTCATTTTGTAATTCTTAACTTTTCCCATTGACTCAAACCAGGTTGAGAGATTGGATCACCCAAATCATGGAGGTGTTTTTTTTGTTTTTATCAGTATGCTGTTTATTCTTTTTATATATATATAAATTTATTTTTAAAAATTTATTTGTTTTTGGCTGCGTTGGGTCTTTGTTGCTGTGCAGGCTTTCTCTAGTTGTGTCAAGCAGGGGCTACTCTTTGTTGCGGTGCGCAGGCTGCTCATTACAGTGTCTTCTCTCGTTGCGGAGCATGGGCTCTAGGTGCATGGGCTTCAGTAGTTGTGGCTCGCAGGCTCTAGAGCACAGGCTCAGTAGTTGTGCACAGGCTTAGTTGCTCTACGGCATGTGGGATCTTCCCGGATCAGGGCTCGAACCCGTGTCCCCTGCATTGGCAGGCGGATTCTTAACCACTGTGCCACCAGGGAAGCCCGGAGGTTCTTTTAAAACATTTTAAACTCAGGGACATCTAAGAGTTTGCTTAATCCCACATTCTTTAGGTGAAGGTAGTGGGATGCTGAGAAAATGCCCTAGGTCCCGCAGCTGTTTAGTGGCAAATTTGGAGCGAGTCTTCCAAATTTCGGCCCTTTGTAAGAGTAAAACATGACTTCAGAATCATCAAAAATTAAATTATGTTCAGTGCGGCTTTACCAAGTTCATTTGTTTATTTGAGGTATATGAATATCTGTCTGTAATTTTCTTTAAAAATTGGCATTCCCAGCAAGGTGTACCCAGTGATTCCCTAAACCAGACTGATTAACCACCACCATCGCTGCCTCTTGGGGGGAATTAATTGTGTTCAGGCATTCACAACATCCCACTAAGATTAAAGGACATCGGTCCACCAGGATATCCATGCGTGGATAACAGGTGTCCAGGTAAGGTTGAATGGAGTGAGTCCTGAACACTCTGCAAATGTATACATCAAAGTAATTTTATATTTATAAGTTTCATAAATGTTTATTTACTTGAAGCTTTTTAAAAACAAACAAAAAAACTGCAATCTGATTTCTGTATTTACCAAGTGAGAAGTTAGAAGCTGTGATGAGGCTCATTTGTCCCCACTGCAGCTGAAGTCTCCTTTTCACACGGGCTTATTCTTTTCCCTTTTCTGTCCATTTCTTATTTACGTGTAATATTTTTGGTGCTATTTCATCTCCTAAAATATCCTCAGGAACTTCCCTGGTGGCGCAGTGGTTAAGAATCCGCCTGCCGATGCAGGGGGCACGGGTTCGAGCCATGGTCCAGGAAGATCCCACATGCCGCGCAGCAGCTGAGCCCGTGTGCCACAACTACTGAGCCTGTGCTCTAGAGCCCGCGAGCCACAACTACTGAAGCCTGCACGCCTAGGGCCTGTGCTCCACAACAAGAGAAGCCACCGCAATGAGAAGCCCGTGCACCGCAATGAAGAGTAGCCCCTGCTTGCTGCAATTAAAGAAAGCCTGCGCGCAGCAATGAAGACCCAACGCAGCCAAAGGAGGGAGGGAGGGAGGGAGGGAGGGGAAGGAAGGAAGGAGAGGGAGGGAGGGAAGGAAGGAAGGAAGGAAGAAAGAAAGAGAAAGAAAGAAAAAGAAAGAGAGAAAAGAAAGAACGAAAGAAAAAGAAAGAAAGAAGGAAGGAAAGGAAGAAAGGAAGGAAGGAAGAAAGAAAGAAAGAAAGAGAAAGGAAAGAAAGAAAGAAAAGAAAAGAAAGAAAGAAATATCCTCAGATTCATTGTGTGAAACAAGTAAGACTCCAAAGGCCAAGGTGTGTTTTGGGGTCATTTTTTCTCTGTGCCTCTTAGGGTGTCTTTCTACCCTTTCTCATGGGTGTGTAATCGCCCCCTTAAATGTAGATTGAGGATGTCAGGTTGAACTCTTGCAACAGGCCTCTCACTGTTGTGGCCTCTCCCGTTGCGGAGCACAGGCTCCGGACACGCAGGCTCAGCGATCATGGCTCACGGGCCCAGCCGCTCCGCGGCATGTGGGATCTTCCCGGACCAGGGCACGAACCCGTGTCCCCTGCATCGGCAGGCGGACTCTCAACCACTGCACCACCAGGGAAGCCCTGACCTCTTGCTTTCTAAACTGTATTTGAGAGGTTCACCAAATATCGTTAGAACCTGTGAGCCCAGAGCCCCTAGTGAAGTAACTGGACAGAGTCAGAGTGGGAAACC
Organism: Lagenorhynchus albirostris; assembly: GCF_949774975.1. Classification (NCBI taxonomy): domain Eukaryota; kingdom Metazoa; phylum Chordata; class Mammalia; order Artiodactyla; family Delphinidae; genus Lagenorhynchus; species Lagenorhynchus albirostris. The sequence continues at coordinate 6,619,667 of NC_083105.1, forward strand.
TTATGTACTGTGACATTCCCCCAGTCTTGGCTCTGACTGGGAAAGACCCAAACCCCCGAGGTGTGACTGTGAGGGCCTGGCGTGGTCATGCGGGGCCAAGACGCGATGCTGTATAGCTGTTAGGAGTGATGGGGAGATGGCGTGGACAGCAGTGGAGGTGCTCAGGGTGGCTTGTTGGCCATGACTGCAGCACAGACAGACAGTGGATGACAGGAGAAGAAAGGGCTGAGTAATGAGAATGAAGGCTAGCAGAGCAGAGCCCCGCCACGAGGAGCCCTCATTGGTTTTGACGGCCTTGTGGTGACCAAAAGAATAGATATTTGGACTTGAAACTGTCACGGGCTTAGCAGTACAGGGCGCGTTGAATGAGCAAAGCTATGGAAGCCGGGTGGTCACACCTGAGTGGGAACACACCTGCTTTGGAACTGATGCTGTGCTGAACCAAAGCAGCGCCACATTTGATATTGTTGAATAGCTTCCCTGTTTAGAAAATTTTGTTTTTCTTTAACTTAACCCAACATGATTTTTTTCTGTGGGAGGAAGAGGCCCTGTAGTGTTGGCTAAACAAAATAAGATGTGTTTTTCCCCCCACTCTTTTTGTCTTTTCTTCTGAACTGTGACATTCCAGGGTCTGAGCCATGTTCGTTTTTGGCAGAATGGCTGTGTCCTAATAGAGTTCTTGAAATTCCCCTTCCTCTCACCAGCTCTTACTTCAGTTTGCAGCAGGTAGTTCTGTGCCATCAAGTGGATGCGAATCCTTTACTAGTTTCAGGAGGTGGTTTTCACAGCAGCACCAAGCTTTGTCTGTGAGAGATGCTGACTGTTTTTTTCATCTCTGGAAGTACCTTTGAGTGTGTTCGGCCCACACTGCCCGCCCTTGTAGGTGCTTCTGGAGGACCCTCCCCTCCCCGTCTGGGGCCTGGGACTTGCCCAGTTGTGGCATGTGCTTCCCTTGGAGTGGACAACCTTTAAAACTGAGCATCTCGCAGTGCACAAGCTGCTTTCCATTGTTGAAGTCAATGCACTACACAACGTTCCAGAGATATAAGTCACTTTATTTGCTGATCTCTATCTCTTCCTTTGAGGAATGTTCACTTTTCCAGATGAAATCATTGGCAACAAAATAGTGTGTGCTGGACATTTGAGCCATTAAAAAAAAGCGTTCCTGCTTTGCTAATGGTGCAGAGGAGTGTATTACCTCAGGCCCTACTCCCTGGACACCGGCCGGGTGGGAGGTGGCTTGAGGGCCAGAGAGAAGCAGGAAAGCCCGTCCTTTCTCTGGAGGGACTGAGTGGACGTACAGGAATAGCCTGAGCTGGAGGCAGAGAGGACCCAGGAGCTTGTGGGCGCCCATGGTGGTCAGGCCCCGCGGCTGAGCAGGAGAAGGGCTTCCTGTGTGGCTGCTGGTAGACAGCCGGGACTGAGCCACACATCCCGCACGGTGGTTACTAAACCCAACTGTGGTTTAGTTTAACATGTGCAGAGTGTTTATAAGAGAGTTCTAACCACTAGAGTTAAAGCATCTTCATAAGTTAAAGCATCTTCATACCTGGGCATAAATGCCCCAGGTATTTTCCATCTGTGGATCTTCAGTCTGTATGAATCAAAACTACCCAGACTTTTCAGTTCAACTTTTCTCCTCCTGAATTCATCCAGCAAGTTTTTACTGAATGACTGGTCTATGGTCTGACTTGAGTTTTGAAAGCATCCCTGTGAAGGGCAGTGGGGGAGCCAGGACACCACTGGGAGATGACTGTGGTTATGCAGTGGAGAGGTGCCGGGGCGGGGGCTTTGGACACCTCTGAAGAGGGGGTGGTCAGTCCTCTCTCGAGGCTGTGGTGCAGTCACGTGGCACAGAGGGCCCCCTCCTTCATTCCAGCACAGGCCATTAACAAAACAAAGTAGGGTATTTTTTATTAACTAGTTGCTGTATCCTAAAAGTATTACATGGTGATAGTCAAAATTTTCAAACTGGTTAGAACGAGATGAAATGTGGAAGTCCAACCCCCCCCAAGTCTGAGACCCCACTGGGACTTGCTGTGAGTTGGCACACTTTGGTGGGTACCTAATTGTGTTTTAATACAGTGGGATCAGATTATATCACCGTGCTACAACCCACTGATGCCACTTGATATGAGGGAACACCGATGTGCCGTTCTTTCGTGTCTGTGCACACAGCTCCCCGCCCTCTCTCTCCTCTGGCTACCTGTGTTCCACTCCAGAGGTGTATCGGCACTTGTGACTCTTGATGGACAGTGAGGTGGTTTTCAGTGTCTTATTTTTCTTGCTGTTGAAAACAGGGCCACAGTGAACATCTACCTTTAATCCTTGGGTGAGTTTATCTGTAGGAAAAGTTTTAGAAGAAATAGTTGGGTCAAAGGCTAGGTGTTTCTCTTTGGTTAAATATATCACATGTTGAGAGGCAGCACAGGTACAGATAGGTATGGAACACTATGCATATATATGTGCTTGGTTTTCAATAGCATATCTTACAAGCACTTGAGGCTTGAATTTTTATCTGCTAGCACAGATATAAGATCTGAGTTACCAGGCAGCTCACCAGTGATGCCGACCATTCCTCCCTGGAGTCCTCAGTGGCACCTCAGGCAAGCCTGTGGGCTCCTGCCCTGCTGGGACTGGAACAGTGACCTCTGTTCCCTGGGGCCTCCCTCTGCTGGAAAGGCCCCTCCCCGTCCTTCACACCCCCACTTGCTCTCCACCTTGGGTCCTCCCTACCACTCTACCTTCACAAGTCCTTCCCCCTGTTCTTCCCTCCACTCTCTCATAACGCCTTATTTACCTCCGTTCTAGCCCTTTCCACACTCGTGGCTGTTTTTACTTTACTGTGTGTCAGTCCGCCCTATTAGGACGTCAGGCCCAGGCAGGCAGGGACCGTGTCTGTCTTGTACACTGCTCCAAACCCTGGATTTAGAAGAGTGCCTGGCACATAGTAAGTACTCAAACATCTGTTTGTAGAATGAATGGGTAAATCCACTCCTTACTTAAGGATTGATCCTCTCCTCACTCCAGGCCAAACAGTGGCTTAGAAGAAATTGTAGTCACTTCTAATGAGTGAAGAATTTCCCACCCTGGGTAATGAAGGAGGAACAAACCTTAGATCCAGTGTGTGCTCACAGCGAGGTCTGCAGGGCAGTACGCCAAGCCAGCGCTGTGTGTGGGCAGCAGTGAGGACGCCTTCCTTCTGTGCTGCCTTTTGCAGTTACAGAGATTAGAGATGGCTTCTCCAAGGCTGACTTTCAGAGAGATGAGCAACATGTGCCTTCTCTCGGAATGTTCTTTCTTTATAGTAATAGCCTTTTGGCCTAATGACCTGTTCTGTTTTTATTTCTTGGAATGAATTAAGGGCATTAAGGGCGAGCTGAATGTACTTATGTAATTTGTACCTTTCTTTACTTGATATATGTGTTATCAGGCCCGGAGGGGAGGAAAGATGTTATGTCAGCTCCCAGCCTGGACCAAGGGCACCCTTGGCAGCCTCTGTTAACCTCTGATACTCTGTGCACCATTTTGGGAATGGCTCTGACTCATGGTGTTTACTTACATCAGTGGCAGAAGTTATTGGAATCCAGAGATCTGGGAACCATTTCCCCCACCTCGGTCATTCCTGGATTCCTGAATGTATTCAGCAAGCATCTTTTGAGGGCCTGCTGTGTTCCCAGGACACATATGAGGGACCACGAATGTGTTTTTCAGGACTGGGAGGGGAAGGAGGAGGGGGGATGATTTGTACATCTTTACACTTAGGATTTTCTTGCTCTCAAGTCTCAAATTTGTTGCTTTTACACCTTCAATGGGCAGAAACACACTGCCCCTACCCCTTGTGCAACTGGAATTTTAAAGTCTCTGAGGGGAGCCTGCCCACTCCACTGATGACCAGCAGTCCCCTGAGTGGCCACAGCAGAGCTGCGCTCCTCCCAGAGGCCTCAGAAAAGGAGGGAGAGGTTGGAAATCCCCACCTGCTATTCACTCACTCAGATCTTTGTTGAGCACCTGTTGTGTGCAGCACTGGGGGGCACTAGAGCCGAGTGGTAAGTGAGACACGTGGCAGAGCCTGCAGTCCAGGGCTTCCCCTGCGCCTCCCCGCCTGTGAGACCTCCAGCCTGGCCTCCTCCCTGTCCTTTAACCAGTCTCCTCCTGTTTTATGTGACTGGAAGTTCCTGTGATCTTATCATTTGGTCACTAGCTTCCTCTTTAATCTTGTCATTCTCTTATACACACCAAACATTAAAATGTTTATTTTGGTAATAAGGTTCTTAAAAATTAAAAAAAATTTACTTACTTCCTAATCACTCCTTTTTCATAGCAGCCTGTTCCTGTTTTACGGGTGCAATAACCCTTGACTTTCTTGGAGAATTCTTACCAGCGTTTATAGAATTTCTCTCTTGTTCCCTGAAATACCTGTGTTTTCCCCAGAGATCAATTCAAAGTAAAAGTTGTCCTGCTTATCCTGGTCCTACTCTTTCATGGTTTGGGTTTTTATTTCATTATTATTTATTTAATGGTTGAAGATCCTTGGTTATCAGTTCATGTTCATGAAAGAAGAGGGTTGATTAGGAAGCTGATCTGGGTTTCCCTGTTGGCCTCTGCCTTAAGAGGGAGGATGTCTGCGTTTCTGCAGAGGCTGGGCAAGGCCCCAGGTGGGCCTCCCTGAAGGGTGTCTGGACTTGATGGTCACAAGTGCAGTTTTAAAAATTACTGTGATGATTGCTCCTCAGTCCCCCTCCCCCAGCTCTGTGCTCTGTTCGGCACCCCTGCCCTGGGAAGGCTCGTCCCCACCCTGGCCTCTGGGATGGTTCTCTTAGTTTCCTCCCAGCCCAGACCTGTCTGCTTTCCTCTGGCACATCCTCCCTGCTGCTCTGTTGCTGCACTATTACAGGTTCCTTCTTGTCAACCTAGTGGGCCCTTAGGGGCAGGGAGGGAGAGATGTGTGCACCTCTTTTGAACTGACTGTTTTAGTGTGATTTGGGGGAGAGAAACAGAGTTGAAGGAAATACATGGGGAACATATTTTCTTGTCTGTTTCTCCTGTTGTGATGGGAAGGGATCAAGAATAACTAAGTATACACTACCTCATCCCAAAAGTTCATTTCAGAGCGGTTGTTTGGGATGCAGATATTTTCCTGTCACCAGGTTAGAGTGTAAAAGCCTGTTTCAGCGTGTTTGGTGTGCAGTGTAGCCCACAAGATAGAATTAGGACCCACGAGCAGGAAGAGTGTCTGACAGGAGTGCTCTCCCTCACGTGCAGTGTGTGTTCTGAGGTAGCGGAACTCATTCAGCATTGTCGTCGAGTACTGTAGTTCAGTTTCTTTAGGGAGAAATAGTCAGTCAACTGCTGGGTGCTAGACAGTCTGAAATATACTACAGAAGAGCCAGACTCAGTACCTGTCCTTGGGAAGAGCAGTACTAACTCACTTGTCTGTCACTTTGCACTTTCCCAAAGCTCTTCCGTACCCGTTATCACCCCTGAGCCTCTTCATACTCGGGAGGGCAGGAGCACCAGTGTTGCCCTTGCCTTCCAGAGGCGGACAGGGCCGTACGGAGGGATGGGGGCCGCGCTCCCAGAGGTGAAGCTAACACTTGTTTTCCACCCATCCTCACGCTGTCTTCTGAGGAACTTCACCTTCCTGTTGAGATGCACCCAATTAATTTTTAAATATACATTTATGTTGTTGGCATTGATAAATGGATCTTAGGAGCATTCAGTACCATTTGGCATTAGCGACCGGCTTGTGCCATAGCAAGTCTTTTAAGACACTGAAAGAATGAAGGAAGCAGAACTAGGAAATGTGCCCAACCTGATCTCCCTTTGAAGCAAAGTCTGCAGGTTCTCTTGTTGTCCTCAGAAGCCTCAGGTTCCCCAACTTACATGTTTCTTTACCCAGAGTGTACTGAAACCAGGTTCATTTTTATGGTTAAAGATGTTTGTGTGTGGAAAAAAAATTCTGAGTAATATTCCCTGACAGGTCAGGGTCTTTGGCCCTTAATAAGACAGCTCTGAGAATCAAGCCCCCTTTCTAGGGAGCAGCCTCCCAGCCAAGCAGGCTTCCCAGAGCTGGGAATGACTCAGGCTGGAGTTGAGGTGTCCTGCTAGGGTTGGGCAATATGGAGTCAGACAGGCTGAGTTGAGTCACGGCCTCGCATTTGCAAGCTGTCGGGCCCCTGGCGAATGGTTTGAATGGTTTGTACCTGGTTGCCTTCCTGTAAAATGGGCACAGTAATCCACTTTTGCAGGGTTTTTGAGGAACAAAAATAATATGTCTAAAGCTGGTGCTAAGATATGCCCGGTATGTGGAAGCTGCTTAGATGTTGGTTTATGCCTATCCTGGGCTCCAGGTGCAGCAACAGAACCACACCTGTTGAAGCAGGCTTGCTTTACTTGACACAGACATGGCTGACTTCAGCCCAGGGAGCCTTCTTTGGGGCCGTCTTTCAGTCATTAGATAGTTACTGAACACCTGAGTGGTGCCATTAGGCAGCTCTTCTAGTTCCTTCCTTGGTGGCCTTGGTTTCACTGTGGGATTGAGCATGTTCCTGGGGTGCGACCTGGTCTGTAGCTGGTTCCCCCGCAGGAGGGGGGCATACTAAAGTGAACCTGCACACGCTAGAACAGAGCACCAGTGTGTGGCTGGACATTCGGGGGCTTTGTTCAGAAATCTTATTTTTCTCTTTGTGTGTAGGCTGTGCCCTGTGCCCTCTCCTCTTACCTTAGACTTATTTGTCTGCAGCTTCAGGCCCCCTATTCACACATGTCCACCCCTATTCCCACCCCACTTCGCACTTTAAGGAGGGAATTAAGTGATGACTGGAAATAAGCTTTGAGGGAAGAGCGTGCATTGTGTTGTCTTTGAGTGATGGAACTATGGATAATCTTTCTTCCTGTTCTTCCTTTCTCTCCCAAAATCTCTTCTCTGAGTTTTCTATGGAAAACATGGGTTATTTTTGTTTTTATAAGTTACAAATACATTAAAAGAAAAAACGTCGCAAGTTGATTGGTACATTAAGACCCCATAGCATTGAGTATCACAGTTTTTCTTGTCTTATATAAATTTGTAGAGCAGATATCCTGTGATTTTATTTAGATTGTCATCAAGCATTTACTACCAATTTCACTGTAATTACAGTACTAAAAGGGCAAAGAGTATTCTGTTTGTGTTTGACAAATTTAACATTTGAGTATCTCCTGATTTTCCCATTATTCTAGTCTAGTTTAGTTTTTCATTTTTACTTAAAAGAAATTGAGGTCTAGCCTACAAGCTGTTTGTATTCCCAGCACTAGTTCAGTTCTTGAAATTTAGATCTTTATTGAATGCATGAATGAGGCTCCCCAAGAGCAGCTGGTGATGACAGGTTTTCCCTTCTTTCCAGTTTTAAGTTGACACAAGACCAGTGTGTCATTAAGCCACATGTTGCTTTCTGTGCTCTTTTCTTCCAGTGCCCTCCTGACCATCTCTGAGCTCGGCTATCGCTGGTATGACTCAAGAGGTCATGTGGACCCAGGGATAGTGGTTGATCGTGATGCTAGTCAAATCCTGGCCATAAAAGAATGAATCTAACTGTTCATCATGGAGAACAATTCTTGAGTGAGCCCTGAAGGCTGAGAGCTGATTCTGTTACTTTTATAAAATCACCAATCATGGATTTCCAGGGACAGATGAGATTTTCTTGGCCTCTCTTAACCCATCTTGTCAACCCCTCTTGCCCCTCCCCTCTTCCCCTGCTTACAGATAGGAAGCCCTTCTCCTGTGTTCCTAAGCAGAGCCTATTCGCCTGTAAATCCCTTTCTAGCTTTTCCCACATCCTATGGAGGAAGAGACCTGACTTTGCTTTCTTGATATTTTCATAGCATTTTATTCATAATACCTATAAACTACTAATTATATGTAATGTACTATAATAGGAAGAACTTGAATTTTAGAAGCACAGAACCTGGTTTTGAACCTTGATTTCACAGTTTGTCACCATTTATAATTTTAAGCAAGTTACTTGACCTCTAAGTCTCCCAAGGCATTAGAAATAAAAGCAAAAGCAAACAAAAAAAAAGATGGAACCCACTTACAAGCTTTTGTAGAGCAAAGGAAACCATAAACAAAACAAAAAGACAACCTGCAGACTGGGAGAAAATATTTGCAAATGATGCATCCAGCAAGGGCTTAATTTCCAAAATATACAAACAGCTCATACAACTCAACAACAAAAAACAAAACAACCCAATAGAAAAATCCACAGAAGATCTACATAGACATTTCTCCAAAGAAGGCATACAGATGGCCAACAGGCACATGGAAAGATGCTCAGTGTCGCTAATTATTAGAGAAATGCAAATCAAAACTACAATGAGGTACCAGTCAGAATGGCCATCATTAAAAAGTCTACAAATAACAAATGCTGGAGAGGGTGTGGAGAAAAGGGAACCCTCCTACACTGTTGATGGGAATGTAAGTTAGTGCAGCCACTATGGAAAACTGTATGGAGATTCCTCAAAAAAACTAAAAACAGGGCTTCCCTGAATGGCGCAGTGGTTGAGAGTCTTCCTGCCGATGCAGGGAACACGGGTTCGTGCCCCGGTCCAGGAAGATCCCACGTGCCGTGGAGTGGCTGGGCCCGTGAGCCATGGCCGCTGAGCCTGCGTGTCCGGAGCCTGTGCTCTGCAACGGGAGAGGCCACAACAGTGAGAGGCCCACGTACCGCAAAAAAAACACACAAAAAACAAACTAAAAACAGAACTACTATATGATCTAGCAGTCCCACTCCTAGACATATATCCAGACAAAACTATAATTCAAAAGATACATGCAGAGACTTCCCTGGTGGTCCAGTGGGTAAGACTCCATGCTCCCAATACAGGGGGCCTGGGTTCGTTCCCTGGTTGGGGAACTAGATCCGTATGCCACAACAAAGGATCCTGCATGCTGCAACTAAGAAAGACCCAGTGCAGCCAAAATAAATAAATACTTTTAAAAAACAAAAACAAGAAAACAAAAGATACATGTACCCCTTAGTTCATAGCAGCACTATTCACAATAGCCAAGACATGGAAGCAACCTACATGTCCATTGACAGATGAATGGATAAAGAAGATGTGGTATATATATTCAATGGAATATTACTTAGCCATAAAAAAGAATGAAATAATGCCACTTGCAGCAACATGGATGGACCTAGAGATTATCATACTAAGTGAAGTAAGTCAGGAAGAGAAAGACAAATACCATATGATATCACTTATATGTGAAATCTAAAATATGACACAAATGGGGGACTTCCTTGGTGGTCCAGTGGTAAGGAATCCTCCTTCCAATGCAGGGGACACAGGTTCAATCCTCCAATCCCTGATTGGGGAACTAAGATCCCACATGCTGTGGGCAACTAAGCCCGTGTGCCACAACTACTGAGCTTGCGCACCTCAACTGGAGAGCCCGTGTGCCGCAAACTACAGAGCCCATGCACTCTGGAGCCTGTGCGCCATGACTAGAGAGAAGCCCGTGGGCTGCAACGAAGAGCCTGCACGTCACAACGAAAGATCCCGTGTGCCACAACTAAGACCCAATGCAGCCCAATAAATAAATAATAAATAAATAAAATATTGTAAAAAATAAATTTAAAAAAATAAAATATGACACAAATGAACCTATCTATGAAACAGAAACAGACTCACAGACATAAAGAACAGGCTTGTGGTTGCCACGGGGAGGAGGGATGGATTAGGAGTTTGGGATTAGCACATGCAAACTGTTATATATAGAATGGATAAACAACAAGGTCCTACTGTATAGCACAGGGAACTATATTCAATATCCTGTGGTAAACCATAATGGAAAAATATAAAAAAGAATGTATATATATGCATAACTGAATTACTTTGCTGTACAGTAGAAATTAGCACAACATTACAAATCAACTGTACTTCAATAAAAAATATTTTTAAAGTTACTTGACCTTTAGTTTCACATCTGCAAAAAAGAAAATAAAAATGCCTGCCTCATGGGACTCTTATGAAAAAATAAATGAGATTGTAGAATATAGCTCTAAAACTGTGCTTAGGGACTTCCCTAGTGGTTCAGTGGGTAAGACTCCGTGCTCCCAATGCAGGGGGCCTGGGTTCGATCCCTGGTCGGGGAACTAGATCCTGCATGCATGCCACAACTAAGACCTGGTGCAGCCTAAATTAAAAAATAAATAGTAAAAACAGAGACAAAAAACACAAAAACCAAACCAAACAAAAAAACACTGTGCTTAGAAGGAAATTTATAGCTTTAAATGCATACATTAGAAAAGAAAGGCTGAAAATTAGTGAATTAAGCTTTAATTTCCAGAAGTTAGGAAAAGAACAACTTGAACCTAAAGATGGTAGAAGAAAAGAAATAATAAAGGGAAAAAAATCAAGGAAAAAGAAGACAAATATTCAACAGACAGCTGAAAGAAAGCTAAAAGTTGATTCTTTGGGGAATTTCCTGGCAGTCCAGTGGTTACGACTTGGTCCTCTCACTGCTAGGGGCCCGGGTTCAATCCCTGATCAGGGAACTAAGATCCCACCAAGCCACCCGGCGTGGCCGGGAAAAAAAAAAAAGGTTGATTCTTTGAAAAAAAGAATAATCAATAAACCTTTGATGAGACTGATGAAGAGAAAAGGCACAAAAACCTAATGTCAAGAATGAAAAGGGGGAAAAAAAAAGAATGAAAAGGGGAACATTACTACAGGTCTTTCAGTCTTTAAAATGATCATAAGAGGATAATATAAGCAGCTTTTTGCTAATATATTTGAAAAAATGAATTGGATTCTCTAGAAAACCACAACTTTACAAAATCATCACAAAGAAATAGAAAATATGTGAATAGTCTTCTACTTTTTAACTAGAATCTGTCATTAGGACTGCTTAAAGAAAACTCCAGGCCCAGATTATTTCACTGACAAATTCTGCCAAACATTTAAGGAAAAACAAAGCCAATCTTACACAAACATCCATATGTGATAAAAGATCTTAGTAGAATTGTAGTAGAAGGAATCTTCCTTAACCTGAAAAGTGATATTTTTTTAAAAATCCTATAGCAAACATTATACTTAATGGTGAAATGTTGAATACTTCATCTTTGAGACCAGAAAGGATCTCCACATTTTATTGGAAGTCCTCTCCGGTGCAAAAAAGCAAGGAAAAGAAATAAAAGCCCTAAGAATTGCAAAGGAAGAAATAAAACTGTCATTATTTGAATATGATATGAATGTGTATATAGGTCATCCAAATGAATTTATAATTAGAAATAATAAGTACAAAAAAAGGAAATAAATAGTGCGAAGTTAGTGGATACATGGTAAGTATACAAAAATCAGTTGCTTTATATGTTAGCAATAAACAGTTAAAGTGAAAAAAATTTTTAAATACTATTTATAATATCAATGTCATATTAAATGCTGAGTAGTACACTGACCAAAGGTGTGCGTGAACTCTATAAAAAGAGTACAGATCAATATTGAGAGAAATTAAAGAAGGCCTGAATAAATGAAATGCATTCCACGGATTAGGAGACTCGGTATTGTAAAGATGTCCATTAACTCAGAGTGGTCTGAGGATTCAACGAGATCCTGATCAAAATCCCAGCAGAGCTAGTTGGTTCGTTGGTTGGTTGGAACTGAACAAGGAGATTTTAAGGCGTATATGGAAATGCAGAGGGCCGTGGGACTTCCCTGGTGGTCCAGTGGTTAAGACTCTGTGCTCCCAACGCAGGGGGCCTGGGTTCGATCCCTGGTCAGGGAACTAGAGACCTCATGCTGCAACTATAAGATTCCCCCATGCCGCAACTAAAGATCCCGCATGCTGTAACTAAAAGATCCCCCGTGCCGCAACTAAGACCCAGTGCAGCTAAATAAATACGTACATGCATACATCCAAGCATAGCCAAGCTGCTCTTGAAGAATAAAGTCGGAGGACTTCTTCTGCTAGATACCAAGAATTCTTATAAGATTGTGGTAATTAAGACAATGTGGTATTGTCACAAGAACAAACAGAATACAGAATAGGGAGCCTACATAAAGATCCACACATCTGTGGACAATGGTGGCACTGCAGAATATGGAAGTAAATAAGCTCTTTTTAACAAATAATGCTGGAAAGTTGGATATCCATATGGAAAAAAATGAAACTTGTATATCATATCACATACAAAAATAATTTCTGGGTATGAAAAGTAAAAACCAACCAGAACAAAACCATTTAAAAGATAATAAAGGTAAATTAATATCTTTATGACCTCAGCATAAGAAAAGACTTCTTAAACAGGACATAAAAAGCACTAACTATAATAGAAAATATTGATGTTAGACTATATTAAAATTAAGAATATTTATGCAACAGATGACACCATTAAGCAATGAAAAGGTAGGACATAGGGCAACGCATACAATTTATACAAGACATTAGTGAGGGAAATCAGATTAAAATCAGTGTTGCAACTCACATGCACATGAAGGCTAAGATCAGCAGACTGTCCGTGAGGACTGGACTTTAGTAGTAACTCATAAAGAAACAGCAGCAAGTGTTTGTTTTTCACATTTTATGTTCTAGAAGATTTGAGCTCAGCACTGAGGTAGTTACTGAGGTAGTGGTTAAGAGTATGGTTGGTGTGAACCTGCCTTTATTCAGATCTCAACTCCACCACTTGGGCAAGCTGCTTACCCTTTCTGTGACTCAGTATCCCTTTAACAAGGAGCATGTTGCTAACACTTCCCTCAGAGGGCTGTCATTAGGATTAAATGAAGGCCCCAGGACCCCAGGTCACAGCCCATGGCAGGGCCTCCCTCAGTGGAAGCTCATCCTAGGCCAGCGCCCTTGCAGATTGCCAGCACATGCAAGGCACTTAGTGCAGTGTCTGGCTCATGAGGATGTCTTCCCAGGCATTAGGTGATGACTGGCCTCCCCATTGCTGAGTGAAGGAGGGCTGGTGATAGTATCAGGGTGGTAGGGGAAGCCTCGTACAAGTGCTTGTCCCAGTAGCAACAATCATGGGAAAACAAAAAGCAAATCCAGCCCCAGTCACTGGCATTTCTCACTACCTTTTGGTGGTTTGCTGGTTGGTGATTTTAAGAGCAATGGCTACCACTTCTAGGGTGTCAGATGTATGCCACATGACTTTGATTCCCTGTCTCTAATCTTCCTTCAGTCCTGTGAGGAAAATATTCTCATTCTTATTTTATTGAGGGGCTGACTCTTGGAAGAGGTGCCACTGCTTCCCACATATTAGTGACATTTGAAGTCATGAGAAGGGATGAAACATTGCTGGGAGGTACAGGAAGAGCCTCAAGAATGGACCATGGGGCGTGCCAGTGATGGGGAGAAGGAGAGGGGGTTATCAGAGAGGGAGGAGAGACCAGGATCCCTGAGGGTGGTACAGGGTGCTTTGGGAGGGGTGGACGGTTGGGCAGGACCCCTACTGCAGGGCAGGAAAGGGGGACCTTGGGAGATGCTGGTTGAGAATTCCGCTTGGGCGACCGCGGCGGCCTGACCTCAAGCCCCACAGAAGTTGGTGTGGCTCTGTGAATGTCAGAGATGAGTTTTCAGGTCAACTGGTGCTTTAATACAGTTGGGTTTTCCTCTGTGGTACAGACCCTGGTCCCCCAGGCCCCTCTTTTTTTTCCTGTCTGCCTTACGGCTGTCATGTGGAGCCGAAGGGAAGAGTGAGGACACTTGGAGCCAAGGGTGTTGACCTAGGACGAGGCTCCCACTGAGGGAGGCCCTGCCATGGGCTGCAACCTGGGATCCTGGGGCCTTCATGCACCATTTTGTCTAACCCTCACTCGAACCTGGTAGAACACAGCTCAGGAAGCTGGGGCTCAGAGAACAGAATGGCTTTCCCATGGTCACCTAGCTCATCAGTGGTAGAGCTCGTGAATCTGAGCTTTCCTGATTGCCACCATCCTAGGCTTTCATCTACATTATCTCACTAACTCTTTGGGCAGGAGATCTTCAGTTCTTCCTCTTACTTTCTTTGTCTACTTGGGTTTTTTTTATGCCTTGCCTCGGTTTCCTCTCTAGGACTTTGAATGTCTTTGCTGACTTCTGACCTCTTAGAGGAGACTAAACAGATCTGCTTTGAGGCTTCAGAAGGAAAGTGTCATCAATTCTGAATTATTACAAGTCAGAAGTGAAGTGGTGGCACGGAGCTTCCAAAAGTCAGTTATTAATATAAATGGAAGGCCTTGCACAGTTTTACAGAAAGAGATTGGCCTTCCTGATTTTGTTTTACTTAGATTATGGCATTTACTTAATGACATCCATATATAAGCTTGGAGAATGTGTAAGTGGGGAGATGGGCAACAAGAGCTGAGAATCTGTGCGGGGGAGCTGGTTCTGCATTAGAAGCAACTCTAAACAACACACACACAGATAGGTGAGCTGACTGCAGTCATTGCACGTTGGGCTGTGGCTACGTGGGGTGCCGGTGGGGTCAGCTTGGCCTTGATCTTGGGAATGTCGCAGTCGCTGAGCACAGTGCTTTGGTGAGAAACAGGTCCTGGACTGACAGGGAAAATTACCAAGTTGCCACTCTGTGACTTGGGCAAAGAAAGATGGACTTTCCTTGTTTCCACTGGTCAGGTGTACACATGCCTCATCTCCAGTGCCCTCTGCAGGTCTGATGTTTCTTGGTTTTGTTACTGGGCAGGGCATCCGTACCCGGTGATTCAGTTTCTTGCTCCTAGAAGTCTGTGTCTTTTCGTGCTTAGCCTGGTGGCAACCTCTTCTTGGCTCCTGGCACTTAGTAGGCTCTTAATAAATCTTGTGCAGAACTCATCTTCTGTTAGTGTCTAAACCAGGGCTGAACGCAGGCAGAAAATGAATTCCTGAAAATGAGCTTTTCAGGTGTCAAGCTGCTTCTCTGCCCAGAGCAGGCCCCCGATCTCCCTGCACCTGTCCCCTGCAGCTGCTCCCCGGAGCTGGCCAGGCAGCCCAGCCAGTGGCTTGATTTGGCCACTTTGAGACTAGCCTGAGCCGAAAGCCCAGATATTCCCTGAGGAGCCTGGAGCAGAGACCAGCTGCTCTGGGTAGAAAACTTTCTGCTGCTGCAATCATGGACTGAGGTGCTTCTAGGAGGGCCCTGGCTAAGAGCATCGGATTCCACAGGAAGGGAATGCTGTGAAACGTAGCACCAGGGCCCAGGCCAGAGAAGCCTGTCTGGCCTTTATTTATATCCCAGGGATGAAAAGGACACGCTGCCTCTGTGATTATGGAGCAGAGATCCTGCCAGCATGCTGTCTGCAATAGTGCGTGTGTGGCACCCATGCGACTCTGCCTGGTTACAGAGTGCGTGCATTTGGAGTATTTGGCTTCGAGGTACCATAATTTGCTCTTTACTTCAAATTTATTGTCCGTACAGAGCTGTATTCAAGTTTGGAAGCTGTGAAATACATCAGATTAAACCTTTTAATTAGCAATTAGATCTTAGGTTGTAAGATACCTGATTTATTTAAATTTGAGACCATTTTTAGAAAACATCTTGGTATGATAGAGAGAACATCACCTTAACAAACAGGCACAGTTGGTGTCCTCCTGGTCTCCACCATTCGTTGCTTGGGTGACCGTGGACAAGTTACTTAGCCTCCCTTAGCATCAGTTTTCTGAGCTGTAAAGTAGAGATAAAAGTAATGATAGTGATAATAATTACTATCTAATAATAATTACATTATCATTTACTACATAGCACTTACTGGAGACCACGTACTGTTCACCCCTGTATGTCCTGCTGCATTTTTACCCTCACAGTAATTCCTTGCAGTATTGTCTCTTTTACAGATAAGGCCACTGAGGCACGGAGAGGTTAGGCACCTTGCCCACTGTTGCCCAGCTAGTGAGTAATGGGTCTGGGATTAGAGCCCAGGCAGCTGGTATTCCTTACTCTGCTTCTAGACTGTCTCACAGGGAATCACGAGGATTAAGTAGGATAACATGTGGGAAAGTACCTAGAACAAAGCAAAGTCTTGCACCTTGTAAGTGTAACAATGTAGATCACTCTGCCTACCCTGCCCTACCTTCTCCCTCCTCTGGCTAAGCTGAGGCTTTGGACTCCTGACTGCGGCAGTTAGGAAAGTTTCAGATCTCTGGCTGTGTGGTCTGAATGCAGGGTGATATATAAGGGAGGGTGGAATCACTTTTTCACCAGGAAGTCAGGGAATCTCATCTGGTTGTGGACGGGTCATTCCATCAACGTGATTTGTGCTTGTGAATATAGCGGGGGGTCCTTCAACTTCTTCCCTCTGGCAAGGGAAATAATCACCCTGTTACCCTTGCTTGGATTTAGAACTTTACTCTTTCTAACTGACCCTCACACAGACTGTGTCAGAATAAACTGGTCTGAATTGGGGCATCAGTGGCTGAAATGAGCCAGTCATGGAAAGGGGGAGACAGCACCCAACACAAGCAAAGCCTGGTGGAAACTCTGTGGAGAGTGGAGTCAGGTGTCGAAGGTGGGTTATTTCCACTCACATTTTACCCCAGGTCCTAGTCCTGTCGGATGGGTAGGACAGGCTGGAACAGAGTGAGCCCCGAGATGCAGGGACTCTGCTTTGGCGTGTTCTCCTCACATGTTCTCTGTCCCCTTCTCCAAGGGATGAGGCCAATTAAGGTTATCAGTCTGTTGATTTAAGCACAGGGACTGTTTGCAGAAAGCTCTTTGAGCTCCTCAGTTAAGATGTTGAAAGGTTTACTTGTTACTGTGAAATACACACACACATGCATATAACACACACATGTATGTCAGTGCCAAGTTTAGAGTTTATTGACTTTCTCCCACCAAAAGGAGACATTTTAGACTGCTCTGTACTGAAGGCAGTAATGGAAATGGAAGTTGTGAAATGGAGGTGGCTTGCTTTTTTACCTTGGGAATTTAAAACCACAATGATATGTTTTTCTTTTATAGGTTTGTCTACGGATTTTGAGCATCTGAAGCTGACCTCTGAATTTAAGCATTCCCTGCTGCTCCCTCACCCTTTGAAGAGATGTCTGTCACTTATGATGATTCCGTTGGAGTCGAAGTGTCCAGCGACAGCTTCTGGGAGGTAATGCCCATGATTTCTTCTGGATGAATACAGAGACCAAGCCAATCGTGTCTGACACCCCCTCCCTCTTTTGTGGCTGGGATTTGGGGGATGAGATGAACATACCCCGAAACCAGCCAGGCATTTGTGGTCAGATCTAGGTGGCAGCAGGTATGGCTTAGCTCTCAGTGAAGGTGGTAAACTTACCTTGTTAGGAGAGTTGGATTAATGAGAGAGGTTAGAGGTGTTAATTAAGGTCTTGTCAATTTGTCCATTCTCAGAGCTTCCTTTCCACGTTTAGCCTTGATATGACTTGGTGTGACGTACACTAATTACCGGGCTTGGCCTGAGAAGCGGCATTACTTTTGAGTTTTGTATGGAAAAATGGACGGCGGTGATGTGACATCATGTTGGACAGTACAGGCAGGTGGCCAGAGGACTGAACACACTACCCTTGAGCTTGCTGGAGCATCTTCTTGTTAGTCTGTGCCCATGAGGAATTCCTTTCCTAATCAGATTATTTTGTGGTGTGTATGGTTTTTTTTTTGGAGGTTACTCTTCCTGAACCCCACTTACTTCCTGCCTGCTGGTTAAAGCAAAGTCCATGTTTGATAAAACTTCGTTCATATGGCAAAACCCCCGGAACCTTCTCCGCAGCTGTGGGCTTAGTGGAAAGAGCACTGGCTCTGTAGTTGGAAAGATCTGGGTTCTGATCCGAGCTGTGCCATTACTAGCTGTCTGTGTGACCTTGGGCAAGTCGCTTGACTAATCTGAGCTTCAGGGTTTTCATCTCTAAGAGGGAAAATGATACTGGTCTTCGAGGGAGGTTGCCAGGATGAAATAAGAATAGAGACATCGGCGCCATGTGGGTGCTTTCCTGTTACAAAAAGCTCAAGTGCTGCAAAAGATGAGGGTGAGGCCCTGGGTTTGCTGGAAACTAAAACACATTAGTTCTATGAACTTAGATTAATTAGGTGTATAATTTTGTCTGACATCAAATACCATCTGATATTATAAATTTATTTATTTTATTTATTTTTGGCTGCTTTGGGTCTTCATTGGTGCGCACGGGCGTTCTCTAGTTGCGGTGAGCAGGGGCTACTCTTCGTTGCGATGCACGGGCTTCTCATTGTGGTGGCTTCTCTTGTTGCGGAGCATGGGCTCTAGGTGCACAAGCTTCAGTAGTTGTGGCTCACAGGCTCTAGAGCGCAGGCTTAGTAGCTGTGGCGCGTGGGCTTAATTGCTCTGCGGCATGTGAGATCTTCCTGGACCAGGGCTCAAACCCATGTCCCCTGCATTGGCAGGCGGATTCTTAACCACTGCGCCACCAGGGAAGCCCTCCATTTGATATTACAGTCTAACAGAGACAAGTGATCACAGGAGCCCAAGTTTTAAAAAGATGGACTCAAGGGCTTCCCTGGTGGCGCAGTGGTTGGGAGTCTGCCTGCCGATGCAGGGGACGTGGGTTCGTGCCCCGGTCCGGTAGGATCCCACATGCCGCGGAGCGGCTGGGCCCGTGAGCCATGGCTGCTGAGCCTGCGCGTCCGGAGCCTGTACTCCGCAGCGGGAGGGGCCACGACAGTGAGAGGCCCGTGTACCGCAAAAAAAAAAGAAAAAGAAAAAGGTAGGTGAAAGTTGCCAGTGTGTATTGTCAGCATCTATTAAGTAAAGTAGCTTGAACAAGTCCTGTCATTGATGTAAACCCTTAGGCACCCTGTTAAATTCTTAACTGTGATGTCAGTAGACAAGAACATCTCTTGTATGAAGAATCCTAAGGATTCTTCAGGCTCTGCTCATCTTGTGATGCTGTCCCTGAAATTACTCTTCATCTCATATAAATCAGCAGTGCCGCCCTCCTCCTCTGATGGGTGTGCCCTGGATGGCTCAGGCTGAACCGGCCCTGCTCGTCTCTGAGCGACTTAGGCGCACGTTGCCAGGTGCACATCTCCAAGCTGCCAGCAAGTTCCCTCTTTCCCATGGAAGGCCGCTTCTCACTGGTGTGACCCACAGAGCTGTACAATCTAAAGAAAGCCTTGCGGTCTCGAGGTGGAAAAGTCTTTTGTGCTTAATTTTACTCCTTCCCACCAAAAGGTGCTAACTGAAGTGGGTCATTCCAGAACCATCTTCTGCATGCTGGCTGTGTGCTTGCACAGGAGGGACATGGCCCTGCCCTCCGGGAGCCTTCGGCTGTGACATTTGGAAGTAAGCTCCCAGAGGGAGGAGACAGATCACTGTTTGAGGTGCTGTAGAATTTGCTGGGGTGCAAGGGGGAGGTAGGGCTCCCCCTAGGGTGGGGGGCAGGAAAGGTAGCATGGAAGATAGGCAGGATCAGTACTTACTAAGCACTCAGATGTTTGCTAGATGAATGAGTGAACAAGTAGTGATCTTGGGAGGAGAGATTACCCACAGGGACATAATATCAGCCAGAAGTATTTAGTGGGCATTTGGAGGGGACACTTTCTGTATCCCCAACACCGTAGTAAACGATTCAGAAGAGAAGAGGGGTGGATATCTGATTCCCACAGTGAAGGTATTGGGAGGAGAAAGGATGGTGGCCTCCATGGAGAGTGAGGGCAATGAGGCCAAGCCACAGCTCTGCTTCTCAGTGTCATGGCGTTCAGAGGAGAGGGGTCTGCTGCTGGCATCACCAGAGAAGATACGTGGGATGGGTGGGGCTGGGCTATGAGTTGGGAGCAGGGACAGCATTCTAGGCCAGAGCAATGTCTGGAGGTTGGAATGAGCATGGCCTTGCAGAGGGCTGAGGATCTTGACCTCTTTGGAGCCAAGGGTCTGTTTTGGAGGTGAGAAGTCATGTGGGATTAGGTAGGTTGAGGCCTAGGGGAGGTGGTTCCCCAAGAGGATGACTCCTTTAGCCACCAGTTGGCTGAAGTTGGAGGCTGGCACATCCTGCGCACAGGCTCCCCAGTGGGGCATGGGTGGCTCGGTCGCTTCTGGCAAGTCCTGGCTCGTGCGGGGAGCCTGCAGGTGTCCCCCGCGTCCTTCACTTCCAGGCCCTCTTTCTGGGTCTCCTCTTTGGCTCTGGGGGCTGGGGTACAGAGAGAGCCTAGGCTGCAGGCCATGGTGCTTTTCAAGTGTTACCAGTGCTTCCTAGGAAGCCTGGCCCCCCTCTGCCCTTCATAGGCTCTGGGAACACGACAGCGGGTTTGGCCCCAGCAGGCCTGAGGGCTGCAGCCTGAATCTCTGAGGGCTCCTGAGGCCAGGCTGGGAGGGCAGACTGCTGATTTCAGGAACTGGGCCCTGCATCTGCCTCATCCCTGAGGCAGGAGCTCTGTTCAGCTGTCAGTGGTACGTGCAATTAGAGCTCAGATCTCCCCGGCTGAAGCCAGACTGGGGCTGGCCTGTACTGCACTCTCTGTGGGCACAAGGAGCCTTTGAGGAGAAGGATATTTTGGAGATGAAGAGGACATAAATATCTTGCTGTAAAATGTTCTGGGAATGTTAGCCCTAAAGAGTTGGCACATGACTAGTATTTGCTGTCTCCTTCAGAGAAGGCTCTCCCTGCAGAGTCCTCTCAGACTCAAGCACTGTGGACACAGCACATCAATGAGAACATCTCCATGTGCATCAGTATTTTGTCTGGAAAGCCATCCGTGTAAAATGGTGCGTACTTTTCCCATCCTTTTAGACCAATTTTGTACGTAACATATTTAGAAGATGCTGCTGCCCCCTGTTCATGGATTCCATAAAGCCTTATTTGGCACCTGCCACGATCCAGGCCCTGGGCTAAGTCCTGGGGTCCCAAAATGAGTGCACAGTCTTGGGACCCCAGAGCCAACATTTTTAGTGGCGGGCAGTCATGGGCGGTTGGGTGGGTGCCGTGAGTGGAAGCACGAGGTGTATGAAAATAACTGTCACCTTGCCTCTCAGCAGCAGTTGTCCATTCCATGTGTTCTCCAGCCACCTCCCACATACACAGATCTGGATGGACTTCTCTGCATGGCAGCCTTGCTGTGCGTGTGTCAGCCTTATCACTATTCCACAGCACTTGGACATAGCTCCCAGCAGGCTGGTGGCTTACCTTTATTTCACTAAAGTTTCTAAATAGAACCATTAATTCATTCTTTCAAGAAAACTAGTATTTGTTGAACCATGACCAAGCATTAGGGCACTAGCCTCCCCTGTGCCATGTTCCATCTGTTCTCTACCCTGCAACCAGGGTAGCCCATCCAGAAAAGCAAACCTGTGCAACTCCCTGCCCCGGGTAGGAAGCTTCACTTTTCTGCATCACCTTCCAAGTAAAACCGCACTCTTTAGCATGCCTAAGACTTGAGCATGTGCTGGCAGCTGCTGCACACCTGGCCCTTCCTAAGGAGCTCTGCCCTGGGCTCCAGTCAAGCAGAGCCCCCCAGGCTCCTATCCACCAAGAGCTGTCTCCCTGCCTGGGAGGGTAGGGGCTGAGGGCGGTGGTCTTTTCTCCAGCCTGACCTCCATTTCTTTCCCGGGGAGCCCCTCCTCCGGGCAACCTTCCCTGGTCCTCCCTGGCAGGCCTAGGCAGCCTTCCTGCCTGCCTAGCATGCTGTACCGTTTGCTTCTCCCTCTAGGCTGTGAACTCCCTAGGGGCAAAGATGTGATTCTTCCCTGGGAATCTGATACTTAGCACAGTGCTTGACACACTAAATGATTGTTGATTGAATGTACAAGTGAATCAGAGAAAGGATAAGGTTTGATGCTGGGTAATAAGATATGCCCTGCTCATAAGAAGCTTACAAACAAATATTTGGAATTAAAATATGTATGCAAATAGCCATAATACTGAACAGAAATCATTATTTCAGTAAACACCTACAGAGCACCCACCATGTGCCAGGTCCTATTCTAGGCCTTGAAGGTGCAGCATTAATAAACAGACAAAAGTGCCTTTTACATCTGGCAAATGCTGTGAGGATGTGGAAGAGGGCCCTCCCTCCTGAGCGCGTGGACTGTGCTGTGTCATCGGTGGCTCCAGGAGAGCAGTGACTTTCGCTGCCCCTTGTACCCCATGCATGGGTGTGTACGCACTGCCAAGTCATGGAGCTGTGTGCCCATAAGCTCTATGCTATGGTCTGGGTACTCTCTGTGGGAATGTTAACCCACAACAAGAAGTTTAGCAATGAAAACCAGTGATAGCGGCTAGCATTTATTGCACACTTGCTCTGTGCCAGGCACCTACTCTGCTTTACGTGGGGGCGCTCAGTCCTCTCGACTGCCTCTGCGATTGTGAGCTCCACTTTACAGGTGGGGCAGCTGAGGCTCGGGTGGTTTGATGGTGCTAGCAGTGGGTGGAGCTGGGATTTGGGCCCAAGCACCTGCTCTCTAGAACTGCTCTCCTGCCTCTGCTCTCAGCTTCCTGGGAGCTCCTTATAGTAGAGAGGTATTCCTTTGCAGTGACTGCCACGTACTTAAATGCCTCTGCTTCGGCGTGAGGAAGTAGCATCCTGTCTGGGTTCAGGCCTGGTGCCAGCGTTTCTTAGTGTGTGACCCTGAGGACTCGGAAGAGAAGTAACCTGCTCACTGTCCTAGGCGCGAACATGGCATTGCTAATTCCTACTTCCCAGGATGGTTGTGAGAATTATAGATAACACCCGCAGCGCCAGGGTCCGAATGGCTCCGAGCCCGAGTGGTCTCAAAGCGTCACCTCTTCACGTGTGAGCGCCGCACCCGTGGAGACAGGCAAAGACGGGCGAATCAGGTGGCCTTTCACCTGGTCCATGCAGGCTTGCCCCTCCCCTGCCTAAATGCCGTTGTTCTAGATGCCAGCTAGCGAGCTGCTCAGCTCTGGCCTTGAGAGACTCAAACACTCAAGATGTTTTGCGGTCAAGCTTATTCTCTGAAGATAGATTTTTATTTTCTCTCTTGATTTCAGTGATGTCAAAGTAACTTTTGTAAGCCCTGTAGGAGAAAACGTTTTCCATTTCTACTCAGTAACAAATAGAAATGCATGCTTTTAGAACTGGAGAAGTCTTGGGCGCTCAGTTAGCCTGTGGTAGCCTGGCTGCACTGAGACACCTTTATACCAATGTGTGGGTGTGGACGGTGGGCCTGGTGCTGAGGACCCAGGCATGGCGATGGGGCGGAGGCGCTTGTGTCCTGTGGCGGAGGGTTTTCTTTTTTAACAGGAGTCAGGAAGTTCAACCAGGGAGCTGGGGGAGGGACGGGGTGCTGTGGAAGCAGCAAGCTGGGGAGGGGGTGGACATGGTGGAAGCGGGGTGCTCCCTGGAGGAAGTGCTATTTATTCCCACTTTTCCAATCTGATGATTTCCACACTAGGTCTTTTGGCTTTTTACCCCGGGGGGTTCACCGATTTCAGAAACCTCTCTAACCATCCCTGCCTCCTTTCACTGTTAGAGTTTCTGCCAAAAGCGGCTTGGTCTTCAGCGAGCCCTTACTTAACAGAGCCGGAACTTATCTCACCGTCAGGGTTGGCGGCAGCCCTTAGAGCGAGGAGGTGCCACTCATGCAGCACCTACTGGAGCATGAGGGGGAATAAGAGGGGGCAGCGACCTGGTCACCAGGCAGCCGTATGCTCAGGCTGCTTCCCGGACGCCTGGCTGAAGCATGAGTGTGTGCACGTACCCTCATGCCGGGGAGACTGGGCGCTCCAGGGCAGGGTCTTCGGGGTGGTGGCTCACAGGTGGGGCATGTGCTGTGCTCAGGAACAAGTCCCCAGGCGTCGCTGGGCCTTTATCCTGACATCTGAGCAACGTGTGCCGAGAGGGCAGAGCACGGTGAGCCTGGCTGACCAGTCTTGAGGAGGAGTTCAGGTCTAAAATAACTTTGTTTAAACACATCCTTCCTCTGTATGTTATTATCTGTTCTGCTTTGAGTTAGATCTGAGAACTGGAATTTCTCACTTTGCATTTCATCCATTTTTCAGCTTGTCATTTTGAACATTTAGATTAAAGATTGATAATGCAGTTATTTTTAACATTGTTGAAGTTTGGGATTTGTGCTTTAAAACTCTCAAACAGCAAGGGTGATGAGCCACAATTTCTTCACCCTCCTACTTGATGAATACAAATTCCAGGAACAGGGGATAGGGCTGGTAAGTGTTGGGGATGAGATCTGAAAACCAGGAGTTGGGACTGAGGCCCGAGGCAGTGACAGGACTAGTTTGGGTCAGCACACAGGTCAGGCTCAAGGTGGCTGGAAACTGAGGCTGTACGTAAACAGCAGCAGCAGCAGGCCAGCAAGGAGCCTTGATGTCTAACGCTCTTGGGGCCCTGCCAGGTAAACTGCATTACCCTGTTTCCAGTATGGGGAGCCCGGTGAGGTCAGGTTCAGGGGAGCACTGAAGTGAGGAGATCCTAGACCTTCTGTTCCAGTGCAGGACAAATTGGGAGCCCAGATGGTGGGTGAGCTGGAAGGTAGGTTGGAGAACTGGAAGTGGAATCCTGTAGAAACGAGGACTGCCAGAGCACAGTTGGAGAGCAAGGCAACGAGTTCATGGTTCCCCAAGGATACGCCTTACTCCTTGGTCCTTTCAAGCACATCACAGATTTTACAACCTTAAGATCGATTGTGACCCCTTTTTTGGAAAGGGAGGTTCAGAGTAGGGGTTGGGATGGATTGAAGAAGGGTGCCTGAGACGGGAGGCCCTGCTGGTGTGTACGGATATGGCCTCTGCTGTGCCCTCTGCAGGGAATGCAGGTGGGGAAGTAGTGGCACTGAAAGGCCCAGTCCTGCAGCCGTCTCGGCCTCCCTGGACATGGCGGGACGTGGAGATAAACTGACTGGGAACTGGAATTTCACTGAAAGCCGTGCAAGTGCAATGAAGGAACTGCGAGGCTCTCCTGCTGGTTTGTGCTTGGCAAAAGTGTTAGTTGCTCACTTGTCATCTGTGGAGTTAATATCTGATGATGTGCTGAGAGGTGATCCTTTTTAGCTTTTGTGGGGAGAGCTCAAGGGACTCATTGGATTAAGAACTCAATAAATAAAGGATCATGACTTACTTCATTGCCTGTGCCTCTAGCTGGGCACTCAGCAACTTCTCAGTCCCCTCCTGTCTACATGGAACGGAATCTCTGCTCCCAGCATCATTTGGGCATTGAGAAGATATTACAGGGTGCCCTCTGTGTGCCTGGCATGGTGGATGGAGAAGAATAAAGGCACAGTCCTTGCCCTCAAAACCCGTATGTTACCACATTTTGCATGTGACAGCAGACATCGCAGCAAAAGTAACAGGGAGGGATGAGCTGCTGGGGAGGGGGTACCTTCATGGAGGGGGTGGCATCGCGTATAGCTCATGCTCTGTGGGCCTCAACATGCTGCCTCAAGCCTTCAGAAAGTGGCCTTGCCCCAGAGGTCCCTTGGCTCTTACCTCAAACATTGTTTCCTCCAGGCAGTCCCAATCTCCTGGAGTGTTCCTTCCAGGAATTGCCACCGTCTGTAACTGTTACTTGACCGAAGTCCCACAAAGGTAGGGATGATGACAGTTTGTTCACCATTGCATCCCTAGTCCCTTTCATAGTCCTTGGCACGCAGTAGGTGTTCACCCCGTATTTGTGAGTGGCAAGAGGCTGTTGCCAGACCCTCAAAAACTGAGAGTTGGGAGTGCTTCGGGAGGTCGCCAGCCATGTAGCCAGCCAGATACCTGGAATTGTGAAGGTCTCTTGGAGGTCACCTAATCCTGTCCCTTCTCTTCATTTTGTGTCTGGAGGGACAAGATGAAGAAATGGCAGGTCTTGGGGCTTCCCTGGTGGTGCAGTGGTTGAGAGACTGCCTGCCGATGCAGGGGACACGGGTTCGTGCCCCGGTCCAGGAAGATCCCACATGCCGCGGAGCGGCTGGGCCCGTGAGCCATGGCCGCTGAGCCTGCGTGTCCGGAGCCTGTGCTCCGCCACAACAGTGAGAGGCCCGCGTACCGCAAAAAAAAGGAAATGGCAGGTCTTGTCAAGTGATGGCTGCCCCAGGCTAAGAGCACATCTGACTGGGAAGAAACCCACCCTATGCTGTGAACTTACCAGTGCATACATCCTCACAGAATCCACCGTACAACTGAAGGGATAGAAGCGCAGGCAGAGAGACCTGGTCATTTCTTTCAGGGCAGGACCAGCTCTTTGCTGCTCCCCTCGTGAGCAGGGGTAGAGGGAAGGTGGCCTCATCAGAGAGGGCCAGGGGCTGATGGCCACCTCTTCAGGCTTGTCTTTCATCCTTATCTTTCAGGCTGATTGAGAAGCTCCTGGAGCCTCTGGGCATACTGTAGCAGCTTTGGACAGAATGTTGGTCTCTGACTGTGTGCACGTGCCTGGAGGGGCACCACCAGTGGCTTTTCTTTCTTGTCCAGTCAGCTTGGCACAGCTGGCTCACTCTTGGACCTGCCTCTCCAGGGTGTAGAGGGAGCAGCTCTGGTGCTTGGGACTTCAGAGTCACAGGTTAAAGAGCATGAGCGTTCTGAGAGTAAAATCAAGGTCATGTTTGTCAAGCGGTCTTAGTAGTTTACAGGTTTGGGGGTCCTGGCATGAGCCTCACCGGCACCAAGAGGAATCAGGGGGATTCAGGAGTGGGGTTCATATACTGCGTCACAGTCTTGAACTCTGTGGCCTTTCCTGGAACCTGCAGGGCTGGTTGGAAACATACACATCACCTGATATGGACCCGTTAAGTCTTCATTCTACATGCTCTCTATTCTCAGCCTGAGGAAGGTTCTAGAAGGTGGGGTCTGCCTCCTTTTGGCTGCATGATTATGGGTGACTTTGCCTCTTCAAACCTGTTTCCTATTCTGTAAAATCCTCCTGCCTGGGATCATCACAGGATTAAATGAGGTTGCATGTAGAGCTGTGAGCACTCTGCCTGGCAAAGGGTAGGTGTGCTCTATTATGATGCTGCCACTGATGGAAAAACTCTGCGGCGCCTGTTACCAAGAGGTTTGCAGTCCAGCTGGGGCAGGGAGGCTAACATGCACACTTGTGACCCATGTGGAACAAGCTACGACTGTGGGGCATGGGGACAGTGTTTGGAAGGGCCCTCGTGGCCCCCAGGTGGACCAGCCAGCAGGACCCCGTGGTGGGGAATTGGTGTCGCCTGTCTGCTAGTGCAGGCGATCCAGGCCCGCCCCCTTGGTGGTCCGGCAGGGGTGGCAGGCGGTGTCAGGGTAGCCTCTGTGGGGAAGACCAGCTGAGCCTTAGCAGAGAGCTGAAACTGGGGCAGGTAGGACGGGACTCGTTCAGCACCACCTCCTTCTCCATTTCTTTCCCTGCTTTTGGCACCTAATCCCTCCCCCTTTCTAATATTATGGCTTTTGTGAGCATGTGTTGTAAACTGTACCCTTGCTTCATGTGCAGCTATTTTTAATTTGCATCAAGGCATCCTGTGCCCTGCCGTTCTGTTTCTTTTTCTCCTCTCTGCACTGTGTGTGAGGTCTGTTCCATTGTGGTGTCTACACAGTCCTGCACTTTTTTCTTGCTGCCACACTGGGGTGCCCCCCACATTCACCCATGCTTTCCCCAAGGAGGAGACCGACCCCTACGTGCCCTGTGACCTGAGCCAACATATCTATGGGGATAAAACTCCGGAGCCATGTGGCTGGGTCCTCCTAGGGCATGTGTATGCTTAGTGACTTAATTACTGCCTGGCTGTCACAGGCTTGCCCCAGACTGGTTTCCGCCATTGTATTCAGAAGCGGTCCTGTGTGCCCAGCTCCGCCCCACACTTGGCATTTCCCGCTCTCTACAGTGTGCCAGTCTGTACAGGTAAAGAGCTACCTTGCTGCTCTCATGGGCAGTCCCACAGTGTGAGCATCTCACTCAGGCCTTTAGCCCCATGGACTTCCACTTCTCTCTGAAGTTACCACTTCATACCTTTGCCCGTGTTCCCCGGGGGTGTCTCTTTCATGTTGATATGTAGGATTTCCTGGGATATTCCAGATTTTAGTCCCTTGTCAATTTGGACAATTTAGACAGATTAGTAGACAGTATTTGAATCTGTTAGCTTTGTCCATGATATTGGTTTCTGAAGAGAAATCCATAATTTTTGAAGTAATAAAATTTATTTGGACACGCACACACGCGCGCGCACACACACACACACACACACACGGATGTGTGTGTGCGTAACCTTATGGCTTTTACTTTTGAAATTTTGTTTAAGGAATCCTGCCCTGCCCTAAGTCACAAAGATATTTGCCGACATTTTCTTCGAGTCGCTTTATGGTTTTACCTTTCACATTTTTATTGAGTGCCTGACGAGACGCAGTGAGTGGAAGGCAGTTGAGAAAGAGCGGTGAAGAAAGACAAAGGTGCTGCGGCACCATCGGAAGGCGTGTGGGGGTGGTGTCCTGTGTGCTGCGGGCTCTGGTCTGCCCAGGCCCAGGACGGTGGGCAGTGAGGCCGTCTGGGGGTGGCATGGGCAGAGGGGCTGGCTGGGGGAGGGCAGGGTGGTCCGGGCCGCAGGCCTAGGAGCACCATCTGTGTTGTGCATCAAGTCAGCAGTGAGACAGCCAGAAGCTCACTGGGGTTCCTGGGGACATCCAAAGTCCACAGGGATTCTTTGTGATGTTGAGATGAGCCACTGGAGGAAAGAGGTTCATGCCTCAGGGCCAAGGCAGCACAGGGCGGGAGAGCGTGAGCTCTGGGTGTTCCTGCCTGGTTCGCTTCTCACTTGGGCCACTGGTTACCCTGGGACTTTGGTTGTAATCACGCAATTTGTCTGCGAGATGGGCTCGATGGTCACCGACCAAAGAGAAGGGTAAAAGGAATAACATGGAAGATGTACGTGAGATGACCCTATAGGTCCTCTGACCTGAGCCCGCAGTTCACACAGGTAATGGTAACTGAGCTGGCACTGGGGCCAACAGGTGGGAGGAGCTGCACGTCCGCATTCGCACTCCCTCTCATCCACCTGGGATCCCAGGGGTCCCACTGACCTGCGGAGACCCTCCAGCTTTCCTGTTGCCTTTGGCCACTGTGTTCCACAGAATGGAGTTGGCCAAGGTAAGTAGGCTGTAAAGTCGGAGAAGGAAACATTCTCCAGTGTCCTTGTGAAAGGCAGTTCCAGACTGTTTACACCCAGAGGATAAATGAGGAACTGGTGCGACCTGTTTGAACAGTCCTTCCCAGCACCCTTGTAATTATAAACCCGCTGGTTTTTAGGCAGAGCCCACTGTCTCTGCTCTGATTCCTGATTACGCAGTTTCTGCCAGGGATGTCTGCAACTCCAGCCCCAGACTCGTCTTAGCTGACTGAAACCAAGACTTGTGTGACGCTGGATTCTCAGGGCCTGGGGCAGAGGAAAGCCAGAGGAATGATGAGAGCCAGACTCACAGGCAGCCGGGAGGACGGCAGGCAGCAAGGGGCCTCTGGGCCCAGGTGAAGGGCACTGAGGGTAGAAGGGGGTAGGGCGACCCAGATTCCCGGGAGGACGGCAGGACCGGTCGGGCTCCTGGTGAGCCTAAGGCAGGCCTTTTGGTGATTGGGTGGAGGGAGGCGGGAGACTGGTTTCTGGAGGACTCTGGAAAGGAGGAGGACTCCGCTCTCTCCGCCTGCTAGGTCCAGCCTGCAGGAACCCCCCCTCCCCCCGCAACCCTGAGGTGCCTGGAAGTTGGGATTCTGCTACCTCTGTGCCGCCCCCATGTGCCACCTGGAGGACAGCGCACTTCCTTTTTCCTGCTTTCCTGCTCTCCTCCCCACTGCTGTGCCCCAGAGTCAGCAGGCTACTCATACCTCCCCTCCAGGGGCTTCACCTTCCTGAACCCCACCGTTCCCTGAGCACAGCACCCTTTCGGATGAAGGCCTGACCCTCAAGATTTTTCACCGTCTGACTGACCCCACCTCGCACACCACTTGCTGTACCCAGTGCCCAGCTCAGTCTCTAGTCACCCCCTGCATTCTGTGGTCCACGTTCTTTTCCTGGTGGACTTCTCCCGGAGCCAGGTCTCCATGCTGTCACACCTTCTTCATTTTGCCAACATTGTCTCTGCCAGGAATCATTTCCCTCACCTCACCTTTAATCCGTCCACTTGTCCTTGAAAATTCAGTCTGGTTGTTGCCTCTAGTATACCTGCCCCACCCCTCACCCTTCCTTCGGCCAGGTGGGTTCCTGAGGGGAGAGTAGGGGTATCCCCCCCTTGCACCCAGGCACTTGCATGTTGAACATCTGTCTTTAGCACCTTGGTATCTGAGGGGGTGAGTCTGAATCTAGAGGAAGTTAGGAACATAGATGGCTTCAGACCTAGTTTCTAAAATGGGCATTTTATGAACAAATCAATTGATAATCAGGATTGGAAGAGAGCTTGTTTATTTTCAATTCCTACCTAAAGTTATCTGTCATTTGGCATCTCAAAACAAGCTAGTATTTTGAGAAGCAAGAGAGAAGCTTTTTAATTACAAAACTGATAGAGCAGAAATAGCTAACCATGTATGTCCTGACTTTAATGTATTATCAGTTTATCATATATTTGAAATTAATTTTTCTTGCATTTTACAAAACAGTCATTATACCTCAATTTTAAAAAAGAGAACACACTCTACCAAAGAAGACACATGGATGGCAAATAGGAACAAGAAAAGATGCCCAGTATCATTAGACACTAAGAAAATGCAATTAAAATCACAATGAGATGTTGCTACATACTAAATGGCTAAAATAATTTTTTTTTAAAACCTGATAATACCAAGTGCTAGTGAGAATGCAGAGCAATTAAAACTCTCATACACTGCTGATGGGAATACAAAGTGGTCCAGCCACTTTGTCTTATAAAGTTAGACATACACTTACCATATAGCAATTCCACTTCTAGGTATTTACCCAAGAGAAATGAAGACATATGTCCACACAAAGACCTATAGGAATTGTTGATATCTTCTTTATTTATATTTGCCCCAAACCAAAAACAATCCAAATGTCCTTAAACAGGATGAAAGGGTAAACAAATTGTGGTGTGTCCAACTTAGCAATAAAATGGAGTGAACTACTGGTACAGGCAACAACGTGGATCGGTCTCGAAAGCACTGTGGTAAGTGACGGAGCCTGTCACAAAAGCCAGGCTGCATACAGTGTGATTCTACTTATCCTGGACATCGTGAAAACGGGACAAAAATCAGATTAGTGGTTGCCAGGGGCTGTGTGGGAGAAGATTGACTGCAAGAGGGTGCAAGGGAACTCTGTGGCGAGGTAGAAGTATTCTGTCCCTTGATGTGGTGATGGTTATACACAGTATACATTCATCTGAACTCATCTAAGTTTATACCTGTAAAGGGTGATTTTTATTTTATGTTGACTGTGTCTTATTTTAGAAACACACAGTGGCTCTGCTGTTAGGATGACCGTCAGCGCCCTGCTCATCGAGTGGGAAATCCACAGTGCTCTGCTGCTGTGTGGTTTATGGAGATGGAAACAGTGAAACCTGATGAGTGTCCCCACGTGTGGGCTGAAGTGATGGTCTGTCACAAGCCCATATGTAGCCTTTCACTGAGCAAAGGACAGCAAGGCCGATGTTGCTGGAGCATCTCAGTGCCTGTTGTCACGAGCACTCCCCTTTCCCCTTGGCCCCGGCATTTAAACCTAAAACCCGTGCTTCCAGGAACAACCTTCGTATTCCTTGCTGCTTTTCAGATTTCAAGAGTTGTCATTTAAATATGAACAGTATCGAGGGAGGGAGATGAAAGAGGGAAGAGATATGGGAACATATCTATATGTATAACTGATTCACTTTGTTATAAAGCAGAAACTAACACACCATTGTAAAGCAATTATACTCCAATAAAGATGTAAATAAATAAATAAATAAGAACAGTATCTATTTGTCGTGAGGTGGATGGACCTAGAGTCCGTCATACAGAGTGAAGTAAGCCAGAAAGAGAAAAATAAATACTGTATGCTAACACATATATATATGGAATCTAAAAAAAAAAAGTGGTTCTGAAGAACCTAGAGGCAGGGCAGGAATAAAGATGCAGACATAGAGAATGGACTTGAGAACACGGGGAGGGGGAAGGGTAAGCTGGGACGAAGTGAGAGTGGCATGGACATATATACACTACCAAATGTAAAATAGATAGCTAGTGGGAAGCAGCCGCATAGCACAGGGAGATCAGGTCGGTGCTTTGTGACCACCTAGAGGGGTGGGATAGGGAGGGTGGGGGACGCAAGAGGGAGGAGATATGGGGATATATGTATATGTATAGCTGATTCACTTTGTTATGAAGCAGAAACTAACACACCATTGTAAAGCAATTATACTCCAATAAAGATGTTAAATAAATAAATGAAGCAAATAAATAAATAAGAACAGTATCTATGGTACGTGTTGATGGGCTGTACCAATGTGTACCTTGTTAAGAAATACCCTTTTCTTTTCCCTAAATCTTTTTACAAGGGTTTTGAAAATCAGGCAGGCAGGTTTCTGAAGAGCCAACATATTTTAATATTGATTGCCAGTATGAATATTATTGGTAACAGTGGGATGAAAACCAGATCTACATCGTGGTTTCCTGTCGGCTGTCAAGTCTGTATTGAGCTGTGATTATCTTAGCTCTTCTTGCCACCAGCTCAGCAATACTGAGTTGTGTTTTGTTGGTTATTTTTTTCATCCTGCTGTAAATTTGAAAATGACAGTAAGGCCCTATTTTAAGGGAAGTGAACATGTGATGTCACTTCTAATTGGTTGTGAAATGCTTGCTTTCTCCTTCCTAAAAAGGGGCTGCTGAAGGATGGAGTTGAAAACGCAGGTTCACCTTCTGTGTTTTGGTGAGCTGCTGACCTGCTCTCCTTGCTGGGGGTAGCAGCCAGGCCACGCCTGGGAGGGAGGGGTCTGTGGAGGAAACGATGACTGATCGTGGGGCCTGAGAGCTGTTTGTGCACTTCAGCAAGACTGCTGGAAATCATACCAGACCTCTGGAGAAGCCCACCCAGACTACCTGCCTTCCAGGGATCCTTGCTGTTCCCATGGGAGTGGGGTCATCTCAGCCTGTCCAGAGCTCTGGCCTCAGGGACAGCCCTTCCTGGAGGGACCACAGTCCCCTTTTCTCCCGATGCCCATCTCCATGTGTTCTGTCTCTTTGCAAGGTCTTCCTGCCACTCCACTGTAGCCTCTTCTTCACCTGGCTAACTCAGCACAAGATGGGAGGGACTCAGGCAGTTTGAACTGTTCATAAGTCAGGGTTAAACAGGCTACGTGGCAGAGAGAGGACTGTACCCTTTTCTGTAGAAGTGGGAACTAGTCCTCCATGTTCTCCAGGAGCTTCCAGATTGACTCTAAATGGAGATGAAATATGAGAGTGATTAGCCAGGCAGAGACATTTAGAAACGGAAAAACTGACAAAAAGGTGACTACAGTTTTTGAAGACAGTTGGGAGGAAAGGGTTGAAAATACAGTCGATCATTTTTCTGTCATATTTCCTCCAAGTGCTCCAGTGTCAGCTACATGGTATCCTTTCTAATCAGCAGGTCAATGAATGGAACATATGGAACACTTGGATTTTTCACTCCAAATTAGCCGCTAATATTTTCTCAATTACTCTTTTATTATTTATAATTTAGATAAGCTAACTCTCCTCTCATATGTGAGATAAAGTAATTAAGCCTCACCTTGGCTCTCGTCAAAGCAGATAAGAGTGTGAGCTTTGCCATCGAGACTCCTACCTGGAACCATTTGAAAACCTGCTTTCAGCTGCAGCCCAGCCTCTAGGACTGCGACTATGGGATCTTAGAAAACAATGTAACTTCCCTGAGCCTTGGTTTCCTCATCTTAAGATGGGGACAGTTATTCCTACTCATTAGGGCAGTGGCAATTTTTGGGGTGTAAAACACCTACTGTGGTGCCTGGGATGTGCTCAGAAAGTGGGAAATAGTGTTTGTTGCTCTAATTGGGAAGTAATAATAAGGTAGCATGTGGTGACATCTCAGCAGTAGGCACCTGAAACCTGCTTATTCCAGTAATGCTCAAAAGGCCTTTAGCCAAGAGTCTATAATGTTAATTATAAAATCATTTTAATCTGAGTTACTAAAAAATTATTTTTCTGTTTTTGTTGTTTTTCATCTTTCTAGTTAGACATTACCCACTCTGGGAAGCTGCGTGAGATGCCCTCTGGGTGCCCTCAGCCCCTCGCTTCCCTACATCAGAGCCCTTCCCACTCTGACCTGTCTCCCTCCCTGAACCACGGGTCAGAGCATGGACGCCGGCCGCATGGACATTGAGAAGCTCCGAATCACTGTTTTGCGTGTTTCTGCTAGTGATAAAAACGGGGAGCTGGTCATGTAGCAATGCAGGGTGCCTTTGAAACAGGAGTGGGGCATGAGCACCCAAGAGCCGGGCTGGCGTGGAAGCCGTTTCTGCAGCCGCGGCCCCAGGCCTCACAGCGGGACTCTGTTTCCTAGGTCGGGAACTACAAGCGGACCGTGAAGCGGATCGAGGATGGCCACCGCCTGTGCAGCGACCTCATGAACTGCCTGCACGAGCGGGCACGCATCGAGAAGGCGTATGCGCAGCAGCTCACCGAGTGGGCCCGGCGCTGGAGGCAGCTTGTGGACAAGGGTAGGGAGGCCACCGCACGGGGCGTCTCAGCCCCAGGCGCCCAGGGCGTCTCAGCTCCAGGCGCCCAGGGCAAATTGTCAACCCTTTCTGAGCCAGTTTCCTCTCTTGGAAGATAGGGGCAGGAGTTTGTCTCACAGTTTCGGGGGGCTGTGATTCGTCACCAGCAGCATAGCCTGCATGAGCTTTCCTCCCCTTTCCTGGGGACACAGGACTCCTGTCCTCGAACAGCATCCAAGACTCCCGTGGCAGCTTGTTGTCCAGAGGACGTGCTGCGCTTGCCGAGTTAACAAGGAGCAGCTCCTTCAGGGCCCAGCCTTGAGTAGGCTCCTATCCAGTCAAAGGCCTTGCTGCTCAGCACCGTGGTTTCTGACACTCAGGCTGTTTATTTGTAAGCTTGGCCAAGTAGTAAGTCAGATAAGACTAGATGGTGACATCTGGCAGGCTTTCTAATACTGAATTTTAACAGGAATAACTACAGGTGTCGTATGATGCAGGCTTTGCCTCCCCTCCCTCCCTAGCAAAAACTCAGAAGATTCTAGAGCTTGGTGACAACGCTGCTGTGGATATGGATTGTGCTCAGAATGCACTTCCCAGCAGTAGAGGGGGAGCTCGATTGATTACAGGATTTCCTGGGACAGAAGTGGATTAGCGGGGGTTTCTCAGGGTATGTTTTGGGGCAGACTCTTCCACCATGACTAACTGTCCTCAGGGGAGCCGACCACGGGAAACCAGGCTAGGGCGAGGGACCCCCAGGCGACTTCAGTTGGGTCTAGACCAGCTGCCTGTGTTTCACCTGTTGCTGAAACGGGTTTTCTGTGGAGCTTAGCACAGTGCCGTGGTACAGAGTGGGTGCCAGGGAGTGGGGTAGCCATGCTTGGGTGAGGAGTGACTGGGAATGAGCCAGCTCCTTCAGGAAGCAGTAGCTGTTGTTATTTTATTTCCACCTGCCTGAATCCCCTCTTTCAGGATCCAGCTGTCAGCGCCGTCCATTCTGTTGATTCAGAACCTGAGGTTCATAAAGCACTCTTGCCCGCTCACTTTGTGGATCCTGCCACAAGACCTAGGCAGGACAGGGAGCTGCTCGTTTTGTAGACATGAGGGATTAGAGGTTCAGAGGGGCTAATGTTCTATGTTTATTCGTACACGCACACGCACACACACACACACTCACCCACCCGCACACACTCACCCACACACCACACGTCTCTCTGTCATTACCCAGCTCCAACAGTCATTGACCCCCGGGAGCGCCTTGAGGGCAGGTGCTGGGTCTTCCCATTTCCGTCCTCAGCTTCTGTCATAGCCCATCTCTCCCTCCATCACCTCACTCAACAAAATGACGGGCCACATTAGGAGTTTTCTTCCTGAGAACAGTGAGTGGGGTGACCCAGGCACCCCCACAGTGCTATCTAGAGAATTCTGTCTGGGCCAGAGTACATTCCTGTCTCCTCCTCTCCTCCCCCAGGACAGGGCTTCCATTCTGCTGAGGAGACAGTCCTTCATTCAACAAGCAGTTCCCAGGGTCCTGCTCTGCATGGAATGAATGGGCCTTGGGAGAACGTGTGGTCCAGTGGAGGGGGAGCCAGGGGCCAGCAGGAGCCAGTGCGGGTGGGCTCCGAGTGGCCTGGCAGAGAGGTCAGCTCATTCCAGAAGGCCCTCCTTCTCTAGCCAACCTTAAGCAAATCAAAACTTCCAAGATGAGGAAACTTGAGTTTTTCAAGAGCTCAGTGACTTTACAGAAAGGAAATGTGTGTAATCCCCCAGTTTCCCTAACAAAATAACAGATCCAGCTTCAGTTCCTTATTCTTTTCTTCATCCCAGGAACTGAAAAAGGAACAGCACTGAGAGAAAAATATCTGAAACAACCAAAAGGAAACCTCTCAGCCGGGCAGCCAGCCTGCCGGCCTAAAACCCCATCCCAACAGCTGAGGGAGGTTAACAGAGGAAGTCCCCTCCCCCAGGGCCTGTCTGGGCCCCACAGTGCCGAGTAACCCACCAGCTTCTCTCCTGTGCCAGGGCCTCAGTACGGGACGGTGGAGAAGGCCTGGGTGGCCGTCATGTCCGAGGCAGAGAAGGTGAGCGAGCTGCACCTGGAGGTGAAGGCCTCGCTGATGAATGAGGACTTCGAGAAGATCAAGAACTGGCAGAAGGAGGCCTTTCACAAGCAAATGATGGGAGGTTTTAAGGAGACCAAAGAAGCCGAAGATGGCTTTCGGAAGGCACAGAAGCCCTGGGCCAAGAAGCTGAAAGAGGTGCATCTCTCCTGCAGGCCCCTGCCTGGCCCCCACAGCCTGCTTCTCGCTGGCCAGGCCTCCCACCTGCAGCGCCCCCTCCTGCACTCCCAGGGGTTCCTGCCTCAGCTTTAGGCACAGAATGCTGCAGCTGGTAGCCAAAGGCCCGCACTCAGGCCCGAAGCCTGTGGTGCCTAACGTTTACCCATGTTCAAGACTCTGAGTGCTTTATGTGCCTCCTTTACATAATCCGTATCAACCCATTTCCCAGTCTTGGAAACAGGATGAGAACCACACACAGGGCGTAGAGCTCAAAACCCAAACTCTCTGTCTCCTTTTTTTTTCCCCCAATAACTCCATGTCATGAACCTTCTGGTCTATCAAGAATATTAAATCGATGCAGACTATTACATTTAGAATGGATAAACACCAAGGTCCTACTGTATAGCAGAGGGAACTATATCCAATCTCCTGGGGTAAACCATAATGGAAAAGAATATTAAAAAAATAACGTGTATCTGTGTAAAACTGAGTCACTTTGCTGTACAACAGAGATTGGAACAACATTGTAAATCAACTATACTTCAAAAAACAAAAGTTAAAAAAAAATTAAATCCACAGTTGCCAAAGGTTATCTGAGGTTAAACTATTGTAGAACAGTGCTTCTTAAATTTAAGCAAGCTTGCTAAAACCCAGATTCCCAGGCCCCACCTCCAGATATAATGATTCAGTAGGTCCGAAGTGGGGCCTATGGGACTTTCCTGGTGGTCCAGTGGTTAGGACTCCGTGCTTACATTGATGAGGACCTGGGTTCGATCCCTGGTCGGGGAACTAAGATCCCGCATGCCACGTGGCACCATCAAAAAAAAAAAGTGGGGCCTATTAATGCTCAGTTTTAATGATCTCCCAAGTGATGCCACGCCCACTGGTCTAAGGACTACATTTTGAATAGCACAGTTTCAGAAGACCTGTTGGTAGCACTCAGGAGCTAGTAAGTAATATCCTAGATGGAAAACCCTAGCTCTTAACCACTAACAGTGCTTCCCACAGCCCTGGGAAATTGTCTATTACAGAGACTTAAAAGTCCATTTGGACTAGTAAAATGGATAATTTTAAATTGTTCTTTCTCTTGTATGGGTTTTTCTCTCAAATTTGCAATGATACTGATATTCATTTTTGTAAAAGTAGCAAATGGAAACCATTGAGTCTCACCCAGCCTTGGCTTGCTGGAGGCTGTCATACCTACCCCCCAGCCTTCAGCACGCGAGGACCTGCAGCCTGGTCTGCCCAGGCTCAGGGTGGACATGCCACTTCCCTCCAACCCTACTCCTGCCACTGGCTTTTCTCAGGAGCTGCACTGCCTTCCTCCTTCTCAGAATCACCCGGAACAGACCTCCGTCTTCAGGTTGTAGCAACGGACTTCCCTTCTCTGCTCTGTGCCTTGGCTTTTGTCACGTCTCCTTTCTCTTCCTTCTTGTCTCTGGTCCCATTTGTAATGACACTATCTCCCTCATGAGGCAGTGGTTACAAACTCATCTTTCTTCTCTAGAATGAAATCTGTGACTTTGGCTCAAGTAAGAAGTGTCTATTAAATTACATATATACACACACATCCATATCTCTATATATACGTGTGTGCGTGTGGAGTGTGCCCATAACCCTGCCTCCCAGCATTACACTCCTCTTGCGTTGGGTTTCCAGCTGCCTGCTGGCTCTTGCCTCAGATCCACACCTCCATCACATTCTTGCTCCATGTCATGTGCGTGGTTTTCTCTAACCGTTCCATGTACCACTCGGCCAGCCCAGACCCACCCAGTGCACCTGCCTCTCCTCCCTGCTTTATTCTCCTCCTTGGCACTTGCCACCTTCTAATTTACTCTGTACTTGAACTGTTTCTTGGGGTTGCCTCTCCCAGCTAGACGGTAAGCTCCATGAGAGCCCAGGCTCTTTGACTGGCACTGTACCCCTATTGCCTACATGTTTCCTGACAGCAAAGCAGGCGCTCCATCAATAGTTGCTGAATGAACTCCTCTGTTTTACTTGTTGTAATTAATACTGAATATACAGCTTTGTACCTGCTCTTTCCTCTCCTCTTGAGAGCACAAGCACTTCCCACAGTCTGTGTAACCTCTAGCGAGGATTTTGAACTTTAAACGTGGTGTTCAGGAACTCATTCTCCCTGTAGGTGGAAGCAGCAAAGAAAGCCTACCACGCGGCGTGCAAAGAGGAGAAGCTGGCAATATCACGAGAGACCAACAGCAAAGCGGACCCGTCCCTCAACCCTGAACAGCTTAAGAAATTGCAAGACAAAGTAGAAAAATGCAAGCAAGATGTTCTTAAGGTAAATTGTGCACTTTTCTTTACATATTGAGAGCACACGCCTCACCCGTTCACACATCTGGCATGCAGTGTACCTTTGTCACTGCTTGGTCGGATGCTCGGACAGACGGCTGCCTCAATGAAACACATTCCTGCCCTCGAGGTCACGCCTTACCTTACCAGAGCCATTAGTGCCCACCTCAGGACCAGAGCAGACCCGAGTTCTGGGCAGGCAGGGGCAACAGGTGACTCCTGTGCGTGGGGGACAGGGCAGTGGGGCAGTGGGAGGGAAGAGCTTGTGCAGGACACGAGTTGTGGATGTCAGCAGCGGGGAGCTGATGGGTGCACTGGTTCAGAGGGTTATGAGGACCAGACGGCCTTGTAACGCAGGAAAAGTAAGGCGCTTGGGATGTTGCGGCAGGGAGCCACCGGGAGAAGGCTCGAGAGCCTGGGAGGGGAGGGTTGACGTGAGCAAGGCTCTGGGCCTGTGTCCTCGGCTCCCAGCTTGGCCCCCAGCCCCACCCTCCTCCTTTGCTCTGTTCTAAGGGCTGGGCGGCCGGAGACTGCCCCTGTCAAGGGCCTGCCCTGCTGCAGTGTTCACGGAAGAGAGTCCCAGCCTGGATTTGGAGAAAGAGGTGATGTTAGAGGGGAGGTGTGCTTCAGGAATAGGTCGTGACCCCGAAAGGGGAAACAGGAGTCCCAAGCTGATGTGTTACTACCTGCCCACCTTTTCAGGCCTCAGATGAGCATCACTGAGCCCCAGGGAATTAGGTGGTGTCATCTCTGTTTTGTGACGTAGGAAACGGAGGAACCTCGGAGAGGTTCAGTCAGGTGCCACCCAGTGATGTGAGCGTGGGAGAGCCCGTGCCCTCTCCAGTGCTCTGTCCTCGCATAGCAAGGAGGGTGGGAGACGGGGGTTCATTGCTCAGAGCGAGTGTCAGAATCCCTCGGGGAGAATCCCTCCACGCCTGTCTCTAAGACTGGGCCTGAGCCAGGAATCTGGGGTTGTGGAGCAGCCTGGGGGCCTCCTCCGTGGGATCAGGTGAGGAACCTGGGACCGCCTGCTGAGTGTGGGGGGCACCTGGACTCAAGGAACACAGGCTGGGGGGACTCTAGGGGCTGCCTTCATCAGGTACACAAGGAATTGGGTGCCCAGGAAAGTGCCTAGAGGAGAGATGAGGCATCTCCATACCCAGATGTGTGTGTGTGAAAGAGAGAGTGATGCATGCCTTTCATGTTTTACAGCCACCCAGAACAGACTCCACCAAACTGATACACTGGCAGAACAAACCCAGGGCCTGAGGTCAGACGTAAGGCACGTGTCAGGATGACCAGGGCACTTTGTAGAGGGTTCCCTCCCTGCCTCTGTGGTCTGGCCAGTGACCTCGGGGCACGATGGTCCGTGTAGGCTGAGAGCTGGCCTGGAGAGGAGGGCAACTCACTCCCGCTGCCCTTCTTAGCAGTTTCTAAAAACCAGCACTAACTGGCTGCACACGTCCTTCTGTGTTTCTTATTGGCCAGGCAGTGACTGCATCTTGCAGCATCCATCAGAAAGGAACCTCTCACGTTCTGTGCTAAGTGTCACAGTCCACGTGAGGGTGAGGGTTGCCTCTCATTTCACTCCGTGAATATTTATTGGGAACTTTCTCTGTGCTAGCAGTTCCCCGAATGACGATGACCAATGACCGTGCTCTCTACCTGGCCTGTGCTGGGACGGGGCTGCTCGTGAGCACAGGCTGGGTGAAGCCCACCCCCACCCCGCCACCAGGGGTCCAGGGAGGTTACCGAATGGTGGAGGATCCCAAGAAGGGGTTGCTCTGTGTCACTCTGATGGCACCACTGGTGTTTGAACCCACAGCCGCTTGCCTCTGGCCTCCGAGCTCAAGCTGCTGCGAGGCGCCTCGCACGTATAGGCGTGGGCAGTGGATGATGATGCATGACCAGAGCAGCTGTGGAGCCGTGCTCCTGCTGGGGAGGCCCAGACTCTGGCAGGGATGACCTCTTTCTGGGGTCATAGAGGACCCAAGCCCAGCCAAGGCAGGAGGCTTAGAAGAGAACAAGGAACCAAAGATAGCAGGCGAGGGGTGAGGGGCAGAGGTGGGGACCCCGGGGGTGGGCAGGCCTGCTCTCTGGAGGTTGGGGAAGGCTTCAAGAAGAGGGTCTCTTTGGAGCATAAAGGGGAGTCTTCCAGGGCATGAGTCAGAGAAAGTCTGGGAGAGGAGCAGGGGAGGTGGCGAGTAGACTTGGATCCCAAATGGGGGCAGAGAAGCTGCTCTAGAGGTGGCAGGGGCCGGGCCCTGAGGCCAGGACTTGATCTTAAAAGCACGGGGTCCTGCAAAAGCTCAGGGGGGGTTCATTCCTTCCTCAGAAGGCCCCACGCTGTCGTCAGGAACAGAAAAGCAAAGTTCCTAGGTGGCCAGCCCATCCATCCGTGATCAACCCCCATTTTTCAGGGTCTTGATAGTGGAAAAGGCTTGTGATAAATGAGCGGCCCCAGCCCTGCCATCCCTAACTTTACCTTAGGAGGCTACCATCACTTTGATGGTCCCACCAACTATCAAAACCATGTCGGGGTGGGGGGACTTCCCTGGTGGTCCAGTGGCTAAGAGTCTGCGCTCCCAATACAGGGGGCCCGGGTTTAATCCGTGGTCAGCGAACTAGATCCCACAGGCCACAACTAAAAAGATCCCACATACCACAACTAAAAAAAGATCCCGCATGCCGCAACTAAGATCCCATGGGCCACAATTAAGACCCGGTGCGGCCAAATAAATAAATAAATATTTTTTAAAAAAAACAAAAAAAACCATGTGGGGCGCAGGGAAGACTGCATGGGTTTACTGACCCCGGGCACATCCCTGCGAGGTAAACATGCTAACTTTAGCCATGGCTCTTAGGCTAAAGACATGACACGCTGTCCCTAGACACCCTTGAGAATAGGTCATACCTATATTCATATTTTCTTCCTGGTAAAACCCCTTCTTGAGGACAGTCTGGGGAGGAACAGCTGTGTTGGGGATGTCTTGGGCTGGAGGAAAGGGGACTAGGACTCTTTAGAATGCCTTGGTGCCGCTTGGTGTCCTTGTCTGTCACCTCATTTGAGTATCAGGATACTGTGACGTAGAAGTACTTCGTTTTCTGAGAAGGAAAGCGAGGTTCCCAGAAAACGAGTGGCACAGGCTTTGGCCACGGGTTTGTCTGGCGCTCGGAGCCCTGTGATCTTGCCTTTAAGGTAACTGTCGAGCCACTGCTGCTGTGGGCAAGATCTGAGGCTCAGCCCTTCCCCGTGGGAGAGAGGACACGGGCGAGTGACGTGGGGCTCGAGGCCACGCACACTGGGCTCCAAGTGACCGCCTCTTCCCCAGTGGCTACCTGTTTGGGTCTTACTCCAGCTGAGAGCCCTGGCAGATGCCAGGAGTGTGATTTGCATTTCAGAAGTGGAGGGGCTGGGACTTGAACTTGGAACTCTGTCAGACTCTGGAGCTTGTTCTCTTTGGGTTTTGGAATCTGGGGCGGCTGGGGGACGGAGCAGCTTTCCCCAAGGGCGACATTGGTGGTGGGGAGAGCATCCAAGATGAGCCTGGGGGTCCTGGCGTGTGGAGTGCAGAGGGCTGTTTCACAGCCAGATTGGGTGGGTGCCCCTCAGGAGCAGAGGTGGGGCGTGAGTCCTCTGGGCAGGAGCTTGCGGGGCAAAGGAAATAGATCGGGTGCTTCTTGGATGTGGGGTCGCCTGAGGAG
Organism: Lagenorhynchus albirostris; assembly: GCF_949774975.1. NCBI lineage: Eukaryota > Metazoa > Chordata > Mammalia > Artiodactyla > Delphinidae > Lagenorhynchus > Lagenorhynchus albirostris. Next base: position 6,662,462 of record NC_083105.1, read on the forward strand.
TAGTCTAGATGCTGATGGATTCAGAAGTGGTGGAGGGGGACAAGGGCCGGGTGATGGACAGGGAGGTGCAGAGCTGGGCTCGCTCGCTCTCGGTCAGAGGCAAGTGGGCTGAGTGGAAGTTAGTCTTCAACTCATGTGCCTGGACTTTCTCGTAGACCAAAGAGAAGTACGAGAAATCCCTGAAGGAGCTGGGCCAGGGCACACCGCAGTACATGGAGGGCATGGAGCAGGTGTTTGAGCAGTGCCAGCAGTTTGAGGAGAAGCGCCTGCGCTTCTTCCGGGAAGTTCTGCTGGAGGTTCAGAAGCACCTAGACCTGTCGAACGTGGCCAGGTAAGTGTCCCTTAGCTGAAAAGCACATCCCAGGGAAGTCAGTGGAAAGTTGCTTTGGAATAAAGATCGGTTGCTGCTCTCCAGCCTTGGGGTGGCAGTGCTTGTCAGAAGGTCTTAAGTTCCCCTGTCCAGGGAGGGCCCTTTGGCCAAGCCTGCCTGTGGCCATGCAGTGTCCTGCTGCCTGGGACAACTGCTCCCTGGCCTGAGTCAGATGGCCGCCTGCCACTCTCTGCCAGCTCTGGGTGCAGTCCTCTGCATCTGGGCAGGAAGGGAGGGCCGCGGCTTGGACCCACCACAGTTGCACGTTTGAAATCAACCCGGGAGCAAGTCGAGCAGTTCCGGGGCTGGCACACCCTGCCCCCGGGATGGCCTTTCTTTGAGGACCTTTACGAGGTCTTTTCAGTCCAGAGCAGCTGGCTGCCAGCTTGTTCCTTGACTTCCAGTGGTTCTGGGCCTCAGGCAGCACAGACCCTCAGAGACTCGGTTCTGAAAGGAGACGTGGAGGCTGTGATATTCCTTCCATACTTTCCTTGTCTTTGGTCCCATGACACCTTCGTCAGGGCAGAGGCCTGTGCTAACCCTGGACCTAGACTTCTGTCATCCACATAGCAGAGCCATTTAGAAATGATTCACAAGTTAAAGCTTGTCGTGAATAGGAAATTACATTCCTTTTGTCTCCTTCTAATAGGAAAAACATCAAAAGCAACAGTTATTCAGCTCCTCTGCCAACAACTAATGGATCCTTATGAGTGTCTGTGAAGGAGGGGCATTATTCCCCATCTTGCTGATGAGGGAGCAGGCTGGCGTGGTTAAGGGACTTGCCCAAGGCTGCACCGCTGGCTGGGGCAGGGCTGGGGCTGCCAGGCTCTTCTGCGGGTGGAGTAACTCCCATCGTGTGAGGGCTTGTCGTCGGTTGATGTGCCTTGCTTCCCTTAGTCCTCCAAGCCACCCTGGGGAGGAGATGGTGTAGTAGTGTTCTAGGGCTGCCATAATGAAATACCCAAACCTGGGCAGCCTACAACAACAGAAATTTCTTCTCTTGCGCTTCTGCAATCAAGGTGTCAGCGGGGCCTCACTCCCTCTGATGGCTCTGCTGTAGGGGAGGACTCTTCCTTGCCTCTTCCAGCTTTTGGTGTTTGGGGTCAATCCTTGGCCTTCCTTGACTTGTAGACAAGACACATCACTCCAGTCACATGGCCGTCTTCTGTGTCTTCACATTGTCTTCCCTCTGTCTCTGTACCCAAATTTCCCCCTTTTTATAAAAAGGTGGTTTTTTAATTTACAGATTACCTCTGTAAAGATCCTATTTCCCAATAAGGTCCCATTCCGTGGTACCGGGGCCTAGGACTCCAACATTATCTTTTTTGGAAGACACAGTTTACCCCATAACAGGTGGTATTATGCACACTCAGCGGAGGAAGACACTGAGGCCAGGCCCAGAGAGGGTAACTGACTTGCTAGCCATACAGCCTAGAAGTGAAAACACCAGGACCCGCAGTGGTCATACTCCTATCTGACATGGTCAGCTTCCTAGGGAGGCGAGCTGCTCTGAGCGGTCAAGCAGACGCAGGAGTCCCCCCAGGTGGCTCGTGGGGTGTGCAGCCACCACAGCACTGGCCAATCTTCGTTTACTGTTTTTGCACAGCTGAGTGTAAACCTTCCTGCTTTTTTGAAGGGATGAGGGGGAGCTTTCTGACACTGAATTCTGGACCTGGTTAAATGGGACCACACAGATTGGTGGCCCATGTGGCCCAGATGCCAGCACCTTTTGTATTATCTGACACAGAGCAAAGCCAGGTTGTTGCCACCTGGTTTGATTTGTCAGAAGCTGAAGCTATGGCTTCCACGCCATGGTTGTTGTTTGTCCGATTCTGTGTGCATCACGGCCAGATGACCGTCCAGCTGAGCCAGGGCAAGGGTCTGATCTGCCCTGTGAAGTCGACTCTCGTGCGGCTGCAGACCATGGCGCCAGCTCTAGGCAGGCCCTGGGCGAGGCTGAGGGCTGGCCTTCCCGTCCTTCGAAAAGAGTCACGCTTCTGTCTCTGATTTAGCTACAAAAACATTTACCGAGACCTGGAGCAGAGCATCAAAGTTGCCGACGCGGTGGAGGACCTGAGGTGGTTCAGAGCCAACCACGGGCCAGGCATGTCCATGAACTGGCCACAGTTTGAGGTAAGAGGAGGCTCTACCTGTGACCTGTTGGCCTGGGAGGGGCCTAGGCTCACAGGGTCGAGTCATACACCGTTCTTTCTCCATCCAACTCAGAGCTGACCTGTGCCCTGTTTATGTGGCAGCCTTTACACATGGCAACCCTAGAAACCAAGTGGATGTTTAATGTTCTGGGGGCTTCAGGATTACCAAAGGGCCTTCTGAATCCCTGGTGAAGATGCAATTATGTTCTTTGTAATTGAGAACTTTGATGGTCACTTGTTGACCATCTGGCATTCCCTTCGTGGTGAGTCCCAGGAGTTGCAGGAGTTACAGTTCCCTGCTCAACCCTGCGAGATGGCCAGGGAAGGAGTGGCCACAGTGCATTCCAGGCCTGGTGGGCCAAGAGCACCAGCTTAGCAGCCTCTGGTCCAGGACAAGAGGGGAGCATGGTCTCAGTGTGTAGCTGTTTTTACCCTTCACATGAGGGCTTTTCCTTATCTTCTTATATAAATTCAACCAACTTTGGTGTAGGATTAACTTTCTTCTTTTCCCATTTTCATGGGTCCAAGCTGTCCAGTATCTTTACATGCAAAATTCAAGGGCCTGGGGATCTCAAGGCTCTTCCAGCCCTAGAATTGGGTCCCCAGGCCCCACCTGGCCTCCTGTTGATAGCAGAGAAGGCAGTGGCCACAAGTCCCACCACCCTGTTCTCTGAGGGAAAGGATTCTCCCCACCTCGTGGCGAAGCAGGGGCTGAGAAGGGCCCCACAGTGCCATGGCTGCTGCCTCCCCTGGGGAGGATGCTGGAGGCAGCCCCCTCTGCCTTGGGCTCCAACCACCTGGCCCCACTGACTCGGTAGCGGCTGGAGTCCAGGCTGCACTCAGATCCTGCCTCAGCACTTGCTAGCTGTGGGATGCTGAGCAAGTCATCTGCCCTTTTTGTGACTCAGTTTTCCCACGTGTAAAACAGGGATGACAACAGCCCCGATCTTCTTGGAGGCTGGAGGTTCAGTGACCTGGTCCATACTGGGTATTGCCCCTGGGCCCACCACACAGAAGCTTGTTTGGCCCCGTCCCAGCCTATAGTTTTTTCAGTCCGCATCCCTGTGCCTCTGTTTTCTGGAGTTTCTCAAGAAAGCTTCTCCAGATGACAGTGTGGGTCCCTGGAGCTGAGCATTCCCCCTGCACTGCCTTTAGGACACCGGCTCCCAACAGGGACCAAGAGCAGAGGCCCAGGGCCTTCCCAGGTGGAAGTGGACCTAGAGGAGACAGCACAGCCCGACTTCTCCTCCCCCTAGTGATGGCACACGGGCAAGAAGCAAGTTGGTGATGGGACTTGTGCACACACCTGGATTCTCCTCTGCGGGGAGTGTTTGCTGCTCTCAGGAGAGGCTCAGGAAACCCTCTGTGACATGTACCCCCTCCAACCCCCAGGTCCCTTAGGGTTGTTCGTCCCTACCCAGAGAAATGAATGGTCTGGAAAGGAAGACTTGACAGGCAGTCTTGCTGGGGTGGGTGTCCTGGCCAGAGCCCATGGTGGCCCTTCTCTCTGTGGGTCCCACAGGCCGGGAACCCATGCCTGCATGTGTTGCATGCTTGCAGCTCTTACAGGATCATGCTTCCTTTCTCTAATGAAATTATTTGTTTTTATTTTCCATGCCACAAGGATGAAGTAAGTTCCTATTTTATGGCTAACTTATTGAATTCCAAACCTCTTGCAGTGTGTGTTCAGCCCAGGTGTGTCTGTATGTGGCATCTGCAGCCTGATTCTGACAGGTTAAAGAACCGTGGCCACAGTGTAGCCCCGGCTGTTTTGTTGTCCAAGTTAATAGCGGACCCTTCCCTTCAGAGTTGGCCTGGTGTTGATCACATCGGCCCTTGGAAGCCACCCCATTAGGACAGATTTATATTTCAAAAGGTCCTATTTGCAGGGCAGAAATAGAGACACAGACGTAGAGAACAAACATATGGACACCAAGGGGGGAAAGTGGGGGGCGGGTGGTGGTGGTGGTGGTGGTGGTATGAATTGGGAGATTGGGATTGACATATATACACTAATATGTATAAAATAGATGACTAATAAGAACCTGCTGTGTAAAAAATAAATAAAATTCAAAAAACATTTTTTAAAAAGGTCACTATGGGGATTCTGAGTTCCAGTTGAGTTCTCAGTCAGCTTATTTCAGTTAAGAAAATAATTAACAAATAAATAGGTGACTTAAGTTTGGGGTTGAGGGCCTAGGTCTGCCACCAACTCTGCATGGGCAAGTCACTTTTCTTTGTGGGCGTTGGTTTCCTCATCTGACAAATTGGCAGGTTAGACTTGAATGTTTCTAAGGTGGCTTCTAGCCTTGAAATTCCATAACTACACATGAGCAAAGCTCATGACTCAAAGCACAGCTCAAAGTCATCCCAAATATTAATTCAGATAAAGTTGTTGGATAATGGGTAGAAATGGGGCAGGGGGAAGAGTTCATTAAATGTGTACACACACATGCTTTTCTCCCAGTGTTTTCAGTGCAGTTGATAAAAGCCTGTTCACATGCTGGAAAAATAGTGAACCTCTGGGGAGGTAAACACTGCTTTGCTTTGTTAGCTAGCCCCCAGCACGCTGCTCAGATGGGGGAGGACGTTCTGGGCAGGGAAGGGCACTGCTCCTTGGAGACTTGAGTGGCTGGGTTGCCCCTGCAGTGATGCGGGAGCTCCCCTGGGCCCCTGATTTTGTTTGCACCCAGGGCCCATTTCCCACACTGCAGGCTTGCTCAGGCCCCCATGCCCAGCTCTCTTGCCCTGCTGACGGTTCAGGGCACGGATGAGAGAGTCTTTAGCACTGAATGCCAAGCCCCTCGGAGGGTGGGCTCTGTCTCCTTTGGAAGCGCGAGGAAACCTGGCGAGGCCTCTGGCTGCTGCTGCGGGCCTGAGGGGGTCCGGAAGCTGAGTGCCACAGGGACAGGGGTTGGATGGGGAGGCTCCCTGGGACTGGAATGCAGGATCCCCGAGTGTCGGCTCCAGTCTTCTTATCATCCATCCATCCCTGCAGGCTGGGCCTGGTGCTGACCTCCAGGCCCCCTGAGGAGTCCACACTTTGCACAGTGAGGAGGGGTCAGTGGTAGGCGTCATGAGCCCGGGGTCTGCTGGGTAACAAGGAAGAGCAGAGGCAGCAAGGGTAGATGCCACTAACTGTGCGGGGCAGGCCACTGGCTCACTGGCCGGTGTTTTAGACTGATGTGGCCTCAAACAAATGAAATTCCTGATTTCTCTCCCTCGGTACCCATTGCTCAGGAGTGGTCTGCAGACCTGAATCGAACTCTCAGCCGGAGAGAGAAGAAGAAGACTGCTGATGGTGTGACCCTGACGGGCATCAACCAGACCGGGGACCAGGCTCTGCAGAACAAGCCCAGCAGGTGGGCACTGGGGCGGCCTCAATCCCTGGAAAGGTCCCCTTGGTCCTCTGCATGGGCTGGGACGCCCCCACCTGGAACACCGGGAGACTCCCTGATGGGGCCTCGCAGGGAGCCCCAGGGCCATCTTTCCAGACACTCCCTGGCTGCCTGCCCTCTGCTGGGCAGTGGCCCAAGGTCATCTCTGGAGAGAATCATCAGTCCACCTGGTGCCAGAGCTGCAGAAAGATCCAGAGGGGGAGCCTTTGCCACAAATGTGCTTTGGGCCCCAAATGAGGGGAAGAACTGATGTTAGGTGCTGGTCATTATGTGTCCCCAGTGGTGCACACGGGCAGGTGGAGGTCACTGTCGGTGGGGTCCTTCAAGAGGGTTCAGGTGTCCTGGCCAGGTTTGTACTTACTTCCCGTGCCGTATGCAGGTGCCTGATTCGGGGGTGGGGCATTGTCAAGTGCCCCCTTTTTCAAATTACCTCTTTGCTGAGAGCACTGGTTATTTCTGACCTCATTGTTTGCTAAAACTGAGTTTGGATCAAAGAGGTGGCACTGAGGTCCTTTAGAACCTCCTGGAAAGTGTGTGCCAGGTGAGGCCACAGAGTTCCCAGCAGATAGTGTTGCTGTCCTCTGCAGAGCTGAGGCTGCCCTGCAGGCCCTGGGCCCAGAGGCCTCCACGGCATGCTGGGTGATAACACACCTCAGGCTCGTGGCTTCCTAGGAAGAGTCAGCGCAGGTTCCGCAGGCCTTTCTGTAGCCCTGGGCACTGAAGCCCCCGCCCAGTCTCCCTGGGCTGACATTGCCACTTGTCATTCAGCTGCTGTGCCACCATCTGGGCAGGTGGGCCTGATTAAGTGACTGCAGCAGTGAGCACCGTGCCAGGGGTCAGGCCAGCACCTGTGTGACTATGGGCGGGGTGGGGCGGCCTAGGCTGGCCAGGGCTGCTGCACAAATTCAGCTGCCCAGCACCAACCCCCTTTCAGGTCAGCTGGAGAAAGGTGCCGAAGAGGGAGGAGGACCTGGTGGTCTTAGACATGTGGCCCGGATGTAGGCAGCAGGCAGGCATAGGCCCAGTGCCTCTTGCCTGGCCTGAAACCAGTGAGGCAGTTGCCGGCCACTTGGGGTCACTCTGGTGGCATTTGAAGCATTTCCTTGCCTACCCTCCCCCTCTCTGACTGAGCCATCCCCCCAGCACTTTGTGGGCCCGCTCCGTGCCGCCCTGGCTTGGGAGGTGGTGCTGGCATGGGGAGCCCTGCCCTGCAGCTCAGTGGTGCGGTTCTTCAGCTCAGAGTTCTACAGTGGGGTGCGTGGGCTCTCGGGGGCCTGTCTTATCTCTACCGTCTTGTTCTACGCTCTGCATTTCATCACCTGGCTGTCAGCACTCAGGCCAGGCTGGGGTCAAATTTCTCTCTGATCCCCTCTGGGCCTGGCACACAGTAGGCAGTTGATACAGTTAAGCAGATGGATTTTCCCTCTCTGGAGCACAAAAGGGGTCCTTTCTTCCCAGAAAGGGCTATTCAGCAGGCTTTGGTTCCGATTTTGGAAGTTGCAGACCCAGAAGAACCAGGGCGGAGGCTGTTGGGCCCTTTTGTAGTCAGAAGGAGAGGGTACGCTGCTCTGTGGGGTCTGGAGAGCTCCGGGAGCCTCCCTCCTGCTCTCGGCAGGGCTCTGAGCCTCCCCGGCTGTCACCCTCGCCAGGCTGAGCCCCACAGGCTGGCGGCTGCCAACTCTCAGCAGAGAGCCAGGTGGGGCGGACTATGGAGAGAACCCCTGAGCCCAGAAGCACTTTGCTCCAGCGAAAGCCTGTGCCCACCTCAGGGCTCCTGTTCAGGATAGACTGTGTTCAGACACAAGGAGGGCAGAGGGAAACCTTGTTCTCTCTTAGACACTTAAAGCGCAATTAACAGCCAAAGCGTTGCCAAGTGTTTTGCTAAAACAGGCTTTCTGCGCAAACAACATATTCCTCCTATTTGACGGGGAGCCGATTTGTCCCTTCAAACCCTGGCCCTGTGATCCTGCAGCTGGGAGCACCCGGGACCTTGGGGGCCACCGAGTTGGGGTCCCCTGAAAGCTCTCTCTCTCCCCGTAGCGACTTTAGTGTCCCGAGCAACAGCGCACGGTCAGCGCAGTCACTGTCCAGCTACAACCCCTTCGAGGACGAGGACGACACGGGGAGCACCGTCAGTGAGAAGGAGGACATTAAGGCCAAAAAGTTGGTGAACAAACGTTTCCCTCTGGTTTCCACCTCGCTCCTTTGTCTCTCCTCTCTGTCCAGGGTCTCACCCCCTCGGCACTCAAAGCAATGCATGAGGCCTGCAGGAGGTGGCCCGGCTGCCAGCTGGTGGACGGTCTCTGGCTTCTCGATCTCTTAGGGAGGGAGGCACCAATTAACAAGCTGTGGTTGCTTTTTCTCTGCCCTCTGTTAACCCATGTCAAGGTCCCGGCACACCAGCACAGGAAGATGGGCATGCCGGGCGGCCCCGCAGGGAGCCTGCCCATGCAGGGCTGCTGAGGGGCCTGTGATCCTGCAGAAGGGGTCCCAGCCCAGCCCCAGGGCTCCCTCGGCTGCCTGGGCGGGGACCAAGGCTCCAGGCAGGGCTTCAGGCCTCTGCCAACCCCATGCTCAGGGCCCTTGGGTCAACCCTTTCTTGCAGTGTGAGCAGCTACGAGAAGACCCAGAGCTACCCCACGGACTGGTCAGACGATGAGTCTAACAACCCGTTCTCCTCCACGGACGCCAACGGGGACTCAAATCCATTTGACGAGGACACACCCTCGGGGACGGAAGTGCGGGTCCGGGCCCTTTACGACTACGAAGGGCAGGAGCACGATGAGCTGAGCTTCAAGGCTGGTAGGTGGCCCTCCCGGCTGGCATCTGGGGCGAGTGCTTCCAGCCTGCTGGGGGAGGTTGTTGTTTTTTAAGTCTGCTAAAATTTCCTGCTAGTTTCATTTGTGTGTTCGCCAATCCACCCCCCATTTTAAAAGTAGCAGATGGGGCTTCCCTGGTGGCGCGGTGGTTGAGAATCCGCCTGCCAATGCAGGGGACAAGGGTTCAAGCCCTGGTCCGGGAAGATCCCACATGTTGTGGAGCAACTAAGCCCGTGCGCCACAACTACAGAAGCCTGCTTGCCTAGAGTCCATGCTCCGCAACAAGAGAAGCCACCGCAATGAGAAGCCCACACACCGCAATGAAGAGTAGCCCCCACTCTCCGCAGCTAGAGAAAGCACGCACGCAGCAAGGAAGACCCATTGCAGCCAAAAATAAATAAATAATTAAAATAAATAAATTTAAAAAAAAAAGGTAGCAGATGCTCAACACCAAAGCTTAGAAGACAGCGAGGTGCCCATGTGCCTTTGCCCAAGATGCTGCCTCAGCAGGGCTAAGGCCTGTGCACAGGAGATGCTGATCACCAGGCTCTCTGGAAGCAGCTGCCCTATGGGTCCCCAAGGGAAGCCTTTCTCCAGAGGCCCACAGCTGGCAGAGGAGCCCAGACCCCAGAATAGCAGGCAGCATGTCCGTGGGGCTGCAGAGCCTCATCTTGGGGCAGTGCTTTTCACACTCTTCCTGCAGCCATGCTGTGTGCACACCTACCACCAACACACCTTTGCTGCCAGTAGCTGAAACCCCGGTTTTATAGACCAGTCTGGATCCTGATTGTATGAGCTCTGTGGGTGGAGATTTTCTATCCTGTCCTTTTTTTTTTTTTTAATGCTGGTTGTAGTTCACCAAATGGGTTGCAGCCCTCCAGTTGAAGAGCACTACCTTAGCGCCTGTCCAGAGACGCTTGATCGGCCTGTGCCAAGTGGGCCCAAAGGGAGCCAAGTTCCTTCCTTCTGCCTTGCCCCTCCTCAAAGCCAGCCCAAATTCAGCATCCATCCCTCCAGGGCAGGGGCTGTGCTGGGCCCTGACTCAACCAGCACAGGCTAAAGTGTGCCCTCCATGCTCCATCTCTGGGACGGACCCTCACTTCTGACCCCACCCCACACCGGCTGGGGCTGTGTCCGGAAGCCCTTCTCTCTGCACTCAGCAGGCCGGCCAGCTCTCCCCAGACACTCGACCCCAGGGTTGGTCATTGGGTGCCTCTGGCTGGTTGTAGAAAGTTCTTTTCTTTTTTTTTTTTTTTTAATTTATTTAATTTATTTATTTTTGGCTGCGCTGGGTCTTCGTTGCTGTGCGCAGGCTTTCTCTAGTTTTGGTGAGCCAGGGCTACTCTTCATTGTGGTGCACAGGCTTCTCATTGCGGTGGCTTCTCTTGTTGCGGAGGACGGGCTCTAGGTGCGTGGGCTTCAGTAGTTGTGGCACTTGGGCTCAGTAGTTGTGGCTTGCGGGCTTAGTTGCTCCACGGCATGTGGGATCTTCCCAGACCAGGGCTCGAATCCATGTCCCCTGCATTGGCAGGCGGATTCTTAACCACTGCACCACCAGGGAAGCCCTGGATGTAGAAAGTTCTTACGTGTCTTATTTTTTTTTTTATTTTTATTTTTTTTCTGTACGCGGGCCTCTCACTGTTGTGGCCTCTCCCGTTGTGTAGCACAGGCTCCGGATGCACAGGCTTAGCGGCCATGGCTCACGGGCCTAGACGCTCCGCGGCATGTGGTATCTTCCGGACTGGGGCACGAACCCGTGTCCCCTGCATCAGCAGGCAGACTCTCAACCACGGTGCCACCAGGGAAGCCCCTCTTACGTGTCTTTAAACACCTTTGTTGAGTTTTCTTTTCTTTTCTTTTCTTTTTTTTTGGTGGGGTGGGGCGGTGTGCCTTGAAACTTGCGGGATGTTAGTTCCCTGATCAGGGATCGAACCCACACCCCCTGTAGTGGAAGGGTAGAGTCCCAACCCCTGGACCGCCAGGGAATTACCTCGAGTTTTCTGACATCTTTGGTTGGGGTTGTTTCCCCCCTGCTTTGTTTGTTGATTGATTGATTTTTAATTTCTCATTCTTTCTAAATCTTTCTTTTTCTCATTTGGCCCCACTGTAGAGCTTGTGGGATTTTAGTTCCCTGACCAGGGATTGAACCTGGTCCCCGGCAGTGAAAGCGCCAAGTCCTAACCACTGGACTGCCAGGGAATTCCCTCTAAATTTTACCTATTGGATTAGTCAGCAGTTTTATAGATTTAAAATGTTTCCTTCTGTTCCCAGTGAATTACCAAAAGCAAACTGAAATGAATGTTTCTAGTCACTGGTTTACATTTCCACAACTTGGAAGGTTCCTATTAGTTTCGTCTGTTTTCTGTGTTATTTTTCTTTTCCCCGACGTGACATTAGTTCCCGGCCCATACTGCTTCCTCTGTCTTAAGCACGCTCTGGCCGCTCTCCACTTCTCTGGGCCTTGGGAGCCTGCAGAGTCTTCACTTGGTGCACTTTTCACCACGTGACAGCATAATAGAGCTGGTGCCCCGTCGGCTCCGGGCAGCCTCGCTCATCGGGGCCTGATGGGAGAAACACCAGTCGTCAGTGTCGCCCCTGCCAGGGGCCCACGGGGGCACCTGGGGGTGGGCGAAGATGAGGTTTACCACTCAGCACGCCACACCTCGGCCCCCTGCATTCGCTCCTGATGTTGCCAAGCCAGACTTGCATGAGCACGGGTGCTGACAGAAGCGGGTCAGGTGCACAGCAGCGGGCAGAGCCATCTCGCTCACGGGAGTAATGGCAGCCCCCGTTTACCGAATGCTCGCTACGTGGACCCAGGGCCCTTTTGTGTTTTAACACTTAGTCCTCACAGTGCCCCCCCACCCTTCCCCCGGTCCACAGATGAGGCAGCTAGCTCCAGGGATGGGGCCTTGGCCAGGTCTCCCAGCAGCCCAGGTATTGGCCCCCCAGGCATCTGGATCAGTATTGCTGCTACCCAAAATAAGGAGTCAGGGAAATGTTGCTAAACAAGGCTTAATTGCCTGAGGGAAAAAAATGCAACTGACCCTGAAAAATGGACCAAAATGCCAACAGGAAATACAAAGCTGCAAAGTGACCAATAAGGACAGGCCTCAGCTGGCCTGTCTTCTGCCAGTCCCCACAGCCATCTCTGCAGGGTGGTCACCGGCCAGAGCTCCTTCCGGTCCCCTGGTCTGGGCTGCTCTGTCTGTCCTGAACAGGAAAATGCCACGCCTGGACCTCCCTCCACCTCAGCCCTGACCACACCTTTGGTCCTTGTCCCCTGGCCTGTCTCCTTGAGGAACCAGGGCTCCATCTGTCCCTCTCTCGTGTCTGTATCTCCTTCACCACCCAGGGCCTTGGTGTGATGTAGAGGTTCCTTCATGCTTGAACAAACAAAAGATAAATCAAACTGCACTAACACAGAGCCATGGGGAGATTCCAGAACCGTGCCGACACTCTCAGTGTTGGGAGGGGTTGATTTCCTTAAGTCAGAGGACAAATGTTCTGAGCTAGCTGCTGGGGATAGAATAATGGGTCCCCAACGCTCCCACAGCCTGCAGTCTAGACACACATTAAATGAAGGCACCAAGACCATGGCAACGAGTGCTGGAGGAGATACAAGAAGATCAGGCGGGCCAGGGCCCAGGGGAAGGAAGGATGGCAGTACAGGGCTGTGAGGGAGGTGGCACAGACCCTGTGAAAGGATTCCTCTGACCTGGCCTGGGACAGTCAGGGAGGCAAAAGTCCTGCAGCGTTTAATTCTGCAGTCTCTGTGGGAGCCCCGCTGGCAACTGAGAACAGCTTGCTTTAGGATCACTGTGTGAAAGACCTGGGTCTTTAGATCTCTCAGAGGCCCCCATGACTAAACACGAAACCTCAGATGCAACTTGATAGAGAAAGAGCCAGGCCCTCGGGCCACGTTGCCCCCAGGAGAATGCCTGCCCCTCCCACCCAAGTTAGGGACCCTCTGTGGGCCCAGGGTGGGGGCTAAAACATGAGGGTGATTCTCTGACCCTGTGGTCACCAAGACCGCTTCCTTTCTGTCTTGCAGGGGATGAGCTGACCAAGATAGAGGATGAGGATGAGCAGGGCTGGTGCAAGGGACGGTTGGACAACGGACAGGTTGGCCTGTACCCAGCGAATTACGTCGAGGCGATCCAGTGACGGGCTGGTGGGCTGGCTGGCGGAGGGGTGGAGGTGGAGGTCCCAGGGGCTCTGTTAGCCATTGGCCCCGGGCTCTGGTGCCTCCAGCCAGCTGTGTGGGCATCCACTCCTTTTCCTGCAAAAGATGATGGTTCCATTGCTCTTGGCTTCATGGTGTCTCTTGAAGGCAGACAAGCTGGTCCTTTTACCTGGGACTCGGCACCCTTTCCACAGTGCAAATGGAGAGATCTGAGCACAGGAAGATGCAGTACAACAGAAATCGCCGGGACCCTCCCCTGCCCCCGCTCCCCCACTCGCTGTGTGTTGGCTTATCATGGATCTGTATATTCTTGACCTTGTCTTTCCTCCTCTCCTCCAAGTCCATGGTAATGGTGGGTTACACTGATTCTGGTTCCACTGATTACTTTCTCTGACGAGTCCCATCACCTGCAACTTAGATGAACAAACTTACATGCCATTTTCTGAGGGAGGACTTTGAGGTTTTTAATTTAAAGGCTGTGTACAGTTACTTTTTTATATACATGTTCTTCCATTCATTTATACTTAAATTATGGCATAGATGGATGTACACCAGTCTTAAGGAAATATCTCTATTTCCATGTCGTACTGTTAATCAACCATGCCACTGCCTGGGGCAAGCTGCGAGAGCCAGTAGCTCATCTGGACAGACAATGTTTGAGACAAGAGATTGCAGTAGAAAGATGGGAACACATGGCTGGATTCCTGTTGTGAATGCTGTCCACATTTGGGGCATCCAAATGTGACTTTCGCAAATAACCTTATGTAGAACTCTCTAAAGTCACCATATTTAAAAACTGTTTTCACTCTGTGCTTAAAACTTCACTCATGCAAATTAACAATTTTATCAGTGATTTGAAAGGTTAAAAAATAAGACTAACTTTTCAAGTGAATGCATCTATAGTTAAGATGCTTTATGTTAGACTGTCATGTCTTGGTGTATATCTGTATATATTATTTGATATTCAGAGAATCTAAAGAGCTCGTCTACTGTGTTAATGAGATTTAACAGCTTTTGACAGTGGGTTTAATTTGTAAACTGCTTAAAGACCGTGGCATTTGGGCACAGGCCTGGCTGGTCAGCTGAGACCCTCCGGGCTCGGGCCCTGGGCCTCTCTGAAGTGGAGCCTGCTGTAGGGAAGTCTGTCCTCACTGGCTAGCTGTGGGTCCAACTTCTAACTAGCCTTAGTCCTTTCTGTAGCAGAACACTGTACAAACCTCCCGTGTCTTTCCAGCAGTTGAAGATTTCACTGTCATCTGTATTCCTCGTGAGCAAACAAAAGCTGGGTCTCACCCCCCTAGCACAAGGGTCTCTTCTCAGTATCCTTAGTCATCAGGGAGCAGGCGTGCTGGGGCCGGAAGCTACACTGTAATCATGGGGCAGGGGAGGGAGGGATAACCTTTATTTTGTGTAACTCAGACATTGGAGAAGTGGCTGCTGCCATCACAAGCTATGCATTTTATTCAATGTTTCCAGTGAGCTTGATGTCTTGCTTGGAAAATGGATGTGTGTCTGTCTGTCATGAACACTTACCAGCAGAAATCCTCATTCCTTTGCTACAGATGTACCAAAAATTGTCACGTCTTTTCAGTTTAGGTGTTTCTTTAAACGCATAGTATTTTAGGAAAAAAATCAATAAACAGTTGATCTCGTGAGTATGACAGTCTCTGTGCTGTGCGTGTGCCTCATGCTCTCATCAGCTGGTGGACGTGTCTTCACTGGCATTTATGCACCAGCTCTGGAGCCAGGCAAGATCCCAGGTACAAGACCACTGCCCAGGGGGCCGTGTCCCTGTCCCACTGCCCCTGCCAAGCTAGAGGTTGGGGAGTTGAGGCACCGGAGCCCCTTGCAGTTCTTCTCTCCCCCAAACCTGCCGCTGTGTGGCCTAGGCTCCCCCTGTGTGGGCAGCAGGCTGGCGCCTCCCTACCCACTCCCCAAGGCCCAAATAGCAGGACCAGCCCAGAGACCACTCATCACCCGAGCTTCCCTGAACGTATTTCCTGAGCACCCGCTGTGCACTGAGCCCTCTCTACTTATCTGCAAGGAACATGCCCATCTCCAAACACGCTGTGAGTGAGATGAGTCTCCCCGTTTCCATTTTACAGAGAAAGAAGCAGAGGCTCCAAGAGCCAGGCTCACCCCAGGAGTCCCCGCTGGCCTGTGGCACCGAGTAAGATCCCTGAAGAGCCCTCCACCCTCACCCTCGGGGTGACCTGGGTCGGAAGGAGGCCAGGGCAAGGCGGGAAAGGAGAGGTGTGAGGGCTGCTGGACTCACTGACATTGGTCAGGCTGCCAGAGAAGCGCCCCATCTGGGCACCAGGCCCTCACAGGGGTGCAGGAGTGAGGGGGTAGCCGCCACGGCAGGTTAACTTTGCCAGCTCATTAAGGGCCAAGGATGAATCTGTCATCTGCCACCTGGTCTGATGGTGATGGGGCCCCCGCTCTCCACTTCTGAGGAGAAGCTGGAGCCCATCGCAGCTGCCCGCTGCCCAGGGCAGTCACCAGCTTCTGCCTCGCCAGCCCCAGGCTCCTCCGGGAGACAAGCTGGGCCAGAGCAGAAGGGAGGGGTCAGAGCAGGCACCCAGTCCCGTCTCCTGAGCTGGGCCTGCTGGGCTTTTGGTGAGCTCGTGTACTGTGATGCCAGCGCATGGGGGAGGCTGGAGTCACCCCACTTTGCAGAAGACACAGAAGGTCTGGAAATTCAAGTCCAGTGACTTGCCCAAGGTCCTGTGACCGAACCGTGATTCAAACCCACATCTGCAGGACTCTCGAGGGCAAGCCCGCCCTCGCTTTCTCCACTGGCGGATAAAGAACAAGGTGGGTAAGCAGGAGGAACCCTCAAAAGTCAGGCTGAAACAGCCGCTGCTCGGCGAGGCCCTTTTCTCAGCTTCCTGTATCCTCAGAGCTCCTGCGAGGAAGCCTGAAGGGCCCACACTGCCCACCTATCCTCTCCCGGCCCGGCCCTCGGGGTGAGCCTGTAAGCCTTAACTCGCTCCTGGGCCTCATCTTCTCAGGCAAGTGTGATACCTGCCTCCCGGGTGGGGGTTAGGATAAAGGGGTGAAAGGCCACAGGTGCTCGGGAGATGATAACTTTTGCCATGATTATGCGTGACACCTCACCCTCCTGGTCCCCGGTCAGGACCCTCTGGCATCCTTGGCTGCCCCTCCCATGCCCTCCATGCTGGGCCACTGAGCCCTCTTTGCCTCTCTGTCCTTCCCCACCCCCATAGCCACTGCCTGGGCCAAGCTGCCCCTTCTCCCCCTGGATCACTGCTGCATCCACACCACCCGCAGGGGTCCCCAGGGCTCTCAGCAGCCCACCCCACTTCCCTCAGCGGGGCGGGGGGTGGAGTACGTCCTCCTCTCCAAGCCCCCCAGTAGTGACCAGAGGGCAAGTGACCTATGGCCTAGTGACCTGGGCAGGGATCTGATGCCACAGTACGAGCTAAAACACTGGGTCTTCTGGAGTCCCTGCACATGGAGGACAGGGCTGGCCTCGGTGTCCCAGGCTTCCCTGCAGGGCCGTTACCCACCTAAACACAGGCAGGCCAGTCCCCTTGCCCGGCCTGGCCTTCTCTGGGTGGCCTGTGGATCTGGGCTGTGCCAATGCCTCAAGTCCTAGGGGGCAGGCTTGGGGGGCCGCTTACCATCCATGGGATAGGGGTGTGGGAAGCTGAGGGGCCCCTCCTTGTTCCTGGGGAAACTGAGGCCAAGTGAGGGTCAGGAGTGATGTGCCTGTGGCCACAGAGCAAGTGGCTGGAGCAGCTGAGCCAGGTCTGACCCCGAATAGCCCCTCCTGGCAGGCAGTTGCCTCCCTCCCTCCCTATTTTCTGTTCCTGGGTTGTATTCATTCATCAAGCAGTTCTTGAGCACCTACTGTGTGCAAGACTCGGTGGTGCCAGGACAGACATGAGGAAGGGCCCATGTTTGCCTTCAGGGGACTCCAGAGATCAGGGAGAGACGGAGTCACTGTGATGACTGGCCGCAGTGGCCGGAGATGAGAGGGCAGGATGGTCTCCTGAGTGTGCGCGGTGCATTCTGGAGGTCAGCCTACAAGTCTCAGGAAATTTGGACAAACAGGGCCTCCCAACCCGGCTCCAAGACCCTAAGGGGTGGGCACTATGGGGTCCTTGAGCTGTTTCCCCCACTTCCAGCGGGAAGTGTCCCCGCCTGGGTGGAGGTCAGGCTGGACTGTGGGCAGCCTGGGGGGACCTCCACCCCTGTGGGCCCTGAAGCCCAAGCAGGTGCCTGAGCCTCTCTGAGCTGGGTGTCCAGAAGCGGGAGAACTTGCCAGGTCGGGGCCCTGCTCTCAAGGTGTCCTGGAAACTGCCTCTCATCCCCCCACCCCTTCTCACAGCCCCAGCTCTCTCCAGGGTGGCAGCTGCCCTCTCTGCACCTCTCTGCACCCCTGCCCAGACACCGGCAGGAGGTGTGTGCCCCTTTCCGGGCCTTAGCTTTCCCTTAGATGGGCCCGCAGTGACCTCCGGGCTGGACCTCTGTGGTCTCTGGAGGGAGCGAGCAGAAGGGCCGGGCCACAGCGCCTCAATGGACAGACCTGGGGCCCCCTGGTGGAGAGGCCTGGGCCCCCCTGGTGGAGAGGCCTGGGCCCGGGATAGAAGCAGCTCTGCTGCCCGGGGAAGGACAGACCCAGGTTGAGGTATGAGGCTCATGCCCCACCAGGCAGGGCCACTGCCAAGCACAGGGTCAGAGGAGCCAGGCTGACCCCGGCACTCTTGGGGGACAGGCAGCTTCTCAGCCTGCTGTTTCCAACCAGCCTTGGGCTAAACATGTATCAGCTACATGCCAGGCCCTGCGCTGAGCACCTTTCCCTGCAAAGGATCATAGAAATCTCCTCACGATGCATGAGCACCATTTTATAGATGAGGAAACAAACGAGAGAGCTTGAGTGACTTACATCGGGCCACACAGCAAGTCAGGGTAGAGGTGGGGTTTGAACTCCGATGCCCAACTCCAGACAGCAGATGCTATTGTCTAAACTGCTGGTTCTCAAACATCTAGAGGGCTTGTTACAACCCAGAGTTTCTGAGTCACCAGCTTGGGGGGTGAGGCCCAGGGCTTGCACATCTAACAAGTCCCCAGCTGACGCTGACCCAGGACCACCCTCTGAGCAAGTCAGAGCTGCCCAAAATGCCAGCAATTCCGTGTCCTCCTGGATTTGTTCATATAACCAGCAGATGCTCCTAACCCAGCTCTGGGGACCCAGAGACTGATCAACCACAGTCTGGGCTGAGGAGGTGGGCACGCTATGGACAAAGAGAGCCCAGGGAGCAAGGGACACAGGCCAATGTGACCTCCCATCCCTGGCAAGGGGCAGGGAGGGTTAGGAGGCAGCCACGTAGTAGAGGGAGAGCTGCCTCATGAGGGTCGGATGGGCACCTTGTTGTGAAAATGGTCTCACCCCCAAACACCATCCTAACTCAAGCCAGTAATAACCAAAGTATGCAGACCCCAGATGGAGACTCCGGACCCTCCCCAGCCAGAAGCTGGGCGTGAATGCTTCCTCCAAGCCATATATTCATCCATCTCTGAAACTGTACAGAAGAGGTCTGGGTTTTCCACACCAAAACCTGACAAAATATTTTTTTCTTCTCTGAAAATTAATGAGTCTTACAAAGGTGTAAAAACAAAGCCAGTGGTTAAGAGCATGGACTGTGAGGTCATATTCTCTGCACTCAAACTTGGCTCCAATTGTGGGGCCTCACTTAGCTCTGTTACCTTGAGCAAAATACTTAATTTCTCCGAGGCTTGGTTTGCTCATCTATAAAATGGCAATGATACTAAACATTTGTATTTCACTCTGTGCCAGACCCTGCTCTAAACTCTTTAACGTTTATTAATATTTAACAAAGCAGCCCTATGAACTAGGTAAATATTATTATTCCTATTTCTATAGGTAAGGAACCTGAGGCACAGAGAGGTTAGGTAAGTTGCCCAAGGTACCATACCGTACAGCCAAGCTAGCTAGGTTCAGACGTGGGTAGTGCAGTGCAGTCCCTGCCCACTAGGCTGTGCTGTTGGACAACGAGGTCGCCTGCCTCAGAGGGCGAGGATGTGCCTGCCCCCAGTGGCGCTCATTAACATACCTACCAGAATGGGAGTTACCCCATTTCCGAGACGCCGGACCTGAAAGGCCCTCACCCGTGCTCTGGAGCGCCTCAGTGCCACTACGGGCACATCTTCTTGCTTAAACAGCAAGCTCCTTGGTGCAGACACTGCACCTTAATCTTCTCTCTCGCCCCAGTGCTTTGGAGCGAAATTGAAAAGAAAAAATGAAATCAATTTTGGGCCACCCAGTAAAACTCAGATTGGACTCTTTTAGACCTCTTCAAATCCTCTGTGGAAAAGACTAGGAAATGAAGGAAGGAAGGAACAGATGAACAAATGAACTGCATAAATAACATCACTGTCTGAGGAAAGGATAAGTAACACCGGCCGTCAGCGGGCTAAAGCCCTGACGTGCAGCATGGCAACCGAAGGCCACAGAAACCCGAGTGCCTGGCCAAGAGGTCTGAGAACAAACAGCCCCGAGCCGGATGGCATTTGATCAACAAGGTGAAACTGACTGCAAGCGAACTGTGTGCAGCTCATTGGCCACTTCCTGGTCAAGATTAGCCAGGCTGCTCCTGCCCCTCTATAATAGTTTTCAAATAACAATGTTAATGACCACTCAGTAGTTGTAAAAGGAACAAAGGTTCAGGTGAAAACTTGGAAACTAAGCAAAAGTATTCAGAAAAACATTAAAGTCCCAACATCCAGAGGTAATACTGCTGACATTCTGGTGCATTTTTTCTAGTCTTTTTTCTATACATACACATGTGCCCATGTTTCATTGTCCTTATCATTAATGTGTGTGTTTTTTACAAAATTGGGATCATACTCTACACGCAGTTTGGTACCCTGCTTCATTCTCTTAATATTTGATCATGAGCATTTTCTCCTGTCCCTAAATATGCTTCCACTAAAAATGTTTAATGACATTCCATGTGTGAGAAGTCTTATATTGCTGAGCACGTCTTTGTTTCCCATCTTTTTTTATTTTTTAAGGTATAATTTACATACAGTAAAATGCACCCTGTTTAGTGTATAATTTGACAAATGCACATACGTCAGGTAACCACCACCACAAACAAGATAGAGAACTGTCCCCTCACTCTCCAGATTTCTGCCTGGTCCTCTGTAATCAACCCCTCCTTGTATTTCCAGCCCCTGGAAACCACTGATCTGTCTTGTTTCCACAGTTTTGCCTTTTCCAGAATGTCATATGAATGGAATCATACAATATGTAGCTTTTTGAAATTGTCTTATCTTTCACTTCACATAATTCGTCTGAGATCCATCCACGTGGTTTCATGGATCAGTTTGTTACTACTTATTGTGGGTAGTTTACATTGAATGAATTTACCATGGTTAGTCCAAGTGAAGGATATTTGGGTTGTTTCTAGTTTTTGATTACAAATAAATGTGTTATAAACATACAAGTACAGGTTTTGTGTCAACATAATTTTTCATTTCACTATCCAATTATTTTTTATAATATTGTAATGTTGCAAATGTCACAGTAATGAGGATTCTAAATCTTTTATCCCATTAAAGGTGGTAATGGCATCAGCTTAAATTTCTTTTTTTTTTTTAAATAAATTTATTTTATCTTTGGCTGAGTTGGGTCTTCATTGCTGTGCGCAGTCCTAAATTTCTACTTCTAAAAGATCAATCAAGGGGCTTCCCTGGTGGTGCAGTGGTTAAGAATCCGCCTGCCAATGCAGGGGACACGGGTTCGAGCCCTGGTCCAGGAAGATCCCACGTGCCACGGAACAACTAAGCCCATGAGCCACAACTACTGAGCCTACGCTCTAGAGCCTATGAGCCACAACTATGAGCCCACGTGCCACAACTACTGAAGCCCACGCACCTAAAGTCCGTGCTCTGCAGCAAGAGAAGCCACCGCAATGAGAAGCCTGCGCACCACAATGAAGAGTAGCCCCCACTTGCCACAACTAGAGAAAGCCTGCGTGCAGCAATGAAGACCCAACCCAGCCAAAAATAAATAAATAAAATAAATAAATTGATTAAAAAAAATCAATCAAGGTGAATTCCCTGGCAGCCCAGGAGCTAGGACTCCGCGCTTCCACACAGGGGGCACGGGTTCGATCCCTGGTCAGGGAACTAAGATCCCGCAAGCCACACAGCGCAGCCAAATAAACGGGGGCGGAGAGGGCATTTGTGAATTTCCAGAAGTGTGAAACCAAGCAGGACTCCGCAGGGCCCTCCTGGGTACAAAAGCCCCTCTGTGTCCCCTGTCTCTAGTTTGTGAAAAACGGCTTTAGTCTCCCAGAACTTCCCTGAGTTCCAAAGACCAGACTTAAGCAGCTACTAATCAAGGAAGTGAGGAAATGTAGAAACAAAGGAAAAGCAGTCAAGAAACTAGTTCATCGATAGAGCAGAGTCCTGGTTCATCCTCATAACAACTGTCAGAACAAGCTGATGCATCTTTGAGTTGTTCTGCAGAAACTAAGACCCCATGCAGGTGGAGGTTGTTGTCTACATGCTGACCCCAAGCACATTGACCCCAGACTGGTTGGAACCAGAAGGTTCCTGAAATATCACCCTGTTAACTCACCACCAACCAATCAGAAGAAAGCCCACGAGCTGAAACCCTCACCCCAATGTTGCCTTTAAAACCCATTCCCTGAAAACCATCGAGGAGTTTGGGTCTTGGAGCATGAGCTGCCCATTCTCCTTGCTTGGTGCCTGCAATAAACAATGTGCTTTCCTTCACCACAACCCAGTGTCAGTAAACTGGCTTTGTTGTGCAGCAGGCAAGCAGACCCAAGTTCAGTTTGGTAACAAGTGCACTGCCTGAGCATATACGGATTGGTGGAAATCAGATAAGACTGGGAATTCCGTGGTGGCCCAGTGGGTAAGACTCTGCGCTCCCAATGCAGATCCCTGGTCGGGGAACTAGATCCTGCACGTATGCCACAACTTAGAAGCCCACATGCTGCAACTAAAAGATCCTGCAGGCCACAACTAAAGATTCCACATGCTGCAACTAAGACCCGGCACAGCCAAAATTAATTAATTAATTAATTTTTTTAAAAAAGCAGATAAGGTTGCTCATGATTCCATGAGCTCATTTTCAAAAGTATCTGACCTGTACAGAAATGGCATGTCTGAGATAGTGTTCACTTCGTAAGTTGCCTGCCATTCCAGTTCTACAAGGATCAAGCCAATAGCCACTGCAGTCACCCACTGACAGTGTACCTGAGGGGAATTCAGGATGGTGAAAAACAGGAATCATTCTGTCCTTTGGATACTGGCCCTGAGATAGTTAAGATACACAACTAAGGAAAAATTTCAGTAACCCCAGATTCTTATTATCTTCCCGTACAGAGAAAAGCACTAAAATCATTAACTTGAGATATCTGTTTTTGTGATTCCCAGTAATCTTTTGACGTTCAACTACATGTTTTTTTCCAGCCCCCCTCCCCAATTCATATATATCCTGGCTCCTCCCTCACCTCTTTGGAACAGTACATCAAGGCTATCTGAAAGGCTGTCTCCTGGGTTAGAGTCCTCAGGAAGACACTGAATACATTCAACTCACAGCTCTTACATTGTGTGTGTGTGTTGTTTTTTTAAGTCAGCAATTTGTTTTCTTTTCAGCACTAACTAAAGTCCACCAGGGCAAGGATGAGATCTGTGCTTATTCTAACTTTGTGATTCATCATATGACTATGTAAACATGTCTGGTTTTTCCTAGAGTGGCACTTGGCTTTCAGCAAGCTCCTGTCCGACTGGATGGACTAAATAAACTAAATGTTGTCTCGCTTGGCCAGAGCCACACCAGGATATCCCCATAAGACACAGATGGCAAGGACAGTACCCAGAGGGCGACATGGGCCTGCCTGTTGGCTGGGCCCTTCTTTCGAAGCTCTTCTGTGTTCTATTATGCTCAGATCTGAAGCAATGAATTTCTGCCTACCCTCCTTTGAGAGCAACAGGATTTCCTATCCTCTTCAGGATTTGGTATTACTAGATTTTGCTTCTACTCCTGGCAGCAATGGATCTTTGCTTGTAGCCTGAGGGAGAGTGAATTTCCTGCTTCTGCTTTCTAAGAGAGAAGGGAAGCGGGTGGGGTTTTGTGCCCACCCCCCAAAAGTTGGGTGCCTGCCCTACCAAGGGGTTTCTCTCTGATGTCAGAGATCTCTGTCTCCATCTTTCTCATGAAGAGAGATTTCTGATGGAGGTTTACGGAAAAGAGCTTGTGAATGAATGTAAACTCTTCTTGTTTCTGAGGCTTCTAGCTATTCCAAATTGACATGCTAGCCCATGCTTGGCCTCTAAGAATTCATTAAAATTTTAACTGATTTCCTCTTGCCCACTTGTATGGCAGCCACCTCTTTCCCCTGTGCTTTGCCAAAGGTGAAAGAGCTCTTTGTTCCAAGTGTGTTTGGAGAGGCTAGGCTCTCTTTGGAATTCAGTTTACTTGGTTGCTTTGCTCTCAGCTCTCTGATGGGCTCAAGAGAAGTTATGATTTTAAAGGTTATCCAGCCTTTTCTCATTATTATGTTAGGAGTGACGTTCTTTGCAGCTTTCTACGTTCTAAGCCCATTCCACGCATCCTTACTGAGGGCATACTACATGCCAGGCTTTGTTCTAGGTGCTGGGGATAGAGAGATAGATATATATATATATATCTATAGAGAGATAAATGCAATACATCTGATCTCAAAAAATTTATATTCAGCTGAGGGGAGTATTACACATTATGGCCTTAGGTGATAACAAGTTCTATGAAGAACGTTTAAGCAGATGATAGAAAAGAGAAAGATGGGTGTACAAATGGTATTTTCTTTTGGGTGTGTGTGTCCCCTTATGCCCCAACTAGTGTAGATACTGTCTACACTTCATTGCACTTTTTTTCTTCTTCTCAGGGATCTCTATACTGGAGACTGGAGTAGACAATATCCTGAATCTGATATATAACTTGGTAAGAAGATTTCAACTCCAAATAGTAAATGGGACCATCATTCCCATTCCCATCAGAAAGCACAGGACTCATAAACATGCCAGGTATTCTGTGTAGGGTCAAACCCATACCTAGGGACACAAAGTACAGGGGTGTGTGTGTGTGTGTGTGTGTGTGTGTGTGTGTGTGTGTGTGTGTGTGTGTGTGTGTGTGTGTGTGTGTGTGTGTGTGTGTGTGTGTGTGTGTGTGTGTGTATGTATTTATTTATTTATATAATTTTTTTTTTTTTTTTCAGTACGCGGGCCTCTCACTGCTGTGGCCTCTCCCGTTGCGGAGCACAGGCTCCGGACGCGCAGGCTCAGCGGCCATGGCTCACGGGCCCAGCCGCTCCGCGGCATGTGGGATCTCCCCGAACCGGGGCATGAACCTGTGTCCCCTGCATCGGCAGGCGGACTCTCAACCACTGCGCCACCAGGGAAGCCCGGTATGTATATACTTTGACTCAGTACAAGGCAGAATTTTCAGTCACAGCTGAAACTTACTGTAAAAGTAACTTACTGTTCTGGAAGGTAATACATTTCCCTTCCTTGGAATAGTTCCAACCCTGCAAGCTTCCAACTTCCCTGAGGGCATCTAACCAGACAGGTTGAAAGACCACTGCCAAAGCCTTTCCCAGGGCTTCACTGGGAAGCTGCTCTCCTGTACTGCTCAGCACTGATTCCCCATCTCTCACCCCACTGCACAGAGGAGCAAACCCAGCTTTAGAGACGTGATCTGACCAAGGTCACAGAGCTGGGAAGGAGCTGGCTGGAGTGAGCTTGGAGCCAAGGTGTTGCATTTGACTCCAAAACCTGTTATCCTTCTCCTGACCCGCGGAACCTCAGGTGACACCTAGTGGCTCCACACCCACTAACGCAAAACAGGCACCGTTCTCCAAGCGTTTAAACCCTCCAGCTAGTAATGTCAGCCGAAGGGTAGGAAAGGGCCAGCTTCTTTTCTTGTCTATATTCATCAGATTTGACTGAGCGCCTTTTGCCTCAGGAGAACTGCTGACTCTCTCACTGACATAACCCAAACTGATCCTTTTCGCCATAGGACGCCTCCCACCAGGGCTCAGGCGACTAGCGAAAATCCGGCTTCTGGACTGAGTCCTCGGGTGTGGGGAGCCGGCGGGGAGGCCCTTGCCCCGCAAGTTTCCTCCTTTGCCACTTGGAGTGACAGGTTCTCCCGCTCTCACGGGGAGGAGGTGAGAGGACCTTGGCCGAGGAAGCAGTCCGTCAGCCGAAGCGGCGGTGGCTCGACCAGCCGTGTGCGCAGGTACAAACCCAACCCGGACCGAGCTTCGCCACTTACTGCCGGGAGCGGAGGCCCGGCGGAGACTTGGAGGAAGCGCGCGAGCCTCCTGCGTAGGAACCGGGGCGGGGCCTGAGTGGGAGGAGCCAGTGGCACTGTTAAGCGAGGGCCACTGGGGAGAGTGGCGCGTGCGCTCCGGCAGTGGGCGGGGACATCGAGAGGCCCGGTCTGATCGTCACGGGCAGCCCCGCCCTTCGGCTATCGTCTACCTCCCGGAGGCGGCAACCGCTCCTGCTCTGCCCTTCCCGGTTGGCGGGGCCAGCTGCGCCTCGTTTCTTTGGTGACCATGGGGGACCCCAGCAAGCAGGACATCCTGACCATCTTCAAGCGCCTCCGGTCGGTGCCCACCAACAAGGTAACGGCCGCCGGGCGTGTTCAGGCTTGCTTGGCATCCCTGCCGGACCCTGCGGGAGGCCCCTGCGGCGCCAGTGGCCGCGGCCGCGGGAGGAGGAGCCGGCCCGGCCTGTGACACGTCGCACTGTGCGGCCGCAGCGGCTGGGCCTCGCCTGGGTCCGGACTGTGCGCCGCCCCGCAGCTTCAGCAAGGGAGGGGCGGGGTAGGGGGCGCACCCCAGGGTCCGAGGCAGGGCGGGCACCTGGGAGTCCTGGGGGCGGGAGGCGAGAGCATCTGGGGGTCCCGGGGGCGGACACTTGCGGGCTCCTAACACCGGGCCGGGGAACTTACGGGGGTCGGAGGCGGCTTTTGGTGGGGGCGGAGTGGACACGAGTTCCTGAGAGAGCGGGGGGCGAGCTCGGGGGCCCGAGGGAGGGCCAGGGGGCGTACCCGCGGCTCCTGCGACTGGGGGCGGAGACCACAGGCCACCTATGACCCAGCCGGGAAGCATGCGCCGGGCCAGAAACTCCAGCTGGTAGCCCTGGGCGCTCGGGGAAGCTCGGCTCGCCACCTCCCTGCCTCCGAGCTCACCTCTGAAGCTCCTCAGGGAAGCTGTGTCCTCTGGTGGCAGCCTCAGTTTCCCTGTCTGATAAAGCTGCTAAGTGATCACTGCTAAGTGGCTTCGCGCTCTTGTCTCTTGCTAAGAAAGCCCACCACAGACCCCTTTCCCTTCCTTCCCTTTTGTCTCTCGCTTTGGAGATGGGGGTTTTCCTTTTTTTTTTTTTCATCTCCAGAGACTGTCCCTTCCCCCCACCCATGACTCTTACAACTTTTCGCTACTGGCTGGAGATGTGGTGACACATCGGGCTAAAGTGACACCCTCTGCTGAGGATCACAGGTCAGAGTGGAACCTGGACAGTGCAAAGGGCCGTCGTGTCAGCATGGACTCTGTGTGCCATGACATGATGGCATAGAAAGAAAGTCCCAGAGTTTTACAAAACTTAGATGTCTTTGTTTTAGGTCTAGGTGGAGGGGAGCCCATGTTTTTACAGCCTAAGAGAAGTGAGCAAGGAAACAGTTTATAGGAGTTGATATCTGATGAACGTAGGAAAGTCAGGAGGGGAAAGAGGTTCCAGGAATTCTCCAGTGCCGATTTCTTTGCTATTTTCTTGATTTTCAAATTTAGGTTAATCTGTTTATAAAGAGGGGTTGATGTAAACTAGACCAGATTAGGATCTGCAGTCAGCAGTGTAGAAACTATACATTTTTTGGTCTGCTTTATCTCAGAAACCCAACATATATTCTCTCTGACTGAATTCATCAAAAGATGTCCCGTTTAAATTAGAAGTCAGTGTCTTTATACCAAGAACACTTTTGAGGGACGTGTGTGGGCTTGCTTGTAAATTGTTATCCAGACCCTGGGACTTCCTGTCACCTTGGGCAGGTTACTTGACTACTTCGTACCTTATTTTCCTCATCTGAAAATGAGGCATGAACTAGATCTAATTCAGAGAGTTATTGTGAGGATTAAATGAGAAAATCCAAGAAAAGCACCTAGAGCAGTACCTGTATATGCTGGCCCTCAATACATGTCAGCAATTTTTTGTTGTTATTATTATTTTAATTATGAACAACACACTTGTAGAAAATTTTATATTCTGTAGTAGGATTTATAAAAGCATCGAGCAAAAATATTTTCTGGTAGTGTTCCACAGTCTTGTGCTACATTTCTTTTTTTTTTTTCTTTTTTTGCGGTACGCGGGCCTCTCACTGTTGTGGCCTCTCCCGTTGCGGAGCACAGGCTCCGGACGCGCAGGCTCAGTGGCCATGGCTCACGGGCCCAGCCGCTCTGCGGCACGTGGGATCTTCCCGGACCGGGGCACGAACCCGTGTCTCCTGCATCAGCAGGCGGACTCTCAACCGCTGCACCACCAGGGAAGCCCTGGGCTACATTTCTTGATTAAGACTTTTTATTTGGTTGTTAATAAGAAACCATTACCTAAGCAAAGATGAAAACTAGTTTTAATGATGTGGAAGAGTTAATAAGCATTTTTAAAATGAGATGGTTAAAAAGAGCTCTAAGACACACAAGACAGGAAAGTACTTAAAGAAAAACTCCTCAGTTTACTTTTAGAATGTGGTGTCCAATTCTCCCTCTCATGTATGATGGCTCTTTACTCTGGATCAAAGGTTTTAACTCAAAGGGTCAATTTTCTAGTTTGTGAAATCCTCCCTTGTCTCTGCTCTTCCCTTAGTGTTATATTGGTTGTTTGAGTTATTCAGCAAATATTCATTCAGCGAATACCAGTTAAGCACCTGCAGCATGCCGGGCACTGCAGAGCACTGAGGATGTACTGATGGAAAAAGAGACAGGCTCCTGCCTTCAGGAAGCAGATGGTCTATCTAGTGCCTGGAGGACAGATAAAGGGCTGCCTGGCGGGGTAAGAGGCAATGTCGTGAAGGGGTGACGAGTGCGCTCCGGGGCAGACTGCCCGGGGTCCAGTCTCTGTGATACCACGTCTTAGCTATGACACTTAACTTCATGTTTCCTTAGTTTTCTCTAACACGGGGATGAAAACTGGCGCTATGTACTCTGCAGGGAACTTGAAATGTGCAAAGTGAACATGCAGGGCCCTTGTTTCAAAAGTACTAAGAATTTCAAGATGAGACAGCAGAGCATTAACCACCTATGGGCGCTTCTGTGTGCAGTGTCCTGTGTGACTGCGTCGATCACACACAGGCCCGGAAGCTGGCCCAGATGGGCATAAGAACAGTACCTTCTTATAGGGTTGTTATCAAGATTCTGTTGGCCAACAGCAGTGCCTGACATGGAGCAAACACTCAATATTAGCTGTGATTTCTATAGTAATTATTCTGACCATGTAGCAAAACAAATTGTTTGTCCCAAACTACTTTTTATCACCATAAGAACTGATACTCTGCTTAGAAGACCATATCTCCACTTTGGTTTAGAATTGCCCATCAAAACAAAATGGAGTCCCTGCTCCAGCAGAGAGCCAGACTTGGATTTCGAACTGCCCTCTGACCTCAGATCCCACAGGGCCCAGTCTCGGCTCGTGAGCTCTTCTACCACCTGTATTTGCATTTGGTGCCTGCTTTGTGCCAGGCTCAGTGCTCAGCGCTCAGCTCGGGTGCACAAGGCCCCAGCCCTCACAGAGCTGCATTCTGCAATTCCTCATCTGTTTTTTTTTTTTTTTCAGGAGAGAGAAGGATTATTTATTTATTTTTGGCTGCCTTGGGTCTTCCTTTGCTGCGTGCAGGTTTTCTCTAGTTGTGGCAAGCGGTGCATGGGCTTCCCATTGCGGTGGCTTCTCTTGTTGCGGAGCACGGGCTCTAGGCACGCGGGCTTCAGTAGTTGTGGCACGTGGGCTCAGTAGTTGCGGCTCGCGGGCTGTAGCACACAGGCTCAGTAGCTGTGGCGCACGGGCTTCGTCGCTCCGCGGCAATGTGGGATCTTCCCGGACCACGGCTCGAACCCGTGTCTCCTGCATTGTGGAATGGATTCTTAACCACTGCACCACCAGGGGAGTCCAGAAATGGATTTATTTAGAGAGATACATATTCTGTAGGCTGAACATGGTCTGTCTCAAAAGGCGAGAACGGCCTTGGGAGAAACACACTCCAGACAAGAGTGCGGGCCATCTCGGAAGGCGAGAGGCCTGCAATTCCTCATCTTAGTTGGTGGGTCAGGAGGATTCTGAGGCTGCTTGTTAGAAGCCCCGCTGCTGTCTTTTCGTAACCAGCCTTGCGACCACCTTGGGAGTGATTCTCAGACTTGCCTGCTCTGGGCTGTGTGCGCCCAACCTCTGGGTCGTGTCCCTGCACAGGGCCATTTCCTGCACAGGCTTTTGCCCCTTCTGCCCTTTTAGACTCTATTCTTGACATCCCACATGCCACTTGGGCCCTGTCTAGAAAACTTTTTGCATCCTGTCCTTGCTTACTAAGGTTCAACAGTATAACTAGTTGTCTTGCCCGCTGGGACTGCTAGACTGGGCTCCACGCGGGCTGACTCTTCCCAGGCCACTTTTGTACGTGCACTCTGTGTGTGTCGGGGGCGTACTGATAGTGACAGCTGTTAGCTAAGTGAGTGAGGGATCACAGTGGCCTCTTGCAGAGGGGCGGCACCTTTGGCAGAGTCGGGCCCACTGTTTGGCATCCCAGGGGTGGGCATTCCTTACTCTCATGGCTGTTACCACAGGGCATCTTCATTTCCGTGTCCTTTACTCCCACTTCAGTGGCCTGTCCGGGGCGGGGGTAGGGGGAGATGGGGAGACTCAGCAAGCGTTTGTGGCGTCAGTGCCGCCATCCACTTAATACCTCAGCCTCTGCCACAGTGCCTGGCACGTAGCAGGCAGTCAGTAAACACTGGAGTGAATGCCTGGTGCCTCTCATGTCAGCTGTCAGCCCTCTAATCCTGCCTGCTTATTGTGAACCTGTCACCATGAGGGGCTTTGGAAAATCCACGCGTGTTTTCACGCTTGTATTGCCCTCAAAAGGCCAGAAGCGAGCTTGCTTTCCTTTTTTTTTTTTTTTTTTTTTGGCCACACTGCATGGTGTGTGGGATCTTAGTTCCCTGACCAGGGTTTGAACCACTCCCCCCTGCATTGGAAGCGTGGTGTCTTAACCACTGGACTGCCAGGGAAGTCCCCAGATCTTTCCTGATGGTTTTAGTTGAGACAACTTTCACATAGGTGGCTCTGCCTATAAAGCATACCTAAAAGATGGGGGCTTTTAAAAAACCTCCTATTCGTGGAATTTTTTTTTTTGCAATATGCGGGCCTCTCACTGTTGTGGCCTCTCCCACTGCGGAGCACAGGCTCCGGACGCGCAGGCTCAGCGGCCATGGCTCACGGGCCCAGCCACTCCACAGCATGTGGGATCCTCCCGGACTGGGGCACGAACCCGCATCCCCTGCGTTGGCAGGCGGACTCTCAACCACTGCGCCACCAGGGAAACATATTTGTGGAATTTTTACCACTCTGTTGTGCTGATGTTAATTAATTACAAATATTAATTCCATGACAAGCACTGTGTATTTTAAAGTACTTTTGTGTCCTGTTATCAGATGAAGAATGTTTGACTTCAGTGTTGAGGGGGCTGGTGCTAATTTTTGAGCTGGTAATAAGTTTTATAAGTTGTTCATTTGACTAACATGTATTTCCTGAATGCTTTGTATGGGTAGATCACTATTTTTCAGGCTCTCTGGGAGATGAAAAAACACACAGAAAACATTTATTGAGCGTTAGCCACGTCCGAGCTCTGTGCAGATGCAGGCGGAAGGCAAGGTGAGGGGAGGGCCCCCAATGCTGCAGGAGCTCTGAGCTGTGCAGGAGGGGGCCCACTCCTTGGACATGAGCTGTGTGTCTGAGTAATAACAGTGACCTGGACAGAGTGGAAGGGGCAGAGGTCATGAAGGACACGGCATTTCACGCAGGAACAGCTCTCTCTATTAGCATCTATTGTGGAGCTCAGCATCTTAAAACAGCAAACACAAGTTGTCTCACACAGGTTCTGAAGGCCAGGAATCTGGGGGTGGCTCAGTTAGCTAAAATATAGTTTTATTTTTTCTGGAAAACAATTCAAAACAAGTCTATTATTTGTGGAATTTTTAACTGTCCTGTTGTCCTGGCTCTAATTACTCATAAGTATTCATTTCCACAACAAGCACTGTGTATTCTAAAGTACGTTTGTGCTCCTGTTATCAGGTGAAGAATGTTGACTTTAGTCAGTGCTGAGGAAGGAAGGCTCAGGGCTTCTCAGGAGGCTGGGGCCTCCACTCCAAGCTCACTCACGTGGTGGTCAGCCAGCCTCCGCTCCTCACTGGCTGTTGGACTAAAGGCCTCAGTTCCTCTCCACGTGGCTCTCCCCACTGGGCGACCCAGTGTCCTCAAGACATGGCACCTGGCGTCCCCCAGAGCCAGTGATCTGGGGGGAGAGCGAGAGAGAGAAAGGAAGCCCCAGGGTCTTTTATGACCTCACCCCGGAAGGGACGCGCCAGCACTTCTGCCATATCATTGGTCACACGGGCCTCCTGGGCAAATCGAGGGTGGGGATTACATGAGGGGGTCAGTACCTGGAGGGCAGGATCCAGGGGAGCATCCAGGGGGCTCTCTTCCTCTGGCTGGGGAGAGAAGAAAAATGCACAGACGCCTGACATTTGGTAGAGCCACTGCCCAGGGGACAGTGAGGCCTTGGGCCTTTCCAGCAGGGGACATCGCTGTCTAGCGTTCATTCACGTGAGTGGCAGGAACCCTGTCGATGCTTCATGCGTGAGTCATGTTTGAGGCAATAAACACATCTAAGTTCTCTTCACTACGCATACTACGTACTATTATAATAGATATGCAAAAATATATAACTTATATAATTAATGCATCATATTAATAGTCTATTGATATATAATTATATAATACAGTAACATTATAATAATAAAAGAAATAGAAATTTGAGGTTTTAAAAAAAAATCTAGGTGAGATGTTTTTCTAATAACCAGTTTGTTTATCTATTCTTCTTTTTTTTTTTTTTTTTTTGCCGTACTGTGCAGCTTGTGGGATCTTAGTTCCCCCACCAGGGATTGAACCTGGGCTCTGGCAGTGAAAATGCTGAGTCCTAACCACTGGACTGCCAGGGAATTCCCTCTAATAATCAGTTTAAATTGTAAAGATTAAGCAGCTTTGAAGCCACATCCTGTACTGTCCTATAGGGTGGCTCATTTGGCTAATAAGAATCGATGAATAACTGAATTTTGAAATTTTCTTTCAGGTGTGTTTTGACTGCGGTGCCAAGAATCCCAGCTGGGCCAGCATCACTTACGGGGTGTTCCTGTGCATCGACTGCTCAGGGTCACACCGGTCGCTTGGTGTCCACCTGAGTTTTATTCGGTAAGGGGAACTTTCCTCACTGGGGGTGGGAGTGATTACCTCGTTACGTGGGTCTCTCTCCCCTTTTCCTTTATGTTTGCTTTGACGTCAGGTAAAATGAGAGGTTGGTTATGAGTCATGGAGATTTAAATCTTGTGTAATTGAGTAAACTCGGAAAATGAATTATTTTCTACTTGGTCGCTGTGCTGTAGAGCTTGGTGTGAGAGGAAGCACTGTTGAAGCCACAGTCAGAACAGAAGCCTTGAGGCAGCATCTCCTTTTCCTTTCTTGTCTCTGATAATTAGCAGCACACAGGAGTCTTGCTCTGACGCCTCCTGGGGGAAGGGGTCTCTGTCGCTCCTCCAGGTGGACAGTCACTGCAGGTGGCAGGAGACCCTCGTCAGATCAGGGCTGCGCCCCCAGCAAAATCCGGCAGCTCAGCCTCCAACGACACTTACAGCAGAGCCCGAGGGAATGATTTTTGCATGAATTTCAGTGGCATTTTCAAATGTTTGCAATGTGAAAGACGTGGGCTGCCTGGACCCCTCTGGCTAGTCCCTATCTCTGCTCTGACCTCTTGGTAGTAGCCTTTCTGGGGCCTTTGTGGCCATCAGAGAAAGATGCCCCCTCTGGACACAGTCCCACAGTCCAGTAGGAGGCTGGAAGTACAGGGGCACTTCTGAGCAGTCGTGGCTCAGATCTCTGTACGGCTGGCCTCCCCAGGTCAGCTCACCTGTTTCCCTGCCAGTTCTTTTTCCAGGGAAGGAGCCAGCTAGGCAGGCAGGCTGTTTGAAATCACGGCAAGCAGTTTTATTTTATATTATGACTTAAGGAATACTGATACTACAGTGTGATTACCATACAGAGCATTTGTTCCTGTAGGGTAAAATCTATGATAATTTGTAACGAGATATTTTGTATCCTGGCGCAAAAACTATACAGTAAGAATAACAACATAACTTTCTTTTTTTTTAGACATTTATTTTTGGCTGCATTGGGTCTTCGTTGCGGCGCGCGGGCTTCTCGTTGCAGTGGCTTGTCTTGTTGCGGAGCACGGGCTCTAGGTGCACAGGCTCAGTAGTTGTGACTCGCGGGCTCTAGAGCACAGGCTCAGTAGTTGTGGCGCACGGGTTTAGTTGCTCCGCGGCATGTGGGATCTTCCTGGACCGGGGCTCGAACCCGTGTCCCCTGCATTGGCAGGCAGATTCTTAATCACTGTGCCACCAGGGAAGTCCCCATAACTTTCTTTTTAATGGATTAACTGAAGAAAACTTTATGTACTTTCTTGAGTTCTTTTTTTCAGAAATCAGTTTATCAAAGCAAAATGGGCTAAATGTTATTATAGCCATAGAACTCCATAGGTCATGATTTAGAAAAGGGAATTCTCTTGGGTGTTCTTACTACTTCCAGAATATCTGTCAGTTTCCTGTCTTCTTTTCTTTTTTCTTAGATGCTGGACCCAGGATATTTTTAATACACTCTCCTGATCTTGTCTCTTTTTGAAATGTGGAGGGATTTGGTTGCCAGGGCAAGTTTATTCTTCATGTACTTTTTCCCCCAGGTCAGTTGTCCCCAGTTAGCACGTGGTGACCCACTCTGTCCAGAGGTCGCAATGCCTAGACTGAGGCGATGCGTAGTGTGTTGTCTTCCTTTCTCTCTCACTATGCTCTTTCCCTCTTCCTCTCTGCGAGGTCCCGCCCATCAGAACCTGGCCCTCCCTTTTCCTCACCACTACAGCACACCACCAGCTTAAACCGTTCCAGGAAATCAGGTGGTTTTCTGACGTGTTCCCCAGCTGAGGGAAGGGCTGCCTGAGAGCCTGATGAGGCTGGACAGCAGGGCCTGTTTGGGATGTTGCAGGTTTAATCACTACCCTTTTAAAAGTTAGATAAATATAACTGTATGAATCATGATGCTTATAAATGATTCAAGAACAACTGTTTTAAAAAAAAATCACTGTACATATAACCCAAGGGCAACAGTCTAGGATTTGGGCAGGAGAAAGTCAAGGATGATGAGGGTGCTAAGGATTTTCTTTTCATGAGGCGGAGGGCTGCTCTTTAAACATTTTTTATTGATTAAAAAATTTACAGGGCTTCCCTGGTGGCGCAGTGGTTGAGAGTCCGCCTGCCGATGCAGGGGACACGGGTTCGTGCCCCGGTCCGGGAGGATCCCACGTGCCGCGGAGCGGCTGGGCCCGTGAGCCATGGCCGCTGAGCCTGCGCGTCCAGAGCCTGTGCTCCGCAACGGGAGAGGCCACAGCAGTGAGAGGCCCGCGTACTGCAAAAAAAAAATTTACAAACATTAGTTCACTGGGGAAAAAAATCCAAACAGTCCCAGAGTATATAAAGTAGGAAGTGAAAGTCCCTGCTCTAGAACCCCCTTCCCCTCTCCTTCCTCTCCCCGTGCTAGCTGGCTGCACAAACACGTGCACACACACACACACACACACACACACACACACAGAGTCCCATTTCCCAGGCATGAACATATTAACAGTTTGGCATGGGTGGAATGTTTATTTAAAAGGAGGTTTTGTGTTTTTTTAGTTTTTTTTAAATTAATTTATTTATTTTTGGCTGCGTTGGGTCTTCGTTGCTGCACGCGGTCTTTCTCTAGTTGCGGTGAACGGGGGCTGCTCTTCATTGCGGTGCGTGGGCTTCTCATTGTGGTGGCTTCTCTTGTTGCAGAACATGGGCTCTATGCGCGTGGGCTTCAGTAGTTGTGGCACACGGGCTCAGTAGTTGTGGCACAGGGGCTTAGTTGCTCCGCGGCATGTGGGATCTTCCCGGACCAGGGCTTGAACCCGTGTCCTCTGCATTGGCAGGTGGACTCTCAACCACTGCTCCACCAGGGAAGTCCGGAGGTTTTGTTTTGTTTTGTTTTTAAGTAGAATTTCAAGTCAACGAGTTTACAAAGGGAAAAAAATTTTTAGACTACGGCTTTTGCCAAGCAAAAAGGAAAAGACAGGTTAGGCATCTGCGGAAATGGCAAACTGCGCTGGGAACTGACTGCAGAGTGGACCTGATTGTCTGGCCTCTTCCCACCCTCCAGGCCTCGGAGCTCTTCACCCAGTGCCTGTGATGCTGAGTGTCCCAGTGCTCCTCTCTCTGGCTCTGTTTTTTCTCAAGTTCACCATTAAGTATGTCATGGGCTGTGACAAGTGCAGGGGGTCTCACCCTTGTCACTGTTGGTGGGCTGGGGGTACAAATACAACATAAATAAGAAGATAAACTATAAAGAACATTGATAGAAACAGAGCATGGTGTCTACTTCTGGTTGGAAAATTAGGCAAAGTGTAAAGGAGGAGGTCACATTTGCAGTGAACTTCGAAGGTCTGGTGAGATTTTGATAACGGAGACAAGGTAGGGAAAAAGGAGGGCCGCACTCAGACTTTACGAGAAGATATAGAGGTGGGAAAAAGTGAACTGTTTAGTAGCTAGTTTTTATATGCATAGGAAAATGAGGAGAAATAAGATTCAAAGGGGAAGATCTGTGTGGCCTTGGGAGGGCCAGTCTGGGAGCTTAAACTTTATACTCCTGAGGCCCTTGGGGGGGTGCACGTGGGAAGGGAAGGCTGACGTGAGCCTGGGTGCAGTAGGCACCCCAGAGATTCACAAGGCAGTGCTAGGTGGGCGGTAGGTGTGAGGATGCTGCAGCTTGGCTGCTGGGGGTCTGAATCCCGTTGCCATCCCTAGCTGTTGGTAAGGTGAGCATGTTCCTTACCTCTCTGTGTCTCAGTTTCCTTCCCTTAAAAGTGGAGATGAGAAGGCTTATACTCATCTTAGGGCTTTGGGAGGAGTGAGCAAATGAACTCACATGAATCCTGGCACGTGGCCAGACCCCAGCTTGTTATTTTCGTTTTGTAATTTTTTAATAAATTTATTTATTTTATTTTATTTTATTTATTTATTTTAAATAAATACCAGTGCTCCCTGGCAACAGTGAGAGGCCCGCGTACGGCAAAAAAAAAAAAAAAAAAAAAACCAACTAAAATTAGAATTAACATATGACCCAACAATCCCACTGCTGGGCATATACCCAGAGAAAACCATAATTCAGAAAGACACATGGGGACTTCCCTGGTGGCATATGGTTAAGAATCCGCCTGCCAATGCAGGGGACACAGGTTCGAGCCTTGGTCCAGGAAGATCCCACATGCTGCAGAGCATCTGAGCCCGTGCACCACAACTACTGAGCCTGTGAGCCACAACTACTGAGCCCGTGTGCCACAACTACTGAAACCCATGTGCCTAGAGCCTGTGCTCCGCAACAAGAGAAGCCACTGCAATGAGAAGCCCATGCACCACAACAAAGGGTAGCTCCCGCTCGCTTCAACTAAAGAAAGCCCGAGCACAGCAACAAAGACCCAACACAGCCAAAAAAAAAAGGCACATGCACCCTAATGTTCATTGCCGCACTATTTACAATAGCCAGGACATGGAAGCAACCTAAATGTCCATCAACAGAGGAATGGATAAAGAAGATGTGGCACATATATACAATGGAATATTACTTAGCCATAAAAAGGAACGAAATTGCGTCATTTGTAGAGACATAAATGTACCTAGAGACTCATACAGAGTGAAATAAGTCAGAAAGAGAAAAACAAATATCGTATATTAACACATATATGTGGAATCTAGGAAAATGGTATAGATGATCTTATTTGCAAAGCAGAAATAGAGACACAGACAGAGAGAACAAACGAATGGACACCAAGGGGGGAAAGGGGGTGGTGGGATGAATTGGGAGATTGGGATTGACATATATAACTATTGATACTATGTATAAAATAGATAACTAATGAGAACCTACTGTATAACTCAGGGAACTCTACTCAATGCTCTGTGGTGACCTAAATGGAAAGGAAATCCAAAAAAAGAAGGGAGGGACTTCCCTGGTGGCTCAGTGGTTTAGAACCTGCCTGACAATGCAGGGGACACAGGTTCGGTCTCTGGTCCGGGAAGATCCCACATTCCACGGAGCAAGTAAGCCCGTGTGCCACAACTACTGAGCCCACGTACCACAACTACTGAAGCCTGCGTGCCTAGAGCCCGTGCTCCGCAACAAGAGAAGCCACGGCAATGAGAAGCCCATGCACTGCAATGAAGAGTAGCCCTGCTCGCCACGACTAGAGAAAGCCCCCACGCAGCAACGAAGACCCAACACAGTCAAAAATAAATAAATAAAATAATTTTTTTAAAAAAGGGGATATATGTATACGAATAGCTGATTCACTTTACTGTACAGTAGGAACTAACACAGCATTGTAAAGAAACTATATTCCAGTAAAAATTAGTTTAAAAAATGTTGTAAGGCAGATTAGCAAATTTGAGTACGTATATCCTCAATTTTAGGACTTTTAAAAATGTTGGGGCTTCCCTGGTGGTAGGGGCTTCCCTGGTGGCGCAGTGGTTGAGAGTCCGCCTGCCGATGCTGGGGACGCGGGTTCATTCCCTGGTCTGGGAGGATCCCACATGCTGCGGAGCGGCTGGGCCCGTGAGCCATGGCTGCTGGGCCTGCGCATCTGGAGCCTGTGCTCCGCAACAGGAGAGGCCACAACGGTGAGAGGCCCGCGTACCGCAAAAAAAAAAAAAAAAAGTTTAAGGTCAGCCCACATTCAGGTACCTATTATGTTCCTGTGCTAGGAGTTGAGAGAAAAATGTGGGACACTCCTGTTCTCTGGAGCTTGCCGGTTATAACAGTGTGACAGCGTCACCACGATGATGGTAATGATTGCGGTGATGAGAATTTTAGCCATGTGGTGTTTACCATGAGCCAGGCACCTTTCAGATATTAGCTTATTTAATTTCTGTGAGAGCAAAATGGATAATACTGTAATTATCCCTACTTTACAGATGAGGAAAGTAAGGTGCAGAGAGGTTAAGTAATTTCTCCAAGGCCGTACAACTCGTAATGGCAGAGTTGAGATTTGCACTTTCAGGCTGCCTCCAGAGACTGTGCTGTTAGCTGCCACCCTGTGACCAAGGGGGGTGGGGATGGCACCTAACTCAACTTGAAAATGTGGTGACTAAGCAAGATCTTTCAGGGAAAGGATTTCAGAGCAAGCTATATAACTTAGTCACCTTGCTTGGTAATCACATTCTAAAAAGAGATTTTTTTTTTTTTTTTTTTTTTTTTTTTTTTTGCGGTACGCGGGCTTCTCGCTGCTGTGGCCTCTCCTGTTGCGGAGCACAGGCTCCAGACGCGCAGGCTCAGCGGCCATGGCCCACAGGTCCAGCCGCCCCGCGGCATGTGGGATCCCCCTGGACCGGGGCACGAACCCGTGTCCCCTGCATCGGCAGGTGGACTCTCAACCACTGCGCCACCAGGGAAGCCCTAAAAAGAGATTTTTTTGTCTTTATAAGAAATCTGTTTCTTATAAAGTATGGTTTAATTTTTACTTTTTATATATTACCATGAAGGCGATTTGTCCTATGTATATGTAATAATAATATGTATTAGTATTTTTATTAATCTTATGGTAGCTATTGGCTTCAAAATAACATCCTAGTATTTACGAAAGTTAAATGATACCAATAGGCAGAGAAATAAGAGAAATAGGAATGGCAGCATAAAAGACATTTTTTGGTGAATCTAAAGCTTCTTTTCTTCCTACCTTGCCCATTTTGTAAAGGGTGTTCAACCTATACCCATTTTATTTTATTTTATTTTATTTTGAGATACGCGGGCCTCTCACTGTTGTGGCCTCTCCCATTGTGGAGCACAGGCTCCGGACGCGCAGGCTTCGCAGCCATAGCTCATGGGCCCAGCCGCTCCGCGGCATGTGGGATCTTCCCGGACCGGGGCACGAACCCGTGTCCCCTGCATTAGCAGGCGGACTCTCAACCACTGCGCCACCAGGGAAACCCAACCTATACCCATTTTAAAATGTCCACATTCCTTTCCAGTTAGTGTGGGACAAGCTAGTGTTGAATATGGGTTAGCCTTGCCTTTTGCTCATGTCTGTGGATTCAATAGAAAAATTTCTAATATTGTCGCGCAGTCATATCTTGCTTTACGGTGATCACTTGGTGAATTGCTTTTGTTAGGGACTACAATTATTGCCTTTTTCTTGCTCTGATTTGATCTTAGGTTATAGGTAATTAGGGCATAAGGTGTCGGTGGGGGATAGGAGGCACTTGCAGTTTTCACTTAAGCAGCACTAAAACCTGAGTTTCCTCCGCTCCCTGGTGGTGGTGATGTTGAGTGACCTTGAGACTCCCTTCTACTTGATGGTAAGACTGTGAGCACCCTCCAGGCTCCTGTTAGGGGTCACACTGGACAAATCGATAGCCAACCTGAAAAAAATCCAAACAGTACATCTATTTTTTGGAGCCTTGGCTTCTAGGAAGGGTGAGAGGGGCCAGGAGTGGCTTGTACCAACTGTTGTGCACCCTGGAGTCCTAGCACCCTGGAAGCCTGTGTCACCGTTAACACAAACAGAATTCTTCAGGATCCGGAAGATCGAGGAAAGCTTATCCTCAAAAGTTTAGTGGCTTGATTATGGGGAAGAACAGTATTAACATTTAAGAATATTTTTTCCATTTAGATCTACAGAGTTGGATTCTAACTGGTCTTGGTTTCAATTGCGATGCATGCAAGTTGGAGGAAATGCTACTGCAGTAAGTTCATTTCAGACTTGTCGTTTTCTTCTTGTATAAATATGTGTTGCACTAGTGAAGAAGTTTAACGTTTCCACGTAAGAGTTTGGGAGGCCCTGTCGGACCTCGGGAAGACATGGGCTTAGGAGCTGGACGACCCAGCTCGCTTGTTTATCCAGAAATCTATTCAAAACCTAGTAAACACGAAGCTCTGGGCTAGGATACAGTGCTGAACAAGACAGATGAGACCCCGCCCCTACAGGCAGAGACAGAGAGCAAGTAAAGCAGTAAATAAACAAAGTAAAAGGTGGTGGTAAGTGATTTGAAGAAAATTAAACCAGGAAGTGATGGCATAGAGGAATTGGGAGACTTCTTTGTGATAATACAGTTCTTTAGTATCTGAGGGTGACTTTTGTACTCAGATGGAATGCTTCTAGCTTCTTTTACCTGAATTTTATTTAATTTATTAAGTCTACAGATTAAAGAACCTGTTTTCCAAATCTTCAATTACAGTTTATAAATATCATGTATCAATTT
Organism: Lagenorhynchus albirostris; assembly: GCF_949774975.1. Taxonomy (NCBI): domain Eukaryota; kingdom Metazoa; phylum Chordata; class Mammalia; order Artiodactyla; family Delphinidae; genus Lagenorhynchus; species Lagenorhynchus albirostris. The sequence continues at coordinate 6,703,089 of NC_083105.1, forward strand.
ATAAACTTAGTAATTTCTGTGTAAAAAATAACTTTTTAAGTGTTCAATTAATTTATAATTTTAAAAGAGCAAATTTCCTTAACCCCATTTACAAACCTAGTTAAGGATCCTCACACATTTTAAACTTCATTTACAAATTCAGTATATCTGATTTCTAGAACGCTAAACTGTCAGCCTTATAAATCTAGCCAGCAAAATCATCCTTTATATAAAATACCATCGTGTTTTTATGCCAAAATGATATAGGTTGAGTAAATAGAATTCCCTTAGACGTACCATTAAACATTCAAAGTATTGGAAATCAAATTTGTCTACATATTATGTCTAGCATCAATTAAATATTTAAAATTAAAACAGTAAATCTAAAATAGTAGTCTTCAAAATACCCAGACTCCCCTGGACCAGCGTATCTCAGCGTTTTTTCATTATTGTTCCTTAAGCAGGAAAATTGAATTAATAGATGAACTTATTTTAAATCTAAGTTGGATTTAGTTTTCCCTAGTGAGAGAAATTAAATACTAAGGAATATGATTTTGTCAGGTAAGGGTGATCTTTGGAAGGCTACAAACCATTGTAATAACTAAGATTTTTTTTTTCCACTTTCCAGGAAACCATTTTTGCCCCTGTTGAGAATGCGTGCCTTAAGTATTTCAAGCATGTTATTAGAAACCCATACCCATTTTCATTATGTCCACAAACTTGTTCCTCAGCTTAATACTGTGGGCTTGATAGTATCTGTCCTTGTTAGTTTTATAAAACTAAAACTAAAACTAAACCTTCCTAGGCTGCAGAGTCCCCCACCAACTCCAGAGAGCGGCTTCCTCGTCTCAGCCAGTGGAGATGGGGCGGATGGGGTGAGGCAGGTCAGTCAGTGGTCCTTCAGCTCAAGCAGTGGGATTGGAACCATCCTGCCTGGGTTTGAGTGCCAGCTCTGCCCCTCGCTTGTCTGTGTGACGTTGAGCAAGTTGTTGAAACTCTCTGCTTCAGTTTCCCTGAGAGTCTGGCCACGAGGATTTGACGGGATGGTGCCCACAAAGGACCAGACAAGACCTAGTACATGTGGGTGCTCCGTACTGTTACTCATCCCATTGAGTTAATAAGAGGATCCCTCATGCAGGCTTTTAGAACACCTGCTTCAATTAAGATATGAATACTGTAATTCATTGTCTGTACATAGATCAGAGGTGGTTGAAAGTAGTGTCCTCTAATTGTCTAAACATCTGTTTCATCACCTTGCCTATGCTGTGGTCTCCGCTGATGAAGAAATAGTGCTCGACAAGGAGGTTAGCGTGGCTCCTGACTCATCAAAAATTCCAATGTAGGGAGCCCCCGGTGGCCTAGTGGTTAGGATCCCGGGCTTTCACTGCTGTGACCCGGGTTCAGTCCCTGATCGGGGAACTGAGATCCCACACGCTGCACAGCAGAGCCAAAAAAAAAAAATCATCTCATATAGATACAAAGAAAAAAAGAAAAAAAATTCCAGTTTAGTGGAATCTACACTAAAGTGGGTTCCTCAAATTAAAAGTAGTCCCGAGTGGAAAGCGTCCCCCCAAGTAGCACTCTGGATGATGGAGGTGGCTTAGTGGAGCAGGAGGTGGCTTAGTGGAGCAAGGAAGGGCCAGTTATGTTGTCTTGTGAGGCACATCTCATGTCCACTTTTACCAGAATGTTAATGTTACATCTGTGGAAGGTATTACCCCTTTTACAAGGAAAAATTTTATAAAAATTTTTCATGGTTTAAATTATTTTGGTTTTCACTAGTATTTTCAAAAAAGTCCTTCATAGCATGCAGTAATGTTTTTGATCACCACATTGGATTTAATGCAGCGATGCTGTTAACCCGCGTACTTTCCTTTGCAGTCTTCCTTTTTCCATCAACACGGGTGTGACACCAACGACACCAATGCCAAGTACAACAGTCGCGCTGCCCAGCTTTATAGGGAGAGAATCAAGGTGCTGGCCTCCCAGGCAACCCGGAAGCACGGCACTGACGTAAGCACAGCGGGTTGTAGGGGGGGGGGGTCTCCTTCAGAGGAACATTTGTTTCGGTAGAAAAAGTAGTTTTTACCCCAAACAGTAAAACTCGCTAGCCGGCTTCTCTTACAAGGAAACCGCGTGTAGTGGATTCTTACTATTCACGGTCCTGCTTGATAAGTTTGCTTTGACACTGCACGAGAGTCCTGCAGCATCACCTTTGTCAGCTGATCAACACTAACCTTATTTTACCTGTGTTTCTGTTTAAAGACACCTTCTTTAGTGTATGTTGTTGACTCACTGACACTGAGCTGGCGGCCAGGGGCATCGCGGCTCGAGCTGAATGACGCTCAGCTAACTGCATCCCTGTGCTTAGGAACGCGAGGTGGCGCTTCAGCACCGTGCTCGGGACCGTTGTAAACAATGGGTCCACCAACAAAAAGCACGAAAATGTGGAAAGCGTGTCAGTAAACAGCCCGCAAAAGGGACCCGTGTTTACAGCAGGAGCCGAAACAAGGAAGCAGAGCGTCGCCTTGTTCCACCTCAGCTGGGAACGTGCACCTGGGGTGACAGATTCTCTGCTGCTCTGCGTGTGTCCGTGCAAGATGGCAGATTTGGGGTCACAAGTCAATTGTAGCATGTAGACAAATTCGCAGATGTGGAATCCACAAATGATGGGGGTTGACTGTACTTTGGAACCCGCCCTTAGACGTGAAGCCCTGGCTCTTTCCTTTTCCACAAATGATGGGGGTTGACTGTACTTTGGAACCTGCCCTTAGACGTGAAGCCCTGGCTCTTTCCTTTCCGGAAATGGCTTGGGGAGCTGGCGATTGCCTTCCACAGGGTCTGGTGGCAGAAGTTACTGGATTGATGTGTTACTAAAATGTGCTCAGGGGCCCTGACTTTACAATAATGGAAAGTACAAATCTTTAGCAGACAGGCCTCCAGAAAGGGAGTGAAGAGCATTAAATAAACACTTTGAAGCAAGTGAAATGCTGAGCGCTGCATGTGTTTTTGTTCCAGCTGTGGCTTGATAGCTGTGTGGTTCCACCTTTGTCCCCTCCACCAAAGGAGGAAGATTTTTTTGCCTCTCATGCTTCTCCTGAGGTATGTGTTACACTTCGCGTAATTTTCATGTGTGCTTCTAAGGCATAACTAAAGTTATCAGCAGTAAAGTTATAAAGGGCATATATTTTAAATGTTTCAGTTAGGATATAGGCTAAGCTGCTGTAGCAAACAGCCCTGAAATGCAGTCAGGCCTGGAATAAGGTAGGAGTTCATTTCCCACCAGCAGTGCAGAGGCGGGCCGTCCAGGGCTGACCGGGGTATGGAGTTTGCTCTTCTCACTGTGCGGCTCCTCCCTCAGGGTGCAGAGTGGCTGCTCCAGTTCATGACCTTTCCCAGCCAGCGGGAGGAGGACAGACATTCGGGAGAGCAAGCGCCCCATCCTTTTACAATCTAGAGGTAGCACACGTCACTTCTGCTCATAGCCTGCTGGCTAGAATTCAGTCCCGTGCCCTATACCCAGCTTCGAGGGAGGCTTGAGGACGTCTTACTAGGGGTCTCCCTAGTGCAGTTCAGAGCTTTGGAACTGACAAAAGATGAAGACGGTTTTTTGTGGGGTTTTTTTGTTTTTTTTGGTTTTTTTGCAGTACACGGGCCTCTCACTGTTGTGGCCTCTCCCGTTGCGGAGCAGAGGCTCCAGACGCACAGGCTCAGCGGCCATGGCTCACGGGCCCAGCCGCTCCGTGGCATGTGGGATCTTCCCGGACCGGGGCACGAACCCGCGTCCCCTGCATCGGCAGGCGGACTCTCAACCACTGCACCACCAGGGAAGCCCGTTGTTGTTTTTTTAACCCAGATTTTAAGAGCGGTTTGAATCTCATTGTCCCTATTTAGCTGTGTACGTAGAACATACCTCAAGGCTATTGTGAGAATGAAATGAGTTAACACAGATAAAAGTAGCTGGTACCCAGTGCAGAGGAAGCCTTCAACAAGTGCCGTTTCATTAACCTCATCTTCGTATTCCGATAAGAGTAGTAACAACAATCCCTGGTCCCTCTGTGCATTTTCCCCAAATCGCTTAGATCAGGAACATGAGGCCTGCAAAGCCTAAAGTATTTACTCACTGGTCCTTTAAGGAAATGTACGCGACCCCTGGCTTATAGCCCCAGATGTTCTGTTAGCTGCCCTGCATCTTCCAGTCCCGATGGGGAGGGGCCACCGTTTGCTTAACTGCTACTCAGTCCTTTAACTGATTTTCAAGAAAAAATTATGTAAAGTTGTATACATTGCTAAACCTTGATTTTTTTTTGCTATTATAATTTGCACATTATGTACATGTTATCTTTGACAGAATCAGTAGTTACCAGAAATAGTTATCAAAAAAGATGGGAACAGAAAACAAAAGAGAAGCGTGTGCTGTCATGATCTGCTGCTACTGTTTAATATAGAACTAGATACAGAATATCCATGATTAGTAGCTGAGAAATGTTAGCAATAGAAATGATGGGCTAAAAAGAGGAGAGAGATGAACAGTTTGGTGTGGATTAGAGTTGGAGACATTAGTATGAATTCATGTTCATTTTAGTGTCTCTCTGTCTTTATGTATCTATATGCACACGCACATGCGCGCACACACACACACACACACACACACATACACATGATAGAGAACTAATTGCAGATACGTGTGTACACACGGGTTAGTACACACAGATATATGACCTAGCTCTGTCCACTGAGAGGCCTAGAGACAGTGACACCCCAGGACAACAGGCACACCCAGCACCCACACCTTGGTTTCTAAATGCTGTTTTCCAATGGAAGGACCCAGGGCTGCCTTTGGAGAGATGGCCGATTCTAGGACTGGGGCTGCTGCGGCAGATAAGCCTGGAGCGCCCTATGGTGCTAGAAGAAAGGAAGTGCTAGGAGGCCGGGCAGAGGGAATGGACGAGGACATGTCTGAAGGACTCGGGAACCAACCTGGAAGAGGTGCCGGTGGTCAGAGCTGGAACGATTTGAACAACAAAATAATGATAGTATTGGACTATAATCCAAAGAATAAATAACTATCCATACTAATATAAGTGGATGGTTGCATAAAGAAATAGAGGGAAAGGACAGTCTTCCTTACAGAAAATTCCAAATCTTGCATATACCTCTCCACCCTTCTGGAGGTGGGGCTTAACCCCCCTCCCCTTGCATGTGGACTGGACTTAGTGACGCTTCCCAGGACTAGAGGATGGAAAGGGGAAACCGGTAACTTTACAGGGAAAAGATTGCCAGGCGCCAACCTAACCAAGTGAAAAAGATTGTCATCACTAGTGCACAGTCGTGTTGACATGAGGCACTGAGGGGGCACCTCCTCTCTGCTGTTCTTCCCCCAGACCTAGTCTAATCACAAGAAAACATCAGACAAACTCAAAGTGAGGGGCATTCTACAAAATATCTATCAGTACCCTTCAAAAGTTTCAAGGTCCTGAAAAGCAAGGAAAGACTGAGAAACTGTCACAAAGCGGAGCAGACTGCGGAGACATGATGAATGCAGCGTGGGGTCCTGGCTGGGCCCTGGAACAGAAAAGAGACCCTGGTGGGAAAACTGGTGAAACCCAAATAAAGTCTGGAGCTTAGCGAATACTGTACCAGTGATGACTCTTCGCTTTGACAAATGTACCCTGGGTATTTTAACATCAGAGGAAGCTGGGTGAAGAGTCTATAGAAGCTTTTATCTTTGCAACTTTTGTGTAAGTCTGAAATTATTGCATAATAAAATTTTTATTTAAAGAAAAGGAGGAGAAATAAGGAATTTGAGCATGGAAACAGAGACTTAAGAACAGGTATATTTTAATATCTTATCCTTCCTTCCCACTAATCCAGGTAGGAAGGTGACTGTTTAAATTACTAGGTTTTTCCCCTGTTATTTGTTTTTTATGACTTTTCTTGCTTAGCTGGTAACGACTTTTCTCCCCTTGCTTCAGGTGAGCGGCACAGGGTGGACATCAGCACAACCAGAACCATCTTCTTTAACACCAGGGAACGTGGACGCTCCTCCAGCAAACAATGAAGGTAGTGCTGAGACCCGCCCTGTAGTGCTGTCCTGTGCTTCACTGGCATCTGTGGAACTACTAGAAAATGAGAATCTTGCATTTGCTAGGGAAAGACACCCATGGTCAGTTATAAAGTGGGGAGAAAAGATTACTGAGCACAGAATATGATGTCATTTTTATAAAAAAGAGAACCCAAATCACACACACAGTTAACACCAAATTGTTCACTGGAGAATGAAATTACTGAGGATTTTTACTTTCAACTTGCTACAGTTTGGGGTTTTTTTAAAATTTCATTTTATTTTATTTATTTTTGGCTGCGTTGGGTCTTCGTTGCTGCGCGCGGCTCTCTCTAGTTGCAGCGAGTGGGGGCTGCTCTTCATTGCGGTGCACGGGCTTCTCATTGCGGTGGCTTCTCTTGTTGTGGAGCACTGGCTCTAGGCACGCGGGCTTCAGTAGTTGTGTCACGTAGGCTCAGTAGTTGTGGCACACGGGCTCTAGAGCAAAGGCTCAGTAGTTGTGGCTCCCGGGCTTCAGTAGTTGTGGCTTGCAGGCTCACTAGTTGTGGCGCACGGGCTTAGTTGCTCCGCGGCACGTGGGATCTTCCCGGACCAGGGATCGAACCTGTGTCCCCTGCATTGGCAGACGGATTCCTAACCACTGCACCATCAGGGAAGCCCCCTAATGTGAATATTCTAACTCTTACAATTTATTAGCATAAAACACCTTCTGAGATTGAAGGTTACCTGCCACGGGAGGTTTAGTAACCTCTGAAGTTCAGATGTCTCCGTTTGTTTACTAACAGAAAGCTAAGGGAACTGAATGCAGACCAAGATGTTTTCTTGGAAATCTCTCAGAAGCTGCGTCCCTAGCTGACGAATTTCCCCTAAAAGGTTTTACTGTTTGGAATCCTGCCTCCTTTTGCACCTGCAACAACACTTTCCTCTCTCTTCTCCATCTAGAACTTTTCTTAAGCTGTGGTTAGTTAGGGAGACTTGTCGTCTCAAGGCTTAACCCAGAATTTCATGTGTTAGCATCGGGTGCAGTCTCAACTAAATGTAAGGGTCACGCAGTGAAAATGAGAGAACAAAAGAATTTTAACAAATAGAATATGGGGCCTGCAATGCTCTGCTTCTGTGTTGTTATTCACTGCTGTTCCTACGGTGCCCAGAGCAGTTCCTGGCCCAGAGTAAGTAATCAATAAATGTAGAATCAGTTCTCTTTCTACAGATTGGCATTATTCTCACTCATTCTGCTTTTGCCTATTTAAATGCCTTCACTAGAGTTTACCTTTTAAAAAATGAATAAAAATAAAATACTTGAGTTTACTGTAAACCACTGTTGGGCCTGCTATTTTTTTTAGAATAGCTTTATTAAGATATAATTTGCACGCCATAAGAGTCACCCTTTAAAGTATGCAATTCAGTGGTTTCTAGTATATTCACAAGGTTGTGCTACCATCAGTACTATCTAATTTCAGAACATTTTCAGCAGCCCAGAGAGAAACCCCTACCCACTAATAGTCACTCTCCATTCTCTCCTTGTCCCAGCCCCTGGCAACCACTAGCCTGCTTTCTGTCTCTAAGGATCTGCCTAGTCTGGACATTTCATATATATGGAATCATACTCTGTGTGGTCTTTTGTGACTGGCTTCTTGTGCTTAGCATAATGTTTTCAAGGTTCATCCATGTTGTAGCATGTATCAGTGTTTCATTTCTTTTTATGGCCAAATAATAGTCCACTGCATGGATATATTACATTTTGTTTATCCATTTTTAATGTAATAAATAAAATTAAATTAAAATAACATTTTTAAAATAAAAATTTTAATAGAGTTCCTAACCAGAATCATTTTTTTAGATCAACTAGCAAACAGAGCAGATTTCTTGGCAACTGAAAATTTAGGTTTCTATCACTGATATAATTGGTATTAGAATTTCCAAATGTTAACATATATTGGGTGTATAGTCCGCATATGTACTTGGTATCTCAGAACAGTTTACTTTATAAAGCATTTTTTAAAATTAATTAATTAATTTATTTATTTTTGGCTGCATTGAGTCTTTGTTGCTGCGCGCGGGCTTTCTCTAGTTGCAGCGAGCGGGGGCTACTCTTCGTTGCGGTGCGTGGGCTTCTCATTGCGGTGGCTTCTCTTGTTGCGGAGCATGGGCTCAGTAGTTGTGGCTCGCGGGCTCTAGAGCGCAGGTGCATGGGCTTAGTTGCTCCATGGCATGTGGGATCTTCCCAGACCAGGCTCGAACCCGTGTCCCCTGCATTGGCAGATGGATTCTTTTTCTTTTTTTTTTTTTGAATTTTTGGATTTTATTTATTTTTTTATACAGCAGGTTCTTGTTAGTCATCCATTTTATACATATTAGTGTATACATGTCAATCCCAATCTCCCAGTTCATCCCACCACCACCACCACCACCCCTTGGCCCCCCACTTTCCCCCCTTGGTGTCCATACGTTTGTTCTCTACATCTGTGTCTCTATTTCTGCCCTGCAAACTGGAGGCGGATTCTTAACTACTGGACCACCAAGGAAGTCCCTCAGAAGAGTTTACTTTAAAACACCAGTCCATGGGACTTCCCTGGTGACGCAGTGGCTAAGACTCCGTGCTCCCAATGCAGAGGGCCCGGGTTCCATCCCTGGTCGGGGAACTAGATGCCACATGCGTGCCTCAACTAAGAGTTCTCATGCCACACCTAAGGAGCCCACATGCCGCAACTAAGACCCATCGCAACCAAATAAATAAATAAAGTAAAATAAAACACTGGAGCATAAGGTAGAATTCCAAATGATATTAATTAGGGAGACCAATAACATTTTTATTCTACAAAGCAACTGGATACAAAATATACTTCTGTTTTAATGGACTTTTAAAATTCTTAAAATGATAAAATAGAATATGGAGCTAAAAAGAAAAGACAGTCATTGACAGAATTGGATAAGATTCGTAGTACTGAGCAAGTTGAGTGTATTATATATTCAAAAGCACATTTGATGAGTCTATATTCTGTGTTAATATCAATATTTTCAACTTTCAGGTGGACCAGAACAAGGACCAAGTGTGGAAGGTCTTAATGCACCAACAAAGGCTGCTCTAGGTGGTATGTGTTACCCTATATTGGGATTTAGAGAGTGAGATTAACTAAGAAAATAATGAATCCTGTCTTTACATTCTGCCTAGAACTCCAAATGTAATGAGATTTATTTAAGCAAAAATGCTCTTCTGTTTCGGCCGGCTTGGTGACTGTGAAGTGCAGCAGCCTCTGTACCCGGCGAAGGTTGCTCTTGATGCTTTTGATTTGCTGGTTTATGTCCCAGCATAAGCAGAGGTCAGAGCAGCCAAGTCATTCCTAGCTACTCAAGAACTCTTAGCATTTTCTTGTCTTTCTGATTTTATTGTAGGTGAACTTCATTTCTAATTTTTCATTATCGGGGAAATACAATCTGAAATTAGTGCATATTACACTGTATTAATTGGAAAGCAACTGCTTTGGTGAAAAATAACTAAACTATTAGAAATGTTCCAGATATTTTCGTCATGTATTTATAATAGACTTGTAGGAGATTGGGAGCAGATTATGTGACTACCGCAGTACAAATCTAAAAGAAAGTGATGAAAAGGAGAATTTCCATGGATGGCTTTTTCATACTTGAAATGTAGTGAGTTTATTCCCTCATTAGGACTAAAAGTTTTAATCTTTGTTGGTTGTGGTTTTATGCTATCTTTTTCCTGTTAAAGCACATTCTCACTTTGTAAGAAAATAATTTTTATTCTTACTGGGTCTGTTTTACATAATTCTAAACATAGAATATGTAATCTATGATTCAAATTTACCCAGAAAACAATTTTTAAGAAACTTTATCTAAAAGCATCATATATTTCTGTGCAATTTAGAATGTAATGCTACCAAAATAATAGAGTGTTTTATATTTCTTATTGGTTAATATGATAACATAAATCAAAGTGGAAAGCGCTTGACTGCTTTAGTTGTATACGTAATGCCTGGCTAACTTTCTGCTTTAAAACAATTTTGAAATTTTTTGAAGAGTAGAGATTAATAGGAGGGTTTGTTCTAATGTAATATGAAATGCTCCTGAAGAAAATAGTGAATGGGGCAAACTCAGTCTCTTTATTTCTCTTCAGTGGGGTGTCCCAAAAACATATGTAATCTCTGAGTTTGGATACTATGTGGAAATACTGAGGACTCTATTTTGATAAAGCTCTGTTCATGTAAAGCACACTCGTATACTTCTGGATGACAAACTAATGTGGAAAATGTTATAGTCTCTTAAATAATAAAATACAGTATCTTAGAATTTTAAAAAATACACTGAAAATATACACTGAAATTATATATTTCCATTGGTCTGACTTTCTACTTTTTATTTTTTGACAGAGGTTTCCTCTATCATAAAAAAGAAACCAAATCACGCTAAAAGAGGAGTGAGTATTATGTATAAAATATCTGGTAGTTCAGCTCTAAAATGGCTCATGCACTCAGAAAAGCCACCTTTGTCATTTTCCTTTTATTTTGAGCCATATCATAATGAATGTGGCTTTGATAAAAAGCTTGTTTTGTTCAATGAGGGGATGTTATACTTAGTGAAGATTTTCTAGAATGAGTGTTTAACATTTCTCTGTCAATGACAAAATTCTGAAAAAAATCAACAGAGGCTCCCTGGGAGTTTCTGTCATGGTTACGGTTCTAAAAGCAGTGCTGTCTGGTGAGGCTGGGCGGGTTGTCATTGGTTGAATGTTGCGATGCCGTGATTCCTTTCAGAGCCCCTGCTCTGGAGGCAGGTGCGGGCTTTGAGTCCCGACCTCATCACTTGCCGGCTGTGGGATCTTGGTTGAGTCACTTAACTGGCAGGATCTTCAGGTCCTCATCCATCACCCGGGGATGGAGACAGTGCTGGCCTCATAGAGTCGTGAGGACCAAGTAATAACCCTCGATAAATGTTAGCTTTTGTTGCAAACGTTTTCAAACAGTTTGGGTAGAATGTAATCTTATACTGTATCTTCTAGCTTGGGGCCAAAAAAGGAAGTTTGGGAGCCCAGAAACTGACGAATACGTGCTTTAATGAAATTGAAAAACAAGCCCAAGCCGTAGATAAAATGAAGGAACAGGAAGACCTTCTGGCCAGGGCGGCACCTAAGGAAGAATCGATGTAAGTTTGATTGGGTCATAGTAATATGTTTCTGAGATATGCTTTCCAAATGCCATTTATTCTTACATATGTGTGTGAGGAGGATAATGCAAAATTCAGTTTTATGATAACGAAAACTGCATGGACGTGTAGATTAGAAGGGGAGAGACCAGGGGAGAAGGAGGCAGTCGCCATTTCCGGTTGAAGCTGTGCAGACAGGATTGGGATGGGGTCGCAGGAAGGGAGAGACAGAAGCGCTCAGGAGGTACTTACGCAGGAAGGACGCTCAGCATCGTCCGTCATCAGGGAAATGCAAGTCAGAGCCCCAGGGAGATGCCACTTCGCTCAAGGTAGCTGTAATCAAGAAGACAGACAGCAAGTGCTGGCAAGAATGCAGGGAAACTGGAGCCCTCGTGCTTTGCTGGTGGTAGTTACCACATGACCCAGCAGTTCCACCCCTCAGTATATTCTCAGAGAAATTAAAATATGCCCGTGTAGCCACACCAGAACTTGTACATATGTTCATAGCAGCATTAATCCCTATAGCCAAAAAGTAGAAATAACCCAAATGTCCATCAGGTAGTGAATGGATAAACAAAACGTGTATGTCCATACAATAAAATATTATTCGGCCATAAAAAGGAATAAAGTACCGACACGTGCCGCAGCATGGATAAATCTTAAAATGTTTATGCTAACAAAGAAACTGGCCACAGAAGACCGCATATTGTATGATCCCTTAGAAATGGAATGTCCAAATTAGGCAAATCCAGAGACAGAAGGCAGACTAGTGGTTGCCAGGGGCTGGGGGCAGGGGAGAGAACGCGGTGTGACCGCTAATGGGTGGGGGTTTCTTTTGGGGGTGATGAAAATGTTCTGGAATTAGATAGTGCTGATGGTGGCAGCCTTGTGAATATGCTCAACTGAATGGTGTACTTGAGAAAGGGGGATTTTATGGTATGTGAATTATATCTCAGTAATGAAAAAAAGTGTTTATAAGGTGAAGCCCCGTTGAACTGGGTGACTAAGTTCTAATTGTATGATGGAAGGTTGTGGGTATGGTGGCATCTGCAGAGCTTTTGAGGCTGGATCTTGAAGGAGTCTCAGAGTCAGACTTGGCACGGGGCCGGGGGAGAAGGAAGAGCCTAAGAGAATGAAGAAGAGGGAATCCAGGCGGTGGCACTGGGGTCCTTCCTGGATTGGGGACGTTGCAATGATGCTGGGGATCACCCTGAAGTCAGGTGGGCAGTTTTACATCACATCTGAGGGGAGTGCTGTGAAGAAGGGTGTGCTTTGGAAAGCGCGTTTGGTGGCGATATCCAGGACAGAAGGAACGGGAAAAAACTGGAGGCCAGGAGGCCAGACTGGAGACTTGTTTTAGGTAGATACTTAAGGTTCCTGGGAGGTTTTCATTTGTGTTGAGAACAGAAGGGACACATGGCCATCTGGAAAGTGCCCGTGACTGGGCATAGAGGACGGTAAGGAGAGAAGAGAGGAAAGGCGACTTGGAGTCCTGTTTTGTATGCATGTTTATTTTATTTATATGGTGTTTTCTCTTATTTTCACGTGCATCTGTTTTAGCTTGAGTTAATTACTACAGGCTGCCTAACGAAGAAAATACTTTATGAGGTTGTTTTGCGGATTCCTTTAGTTAATTCTCATTAAAGTGCATCGAACAGTGCCTGGCACATAGTAAGTGCTCAACCAGTGTCATTTCTTGCTATTGATGCTCAGAGGACCATACGATAAGCCAGATAATTTGAAATTGCTAGTTATTCCTCACTGTCCTTTAACTCACAGAACGTAGGGGGCAGCACTAAACTGTATTTGGGTAAAATGTGACCTGAAATGCTCTTTGTGAGGTTTGCTCTGAGTTCTCACAGACTTCACTTTGATGTCTCTCTGACTTAGCTAGGCTTTTTGACACTGGGCAAGGGGGAAGGTTAAATCTGAGTATGGTTGGGACTTCCCTGGTGGCGAAGTGGTTAGGAGTCCACCTGCCAGTGCAGTGGACACGGGTTCGAGCCCTGGTCCGGGAAGATCCCACATGCCGCGGAGCAACTAAGCCCGTGCGCCACAACTACTGGGCCTGCGCTCTAGAGCCCGTGAGACACAACTACTGAAGCCCGCGCGCCTAGAGCCCGTGCTCCGCAACAAGAGAAGCCACCGCAATGAGAAGCCCGCGCACCGCAACAAAGAGTAGCCCCCGCTCACCACAACTAGAGAGAGCCCACGCACAGCAACGAAGACCCAATGCAGCCAAAAATAAATAAATAAAAAAAATTTAAGAAAATAGTTTAAAAAAAATATGGGTATGTTTGAAAGCAGGCTCTGTCCAGATTGCTTGTGCCTGAGGTTTTCCCAGAGAACGTGTGAAATCCCCGCCTGATCAGAACAGGAGACGTGGATACAGGAAGCAGCAGCTCCCTTCCTGTAGGTCAGGTGGACAGAAACTAGCATGTTACTACTAGAAACAACACCAGCCTCAACGTGTCTCTTTCATTAGGACCATTCAGTACAGCATAAAAGCAAAGATGCAGATCACGGGGTGTTTATGAACTGGACTTGGGAACCTAGTTTGACCCCTTTCATGGCCTTGTTCAGAACAGCTGCACCACCATGCCCTAATCACCGTCCTGCCGCTCAGACACATCACAGCTCAGTTTCACCAAACTAGCGCTGTGCCAGCTATGAGGAAGTGCCCAAGCTTTATGTTAGTCTTCTGCAAGTTCACTTTTCTTTTTTTTTTTCGCGGTACGCGGGCCTCTCACTGTTGTGGCCTCTCCCGTTGTGGAGCACAGCCTCCGGACGCGCAGGCTCAGCGGCCATGGCTCACGGGCCCAGCCGCTCCGCGGCATGTGGGATCTTCCCGGACCGGGGCACGAACCCGCGTCCCCTGCATCGGCAGGCGGACTCTCAACCACCGCGCTACCAGGGAAGCCCTGCAAGTTCATTTTTTTAATGGCTGTAAATAAAGTTATTTCAGTTCAATCAGCTCTCAGGAGCGGTATCGTTTCTTGTGTTGTCGGACTGCGAAACTAAACTATCCATGCAGTAGCCTGAGCCTCGCCTGGCGGTCTCTGGGCCCATCCTCAGAGGCGTCTGTGTGCGCAGTTGGTAGAAAGAGTAAGAAGATACAGTGGTGCCGCTGGAGCTGCTCTCTTGCTGACCTGAGTGTCTGGCCAGCCCTCCCCTGAGCTGAGCTGGTACTGGAAGGGCTTCTGCGGGTCTGAGAAGCTTGGAGTCCTGGCTTCCTTATTCCATTAGTGCTTCCAGGGCCCGGCTGTTAAAAGTGCACACTTTTAATGGAGGATAGACCCAATCGTACGTCAAGTACCCCAAGAAGGAAAACTTCCCCATCTCATACCATCCCTATGCATTCATCTCCAGAAGACTCTGTTACCACAGTTCTACTGATTTTAAACAGATCTATTGTTTTCCTCCAAAATTTATACTTGAATTTCGAGTATATTATATTTTCCAAGTAATAAAGTGGGTATGTTACCATTACCTGATCTGTAGGAATAATAGTAAAGAAAACCAACTGCCAGATGAAAACAAAACAGAAATCCTGCTTGACTCACAGCAAAAGCAAGATGATTTTTTCCTAGTAAGAAATTCTGTCGTCATTCCCTTTTACTACAGAGAAATGTATTTATATCATTATGGAATTTATACAGTGCCTTTCTTACAAGGAATTCGTGACGTTTTACACAATTTTATAAAATGGATGATAGCTTAGAAATCCTGATAAGGTAGGTATATCATTTTTCAAGGCCCTGAAATTTTGTTGCTATTTTACTAATATGATAATTTACTCTTGTAATTGTTAATATAGGCCTGGTTTTCTTTATGAAAAATTAAGTATTTATAGCATTTTTGGAAATCTGAGAGTGAGAGACAGCGTTTTATTCGTCATTTCTCACCTGGGTGCATTATTTGTCACAAATATTTGAGAGATAGGCGATGAGTATCCGGCTGGTGGTGCAGAGGAAACTATTGGCTGAGAAATGACAACTCCAATTTTTTTTTCTTTTTTTTTTTTTAGTTTTTATTGGAGTGTAGTTGGTTTACAATGTTGTGTTAGTTTTAGGTGTACAGCAAAGTGAATCAGTTATACATATACATCTATCCACTCTTGTTTAGATTCTTTTCCCATATAGGCCATTACAGAGTATTGAGTAGAGTTCCCTGTGCTCTACAGTAGGTCCTTATTCGTTATCTATTTTATATATAGTACTGTGTATACGTCAATCCCAGTCTCCCAGTTTATCCCTCCCTGCTCCTTAACCCCTGGTAACCGTAAGTTTGTTTTCTACATCTGTAACTCTATTTCTGTTTTGTAGATAAGTTCCTTTGTACCCTTTTTTTAGATTCCACGTATAAGCTATATCATATGATATTTGTCTTTCTCTGTCTGACTTACTTCACTCAGTATGACAATTTCTAGCTCCATCCATGTTGCTGCAAATGGCATTATTTTGTTCTTTTTTATGGCTGAATAGTATTCCATTGTGTGTGTGTGTGTGTGTGTGTGTGTGTGTGTGTGTGTGTGTGTGTGTGTGTGTGTGTATATACATCTTCTCTATCTATTCCTCTGTTGATGGACATTTAGGTTGCTTCCATGCCCTGGCTATTGTAAATAGTGCTTCAATGAACGTTGGCGTGCATGTATCTTTTCAAATTATGGTTTTCTCCAAATATATGCCCAGAAGTGGTATTACTGGAGATAACTCCATTTTAAATGCTCTCAGAGCCTGATTACATAAAGAGACCCTACAGGAAATTTTCTTGTAAACTGAAGAACCCTTTTGCAGTGAAGTAATCCCTTCTTAATTTATCTATTTGTTAAGTCAAATTTGTATATATATATATATATATATATTTTTTTTTTTTTTTTTTTTTTTTTTTTTGCGGTATGTGGGCATCTCACTGCTGTGGCCTCTCCCGTTGCGGAGCACAGGCTCCGGACGCACAGGCTCAGCGGCCATGGCTCACGGGCCCATCTGCTCTGCGGCATGTGGGATCTTCCTGGACCAGGGCACGAACCCGTGTCCCCTGCATTGGCAGGTGGACTCTCAACCACTGCGCCACCAGGGAAGCCCTTGTATATATTTTTTATCTTAAACCAGAGCAGACCAACGAGACTAACCTTGTACTTTTGATATGTAATGTTGAAGTATAGTAAAATATTGGTCCAAGTAAGAAATTCTGCTTTTTACTATCCTTTAGAGAGATAATTTCAGTATACATCATGTTATGACATGATAATAAGTGATATAAACTAGAACAGCAATGTAAGTCCAGCAGCAACCAAAAAGTATCTGTAAACTCATTCAGAGTTTCTTGAGCATCTACTCAAAAAAGACCTTTACCCCCCAAAAAATGCCAACTTGCCTTCATAATCGTTAATTATGGAAAGCAGCATGAAGCTACAAGTAGAGTGATATGTTTAATGTTCTTCGTAGTTTAACTCAAGAACAAGAATTAAAGCTAAGTTAAGGAGCATTTGGTTTTTCTGGCAGTGTGTCGTCATTACGATTAGCCTATAAAGATCTTAATATTCAGATGAAGAAAGATGAAAAGATGAACATGAGTGGCAAAAAGAAGGTGGAATCAGAGAGACTTGGCATGGGATTTGGAAACTGCAGAAGGTATGTAAGACTCTGCTTTCTTGGATTTCAGAATTTAAACTAGTTTGCTAATCATGAACGGATTTTCCTTGTTAATTTCAACTTCAGAACTGTTTTCTCATTACTCACTTTCTTCAGTTGTTTTGCTTTGCTCTAATACAGTCCGCCCGCAGCCCTCTGTACCCACACGTTCTGCATTTGCAGATTCAACCAACTGGGGATTGAAAATGTTTGGGGGGGGGATTCCAGAAAGTTCTAAAAAGCAAAACTTGAATTTGCTGCATATACCACTCTTAGGGGCAACTATTTACATAGTATTTACATTGTATTTGCAATTATTTACGTAGCATTTACATTGTCTTAGGTGTTATTAGTAATCTAGAGATGATTTAAAGTACAAAGGAATACTGTGGATTTTTTTTATCTGCTGGGGTCCTGGAAGCAATCCCCCTCAGAAGCCGAGGGACAGCGGTGTTCACTATAGCATGAAAAATTCCAAATTTGATTCTTAGGTAAAAGGAAATCGGTCTGACTTGTCATTAAGTGGATGCCATAAACATAACTGATATATGTGACTGTATTTTGTATAATTAGTTACAGGCCTCACTAAAGTCCAGTATTTTTCAATGCTTACACCAAAACAATATTTTTTTATTGCTCATGTTTTTAACCCCACTAGTAAGTATATTTTTATTGAGAGTGTAAATTAAAACATTCATGGGAATTCCCTGGCGGTCCAGAGGTTAGGACTCCACACTTCCGCTGCTGGGGGCCCGCGGTTCGATCCCCGGTCAGGGAACTAAGATCCCAGAAGCTGCGCGGCGAGGCCAAAAAAAAAAAAAAAAGATTCGTTCTTTGGTGAACACGCAAGTGTCCTCGTGAACTAATATTATTCTTTTCTATTTTATTCTCTATTTTCTCCAGTGGTATTTCACATTCAGTGACTTCAGATTTGCAGACCATTGAACAGGAAACGCCAATCCCAGCGAAACCAAGAAAAAAGTATAGCGACGACAGTGATGACTTGCATTTTACTTCCAGTTCAAGGTAACCTGGTAGAAATCATCTTTAAAGTGTCTTTTTGAAAAGCAGTGATCACTATGGACTCACGAGTTTATTTGCATTAGGAACAAACACAAATCAGTGTACTTCATTGTTTTTGAAAGCTTTGGCTGGAGTCAAGGACGTCCTTTGGAAAAAAATCGGGGTAACCCCCTTTAGTGGATGATGTTTGCTAATACTGAAATGTTTGATAATAAAATCTGCACCCCGGAGTTAAAATTAGAGGTGGGAAAGTTGTATTTATCTAAAATGTGAAATTGGAGAAATATGCAGAATCCCAAAGGTGTATGTTAAGCTGTTCAGTCTTATTCCAACAGTTGGAATATTTCACAGCTGCGCCTTCAGCAGCTTCTTTTGTTTTCAGGATACCAGCTTCTGGAGTCTCCAGTTGGCAGGATAGACTATTAAATAAACGCTCTTTGTGTGTGCATTTTTATGAATGTAAAACACTGTTGCTTTCAGAGGGGCGTCCCGGGATAAAGCCTAGGCCCCGTCCTTCAGCGCTCCCCATCCGACGGGGACAAGTTGCCTAACTCCAGCGTGAAGCTGACCATGGAGAGGCCGTGGTTCAGGTTCAAGCCACTGCAGAGGCCGAAAACAAGTTTAACTTGAATTGACTCACTCTGTGCGGTTCCTCCCAGAACCTGATCAGCACAGGGCGGCCTGCTTCACAGGCACCAAGTAAACTTGGGGTGTCAGGAGGTGGGCACCAGCTGGGAAGCTGGGCTACCTGGACTCGAACCCTGGCCCTGCCACTTACTGACTGTGTGATCTGGGCTGAGCTCTGTAACCTCCCTGTGCTACAGCTTCTTCATCTGTAAGTTAGGGACACCAGCAGTGCCAACCTTTCAGGGTGTGCAAGGGTTAAATGAGTTAATACAGAGCACTGGGAATAGTGCTGTCATGTTTAGCTGCTATTATTATATAGAAACTCAGTTCAGGAGATGTGTGACTCAGTCTAAACATTTAATTACTATTGTTAAATACTTAAATTAACCTCATTGAGGGCCACCTTCAAGTTTGGAGTTCGGGGAAATTGAATGTGTGCCCATCAGTAATGGGCGGTCCTTACAAGAAGACGCCATCACTCACTCGCATCTCAAAGGGCATTACTGTTGTCTGGCAATTACACAGGCTTGAAGCGTTTTCATATACATAACAGATATAAATATATGTTAACTAATTAGAATCTAATCCTGAAATTCTGTAGTCTCCTGTCAAAGTTCATAGGTAAGGAATTGTAATACAGAGAACTATCTTTAAATCATTCTGCTAGCATAGCTTCACATTACTTCAAGTCCAGATATTTAACCCCCAGAAAAGTTAGTAGTTTAGAGGTGTTCCCTGGCAGTGCTTTCAGAGACAGGGTGGTTTGATGTTTGCTGCTTGTGAGTAACCTGTATAACATACTGGGTTTCAGGTTACTTAGAGGTAACTTCCAAATCATGCCTTTTAAAGTATTTAAATACATTTTCTACAGGCTAAAATTAAATGTCTAACTTGATTTGAAGGCTGCATGTGTGTCGGATGTGCACACTAGATGAGAGGAGGATGTGTCCGGGTCAAGAAAACTCCCAGTGGTGCAGGGTCTACACTCGCCTGCTTGGCTTCTCCACAAAGCCTTTTTGATTATTTCACTTCTCATTACAACTCCTATGCAGAGGAGAGCATAGGCAAGTAAAGGAAGTAGGTTTCCAGCTCCATGAGTGGTGCCGCTTGGTCACAGGGTTGGAAGGAGAGGTGGCTGCGGGTGAGGACGGGCCCTGGGGGGCAGCTGGGGAGCCTTGCTCCTGGGGGGCTTCCTCTGCCCGTTGGGAGCTTTAGGAATCCTGTTGGCCTCCCTCTCCAAAAGCTTAGTCAAAAGACTTAGCCCTAAAGGCCTTCGTTGCTATGGAACAATTATTTATGGTTTGAGACCGGGGAGCAGATGGCGTTTTTATGTTGACCGCACTTACTGGATTCCTGCCAGAGACCTTGGTGTGTTGTTTATCATCACCTGCAGGTTGTCTAATGGGAACGTAAACGCCTCTGCTGGTCCTCCTTATGGTAGCTACTATTGGTAGAACAATACTTACTTTGGCAAATGAAGTCAAATAAACACGGACTCTCGGAAAGCAGTCATATTCCATGAAGAGCTCTCATTGCTTCCAAATAATTCATTAGCCCATTAGAGCTTGAATATTATGAATTATGAAAGAGTACTGTTTCTATTAAAAATAAGACCAACCATATCTTGGGGATTTGTTTTTTTGTTTGTTTTTTTGAGTTCCATTGTTTCCAGGATATAAACAATGTAATTATATATTGAGTACCAAATAATGAAACTAGAACAACTTGTTCAGCCTTATAAAGCCAGTGTGGCCTTCAGTGGAACAGACAGTTGTCTATAGCTGTAAATCAGATATGTGCTATTAGGGTGCTCTTATCAAGGGATTGTAAGGAATGTTTTCAGGTTGGGTGAAGACAGACTGGGAGGGCGAAAATAAAAATGAAATGTATTAAGAACAAGGATCTAGAAATCAAAACATTAGAAAGTCAATAAAGATTTGGAGATCCGGGGCAGCTGTTGTGTTTCCGAGGAAAGACAGGGTGCCCCACAGCCATTGGTGGATGCCCGTCCTCCACCGCATCCTCCCTGGTGCATCGGGAGGCCCTCCTGCACTGCGTACACCATGTAGGAACACAGGGAGCCTCGCTGGTGAGTGGTGGGAAGGGCACCCTCCCCGCCGCAGTGCAGAGAACACGACGTAACGGGCTCCTGCTCATCAGTAGGACCCTAGCAGAATGGCTTTCTCTCTCCTGATTTTTTAATTGTCCAGTCATTAAAAAAAAAAAAAAATCCGATGGCCCTACATTCCAGGATAAGCACTTTGGCTTATCGGAATGAAGAATATTCCCTTAGAGTGATACTAAATTCAAAAAGTCCTGAGTACCAGTGCCTCAGAGTTGTGAAGGGCCTGGAAGTTCCACCCACCTCCATCCAGTGCTCACCCCCACCCCACCACAGAGCCCTCCAGGAGACAACGCAGCCCCTTAGCACTCCTTCCCCTCCCCTCCCTTCTCCCCCTTCCCTCCCTCCTCCCCTCCCTCCTCCCCTCCCCTCCCTCCTCCCCTCCCCTCCCTCCTCCCCTCCCCTCCCTCCCCTCCCTCCTCCCCTCCCCTCCCTCCTCCCCTCCCCTCCCCCCTCCACCTCCCTCCTCCCCTCCCTCCCCCTCCCCCCTCCCCCTCCCTCCTCCCCTCCCTCCCCCTCCCTCCTCCCCCTCCTCCCCCTCCTCCCCTCCCCTCCCCCTCCCCTCCCTCCTCCCCTCCCCTCCCTCCTCCCATCCCTCTTCCCCCTGCTCTCCCTTCTCCCCTCCCCCTCCTCCCCCTCCTCCTCCTCCCCCTCCTCTCCCTTCTCCCCCTCCCCCCTTCTCCCCCTCCCCCTCCTCTCCCTTCTCCCCCTCCCCCTCCTCTCCCTTCTCCCCCTCCCCCTCCTCCCCTCCCCTCCCCCTCCCCCTCCTCCCCCTCCCCTCCCCCTCCCCCTCCCCTCCCTCCTCCCCTCCCTCCTCCCCTCCCTCCTCCCCCTCCTCCCCCTCTCCTCCTCCTCCAGGCAGCCTTTCAGTCCAACAGCAGCTCCATGAGAAACACTGCCCTATGCTTACATATCTCCCTGGGTTTCTGAGCTCAGATCAGTCAACCTCATAAGGGCAGGGTCTGAGTATGTCTCCTTGCCCAGTATCCTCACCCAGCAAGTGCCTGGCTCCTCATAGGTGCTTATTAAGTAGTTTTAAAATTCCTTATTGAATCGGTCCTAATTCTTTCACTTGGTCCCTTAGAAATATGTCCGTCAGATATTTGAAGGTAACTTTCCAGGCCAACAAGTGGATCACATCTTTCAAACCTTCTTTCTCAGACGTGACTTCGAGCCTCTTCGTTGTTCTGGTCTCTTCTCTGAACAGGGATTGGTTGTCTCTGTTCTCTGAGCAGAGCCCAGTGGCTCAGGCTCATCCGCTGATCAGCCGCAGGGAGAGCCTGGTCAGTTTCTAGCTGAAATCCAGATACGCTTTGAACACTGCGTGTTTTCCTTCCTGGAGAGAGAGGGCTAGTGTAACCAGCTTTGTTCTTAATGACCTCCTTGCCAGAGAATGCAGAAACCACATTCGGAAATTCTGCCTTTTTTCTATTATTCATATGAAGTCATACCATCTGCTTCAAACGGCAGGTTTATGCCCCCTCCTTTTTCTGGTTTTTTTCCTGCGAGAATAAAAGAGTATATTGAGTCTTTTCCCCCACCCCCCATCTTAGCTCATGAACTCCTCATGCCCTGGGGGCTTGGCCCTCACCTTGTTTCCTGTGTGCTTCCGTTCTTACTCTCTGCAGAAACCTTGGTGACAGTTTTGAAGCCTCTGTGTCCTCTTCCTTCATCCTTCCTTTCCTCAGGCCCAAGCATTGGGATCCGCGTCTCTCCTCTGAACTTCGGGAACCACCTTTGTAAGGAGTGCATGCCTGGCCGGGTTGTTTTCCGCCCTAAGCGGTCCTGAGCTCTGAGGCGGCACACGGTCACTTTCCACTGCGGCTCTGGCGCGTCCGCCTCACCTGTCAATCTCTGTCCTGTTCCAGGCAAACCCTGCTGCTCTTGGTCAAAGGTTTTTCTCTCCCACCACTCAGGACCAAAAGCTGTCCCTGAGCCTTGCTCTCTCAGCGATGCCCTGCTCAGTGACGCTCAGCTAATGAAAGTGTAAACCCACCCAGAAGGCCAGCAGCTCCCCTGAGATGCTTACAGACAAAGCTCACATCAAGCTCCAGACTGAAGAGCATCTCGGGGCTGTGGTCCCGTGACAGCGATTCCAGGAGAAGGCTTGTCAGCGTCACTTACACTGAGGGCTGCTTGCTGTTAGGGATGGTGCCTTATACTGTGGCTGACGTGGCCGGATTGCCAACAAAGAGCTCCTCGGATGGGCTCGAAGCATTATTTGTGACTAACCTATAGTGGGGTAGCACTCAAAGACGTCATGCGCTGTTGGGATAAGCTAGGTTACGCTGCAGTGAGAAATACTCCCCCCACACCCCCCCACCCCGATCTTTAGGGCTTAACACAATGATGGTTTGTCTCTCATTCGCTAAAGTCAGCTGAGGGTACAGGTGATTGTCCAGCTTACCTGTCCTTCTGGTGGAATCTTGATTGACCAGGTGGATGGTGGTTTCACCTGCCCGAGGCTGAAGCACCTGGAAAACCCGACCTCTTCCATGCGGCGAGGGAAGAGAAGACTGGGCACCTGAAAGGCCTTGGAAATGACTCGCCTTATGTCTGCTCCTGTTGCACTGGCCAGATCACATGGCTGCCCCCAACTCCGAAGAGGCCGGGAAGGGCGGTCCCCATGCACCGGATGTGAGTGGACATCGGTCAGGTCCTCCAAAGTCACTGTTCTGCTCTCTCTCATACAGGTACTTTGACGAGCCAGTGGAGTTAAGGAGCAGTTCTTTTTCTAGCTGGGATGACAGTTCGGATTCCTTTTGGAAAAAAGAGACCGTCAAAGACACTGACATCATTCTAAAAACCACAGGCCACACAGACAGGTATGAATACCAGAGCAGTGGGATTGTAAGTAGTGACTCCATGCATCTCTAGGGAAATTCTCTAACACTAGTAAATGATTTTGTTGTACTATTTCAAGAATATTCTTTGTATCCTGGTCTGTATTCTGACCTCACAGTTTTTCCTTTCCCAGAATGTCATATAATTGGAGGCATGCAGTAACCAGCCCTGTTAGACAGGCTTCTTTGACTTTTAGTCGTGCACTTGAGATTCATTCATGTTGCTGTGTTCCTCCCTCTTTATTTTTGAGTCTGTTTATCCATTTACCTGTCAAAGAACTGTCTCCAGTTTTTGGTGATTATGAATGAAGGGCTGTATAATGTATCGTCCAAACCAGGGAACTCTTTATAGAGTGCAGGGGGACAATGCTAGTATGTTGGGACAACAGGTGTGACCTGGGATTGTCCTCGGTGACTGGGATGTACCGTCATCCTACTCATTTTGTATCCTGCGTAATGTGGAGCAGTGTCTTACGTGCATGACAATGTATTCAGTATTTACTAATTGATCCGTGGAACTGAAGAGTGAAATAACAGGCCTATTTTTTTTTTTTTTCGGTACACGGGCCTCTCACTGCTGTGGCCTCTCCCGTTGCGGAGCACAGGCTCCGGACGTGCAGGCTCAGTGGCCATGGCTCACGGGCGCAGCTGCTCCGCGGCATGTGGGATCTTCCCGGACCGGGGCACAAACCCGCGTCCCCTGCATCGGCAGGCGGACTCTCAACCACTGCGCCACCAAGGAAGCCCAACAGGCCTATTTTAAATAGCAAAATTCATTCAAATGTTGTGTGGTTTGGATATTTATTCATTTTTCTAATTAGAATATCCAGCCTTTTCAAAGTGGCCTAAAATCCTTTTACAAAATTACTGCCGTTGGCTTTCTAAAAAGCGAAATGGCGTGTGCACACATTATAAATGAGAAGTGCGTTTGCCTTACCTCAAATCAGCTGAACCTGTTTTTGTTCTTTGTGCTGAGAACATTTAAGCTCTACGCTCTTCCCACAGTTCAAGTAACACTACAGGATTACTAACTATGATCACCATGCTGTACGTCAGATCCCCAGAACTTACTCATCTGATAAATGAAAGTTTGTACCCTTTGACCAACATCTGCCCCCATCTCCCTGGGAACCGCTATTCTGCGCTCTGTTTCTTTGAGCTCAACTTCTTCTTTTTTAGATTCTGCATCCAAGTGAGGACATACAGTATTTGTCTTTCTCTGGCTTCCTCCAGGTTCATCCATGTTGTCACAAATGGCAGGATTTCCTTCTTTCTTTTTTAGAGCAGAATATTATCCCATTGTATATCATATACTACATTTTCTCTATCCGTTCACCCATTGACGGATACTTAGGCTGCTTCCATATCTTGCCTATTGTGAATAATGCAGCCATGCACACGGGGCTGCAGAGATCTCTTCATGATACTGACTTTGTTTCCTTCAGACATATATACCCAGAAGTGGAATCATATGGTAGTTCTATTTTTAATTTTTTTATGAACTCCCACACTGCTTTCCATGTGACTATACTAATTTCCATTCCCACCAGTGGTATACAAAGGTTCCCTTTTCTCCATTCCTCACCATCGCTTATCTCATGTCTTCTTGACAATAGCCATCCTAACAGGTGTGAGGGGGTATATCTCACTGTGGTTTTGATTTCCATTTCTCTGATGATCACTGATGTTGAACACCTTTTCATATACCTGTTGGCCTTAAACTTCGCTCTTAGTACTGCTTTTGCTATATCCCATAAGTGTTTCCATTTTTATTTGTTTTAAGATACCCTTTTTTTCTTTTTTTTTTAGATTGAAGTAAAGTTGATTTACAATATTGTGTTAGTTTCTGGTGTACAGCAAAGTGATTCAGATAGATAGATAGATAGATGCAACTGAATATGTAAGTATATATATATATATATATATTCTTTTTCATATCCTTTTCCATTATAAGTTATTATAAGGTATTGAGTGTAGTTTGCTGCACTTTATAGTAGGACCATGTTGTTTATCTATTTTATTTTATTTTTTAGAAAATTGGTGGGATTTTTTTTTTAATTTATTTTATTTATTTATTTTTGGCTGCATTGGGTCTTCATTGCTGTGTGTGGGCTTTCTCTAGTTGCGGTGAGCAGGGGCTACTCTTCGTTGCGGTGTGTGGGCTTCTCACTGAGGTGGCTTCTCTTGTTGCAGAGCACGAGCTCTAGGTGCACGGGCTTCAGTAGTTGTGGCACGTGGGCTCAGTAATTGTAGCTCATGGGCTCTAGAGCGCAGGCTCAGTAGTTGTGACGCATGGGCTTAGTTGCTTCGCAGCATGTGGGATCTTCCTGGACCAGGGCTCAAACCCGTATCCCCTGCATTGGCAGGCGGATTCTTAACCACTGTGCCACCAGGGAAGCCCTCTATTTTACATTGATATGTAGTAGTGGTATCTGTTAATCCCAAACTCCTAATTTATCCCTTCCCCCAGCTTTCCCCTTTGGTAACCTTAAATTTGTTTTCTTTTTTAGTGAGTCTGTTTGTTTTGTAAATAAGTTCATTTGTATCATCTTTTTTAGATTCCACGTGTAAGTGATATCATATGAAATTTGGCTTTCTCTGTCTGACTTTCTTCACTTAATATGATAATCTCCAGGTCCATCCATGTTGCTGCAGATGGCATATTCCATCCTTTTTATGGCTGAGTAGTATTCCATTGCATACATATAAACCACATCTTCTTTATCCATTCATCTGTCAATGGACATTTAGGTTGCTTCCACGTCTTGGCTATTGTAAATAGTGCTGCTATGAACACTGGGGTGCATGTATCTTTTAGAATTAGAGTTTTTGCCTTTTCTGTATATATGCCCAGGAGTAGGATTGCTGGATCATGTGGTAGCTCTATTTTTAGTTTTTTAAGGAACCTCCATACTGTTCTCCATGGTGGCTGCACCAACTTACATTCCCATCAACAGTGAAGGAGGGTTCCTTTTTCTCAACACCCTCTCCAGCAATTATTATTTGTAGACTTTTTGGTGATGGCCATCCTGACCAGTGTGAGGTGATTATAGTTTTGATTTGTGTTTCTCTAGCAATTAGTGATGTTGAGCATCTGTGGATGTGCCTGTTGGCCATCTGTATGTCTTCTTTGGAGAAATGTCCATTTCTGCTCATTTTTTGATTGGGTCGTTTGTGGGTTTTTTTGATATCGAGCTGTAGGAGCTGTTTTGTATATTTTGGAAATTAAGCCCTTGTTGGTCGCATCACTTGTAAATATTTTCTCCCATTCTGTGGGTTGTCTTTTCATTTTGTTTATAGTTTCCTTTGCTGTACAAAAGCTTATAAGTTTGATTAGGTCCCATTTGTTTACTTTCGCTTTTATTTCTTTTGCCTTGGGAGACTGACCTAAGAAAACATTGGTACAATTTATGTCAGAGAATGTTTTGCCTATGTTCTCTTCTAGGAGTTTTTCGGTGTCATGTCTTATATTTAAATCTTTAAGCCGTTTTGAGTTTATTTTTGTGTGTGGTGTGAGGGAATGTTCTACTCCATTGATTTACAGCATCCAGCTTTCCCAACACCACTTGCTGAAGAGACTGTCTTTTCTCCATTGTATATTCTTGGCTCCTTTGTTGAAGATTGTGTTTTCAAATATCCTTTAATTCCCCTCTTGGTTTCTTCTTGGACCCGTTGGTTGCTCAGGCGTGTGCTGTTTAATTTCCACCTATTTGTGGAGTTTTCACTTTTCCTCCTGTTATTGATTTCTACTTTCATACTCCTGTGGTTGGAAAAGATACTTAACGTGATTTCAACCTTCTTAAGTTTCTTAAGACCTAAATATCATTCAGATTTGTTTGTGACTTAGCCTGTGATTCATCCTGGAGAATGTTCTGTGTGTGCTTGAGAATGTGTGTTCTGCTGCTATAGGATGGAACGTCCTGAATATGTCTTTTGTTCCATTTGGTTCAAGTCCAGTTTTCCGTATTGATTTTCTGTCTGGATGATCTGTCCATCGTTGAAAGTGGGATATTAAAGTCCTCTATTATTATTGCAGTACTGTCTATTTCTCCCTTCAGATCTGTTAATATTTGCTTATTATATTTAGGTGTTCCTGTGTTGGGTGCATAAATATTTGCCGTTGTTATATCCTCTTGATGAATTGACCCTTTAATCATTCTATAAAGACCTTTGTCTCTTGTTACAGTTTGTGACTTAAAGTCGGTTTTGTCTGATATGAGTATGGCTCTCCCTGCTCTCTTTTGGTTTCCATCTGCATGGAATAGCTTTTTCCATCTCTTTACTTTCAGCCTATGTGCGTCCCTAAAGCTGAAGTGAGTCTCCTACAGGCAGTATACAGTTGTATCTTGTTTTTGTTTTTTTTTAATCCATTCAGACACTCTGTGTCTTGTGATTGGAGAATTTAATTTGTTTGCATTTAAAATAATTGTTGAGGGCTTCCCTGGTGGCGCAGTGGTTGAGAGTCCGCCTGCCGATGCAGGGGACACAGGTTTGTGCCCCGGTCCAGGAAGATCCCACATGCCGCGGAGCGGCTGGGCCCGTGAGCCATGGCCACTGAGCCTGCACGTCCAGAGCCTGTGCTCCGCAACGGGAGAGGCCACAACAGTGAGAGGCCCGCGTACCACAAAAAAAAAAAAAAAAAATTGTTGATAGTTAAGGATGTACTATTGCCGTATCTCATTAACTGTTTCTTGGCTGTTTTTGTAGCTCTTCTATTTGTTGCTTCCTCTCTTGCTGTCTTCCTTTGTGATTTGATGATTTTCCATAGTGGTATGTTTTGATTCCTTTCTCTTTTTCTTTTGTGTTTCTACTATAGGTTTTTGCTTTGTGATTACCATGAGGCTTACATAAAACATCTTACAGTTATAGCAGTCTATTTTAAGCTAATAACAATTTAACTTAGATTGCATACAAAATCTCTACTCTTTTACTCTCCTTCCCTACATTTTATGTTTTTCATGTCATAATTTACATCTTTTTATATTGTGTATCCACTAATAAATTACTGTAGCTATCGTTGTTTTTACCACTTTCGTCTTTTAACCTTTATACTAGAGTTAAGTGATTTATACACCACTATTACAGTATTAGAGTGTTCTGAATTTGGCTATATGCTTACCTTCACCAGTGAGTTTTATACTTTCCTATGTTTTCATGTTACTGATTAGCATCCTTTCATTTTAGCTTGAAGAGCTCCTTCTAGCATTTCTTGTAGGACAAGTCTGGTGGCTGGCAGTTGTGTTTGTGTTTGTTTTTCCAGCACTTTGAATATATCATCCCACTATATTCTGACCATCAGGATTTCTGCAGAGAAATCTGCTTATAGCCTTACAGGGCTTCCATTTTATAGAATGAGTTTCTTTCTCTTGCTGCTATCAAAATTCTCTCTTTGTCTTTGATTTTTGACAGTTTTATTATATATTTCTTGGTGAAGATTTCTTTGGGTTGAATCTGTTTGGGGACCTATGAGCTCCATGTATCTGGATGTCCGCATCTCTCTCCAGATTTGGGAAGTTTTTAGAGATTATTTCTTTAAATAGGCTTTCCGCCCCTTTCTTCCTCTCTTCTCCTGGGACTCCCACAATGCATGAATTGTGTTCTTGATGGTGTCCCATAATTCACATAGGCTTCTTTGCTCTTTTTCTTTTTTTCTTTGTTCTCTTCTGACTGGATAATTTCAAATGAGTTGTCTTCGAGTTCACAGATTCTTTCTTCTGCTTCAGTGGTCTGCAACCTTTTTGGCTCCAGGGACCAGTTTCGTGGAAGACAATTTTTCCACGGCCCGGGATTCGGGGGTGGGGGGTGGTTTCAGGATGATTCAAGCGCATTACCTTTATTGTGTACTTTATTCCTATTATTATTACATTATAATATATAATGAAATAATTATACAACTCACCATAATGCAGAATCAACGGGAGCCCTGAGCTTGTTTTCACTTGCCACTCACTGACAGGTTTTGTTTTGTTTTGTTTTTCAAATTTATTTATTTTACCTATTTACTTATTTATTTTTTATTTTTGGCTGCGTTTGGTCTTCACTGCCACGTGCCAGCCCTCTTCCAATTGTGGCGAGCAGCGCCACTCTTCACTGCAGTGCACGGGCCTCTCAACGCAGCGGCCTCTCTTGTTGCAGAGTATGGGCTCCAGGTACGTGGGCCTCAGTAGCTGTGACCCGTGGGCTCCAGAGTGCAGGCTCAGCAGTTGTGGCGCACGGGCCCAGATGCTCCACGGCACACGGGATCCTCCCAGACCAGGGCTCAAACCAGTGTCCCCTGCACTGGCAGGCGGACCCTCAACCACTGTTGCCACCAGGGAAGTCCCCACTGACAGGGTTTTGATACGAGTCTGCAAGCAATTGACTTATTATGGTTTCCGTGCAGTCAGACCTCCCTGCTAATGATAATGTGTATTTGCAGCCGCTCCCCGGCGCTAGCATCACCGCCTCAGCTCTACCCCAGATCATCAGGAATTAGATTCTCATAAGGAACGCACAACCTAGATCCCTCCCACGTGCAGTTCTGGTTCGAACCTACTGGGTTCATGCTCCTATGCGAATCTAATGCCGCCGCTGATCTGACAGGAGGCGGAGCTCAGACGGTAATGCGAGCGATGGGAGGCGGTTATGATTTCTGTCTCTGTGTTGAACTTCTCATCTTATCTGTGTATTATTTCCCTGATTTTATTGAGGTGTCTGTGTTCTTGTAGGTTGATGAGCTTCCTTAAAACAATTATTCTGAATTCTTTGTCAGGCAATTCTTTGGGATCAGTTACTGGAAAATTATTGTTTCCTTGGTGGTATCATGTTTCCTTGGTTTTTCATGTTCCTTGGAGTCTTGTGTTGCTGTCTTTGCATTTGAAGGAGCAATCACCTCCCCCAGTCTTTAGTGCCTGGCTTTGGGTGAGCAATGCCTTCAGTGGTC
This sequence comes from Lagenorhynchus albirostris, assembly GCF_949774975.1. Classification (NCBI taxonomy): domain Eukaryota; kingdom Metazoa; phylum Chordata; class Mammalia; order Artiodactyla; family Delphinidae; genus Lagenorhynchus; species Lagenorhynchus albirostris. Next base: position 6,733,462 of record NC_083105.1, read on the forward strand.
GGCCCTGCTGGAGATGTGGAGGCTTACTCAGACCTTTTCTGTGGATGCACTCACTCCACACTTCTTATTCCTCCTGGGGGGTGACATCTCAGGATGGTATGTCTTTTTTCTCAGTCCCACAGAGCAGGGCCAGGTGCTGAGAGCCTCCTGCTTGCTCTCCCCAGGGTGGTGCCCTGAAATGCTCGGGTTGCTGTGCTCTCTGCGAATCCCAGAGTTGGGCTGACTTTTGCACATGCTCACTTTCTCTCTGCAAAGGCTTGCCCTCACCATCCGCAGGGGCATGTGCAGGGAGCCAGCTGTGGGGCCAAAGGTGCATGGGTGAGGCATGCAGAGCGTTGGAGGGCTCCCCAGGCAAAGCGTATCCAGTGGTTTGTGAGCAGGCCTCCTCATGGAGTTCGGGAAGTGGTTAGTGGAATCCACACAGCTTTGATGAGTTCTGAGCCCTGGCTGCTCTGCTTCCAGCCTCCCCCAGCCCCTAAGCTGTGTCGGTCACCTCAGTATCCTGGGTGGGATGAGAAAGAAAGAGGCACCCTTGGCAATGTCCCACACAGCTGGGGAGACTAGGCACCCGCTCACCACCCCCTCACCTTCCCCCGTGGGAGAAATTGCAGGCCCCGTGGATCTCTCTTGGCACGGAGCTGTGCTGCCTTGGAGGAGGAGTGACATGGGCCCAGTGAAACTATTCCTCTTACCCTCTTTAATGCATCCAGTCTTGGATTTTTTGCTCCAGCAGTGTGCTGGACCCTCTCTGCCGGACTCCTGGACTCCCACAAAGACATTCTCATCTGTGGGTGATTGTCAAAACCAGTGTTCTCTAAGGGGTAATGGGAGAAAACTCCTATTTCATCATCTTACTGACGTCATTCCTGTTTTGGCTGTTGCTAACTGTAGACCTACTGCTCGCCGCAAGCCAGACTATGAGCCAGTTGAAAATACGGATGAGGCCCAGAAGAAGTTTGGCAACGTCAAAGCCATTTCCTCAGATATGTACTTTGGAAGACAAGCCAAAGCTGACGTAAGTGCCCAGGGAGTTTCTGTGTGGTCCCCACAGAGCAGGAAGCCAGCAGGGCCACGGGAGGTGTGGGAGGAGGTGCTGGATGCTGAGTTAGATGGAGTCAGGCTGCAAGGGACCCCTGTCCCCAGAGTGCTGGAGCAGGACTCGAGCCCAGGTCTTTCTGACTAATCGCCCCACTTTGCCGCTCCAGCTAGAGGAGTGATGGGAAGGCAGGGACAGTGTCTCATCTTTCTCATTCCTTTCTCAGTGTTTTGAATAGCCATCCATTCAATACCTTTCGAGTAAATTTCAGGAGATTTTTGATACACCTGTAATTTACTTAGCAATTTTTTAACCATAGTTAACTGAAGTATACAGATAGATTCTCGAGGGTAGGTATATTTATTTTCAGAAAAGAGATTATTGCCTCTTTTCTCAGAAATGTTAATGAGCTTATCTTAGTGGAGTCTGGCTAAGCAGTAAGACTCAAATGGAAATGAGGAGCTTAAAGGTTTCCTTTTAATTGTGAAGCACTAATGTGCTTACGCAAAACTCTTAGAGATACGTGTTATTACTAGGCTTCCTGCACGATACAGAGAATAATTATTTCCTAAAAGTACCGATTTTATTTTGTAGCAGTAGAAATTCCACTAGCTTTTTTTTTTTTTTTTTTTTTTTTTTTGCGCGGTACGCGGGCCTCTCACTGTTGTGGCCTCTCCCGTTGCGGAGTACAGGCTCCGGACACGCAGGCCCAGCGGCCATGGCTCATGGGCCCAGCCGCTCCGCGGCACGTGGGATCCTCCCGGACCGGGACACGAACCCATGTCCCCTGTATCGGCAGGCGGACTCCCAACCACTGCACCACCAGGGAAGCCCTCCACTAGCATTTTGAGTGTATTTAGAGTTGCCACTTGGCTATTCTCCACCCACTAAAATCTGCCTTGTTTTAAAGTTGACAACATTCAAGTTCAGTTAGGAAATCACCTAAGGCTATTGGGAGAGAGCTTCTTGGAGCGGCCTTTCCTGGCAGCTGGGTGAGAGCAGCACATGACAGAGCTGTCACTGTCACTCTCCCTCTGGGTTCCCCTCCACTGACTGTTGTTGGCCGTGGCGTTGTGCGTTCACCTGTCTGCTTGTGACCCGCAGGACGTGAGCGTCATGCCGGCCCCCAGCCCAGCCGTGATAGCTCCTCGGTGATTCTTTCTGCAGAATTGCTCACGGTGTTTGGAGCCTAATGTTTCTTTCCTCCTGGTCTTGTCTAGTATGAAACCAGGGCTCGGCTGGAGAGACTTTCGGCAAGTTCCTCCATCAGTTCTGCTGACCTGTTTGATGAGCAGAGGAAGCAGACGGCAGGTAATGAGGCTGGTCTCCACCATGTCTGTGGCATGAATACATTTTCTCTGGATAGGACTTTGTACTTTACCAGGATTGTTAGCGGCCATTATTTGATGCTCCTATGGCCTCTGTAAGTCAGGCAGAGCAGAAGTTATTATTCCAGGCTTTGCATGTGAAGAGACCAAGTCATGGAATTTAAGCGACGTCCCCAAAGTTACCCGGCATGTCGTCTCCCTGAACCATCGTCACGGGCGGTGGGGTGCCTAGCATGGTGTGAACCTGGTGTCTGGCTCGTGTGGTGTCACAGCCTTGGAGGGGACAGCCCTGGGCTCCCGTGTGACGGGACCCACTCCCTAACTGAGAGACCTGGGGGATTCAGGTCACCTTCAGCCTCGTCGGTCTCCTCCTCCGTAAAATGGGTAGGTAATATCCATACCTACCTCACCAGTTTGTAGTGAGGCTGAAATGAGGTCCTTTATGTAAAGTGTCACCTCGGGGTCTGGCACATGGCAGGCCCTCCCAGGCCCCTCCCGGACCCCAGGGGTAGTCAGAGCAGATAGAACAGGTGAGTCCACCAGCCTCCGCCTCCCAGGGGAGACAGAATGGGGCTTTGGAGCCAGGCAGGTGGAGAGGAGGGTCCAGACCCCGATGAGGAGATGTCTGGGCCCCCCCCAGGGAGTAAGCCTCAGCACACAGGCCCGTCACGGGCGTCCAGAACCAAGCGCGTCTCTGCTTGTCCCTCTGACCCTGAGCCATAGGAAAGCCGTGTTCCAGTCCCAGTCAGCCCCAAGTCAGGCCTCGGGGGTAAGGGGAGGGCCACGTGTCCCCCTTATGTCACGGCCGACATTCAAGGAGCAGGGTCCTCTGAGGTCGTTTCAGGAGCCCACTCGTCAGCAGGAGCACCCAAGCGGGGGGGGGGGGATCTCCAAGGCCTTCAAGGCCCGGGACCACCTGCACCCCTCGTCTCCAGTCCTGGAGGAGCTGGGCGTGGGCATGGAGGGACCCCACGCGGGCGGCCGCTGGGCCTTGCAGCCACAGAGAACAACTGTTTTCTGAGCCCAGAGAGAAACAGCCCCAACAGAGAAGGTCATGGGGGAGACCCGAATGCCTGGGGCCTTCCGTGTTGGGGTTTGGGGGTGTTTCAAGAGCCACCGCGGCCCCCGGGGTGAAGCGGGCGCTGCCCGGCTGCTGTGCTGCAGTGAGAGGGAGGGTTCTAGCCAGGTGGGTGGACCAGAGACCTGCGGGACACAGGCCCGGTGCGCGGCCCCTGGGCAGGGAGCGTCCTAGGCCGCCCTCTGGCCTCCAGCAGGAGCAGCTGCCTTCTGACGGGCCGTTTCCTGCACTGGGCCTGGGTTGGGGCAGGTGTGGCTCACGGACTTGTGTTCTCATATGCGAACTTTCGGTGTCCTGGCCTCTTGTCAGGGCATTTCCTTGTGCGGCCGCCCCTGGCAGAGGGGTGCTCGGCTCCTGTGGAGGCCTCCCAGGGTCCCGCCTCTGCCCCCCGTGGGTCAGTGCTGGGCTACCTCATGGGCGCCCTGGCACAGGGGCAGGGCAGTCCAGAGAACCTAACAGGTTGAATCTCACCCCTGGCCGTGTTTGTTTTTGTAATTCAAGTTATTGGAAGTTTCACTCTGAAACATTATTGTTTGTTTCAAAAAACCTTTCAGGGCTTCCCTGGTGGCGCAGTGGTTGAGAGTCCGCCTGCCGATGCAGGGGACATGGGTTCGCGCCCTGGTCCGGGAAGATCCCACATGCCGCAGAGCGGCTGGGCCCGTGAGCCATGGTCGCTGAGCCTGTGCGTCCGGAGCAACGGGAGAGGCCACAGCAGTGAGAGGCCCGCGTACCGCAAAAAAAAACAACCTTTCAGAGATCAAATGAGCAGCATTTCCAATTGTTGAAGGAAGGCTGCAGCCAGCGATGACGTTTACCTTCCTGTCCCCTTTCAGAGAACAAAGGTCCATTGATTTTTTTTTGGCCCTCTGTGGGTCCCAGACAAGCTCCTGTCCTGGGGACTCGCAGCCCTGATAGGACCATCCTGGGGTGCGAGGCTGCCCAGGGACCCTCAGCCCCTCCCCAGTGGCCAGTGGTCCTGCCCTCCCTCCCCCTCCCTCCTCCATCCCAAACCCAGATGGTTCAGACCACGATTACCCTCATTCTGCATCTCTCATCAGATGCCTTTAATAACTGCTCTAAATGCAAGCGCACTGAACACTGATCATTAAATATTTACTTTTTATTTAGAGTGCATTTCAGCAAAGAGCAAAAGCGGTTTTAAGAGAGTATTCTGTGTTCCTTATCTTAAATGTTTCCCCATCCGTGAAATATCAGTGCCACCGGGTAGATCACCTTTATAATTTCTTCAGGGTTAAGGGGACGATTTCTCCAAATTAGAAATGCCTCCTGGTACTTCCTGGCGGCGCGCTTTAACCCTGGCTTTGCTCCGAGCCCGCTCCCTTCCACGGCCTGGGAGGGAGTAGATGGGGAGCGCACGCAAGCATCCACAGCTGGCACGGTGCCCGTCCTGCCGTCGCTGCAGAGCAGGGTCGGTTGGGGGACGGGGGACGGCCATCGCTGGGCACTGCCTCCGAGGGAGCCACTCAGGCTCAGAGGGAACCAGATGACAGAGCAGAGGTGGCTTTATTCTTTGTTGAGAGCAGTGTCGGAACAGAAGAAGCTGGAAACCCAGCTTGCCCCTCTGGTGTGTTTCTTTCCAAAACCTGGTTCTGATCATTTGAGTCTGAACGGGGCCACCCGGGAAGCCCAGGGCGCTGCGGACGGACACCTCTGTCCGGGCTCGGGGCACACTGCCCAGGGTCGTAGGGGCTCCTGGCGCGTTTGCTGTTGTCCCTGGGTCTCGAGGCTCCCTGGAGGCACCTCGACCACTCTCTCCTTTCCTCCTGGCTCTGGCCCGGGGTCCAGGAGCCTGGCCTCTTTGGGCCTGTCGGCCTCCAAAGCACTGACTTCAGTCGGCCGTCGGGCGGTTTTGTTTGGTGATTTGCTGAACATATCTGTCATACGTCACAGCTGTGCGGTGCTGTCGCCAACCAGGTTCAGTTACACAAACCGGAGTCTTGTCAACCTGAGCGAAAAGAAGGGGCGTCTGTGCGCCCGAGTGGAGCAGCCACCGCAGCGCTCTGCCTCCACGTTAAACCTCCTGCCTCAGCTGTGCTCCCTCCTTTCTCAGCGTTTCTCGAGTTGGAAGCCTGTAAGTGGAGGCGCTTCTGCTGAGGTCATGTCCGCTGACCTCTGGGGCACAGCCCCCTCGCCGCTCCGGACCTCGCCACGCCATGGAGCAGCTGTGACTGGCCCTTTGCGCCCAGGATGTCACACTAGCTTTTCATTTCCTCTCAGATTCATCTTACCGGCTGGTAGCACCCACCGTGCTGGGCTTTGAACCCAAGTCCCGTCACTGGGCTGGGCTAGGCTGTCGCTCTGTCATTGGCAAAGGGCTACAAGACTCTAAAATGTCACGAGGGGCAGAGAGGAGAAGCAGCCGCCCCTGTGGCCCCTCCCCGAGTGCTGGGCACGGGATGGCGCTGTGGGAAAGACACACTGTCTCTCCGGGGTGGCGTCCGTGCCGGAGGGTAAATGCGTGCCTCCTATTTGGTTCTTGGAAAGGGACCTGGCTTCTGCTGCTGCTTAAGGGGCAGGCGGGTGTAGAGTGACCTGCGGAGCCGAGGGGCAGCTGGGCTGGCTCCCTGGAGGCTCTGCAGGGTTGGCGTTCTCTCACAAAGTCTCTGAGCCCCTCCGGCACCTTTTCACAGCTGTGTGACAAAAGTGCGCCACAGAAGCCCATCTGTCAGCTCTAGGGACCCCTTTATGTGTGACAACTCCGATGCGCTTCACCTGTGTGCAATATGCTGCTGTGTTGGGACAACCAAAACTTCAGCAGCAGAAACCCAGCCGACAGCGGCCTCGGGGAGGGGGAGGGGTCGGGCCCTACGTGGGAGCGCTGCCACTGCGCTCGGCCCTGCTGAGTCCGCAGACAGCCCCACCCACCCCTCTGCCTTTCCTCCTGGGGTGAGCCTCCTCCCCGCACTGCCAGAGGCTTCCTCCTTCCCTCCTTGAGGAGGGAGTGGGAGGGGGACAGCCCTAGTCACAGACAGCTACAGCGTCGCCTCGCCCCCACCACTAACCCCAGAGCAAGCAAAGGGCTCCCCTCCCTTGAGAATGCGGGAATCCAGGAAGGCTCTGATTGGCTAGGTCTGGGTCACGTGCCCATGCATGGTTTAGGGGGCTGGGGGAGAGACCTCCCGCAGAGGAGGAGGGCTTTTACCAAAAGGGGGAAGAGATGCTGAGTCCAAAAAACCCACAGATGTCCGCCCATCTGCCATTTACTGAGTACTTCTCTGTCAGGTCTTGTGTTAAGTGCCTGGAGGACACGGGCCCAGAGAGGGTAAGGAACCTCTCCAAAGGCACACAGCTTGGAAGTGGCAGTGCCAGTATTTGAACCCGTGGTGGTCCTAAGACCTAGTGCTGCATCTTCTCTCACCGTGGGGTCTTGCAGCTGCTTCATGGTAGGGCTGGCGCTGAAACCCACCGCAGGCTCCTTTTCCCTTAACCACAGCTTTTGCTTATGGGCAGCTGGAGGGGAGGGGAGCCGAGTTCTCCAAAGCCATCGGGTCCCTGGGCACTGGCTGTGCCATCCCTGCGGTAGTGACGAGCCAGTGTCTGCTCTGTGTGCAGGAAACTACAACCTCACGAGCATGCTGCCCACGGCCCCCGACATGGCCCAGTTTAAGCAGGGAGTGAGATCCGTTGCTGGAAAGCTCTCCGTCTTTGCTAACGGAGTCATGACTTCGATTCAGGTTAGTGAAACGGGGATGACGTTAACTGAGTTTGATGGTGGGTTCATAGTTTTGAAAATGAGATTCGGACCACTCTTCAACTGCTGGAAAGTCAGATTTTATATTATTGATTTATATGTTTGCTACAGTGTAACCCAGGACACCATGAAAACCAGAAATTATAATTTCATATTTGTTTAAATTTTCTAAGTTATGACTCTAGAGGAATTGTTACAGGAATTGTCATGATCATGACCTACTTTTTTCCTCTATTGAAACAGAAATATTAAGAAGAAAATAAAAAATTACCCATAACCCCCCCTCCCGGGGCAGACTTCTGTTAATATTTGGTTTATTCTATGTTGATTCTAGGTTTCTGTGCAGATACCTGTTTAAAATTTGTAAAGGATTATCTTGTGTCTGTGGTTTTGCACCCTCTTTTTCCTTCATGATGTTTTGTTATGAGCACTTCCGTGTAGTTAAAAAGTCTTCAGAAACCACATTCTGTTGAGTGAAAATAGATGTAATTTATTTAAATATTCCCCGAGTTGGGTATTTAGATTGTATTTCAGTCTTTTAAATGAGGCAGGAGTGGAACGTGCTCATGTATAATGCTTTAAGGCCGGCTCTGATTATACGAAGGCGACTTCGTGAACCTTCTTGCTTACCTCCGTTATTTTAGGACGCTATTGATAACGTGAAACATGGCTGTAGGGAGTAGGACCTAATCGACGCGGACTCTGCTGCCTCTAAAGGGGGCTCCCGGGTTGGGGAGGTGCCCCCACTGTGGAGAGCTCCTCGGCCCTGGGGCTCCTGCTGTGGGTGACACAACCTTTGGTTAGAATTCGCAGAGCTCTTTCACGTCCCTTAGGGCAGCCGAGCCCACACAGTCCTTCCGCGGAGGTGACATCCCTATTTTTTATAGGTGATCATCCCCAGTTTATGGATTGAAAAACAGAGGCACAGAGAGGTGCTCCTGCCTTAAGGTGCTCCTGCAAGATCCCTCCGCTGAACCAGAATTTCAGGGTTCCTCTGTCCCCCCATCACACCTGCCCCCTGGAGGGCTCACCATGGGGCCCTGCACCCCTCACCGTCCTTCCCACAGCCCAGGGGCCGCAGCGCAGGCGCCAGGAGCTCCCGGTTCCCACTTCCTCGGGTGCGGGTTCCCGTCGCTGCGGCACCCGTTTTGGTGACGCTGATAGTCGTAAACTTTCGTGTTGGTTCTTTCTGTAGGATCGCTATGGTTCTTAATACTGACGTTGCGATATGTATTTCCTGGAGAAATTCCTCTTTAAATGAACCAGTGACCACATCACAGACTGCAGTGAAGACCAGCCAGTTTTGTGGATTGTTTTGCTACTTTTTCACAGGGTATACATACATTACTGATTTTTAATATTTCTTTTGAGAAATTGTTATTTTTGGTGTAGTAGAAGCTTCCCTGCGACTTCTGTTTTGCGTGACTTCCTGCACACACCTTCCTTCTGGCATATCCGTGCACACCCCTGCTTCATTTCCTTGGACTCTTTGGTTCCAACAGCTGGGGGTCTGGAAACAAGGGCTCCTCCACCTCTCCTTGGGGGCGGGGGGTGGGGGTCTCAGTGCTGTGAGGCTAATGGGCTAAGGGTTACCAGCATCAGCTGATACGAGGAGGGCCTGGAGAAACAAAATTCACGACATATATTTCATTAAAAAGGGAGCAAAGAATAAAAACAAAAGACCAAAAATGGCTGGTGTCTAATTTGAGATTGCTTCGTTTATATTTCCACATGTTAAGGTGGTTTCAAAATCATGTTTAAAGACGTCTGTCCCTTTGAAATTGTTTATTTTGGATGATGGATAAATTTAAAAATAATTTTCAGTGAGTGCTTTTAACAGCCTAAGCTTCTGCACTGCCAAGCAAATTAATCTTTTGACAAGGCGTTGCTGTTTGAATTTATGAGAAATGTAAGATGAGAACTCCCTAAGTGCATTTATAAATCGATATAGTGTACAGAAGTAAAAATGAATAAGGTAAGAAGACACACCCACAGAAAATATTCCAGTACATGGGAAAATAATCATTGTAATTGGGTAGTTTTCTTAACATTTTTTATCTTAATCTTGGTTTTCAAAATATTACAGAATGTGTACAAATGAATAAAAGAAAAATAATTTGGCTGTGTTTTAGACAGCATTAGAATATATTGTTCAGCACATTAAAATATATTTGAAATTTGATGAACCAGAAATGTGGTTTCAACTGAATATTTTGTGAATTTTTCTTAAAAGCTCAAATTTGTAGACTTCTAAATATAATAAACAGTTGTGGCAGATCGTGTTGCCTACTTTTTTTTTTTAACGAAAGCTTTCCTGATGAATCATAAATCAGGGCTCGTGGTGTAACATTGGTGCGCACTTGATTAGCTCGTAATTCCAGATGGATCTGTTTTTAGTGTGTGTGTGAGGCCTGAGGTGCAGCTGTCCTGAACTGAGGTGTTGTCCGTAGCGCCGGAGCAGGGCGGGAGCCCTTGTTGGAAGTGAGGTCACCTCCGCTGACCTCTGGGGCACAGCTCCCTCGCCACTCCCTCGCAGAGTGGCATCTTTCAAGCCCAAAACGCTGCTCTAACAAGGTGCCACAGCCCAGGCAGCCTAAACGGTGGAATGTACTTTCTCACAGTCCTGGAGGCGAGAAGTGCAGGCTCAGGGTGGCTTTGGAAGGGACTCTTTCCTGGACTTGCAGACAGCTGCCTTCTCTTCTGTGTCTCATCCGGCCTTTCCTCGGAGAGAGCCAGAGGTCCCTCTGTTGTCTCTTCCCCTTATTATAAGGGCACAGTCCTGTGGGATCTGGGCCCCTTTAACCTTAATTATCTCCGTAAAGGCCCCATCTCCAAATGCAGTCATGTTGAACTTTAGGGGGACACAGTTCCGTCCATAACAGTGTCCATGAGACGCTCCCACACTGAGTTAGCCCTGCTCCAGGCTGGGGCCTGGGCTCAGTCCACCTGCAGGAAAACCTCTGAGCAGGTTATGTTCCGATTTTACGGAGGGAGCGAGTGAGACTCAGTGAAAGGTCCTACCCCCGACTCTGAATGTGGCCTTGCTTTTCTCCATCATTGAACTTCTTCACACGAAGGGCCTCTGGACCGCAGGGTCGGGGCTGGCAGGAGCCCCATCTGGGTGGGCTCGCCCCACCTCACAGCACTACCCGCCCCATGGTGTTTTGTTTCGTAATCAATTTGCATGAGTTCTTCAAATAGTAAAGATGTTAGTTAATAATTGTTCTAACAAATCACATTTGGGATCTATTGATTAAAAAAGAAAATGGTGGGCTTCCCTGGTGGCGCAGCGGTTAAGAATCCGCCTGCCAATCCAGGGGACACGGGTTCAAGCCCTGGTCCAGGAAGACCCCACATGCCGCGGAGCAGCTAAGCCTGTGCGCCACAACTACGGAGCCTGCACTCTGGAGCCCGCGAGCCACAACTACTGAGCCTGCGTGCCGCAACTACTGAAGCCCGGCTGCCTGGAGCCCATGCTCCACAACAAGAGAAGCCACCGCAATGAGAAGCCCGCGCACCGCAACGAAGAGTAGCCCCCGCTCGCCACAACTAGAGAAAGCCCACGCGCAGCAACAAAGACCCAAAGCAGCCAAAAGTAAATTATAATTTTTAAAAAAAGAAAGTAAATGGTGATATGACTGTCCCAGGACCTGAAGGAAACTGGCCGAGACTGGGCTGTAGGGTTAAGCAGTGGTGCTTTGAAAAAGATACTTATTATGCTTTTGTTCTTGAGAGCAAAGCCAGTGAGGGCCAGGAATTTCTGTGCAATGGGGAAAAGCAAAGGGAGAGAAAGGGGAAGGGGAACGGGATGTTTTACCAGAACGAGCTCTCTGTGAAAATGCAGCATCTTCTGATCACCTTAAAGAGCTGTTGGGAATGTAGGTGCTGCCTGGAGGGGGCTTTCCCAGTGAGCTTGAGCACAACAGTGAGACCATGGGGCTCCCAAGGGGGTGGGGAGCCTGGGGGGCCTGGGTGGTGCTGGGGGCCCGAGCAGAGCCTACCCGAAGGCCTCAGACGGACGCCAGGACTCCGGCCAGACTCCCCCCTCCCACTTGCTCACAGGCAGTTTGAGGCTTCAGGACACCTGTGTCCTTCTCGCCTCTGGACGCTCAGCCTGAACACCTGGCTCCAATGTGACTCTCCCCCAAATCGTGCCACGCCACCTCGGGAACCCGGGGTCTCCTCGCTGGCCCCTTCCAGCTGTCACCACCTCCCCCAGGCCTCCACTGTGCCGGGCCCCTCTCGGACCTGGGCCGGCCTCCTGGGTGCTGGCCAGCGTGCCCCTCCTCCCACCTAAGGCCCCATCCTCAGGTCTTCTTCCTTCTCAGTGACCCCGATCTCCCTTCTAGAGATTGCAGCCCTCCCCCAGACACTTCTGATGCCCCAAGTCCTGCTCTCCTTTCGCCTTTTCCCGTAGTTCCCTCCCTCGTCCTGTTTATTGCTTGTGTCTTCCCAGCACTGGTAGAACACAAGCGCCCTGAGGACAGGGTTGTTGGTCCATCTGGTTCACGGGTTCTGCCAGTGCCTAGAACCGTGGCTGGAACACATTTTGAGGGAAGGGATTCCGTCTTCCCAGCCCCGCCCTGCAGAGGGTGATGTGCTAGCGTGACAGGAGATGCTGCAGCAGGAGCTGGGCCGGGCCTCAGGCAGGACACTGGGGCTTGAACCCTGGACAGACTTAACCCGGCACCACTAACCCTGTGCCGCAATCCCTCTTTCAGGCACATTTCCCAGCCATCTCTTTCACCACCACTCGTTTTGGTTTGTTCATAACGCTTTCCCTGCCCACACCCCCAAGAGCCCGGCGGGCCCACTGCCATAAAAAGCAGGTTGCTAAGGTGGGCAGACGGGTGACAACCGCCCAGGACGCACGGTGGGCAACGGCAGTGGCATAAGAGGATTCGGGAAGCCCGGCGTCAGGGTCTGGGTCTGCCACTGGGACTCAGGGTGACCGTGACCTCCCAGGGTCAGACCCTGAGGCCCCAGCCCTCCCCCAGCGGTGCTCCTGCGCTCAGGATGTGGTGTCACTGACCTTCCTCCCAGACCCGAAAACTGCTGTGCTCTCTGTGGCTACGTGGCTCAGACACCCTTGTTTGCACTGAGTCACGTGATCCATTTACAAAGCCACCTGTGCTTTCTCCTGTCCCTTCCATTCCGGGTCCGTTTTCCTCTATTTGTAGTTCTTATCATTCTGCCCACCCAGGTCATTTGTCTCGCTGAAAACAACAGTGCAGTGGCAGGAGCGCCAGCCATGGGCCCGGCCTGGACAGATGGATGGACAGACGGACGGAGACACCGGGGGTATCTCTGACCACACAGGCTCCTCCCCTGGCCGCCACCCTCTGGGCTGGTCCCTCTCCGGGGCCCGAGGCGCCGGGTCATGGGGGCCTCCTGCCCGCTGCGTGTCCCAGCTTTGCCCTGAGGATTTGGTGCTGACTCCCCACGCCTGGGTCACCCTTTTCCTGCCCCCGTCCCCACCCTGCTGCCCTGCACCAGACATGAGCTCAGTCTTCTGAGCGCCCAGTTCCTCTCTTGCACTCTCTGACCATCCTGTCGGCTGGGTCACTGCGCCCTCGTCTGCCCCACACGCCGCAGGTGTGGGCCCTGGCCTCCCTCTCAGCGGCGCAGACGGCCCCGGGCTGCACGTGGGGCTCAGGCACCCAGGGCCCCGCCTGAGTTGAGGTGAACCCTGCCGGGCACTTGAGTCAACCCTCCTCCCTCACACCGGCCCCTGCGACCCCTCGCCTCCCCAACACACCCGCACCTGGTCCTCCAAGGACCACCGGGGCCTTGGTGAAAGCCACCTGCCAGGCCCCTGCCCCGCTGCTCTGGCCGCCCTGCCGCCGCTCCCACCTTCCGCGTGCGGAGAGCTAGTGCAGAGCCTCCTTCCCGCGTGTGCCCAACCCCACGGCCTCCACCCGAGCTGGCCCCAGCTGGCCCCGGCCGGGGGGACTCTGCAGCCCCGGGGGCCCCTCCTCCAGCCGCTCGCTTACACACAGAGGCCCTGCTTGTCCCCCCAGCTCGCGCCCCCCGCCAGCTCCCTCAGAGTGGTCCACAGACCCCTCGGGTCGCCCCCCTGTCGGCCCCCCGTGGGCCCAGGGGCAGCCAGGCTCTGTCTCTCCTCCGGGCCTTTCCCCAGCGGCGGCCTCTGCTGGGAATAACCCTCACGGGTGGTGGTTAAGAGCTTGTTCAGGAGGTTAACAGGCTACGAGGGGCGATGACAGTTTCACCGCTTCATCGTCCAAATGGGGAGGGGAGCAGGGCCCACCACCTTGCGGTGGGAGGAACGATGGGAGGAACCACAGGAAGTGCATGAGGCGCCTAGTGGGGCCCCCCTGCACACAGTAGGCCTGCAGCTTGGGCCCTTGGGTGAGGCCCCCGAAGGTAGGTAAGGCATCCCTGCCTTTTTTCACGGAGAAAGCACGGAGGCATGGAGCGTGCCCAGGATGTGCTCAGGTCACGTGGGTAAATGTGGGTATGGGGGTGTGCCAGCCTGGGGTCCCCCTCTGCGGGGCGGCCTCACCGAAGTGGTCTCAGTCCTTCCTTCACTGAAGCACCCGCCGTGTGCTCTCAACACACACCCGAGTGACCATCATCCAGCACCCAGCAGGCTCCCTGTGCCCCTTCTGTCCCTGTTCAGGCCTCTGTCCTGCCCCCTCCCCGAGTTCCTCAGGCTTTGGAGGGGAGGCTGAGAGAGGCCCGACCTGGCTTCCGTGTAGTAAGTATAGGGCCGGAAAAATTCTTTTTCCTTCTACCCTCCTAGGTTCTCTGGCTGGGGCCCTGTAGAATTAGACTGACTAAAGGCAGATTAACAAGAGAAAAGCAAACACAAGTGTGTTAACACGTGTATCGCACATACACATGGGAGCACCCGTGGTTAGGACCAAGGTTTCTATAGCATCTTTTTTTTTTTAATAAATTTATTTTATTTATTTATTTTTGGCTGTGTTGGGTATTGGTTATTGCGCGCAGGCTTTCTCTGGTTGTGGCGAGCGGAGGCTACTCTTCGTTGAGCTGTGGAGGCTTCTCATTGCAGTGGCTTCTCGTTGCGGAGCACGGGCTCTAGGCGTGCGGGCTTCAGTAGTTGTGGCGCGAGGGCTTAGTTGCTTCGCGGCATGTGGGATCTTCCCGGACCAGGACTCAAACCCGTGTTCCCTGCATTGGCAGGCAGATTCTTAACCACTGCACCACCAGGGAAGTCCTGGATTAGTGTTTGATCGAATAGCTGGGCGCTATAGCCCAGCCACATTGACATAAGACTGACCATTGCAGGTTCCAGTCAACCCCGATGGCCTATCGAATTTTCCAGTTTAGTAGCAATGAAGAATCGGGAACCAACATGATCTAAGGCTTGATATGCATCGTAAATCTGGGGAAAAATGCATTTAGGAAAAGCTGTCAACCCGTCAGCTTTCTCCTGGGGACAGGATCTGGAGTTGGTTTTTAAATTATTACGGTTTCTTTTTTAAAGTAAGTTCTCGAATTAAGTATTCCATGACTACAAAGATACACACAGCAGACTGGATTTTCACAAGTGATGCCCCCATAAAACCAGCACCAGAAAGTCTCCTTGGGCCCCTTCCCAGTCACTGTCTCCCATCATGAGGTCTTCTCAAACCGCAGTCAGCACTGCTTGCTTTGTTCCTTTTTGTGGGTCTGCATTTTCTCACTCAATATTGTCTTGGTGGCTTTGTCCACGCGGTTGTTGTGATTTGCTCATTTTCAGCGCTACTTTTCCATTTTGTGAATCCACCACGGGTGTGTATCCGTTCTCTTGTTGAGACTTCTGAGTTGTTTCTGGTTTGGGGTTATTATGAATGAAGCTGCTATGAACGTTCAGGTATGAGATTTGGGGGGGAACATCTGTGCACTTTCTGTCGTATGTACGTAGGGGTGGAACTGCTAGGTCATAGGGTGTGTGTCTTCGGAAGATATTGCCAAAATGTTTTCCAAAGAGGCTGTAACCATGGGCACACTCACCAGCAGCGTGGGTGTCCCAGTTCCTCCCCCTCCACAGTCTCGCCGGCAGTGAGTGGCATCTGTCTTTTCACTCAAAACCTGCTGGCAGGTGAACAGTGCTATGATATCGCAACACACCTTTAACCTCATTCCTTGATGACTAACACATCTGCACGTCCACGCTTTTATTACTGACCTTTTCCAGATCCTCTTCTGTGAAGTCATTCGCTCCTGTTTTGATCTTCTTTATCATATTGATTTGTAGGAGTTTCCTATATATTCTAGATACAGACCTTTGTCATAAATTTATATTGCAAATATCTTTTTTCTTAATTTATTTATTTATTTTTGGCTGTGCTGGGTCTTTTTTGCTGCACGTGGGCTTTCTCTAGTTGCAGCGAGCAGGGTAGTGCTAGTCTTTGTTGCGGTGCACGGGATTCTCATTGCAGTGGATTCTCTTGTTGCGGAGAACTGGCTTTAGTTGCGTGAGCTTCAGTAGTTTGGCACACGGGCTCAGTAGTTGTGGCTCACAGGCTTAGTTGCTCTGCAACATGTGAGATCTTCCTGGACCAGGGATCAAACCTGTGTCCCCTGCACTGGCAGGCGGATTCTTAACCACTGTGCCACCAGGGAAGTTCTGTGTTGCAAATATCTTTTCCCACTCTGTCTGTTACCTTTTTCTCTCTCTTAATGAACAGAAATTCTTAATTTTAGTGTAGCCTAATTTATCAATCATTTCATTTATGGTTAGCGCTTTTTGTGTCCTCTTCAAGAAGGCTTTGCATAACCCAATAAAGATATACCCTTGTTTTCTTCTAGAAGCTTTGTTCGCTTTTCTCATTGCTTGATTCTCAATACACTGGGAGTTGATTTCTATGTATGGTATTGGTGTTACCAAATTCAGGTTTGGCTGCTCGTTGCTCAAGAATCCAATACTGATGGGACTTCCCTGGTGGTCCAGTGGTTAAGAATCTGAGCTTCCAGTACAGGGGGCATGTGTTTGATCCCTGGTTGGGGAACTAAGATCCCACATGCCACACGGGCACAGCCCCCCCACAAAAAAAAGAAGAAAGAAAGAATCCAATACTTAGAGACAAGTGTTGCGTAAAAGGAAAGAAAGCTTTATTGAGGAAACTTGGAATACTGGGGAGAAGGTGAAGTCATGTCCCAAAGAACTAACTACCCTTTGTTGATCAAGGGGCAAGAGTTTTTTTGTTTTGTTTTGTTTTTTAAATATTTTTATTTATTTAGTTGTGCGGGGTCTTAGTTGCGGCAGGCGGGCTTCTTAGTTGTGGCATGCAAACTCTTAGTGGCGGCATTCATGTGGGATCTAGTTCCCTGACCAGGGATCCAACCTGGGCCCCCTGCATTGGGAGTGCGGAGTCTTAACCACTGTGCCACCAGGGAAGTCCCGAGGGGCAAGAGTTTTTAAAGGGGAATTTCAGGGGTGCATAGGCAGGGGTGTAAGGAGGCTACATGCAGAACAGCACAGTTAGCTCTGAAAATCATCTTAAAATTGGTCGTATGGTAGTCTGATCAGGGTCATCTTGATTATTTTAAATACAGTTAATCTTCAGTTCCAAGGTCGGTCTGTTCTCATTTCCTTGAGGCCAGTTCCCTGAATTGTGTAAGATGGAGCAGCTCATGTCATGGCTACAGCCTGGCCATCACGTAGTTAACTCCTTCCACCTGGTGGGGGTTTCAGTGCCTATAAAAGAGCGCAAAGGATGCGGCTCAGAATATTATCAAAAGCCCTTGAGGAGGAACTAAAGGTCCTTGACTTTGTTTAATGACTAAACTATTATTATTTTGTCTTGTTTGACTATTTTCCTTTGTTTCTGTATTTTTTCATTTTTCTGATTAAATGTATTGTTTGACTAAAGTTTTTCTACAGACAAGAGGCAGGCAGAGGACTTTGCAGGGGTGGTTCTGTCCTAGGAAGGCCCCATAGGGTCCTGCTCCTTTATATGGGGAATGGTGTTGAAACTCACTTATATCCATATGGATATCCCATTGACTCAACACCATTTATTAAAGCCGTATGTTATTGTTACAATTGTTAGTTTTTGAACTCTTACATGTTATTTCTCTTATTTCAACAATTGTGAGGGCTTCCCTGGTGGCGCAGTGGTTAAGAATCCTCCTGCCAATGCAGGGGACACGGGTTCAAGCCCTAGTCCGGGAAGATGCCACATGCCATGGAGCAACTAAGCCCATGAGCCACAACTACTGAGCCTGCGTGCCGCAACTACTGAAACCCACGCACCTAGAGCCCGTGCTCCACAACAAGAGAAGACACGGCAATGAGAAGCCCACGCACCGCAACGAAGAGTAGCCTCTGCTCGCCACAACTAGAGAAAGCCCGCATGCAGCAACGGAGACCCGGTGCAGCCAAACGTAAACAAATAAAAATAAATAAATAAATTTATTTAAAAAACACACACACAATTGTGAATCTTCTTAAAATTTTCCTTAGAACTGAAGGACCACACCTGTGCTGGAAGGACAAGCAGGGGCCAGGCAGCTGCTCCCCTGAAATCGGCCCCATTTGCTGAGCCCTGTGGTGTGGCTGGCCCTACCCGGGCCTTGGCTATGATTCACTATCGTCCCCATTCTGCTGGGGAGGAGACTGAGGCCCGGGAGCCAGGGGACTTGCCCACAGCACACAGGTCGTGCTCACACGGTAGAGCTGGAATTTGAATCCAGACACATCCAGCTCCATGGCTGTTTTGAAGGAGAATGGTGATGACAACGACGAGCATTTGAGGTGACTTTGCAGTTCTCAGAGCATCCTGCAACCAGAGAGGAGCTGTGACTCTGGTCCATTGCTCCTGGCTGGCTCCAGCTGGAGGACAGGGTCTCGGAGCCCAAAGAGAAAGGCAAACCCACCTGAGGAGGGGACATATTTCAGGGTGGCTGTAGCTGAGACATTCCTGGGGCTTCCTGGAGGAGATGCAGACAGGGTTTGGAGGGTAGGGGTAGTGGTGGTAAGAGAGCCTCCCTGGAACTCACCCAGAAGACCGAAGGCGCTTCGGAAATGGCAGGAGTCTGCCTCGATGATTTCTTCCTCTTACTCAGAAAAATACCACATCAGGCCAGGAAAACCCAGCCATGGATCCTGGAGACATAATTGGTATTTAATCCGCTTGTCTTATCCATTTGGAGAGTGGAACAGCAAGGGAATCTGCCAGAACTGGAGCCAGATGCCCAGATAATATGGTTAGGGCTAAAGCTGTGTGGACAGACAGCCTGACAAGTGTCCTGGGAGGACGAGGGAGTGAGGCCACGGACCACAGAAGCACAAGCCCCTCATGGCGAGAGGGTTACCCTGTCCACCTCCATGGTGCCCTCCCTGCCCAGGCCCTCAGGTAGCCGGTACTTCACTCTGAACCTGGGAGGGAAGGATGAATATTATTTCTAGTTTGAGGATGAGGAAACTGACGCTCTGAATGGCCCACAATCTCCTGGAGGATGAACAGCTGGGTGACACCCAAGGAAGCCCAAGGCGGGTGGACCATGGGGTGTGTGGTGGGGAGTCTGGTGTGGCCTCTGGCCCCTTCCTCCTCTGGCCTAGAGGGACTGGGGGGCCCTGGCGTTTCTGCCCCTCCTCTCTCCCCTTGCCCCGCAGGGGGACCCAGGGACAATGGCTCTCAATGCCGCCTACCAGGAACGCCTGTCACCCCCTCCCACATGTGTCTGTGATACGAAGGACAATTTAAAGTCCTCTCTTGGTTCCTAAATGGTTGGCACATTCTGGGCAGCAACTGTCCTGCTTTTCTGGGGAACCATTTTTAAGTCGATTAGGGGACTTTTTCTTTTTTTTTTTGGCCATGCCTCGTGGCCTGCGGGACCCCAGTTCCCCCAGGGATTGAAGCCGGGTCACGGCAGTGAAAGCCCGGAATCCTAACCACTAGACCACCAGGGAACTCCTCAGGGGACTATTTTTATATCCTGTTTGGCTTTACTACAAATAACAGGTCTTAAAGCGGGGTAGTCAGAGAGAGAAAGTTAGATCCCACCCAGGCGCAGCCTCATCCTGCCGACTTGTGAGACAGCCAGAGCCCTGTGGAGCTGTGGGCCCAGCCTCAGGCCCCCCACAAAGACTAACCGGGCTCTGAGCTCGGGCGGCAGGGCGGGGGCCAGCGGGTGTGCACAGCTGGCATGGCCCTCGCTCTCCACTCACCCTGGCCTCGCCCTTTGGGAGGCCTCACCTCCACGGGAGCAATTTTTCTAGTGAAATGTTGGTCGTGGGGGACCTTGCCTTGGCCCTGCTGTGTCTGGGCCCAGTGCCTAAGGATGAAGGTTAAGAAGAAGGCCTGGCTCTTGGCTTTCTCAGAGCCCCGGGGTCCTGGGGCCCAGCTCCAAAGTCCGACTCAGCCCCGGCTGCCGGCCCCTTGCTGGCTGCGGTCCCCCTTCTCTTCCTCCGGTCCCACCTCTCAAGGCTCGGGGAGGGCGAAGCGACCTGGTCGTCATGCTCCCTCCCCGTGTGTGTTCCTGATTTTGCCTTTTGTTTGGGGAACAGAGGCCCAGAAGGCCCTGGAGCCGAGCCAGCCCCGCGGTGGGTGCTCAGAGGACGGGCAGCCAGAGCTCTGGCTGATGGGAAAGCAGAACCCACGGGGCTGTAGTTTATAATGATGAAATGAAGTTCCAGTAATACAGCCACCAGGGAAGTCCTTTTAAGGACTTCCCACCAGGGAAGTCCTTTATAAACCTTTTCTTTGTCCGTTTGGGCCTCCTCCCTCCCCTTTCCTGTATATTGTGTGTCTGCCTTAATCAGACCTTCTTAGGAGAAAACATTCCTTCTTAATCTCACCAAAGGTCAAAACCCCTTAGGAGACAACCTTCCTTAAGCTTGTAAGAGGCCACGATGACCTATGACTTGCCTTCCACACGTAGTTCTGGAGTGTGTAAACTGTCAGTAACATGTCATTTGACGTCATTTGACGTATAACCCTTTGTCTCAAATACTTATGTCACTGTTCCTTGACCTCTCACGGGCAGAGCAGTCCTCAGAGTTTTCTGAAGGACTGTCTCCTGGGTTATAATCCTCAGGTTGGCTCGAATAAAATGTTCCATTTCTGTCTTAGATCGACTATTGCTTAATTTGTCATCAACAGTCGTGAGGAACGACCTGGGCCCAGGCTGAGGCCACTGGTCATCGGCCAACCGTGGACCTACACTCAGGGTGACAAGAGGCCTGGCTGGATCTATGCCTAGCCTTTAACAGGGGCAGTTGGGCACCTGGAGAAACCACCCAGCAAGATGGGGCATGCTGGGGACACATCCGTCATCCCAAAAAGTGGGGGTGGAGGGGCGGGCAGGACCTTCGGTGCCCAGGACACTCACCATCATGCTTGGTCCCGATGCCACCTCCACACACACAGGGGACCTGGAAATGACAGTTGCAGGGACACTCGGGCAGCCCTCAGGTGCAATCAGGCCGCATCTGAGCTTTACAAGATGATCCCGTCTTGTTAAGAACAATTACTACGAGGGACATACTCTAAGGAAGCAAACAAGCAATACAAGCTCTACCTTGTGCTGAGCTCCTGCTGTGAGCAGGTGTTCCCGTCCACCCCGAGAGTGCGCTGTGCAGCAGTAATTACGCTTGTTTCTGCTTCAGAGAGATGATGTGTTTCACCCAAGGCCCCACGGGGACGGTGGGGCCTGGTGGACACTGGAAGGAAACGCAGGCCAGACATTCTTCCCACAGCCAAGCCCCAGCCTACGAGAACTCAGGCGAGCACAGGGTAGGAAGGGAGATGTTTTAAGCCCCACAGGAGGGCTCAGGACCCTCACCCACGGAAGAATCCAAACCTCGCTCCAGGGTGAGCTGCACCCTGCGCGGCCATGGCTTTTCCTGCTGCTGGGGCAGGGATCCTCCTTCCATCTTCAAGAGGAAAAAGCTGAGGCCCAGAGAAGGCCAGGGGCTTAGCCAGGACCACACAGGCTCCGTGGCTGACCCAGGCCTCCTGAGGCTGAGGACAGAGAGCCTGCAGGAACGGGCCCAGCCAGGCCTGGTGACCAGGCAGTGATGCAGGGGCACCACGACCTGGCTCAGGGGGTGGTGAGGGCCAGCCACCGGGCCCACGAGGCTGGGGAGGGTGGGGAGCAGCTCTCAGGAGAGGAAGGGGCTGGGGGAGCAGCAGAGTGGCAAGTCCCTGAAAGTCTAAGCCCACGTCCTGCCCAGCTGTGAAGCCAGGGGAGCTGACTTTGGCTGAGGCAGCAGCACGGTGTGTGCAGGGGCTACGGGAGCTCAGAGGAGGTGTCTGAACTTCACAGTTGTGTGAAAATGACATCGAATGGGACCCTGTGGGGCTCCCGGGAACAGAGGCCTTTTTTGTCCCCCATTTCCTTTTTTTTTTTTTTTTTTTGCGGTACGCGGGCCTCTCACTGTTGTGGCCTCTCCCGTTGAGGAGCACAGGCTCCGGACGCGCAGGCTCAGCGGCCATGGCTCACGGGCCCAGCCGCTCCGCGGCATGTGGGATCTTCCTAGACCGGGGCACGAACTGCATCAGCAGGCGGACTCTGAACCACTGCGCCACCAGGGAAGCCCTATTTGTAGCCTTTTAAATGATGGCCATCCTGACCAGTGTGAGGTGGTACCTCATTGTAGTTTTGATTTGCATTTCTCTAATAATTAGTAATGTTGAGGATCTTTTCATGTGCCTGTTGGCCATTTGTATGTCTTCTTTGGAGAAATGTCTAGTTAGGTCTTCTGCCGATTGTTTTGATTGGGTTGTTTGTTTTTTTGATATTGAGCTGTATGAACTGTATAATTGCCCTTTCTTATAATGTCTTCATCTGGTTTTGGTATTAGGGTAATGCTGACCTCATAGAATGTTAGGAAAGTGTCTCCTTTGCTTCTGTGTCATTTCTTCTTCAAATGTTTGGTAGAATCCACCAGCGAAACGATCTGGGCGTGGTACTTTCTGTTTTGGAAGGTTATGAAGGAGAAACATTCTATAATCTTATAATTAAATCTTCATGGCTGCTGTCATTGTTTTCTTCTTTTTCAATAAATTTATTTATTTATTTATGGCTGTGTTGGGCTGCATGCGGGCTTTCTCTAGTTGCAGCAAGCGGGGGCTACTCTTCGTTTGCAGTACGCAGGCTTCTCATTGCGGTGGCTTCTCTTGTTCTGGAGCATGGGCTTCAGTAGTTGTGGCACACGGGCTTAGTTGCTCCGCGGCATGTGGGATCTTCCCAGACCAGGGATCGAACCCATGTACCCTGAATTGGCAGGTGGATTCTTAACCACTGCGCCACCAGGGAAGTCTGCTGTCATTTTTTTCAGTGGGCCAGAGTCCCCGGGCTGTGAATTTCAGAGGAGCTTATTAGCCTTTTTTTTCTTTCCTATGTAGGATCAGAAATCCAGAGTGGATGGAATTGACTAATTTCCCTTTCCCAGGTGGGATAAGGCACTAGGAAGGTCCTTTCCCTTAAGGGCTGGCCTTGTTACCGAAGGGGTTCAGGATATCCCCCCAAACATGCCACTGTGGCACGTTATTTTGACTTCAAAGCACTTGAGAAACAGCATAGGGATGAAGGGCACACTCTGACTTTCCTTTTCTTTCTGAAAGCAGGAGATAAAATTTCCACATGAAAGGTGCCCTCTCTGTACTAGGAGGAAATAACATTCCTATCACCAGAGGGAGGGAGGTAAGGCCAAGAGATATCCATACAAACAGGCTCTGTTTCAATAACTCTTATCTCCCTATAGACCTCCCATGTAATTTAGTTACTTGTCCACAATTGCTAAGCCCAATTGTTTTTTTTTTAATTTATTTATTTATGGTTTTGGCTGCGTTGCTGCATGCGGGCTTTCTCTAGTTGCAGAGCATGGGCTCTAGGCGTGCAGGCTTCAGTAGTTGTGGCACACGGGCTCAGTAGTTGTGGCTCGCAGGCTCTAGAGCACAAACTCAGTAGTTGTGGCGCACGGGTTTAGTTGCTCTGCGGCATGTGGGATCTTCCCGGACCAGGGATCAAACCTGTGTCCCCTGCATTGGCAGGGGGATTCTTAACCACTGCGCCACCAGGGAAGTCCCAGCTAACCCTGTTAATTCACTTGGGTCTCAGTCACTTCTCTGGGTCTTTGTTTTTGTTGTGAGGGCTCCCACTTATACGTAAATAAAGTTCGTATGCTTTTCTGCTGTTAATCTCTTTTATGTCAGTCCCAGCTGGAAACCCTAAGAGGGTAGAGAACAATTTTTATTGCCCTTACATTACAGAGAACAGAATGCTCATGATGTATTTCCAAAGAATTGGTTTCCCCTCTCCCTGCCCAAAGCGTGAAAGTTTGGGGTCCCCTTACGTTTTTAAGAGGGTAGAGAACAATTTTTATTGCCCTTACATTACAGAGAACAGAATGCTCATGATGTATTTCCAAAGAATTGGTTTCCCCTCTCCCTGCCCAAAGCGTGAAAGTTTGGGGTCCCCTTACGTTTTTAACTCTCAGGCTAATCTACGCTGGAGTCCCCGGCAATTGTCACCCGCCGTATGAGTGTCCTGCCAGCGCTGGCTCTAGCTGTGGGCTTCTGCTCTGCCTCCACCTCTCGCTCCAGTTTTCAGGCCACTGATTTGCCCTGTGACCTCAGTTCTCTGAGGGATCTGAGAAGAGTTACTGATTTTCAGTTTGTTCAGATTTTTTTCTTTTTGGGAGAATGGGAGTGATGACTTTCAAGTTCTTTACGTGCTGGACCGGAAACTGGAAGTTCTCATTATTTTTAAGAGAAAAAAAAACCCCACCCTGATAGTGGACATCTGGCGACTCTCCTGATGGGTTTTTGAACACTGGCGCCCCTCAGAGCTCTGTCCAGGTGTCCATCACTCTGAGCCAATGACCTCCAACTGTGTATCTCCAGCTCAGATCTGTGTTTGGAGATCCAGCTCCAATGCCCGTCTGCCTTTGACCGCCCACCTGGCTGGCCCAGGTGCCTCAAATGCATACCACACACACGTAACTTGAATTCACCCAAAACTAACCCACAGCCCAGGTGTCCTGTCTCAAATGACTGGCATCCAGGTGCCCAAGCTTCCTTCTAGACGCTTGCCTCTCTCCCCACCCCACAGTACCCGTCAGCCAGGGTTTCATGGAGTTTGCAGGGGGCTGGTTCACCCACAGCCAGCCCCCGGCAGCTGTCTTAGAGCCGTCAGCATCTCTTCCGTGGGTTGTCTCAGTGACCTCCTCGTCGGGCCCTCTCAGCCATCCTCTACTCCTTCCCACTGCCAGCAGGGAGATCTTCCCCCCAAACGTTCACTTGTGCCCCTCTCCTGCATGCAAACCACCACTGGCCTCCAAGCGTATGCAGGGTAAACTCTGTTTCTCCCAGGTGAACACACAAGGTCAGGTGACCACATAAGGTCAGGTGACCCTTGTACCCGCTCTGTCCTCCAACTAGAATCCCTTCTGCACTCCTAGCATTCTTCTCTTCTAAACCATTTGCTTCCTTTCTAGGATAGACCACTTGCTCACTTTTTGTGAGACTTAAGCAGACAGGTAGAATGTTCTAGGTGAAGGCAACACTTGTCCACCCGCCCACCCCCGACCCATCCTGCCAGGCTCAGCTCAGAAGTCATCTTCTCCAGGAGGCTGTCTCTACGTCCGAGAATTGGGTGAGCTGCAATGGTGTGCTGGCTAATGTTTAACCACTTGCTTTGCAGGAAGGAAGCCCTGATCTGTAGCATTTGCCAACTTCCGTGGCGTAAATACTCCCAGCGTAGCCAATTTCATGCTACCAGTGTGATGTCACTTAACATGAGTTGGGAAGAGATGGCCACCATCGGCTCTCTCCAGCTGACATGAGTCAGCTCAAGCACATAACAGGTGGTGGAGCCTCCTCTGGGCTCACATCACACCATGGATATCCCTCCATCGAAGTATGGCTCACAAGGAAATGCTAAGAACAAGCAAAACTCTGGTGACCCAACAGAAGGATAGAGTGAAAGGCTTAGCTCTAGTCTCCACCCAGTGCCTTCCTGGCTGTGTGACCTGAAGTAAGTGACCAAGCCTCTCTGAGCCTCAGATTTGTCATCTACAAAATGGTCAAAATAATATGTTCTTCCTAAGCTTGCACAGAAATTAAATAAATGTAAACACTTTAAAATTCTGTTAAGAAGTTAGAGGGTCAGTCAAGGAGTTGGGAAGGACATTCTTAGGCTGAGGAGACCAGAGAAGCAACAGGGAAGGGATGTTTCTTCTTGGTTGGAGCAAACCTGTGAATCCTAGGCCGGAAGGCAGTGGAGAAGTCCAGGAAGGTGGCCTTTGGAGGGCAATGTAAAAGAGCTGGACCTCATCCTTAACCCTGGCAGCTTCGGGAAGTTCCGAAAGAAAAATTAGATGAGGTATCTTAGAAGCAGGGGACCGTTCCGGAGCTGCCGGTGCAGGAGCACAGGGCTGGCCAGGCAAAAGCCTTTTCAGAGGCGGGGGTGGATGCAGTGAGAGAGGAAGGGGTTGAAGGCAGTGTTGTTTGTTTTTTTCTCCAGAGATGGGGTGAAAGCCTTGGGCATCTTAATTACCAAGCTCAGGAGGCAAGAGGCTCACTAAGCATCATGGGAAATTCCCTGATCCAGCCAAGAATAGCAGAAGAGCCCTGTCCTAGGGAAGATGATTTGATGAAAGAAACCAGCGTCTATTGCATTGGCTCTGGAGAAGGACTTAACGTCATTTGGGTCAAAAGACCCCTCCCTCCTGGCTCCTCCATGGCCCTCTGCCCATTCTGTTTGGCAAGACTCAAAACCCTTGTGTAATCTAGGACCTTGGTACTCAAAGAGTGGGCCTGGGACCACCACCAGCAGCAGCAGCACCTGGGAGCCTCTTAGAAATGCAGAGTCACAGGCCCCAGCTCAGACCTGTAGCATCAAAATCTGCATTTTAACCAGTCCCCCGGGACTGGTGTGCACAGTAAAGCTTGAGACGTGCTGGCTTAGGCTCCGAATGGCAGGCCCTGCTCCGCCTTGTATTTCTAGGACCTTCACATTGTGAGTTGTCAGAAAGTACCGAGTGATGGATTGATGGCTAGCTGAGGGCTGCTGTAAGGAGACAGAAAGGAGAAGGCGTGTTTGAGAGAGTGAGAAGGTGAAATTGGCAGGACTTGGTGGTTGATTGGGTAAGGGAGTGGGAGAGATGAGGGCCCAGGAGCGTTGATGCTGCCATTTCAGGAGGTAGCTCTGAACACCTGCAACCCCTCTGTGGGCTGGACAAGGTTTCAGCTTTGGAAGGAGGCCAGGCCACAGGTACAGGAGACACATGGGGAATGTGCACGGCAAGGAGAGAGGGGGCCGGCAAAGGGCCTGAGGACTCCTGTGTGCAGCACAGGTAGGTTGAGAAGGAAGAGTCCACTAGAGGATGACCAGTCAGAGGGTCAGGAGGCCAAGGGCACAGAGAGTTCATGGTCAACTGTCAGATGCCAGCAGGAGAATCAGAGAGGCAGCCTATAAACCGCCCGCTGCATTTGCTGACAGAGCTGTTGCTATCGAGACATCTCAGTCCCTAGAACTATGTGGACCCTAAAGCTCTTCTACCTCATAAATAAAACTTAAAAATCCAATTTTTCTTGAGTATTCCAACCTTGATTACAAACTTGAATAAGTAAATCCCTGTCAATTTAAACTGCAATTACAGATTTCTTATGGCTGCATCCAAGAACAACACTGTCATAACATTTACACTTAAAACTCTTGTAAAACGTCAAGACAGTGAGCATCACTTCCAACTTGGCTTTTATTTCTTCTTAGGGATTTTGCTGTATTTGTTGTGGTTTCTCCCTGGGGCTTTGTTGATGGAATTTGGATACCCTCTCATGTTTGTGATAATCTCCCAAGATAAGCTGAGGTCACTGCATCTGTATGTTTGACCTTGGTCCTTGGCTAGGAAACAGGGCTTTACTGTCTCTCCTGGGGTGACACTTGGCTAGTTAATCATTGTGGACATTTTCTGTGAACGCTCCTTCTCCTGGACAGCCGAGGGTGACCCCACACTGCGTACCTGAAGGAGCCTCATCAAGCTGGTGGTCCTGTGAGACCACCACAAGTCATCCTTTCCTTTCATGGTGCAGTTTCTGCCTGCCCCCAGCCTCCAGCCCAGGGTTGTGAGTTTACTCTTTTCTGATTACACAGCTAAAGCAAACATGTCTCTCTAATTAGTTAACACCAATAAAAGAGACAAGATAGATACACAGACTAACACATCCCAACTTAATAAGTTCCATAAAAATTCAAACAAGTCATACGGCAGTCGTCTTTCTTATACTACAACCCTCTCTGAAGGCATTATGGTAACGTTTCACTTTTGAGTATCATTATAGCCATGGCCTTTCACAGAGTGAATTTATTCAAATGAACTATATTTCCATGACCAACTTCTGATGCCTGTATTGTTGTGGGTTGGCCAGCACTGGGGGAGACTTTTGATGGTTCCGTCATCTTTCCCCGGCTTTCCTGGTATTTCTGAGGGTGGCCTTACTTCCTGGCCACAACAGGACATTCTGGACTGTCCCCCCACTCCAAACTTTTTTTTAATGTTCCGAGGAACCCTGTTTTCCTTTGGTGAAGAAGGTCTTAGAAACCAAAGTCTGGGCACTGGAGTGTCCCTGAGACTTGGGGGTGGCAGACCAAAGGTTGCTGTGGCTTTTGGGCCTCTCTTGGAGAAACAAAGCTGGAAGTACTGATATTTTTAAGGTTTTAAGTTTACAGTCAATTCTTTCAGTCCGTTGTTTTGTTAACAAAGGTTAACAATACTGTTGTTTATCCTATATTGATGGGATTTGGCCATAGTCAGGTTGCTATGACACTGGCAAAAGCCTCCATTCCCAGTAGGGGACAGGAAGCAGATGACAACAGGCAAGGGGACCTAGGAAGGGAAGGATCAGAAGCAACATGTGGCGGTGACTCTTTGGAGAAACCTGGTTGAAGGCGGGAGAGAACTGGAGGTGATGGGGTGAAGGCGGGGACTTTGCTTTACTGTTTTCTTATCTTTTTCATGAAAATGGGAGAGGTTCCATCTTGCTTATAGGTGGAGCAGAAAGTGCTATAGTAAAAATTGTATCAATTAGGATTCTTCTTTGCACAGGGAAAAAGAATCCAGCTCATCTGGTTAAACCAAACTTTATAATGGGGAAGCCGAGGGCCAGTCAGATCAAGCCCGGAGGGCCACAGAGGCTCCAGTGATGTCAAGTTCCGCTGCATGTGTCTTGGCCTCCCTGGGGGATGGGCTCTGTTCTGAGATGGGTCGTCCCTTCATCTGGTGGTGGCGAGGCACCGTAAAGCTCTGGTCTACACAATCCTCACTCCTCGTCCAGAACAAAGAGGGTACACCCAGTGCCCACACAGAAGAAAGAGGATACCCTTCCCTCCCACAGTTCAACAAGAGTCCCTGGTGGCCAGGCTGTGCTTCCCAGGCAGCACTTTACAGATGGGTAAACTGAGGCCAGAGCAGGGCTGGCACCTGGGTGCTTCCATCCCCGTTATCGCCTCCCCCGAAACTGCCCCGACAGCCAGGCCAGGTCAGCCTAGAAGGGCTTTGGCCCCAGAGTCTGACAAGCGCTCCAATTCTAGTCTCTGCCCGTCTAACATATTGGCTCTGTGAGTTCGGGCCAGTTCCCATCTCAGCGTCAGACTCCTCACCTGTAAATGAGGCTGATGACAGCATGATCTCAGGATTGTTGTGAGATTAATTAAGCTACAAGGAGGCAGATTCCCCGGGGATATCTGAGCACAGCCCAAGAGATGGCTCCCAGAAGAAAGCCATTGCCTTCTCAATTCTGGATTTGTTTTTTATTTCTTTAAGTTCTCTGCTCAGGTCCAGGGGCAGGTCTCTGCTAGGTGCTGGCCTGTCTTTACTGCCTCTGTATATCTTGTGAATCTCACTTCCTCACAGGGAGAAAGCAGGAGCGGGTTCAGCCCTTCGATAGGCCATGGGGTCCCCAGAGCCTTAGAGCATTTGCTTTATTCTCATTTTTACTGTTTCCTTCTATTCTAGGCTAGTGGTAGTGGTGCCTCCTCCAGGGCAGTAATATAAAGTTTCCTTTTAAAATATATTTATTGGAATGAAAAAGCCAATATACAGAAAAAGTATTGTGAATATTACCAGCGGTGAAAGGGTACAGGTTTATCCATTCCACACATGTTGGTTGGGTGCCCAGTTACTGTTCCAGACACCATTCCAGGAGGGAGTCACAGCAGTGAACAGGTCAGCAGGAACCCCCTGTCCTGTGGAGCTCACATTCTAGGGCAGGGGATTGGCAATAAAATAAATGCCTAAGAGAAATGCGAAGCAGGTCACATGGTGATGCTGATAGGTTTTCCGGGGGCGGGGGGTGGGGGGAAATCGAGGAGGGAAGGCATCGGGGTGTGAATGGAGGTCAGGGAAGCCTCAGAGAGAAGCTGACATTGAAGCTTGAACCTGAAGGAAGTGACAGAAGTAGCTAAGCAGGTATGTAGTCAAGGTTGTTCCAGGCAGACGAGTGGAAAGAACAAAGGCCCTGGAGTGGGTGGGAGCCAGCAGGGAGGCCAGTGTGGCTGGGCAGGTCTGGATGATAGAAAAGAAGGGGATGTGGTCAGAGGGCAGAGGTGGGGCTTCTGAGTTCAATGAGGAACCACTGGAGGGGGTGGGGCGGAGGAGGGATGTGATCTGGACCTAGTTCTACCATCATCTCTCTGGCTGCCGTTTGGACAGGGGTTTGGGGGAGGCAGGGATAGAGTGAGAAGAGGTCTCCGCACTCAGCCTGTGGAGGGGCTGCTGGCTTGGACAAGAGGGTGGGGTGAGGAATGTCAGATTCTGGGTATATTTTCAAGGTGGAGCAGATGGGATTTGCTCTTGGAGTGGATGTGGGGTATGCAGATTGTAGGCAGAGAGAGGAATCCAGGTTTAGGGCCTGAGTACCTAGAACGTGGAGTTTTCATTAACTGAGATGGGGTAGATGCAGGAGGACAGTTTTGGGGGAGATCAGGACGTTGGACGGCATGAGATAAGGGAGGTCTCCGGCACACAGTTAGATACGTGAGTTTAGGCAGAGGTCCAGGCTGCAGGCCACATTTGGTGTCATCCGCAGCTAGAAGCCTCCAAAGCCACAGGTTGGGGTGACATTTAGAAGTTGGGGGGGCTGCTACAAAAGAGAATGGGGGGTCACCAAGGAGGAAGAGGAGAACCAGGCAATGTGGTGTCTGGGAAGCCAAGAGAGGGAGGTGCATCAGAGGGGAGGAAGTGGGCAGCGGTGAGAAATACTGCTGGAGGGACCAGTAAGACAAGGACAGGGACTCAGCACTGCACCCAGCAACATGAACATCACTGGGGCCCCCAAATGACAGATCTGGGGATTAGTGGGGAGAGGGGCAAGAGCCTGATTACATGGGTTTTAAAGGAGAATGGGGGAGAGAGACTGCAGACATCCTGGAGAAACAACCCTTGGAGGACTTTTGCTGTAAAGGGAAGGGGAAAATGAGGCAGCCGTAGCTGGAGGGGGCAGAGGGGGTTCGTAAGAGTGTTTTGTTCTTGTTGTTTTTCCTCTCTGGTTTTAGTTTTAGGATAGGAGAAGTAACAGCGTGTGAACTGACAGGAATGATTGAGGAGAGGGGAGAGAGGACAGAATCACTGGATCAGTGTTGGCTTGAAGGGTGGGATCTTGTGGACAAGTGGAGGGGGCTTCCGGGCCAGCTGGGCCAGTTCAGCCTGGTCCCCAGAGGGAAGGGGAGGTTGGGCACCATCTCAGGAGGTGGACGGATGGGTGGTGGAAGCTGGTGGGAATTTTCTTCTGAGTCGTTCATTCAACGGCACATACTGAGGCAGACTGTTCCCGGGGCTGGGACGGAGGGTTTGCATTTTCTCAGTGGCCTGGGCGCTGGTCATCAGCTGAGTGAGAGGACGGGCGAGGAGGAAGTGAAGACAACACAGCAAGTGTGCAGTGGACCAGGAGGAGAGTGAGGGGGGAAAGGACAGAGCGGCGAAGGTAAAACACTGCGGGATGCAGGCAAAACGTTTAGCACGGGGCACGCTGTGAGGAGCTACAGTAGCGTCAGGCGGGCCCGAGTTCAAATACCGATACTGCCCCTTCTCAGCTGTTTGAAGTTGAGTTACTTAACCGCTCTGAGCCTCGTTTTTCTCACCTGTTAAATAGGGGAAATGGGATTATAAACCCATAGAACAGGCAGCAGGGAGGCACGGCGAGCGCACCATACCTGCTGGCCCGCGGCTTGGTGATGGTCCAGCCCTGGGCGCCGGGAGCGGTGAAGATGCAAGGGACCCCCTCAGGGGCGGGGCGGGGCGGGGCGGGGCTGACCACGCCCCGGGCCTGAGGGGCGGTGCTCCCGCCCGCCGGGCTCTGGGCTCTTCCTTCCCACCGCCTCGCCGACGGCCCGCTGGGACCAGTTGGCCGCCTCCCGGAGCCACGGGAGCCTGAGGTATGAGGGGCTCTGCGGAGGGTGCAGCTGGGCGGGCTCCGGGACACTGACCTGGGGGCTCCCCGGGCACAGGTGGGGAGGAGCGCTCCGAGAAGGAAGGGGAAGGGACAGGGGCTGCGGAGGGGTGGGGAGGGCTCGGCCGCCGCCCGCCCGGGCCACCTGTCCCGGAGAGACCCTTGTGTGCGCACCGACTGGGCGCCCTGGTCCCCCGGCCGCCGCCCCAAGTTGAGCGCGGCGGCTGGGCCAGGAGCCCGGCCCGCGGAGGGAGGGCGCACCCCGCCCGGGAGCCCTCCGGGCAGCGCCGCCCGGTCCGGGGTCCCTCGGCGGGAGAGAGGGCCCGCGGGGGCGAGAAGCCCGGGTCCGAGTGCGGGCTCCGCCGGCCCGCGCTGCATCCTTGGTCGAGTCACGCCGCTCTGTCTGGGGGCACGGAATCGCCCCGGGAGGCCTCACCGCCCGCTGCGCTCGCCCCTGGCCCGGGAGGGGGCGCCGCTGGGGAGAGGGGTGGGGAGCGGCCGTCTGAAGGGAGACTGCGGGGGATGCGAGGCGTCCCCCCGGGCCTTTAGGGATGTTGAGGCTTTGGACCGCCGACAAGGGGGAAGGGCTCTCCAGATGGAGGGACGGCCTGGGTAGGATCCGGGAAGCGGGGAAAGTCGGGCCTAAGCGCTCGCTCTCAGGGATCCGGAACCTCAGACCACTCCCTCTTTCGGGCGTGCTTGTCTCCCTCCCTCTCCTCCAGATGGGAAACATCGAGTCCCAGTGGGAGCAGTGGTGTGCTTGGGCGAGGCTCTGGCTCGGAGGTCCAGTCGCAGAGTCCACTCCCCTTCGTGCTAGGGGAGTCCCCTGGCCTCAGTTTCCGCATCTGACACCTGCGGGTAGAAGTTCCCACCTCCTCGTCAGACTCAGCTAAGCCTCTAGCTCTGAGAGGGTTAAAAGCCACCCTTCTCTCAGAAGGACACCCTTTTGGTCTCCCCCAAATGCTGAGTGATTGACCGCTCTGTGGAGGCCCCTTGGGGTCTCCGAAATCGATCTGTGCCCTCCTTCAACAAACACCCGGGAACACCTGGTGTGCTCCGGCTCTGGCGCTCCCCCCGCCCCTGCCTCCACTCCAGCTGTCCAAGGACTTCCCCTTTGTTACCTCCTCCCAATGAAGGAGTCGTCGTCCTGCTCAGGGTGACAAAGCAAGGCCCAGGCTAGCGGGGACTACGCCCTCAGTGCCCACAGCCAGATCCCCTAGGGGAGTCCCCAGATCAGGCCCAAATAAAAACAGGAAAAAAAGAAAAGGAGGGTCGAGATGGAACCCTCTCAGTTGTTCATTTTCCTCCCAAACATGTTTCTAGTGCCTCTGGTGCCCGTCCCTCCTTGTCTGCTAGGGTCACGCGATAGATACCAGAGGACAAACACCGAAGTGGAAATTCTGTAAAATGTGTTTTGCTTCCCTGTACCCATTGAAGCCCTATAGCTGCCTAGGCTAGTGGACTTGCTCCTGCTGTGTGCAAGGGTCCCAGGTCCCCAGTGTGTGCAGGGTTGGCAGAATCTTTCAAGGTGACTTACTTGGAACATCAGAAAGTTGTGACTCACCACATTACCTAATCAGCCCCAGCCAGCAGCTCCCAAACCCACGCGGTCATGGCGGTCCAGATCTTCAAGGACCCGGGGCAGCAGGGGATGCAGGTCCCCTCGGGTCTGAGTTGGTACCAGGGCAGAGCGAGACAAGGTGGCTGCCAGGGACATTCTTAACAAGAAGGGGTGGATGAGAAAAGGGAAGCTTGACGTGTGAAAACGGCTCTTCCCCACCACAGCTCGCCCACCCCGCAGCTGCTGCACCTCCAGGTGGGTAGAGGGGATGGTTCCACCTTTGACCTGGCTACCCAGGCTGTGCTCAGGCAGTGCTCTCTGGAATGCACTTCCTTCCAGCCAGGCGCCTCTTAGGTGTGCCCTCACCTCCCGTTGAGCCTTACCCCTTCTCTCCAGATTGGAAGCCCCTGGAGGGAGGAAGCCCGGTGCGCGGCCTGACACATAGTAGGCATTCACTACATTTTCCTTGAATGAATTAACTGAAAGAAGTAGGGAAAAAATTCCACATTCACATCACTTGGATATAACTATTGTTAAAAGTTGCCCTTTTTGCCAGACTTCTTAAAAAACACATTGGTACATATTTGAGTGTCTTGTTTATACAAACATCTCAAATGCCTCACCTTTCTCAAATTATTTTTTTATATTTTTCAGTGCTTAGGTATTGTTACATCTTATTTAGTTAATGGACCTCATTTGACATTTAGGTTTTGTTGGTTTTTTAAAAATATTTGGCTCTTTTAGATGTTACATTGAGTTCATACATAAATTTATACATTGCCAGATTTTTTTCTGGAAAGGGCATTACTTGGTAGTCACTGGATATGAACCTCTCGGATGGTTATACCTAGAACCAGCAGGCTCTCCAAAGGGACTGTACCATTGCCCACTTCCTTAGGCTATGAGTGTGCGTTTCTTGTTATTTCCTGGAAATGAAATTACTGGGTGAAAGAGTATGAACATCTAGGATCTTTGTGTGTTTCTTACTCATTTGTTTGAGTTCATCAATGAGATGTTTGCCCCTTGTCTGGTCTCTTTGCGGCAAAGATCTTCTCCCAGGTTGTCATTCGGCTTCTGTTTTTGCTGCTGATGGTGTGTATGTTTGAGCAGCACTTTTTTTTTACTTTATCTGTGTGTGTGCTTTTCAATAAGGTAGACTTGACTGTACTTATAAGCTGATGGGAAAGAGCCAGAAGAGGGAGTGGCTGCAGCCCCTGGAGAAGGAGGGGCAGGTCGGTAGAATGAGGTCCCAGAGGAAGCAGGAGGTGGGAGGGGTCTGGAACTGGTCCAGAGGGATCTTCTGAGCTGATGAGGACAGGAGGTGGGAGGGAGGGAGCTGGGAGGACATCT
Source organism: Lagenorhynchus albirostris (assembly GCF_949774975.1). Lineage (NCBI taxonomy): Eukaryota > Metazoa > Chordata > Mammalia > Artiodactyla > Delphinidae > Lagenorhynchus > Lagenorhynchus albirostris. Next base: position 6,767,895 of record NC_083105.1, read on the forward strand.
TATGAATCGGCTCAGATCTTCCTAGAGAAGGAGGTAGAAAAAGCATCAGTGGAGAGAGGGTTCTGCACCCGAGGTCCCCAGCTCCCTGTTGCTGTTTGCCCCCCCCATTCCCTTGAGTCCTCCCTGCTTCCCTGGGAGATAGCAGGTGTTATCACCCCCACTGACAAACTCCAGAGGGAGGGGAAGTGCCTTGCTTAGGGTCAGTCAGCTGATGAATGGCAGGGCTGGATTCAAAGAAGGCTCTCCCTGCACTAACCACATGCCCTTGAGAAGCTTTCCTCTCCGAGCCTCCATCTCTAGTAGATATCAGAAGCGGTCGGTACCCATCTTACTCTGTCTGGTGCTTGGTGAGTGAGCGTCCCTTCCTCCCCTGTCTACCTCTGTTTGTCTTCTCTCTGGAAAGACCCCAGTGAGTCCAGGGGCTTCCAGCTCCACAGGGCTGGCCACAGGGCTAGGAGGGCCCCTTCCCTTCCTGGTGGGTGCCTGCACAGTCACCCCTGCGCCCACGCTCTCACCCAGCAGGAGCACACAGCCTTCTGGATGTCACACCTGTGCAAAGCCTGAGTTGCTGGGTGAACGTGAGAAAATGGGAAAAGAGATCTTTACGTTCTGTGAGCAGGCTCGATTTGAAAGCACAGAAGCCATTGTCCCAGATACAGATACGGAGCCCAGAGAGGCACCCCTCCCCTCCCAGCTGTCTGAAGTCTTCAATTGCTTCTTCCCACAGGCCTCCAAGGCAATCGCCTGAGTTGAGGGCAGGCTTCCATGAACTGAGCCCCCTCTAGGTGCCAGACGCTTTGTTACCTGGTCTTTTTTAAACCCTCTCAGCCATCCTGTGCTGTCAGCCCCATTTTACAGATGAGGGGACTGAGACTCAGACTCAAGCGCCTCTTCTTTACCACAGTGAGATCTGAGCCCCTGGCCGTGGTGCAGCCCCAGGTGAACTTGGCTCCTTTCACCTGGCAGAGGGTGTTTGAATCCCAGCTGTGCTTCGTTTCCAACTCAAGCTGTAATTGATTATAAGAGGACCTGCCTGGCAGCTAATTGGGAGGATTAAACGAGTTACTGAAGGAAAACCGCTTTGACCTTTGGCTGTGCATGGTAAGCCCTCAGGAAATATACACTCTTGTTATTATTAAACCACATAGCTCCATGCCTGACCAGGAGCTTTTAAAAAATGTTAACTCAGCCACGCCCATCCCTTCCTGCAGTGAGAGGATAGGAAGGTGGGCACGCCCTGACACCAGAGAGAACTTGGACTTTTTAAAACCCTTCCGGAGACAAGTGAATGATCTGTATCTAAAACATTAAATTACATTTCCTTTGACCCAAGCAGCTCATTTCTAGGAGCCAGTCCTATAGAGGTAATTAAGGATGTGTTCAAATATGTAAGTGCTAAGAAACTCACCACAGAGTTGTCTATAAAAGCAAAAAGGAAGAAGCCACATTTCCAGTAGTCAAAGTAGTCAAGATGGGATACAGATGATGAGATACTATGTAGCCCTGGAAAGTTAGGGCATGGAGCTGTGTTTACTGACATAATGGGAAGGCATAGCATATATTTCCAAACAGTTTGCCTGCCAATGCAGGGGGCGCGGGTTCGTGCCCCGGTCCGGGAGGGTCCCGCGTGCCGCGGGGCAGCTGGGCCCGGGAGCCATGGCCGCTGGGCCTGTGCGTCCAGAGCCTGAGCTTCGCGGCGGGAGAGGCCGCAGCGGTGAGAGGCCTGCGTACCGCAAAAAAAAAAAAAAAAAAGAAGAAGTGGGTCTGGTTATGTAACTACCACCACCGCCTAGTTTTAGAAGACAGGGGCCCCACATATTTTTAAGTGAAAAATAAAACCAGGTGTAAAACAGTGGGTGTAATAGGATCACTTTTTGTGTGTCTCCTGTCCACAGCTCTGTGTAAACACTGCTCCGTGTGAGTGGAGGCGTCAGAAAAGGACTAGAAAGGGTATAACCAAAATGCTGACATGTCATGTGCCCACACCTCAAGTCTTCAAGATAAAGAGCAAAGCAGGAGGTGTCACTGCAGGGTGGTGACTGGGCATCCGCTGCACCTCCACCATACACACACACACACACACACACACACACACACACACACACACACACTCTAGAAAGACTGGAAGCCCCACCCCCTGTGATCCCACCGTTGGCGAAGTGTCTGTGCATGCGTGCTGTGGAAATACAGAGGCAGTACCCAAAGGTATGAAGAGAACAGGGACAGCAATTGTGGCGGATTCTTGGCAAATGGCTCTCATCTTATCTATGATGGTTAGGAGGTTGCCGGGTAGGGGAAGGTGGAGGGACATTTTGGGAAGAGGAAGGAGCATGTTTCAGAAACTTGGAATTCCCAGTTTGAGCAATAGAGAGGAGTTGGTTTTCCTTTCAAGGTTTTGCCATCGTTTTCAAAGGCATTAAGGGTATCAGATGGCTCTCCTGTATCCCTCACCACTCAACCAGTCATCACGCATTTATGGTGCGTCTGCTATGTGCCAGGCCCTCCCTAATTTAATGTCATTTACAGTCTCCGGCAGGGTGAGCCACATCTGGCTCATTGCCCACTTTCCTCTGATCCCAGTTCACTCCAAGGCCAAATTCACCCTGGCCCCTCCCCAGAGGACTTACCCACCCATGGGCTCTGAAGGTCTGCCGCTGGTCTAGGCTGTGGGCGAAGCACAGGGTTTGGAGTGAGGGCTGCTTACACACATGCTCCTTTGGAAGGTAGCCACGAGCTCCTACTGTGTGCTGGTGTGTGCAGCACCGGGGACCCAGCCCACGGGCCACAGTGAGAGCTGTGCCAAAATCCAGGTAGCTTCCTGGAGGTGGTGGCTCTACTCAACCTAGGTCAGGAGAGACCGAGGAAGGAAGGCCTGAGACTGGGGAGCAGACACTCCTGGGTGGGTGCAAATCCTGCCTCCCACCTTTACTAGCCGGGTAGCCCCTTTCCTCTGTACCTTAGTTTTGTCGTTTGTAAAAGGGGCCACCGTGGTGGACATGAAGACACAGGACGAGCGGTGCTTGGTAGGGTGCCTGACAAGCGGCGTGTTCTTGGCAAGTGGCAAACTTCCTACCTCTTCTGCTCCGGAAGTTCCTGGGCAGGGGAGTGGGGAGGGACATTTTGGGAAGAGGTAAGAGCACGTTGCAGAAGCCTGGAATTCCCAGAGCCTGATGGTTTGAGCAAAATGGCAGATGCCAGCTTGGCTGGTCTGGAGGTCGTGGGCCTGGAGAGGGGCAGCGCTGAGGGGAAGTGCCCGCAAGGTCTCGGTATTGTGGGGTCTGTAGACCTTCTTGGGGCTGAGGCAGGAAGCCAGGGAGGAGGCTGGGGTAGTGGGTCCCCCGACAGAGACAGAGAGACGACGGGGAGAGCTGAGCTGGGCTGTGGCCACGGCACTGACGGGGCAGGGAGAGGCCTGGGGGAATCTGTTCAGAGAAGCTCTCCTCCTTTCCTGTCTACGCTCCCTCTCCCCTGGATTATCACAAGAGTCCCATAACTGCTTTCTTGTTGCCGCACGTCCCCTGGGGTTTAGTCTTAAAAAGCACCCAGATCTTAAAGATTTCTTTAATACATAAGTCACACTAGGGAATTCCCTGGCGGTCCAGTGGTTAGGACTCCGCGCTCTCACTGCCGAGGGCCTGGGTTCAATCCCTGGTCAGGGAACTAGGATCCCACAAGCCGCAGGGTGCCGCAAAAAAAAAAAAAAAAAAAAAGTCATGAGTCACACTATAACCCTTTCCTCCTCAAAATCTCCCAACGGCACCCCTCCCAACCAGCTGTCGAGTCCTCCCTCAAGGGCCCCCCCCCATGGCCCAGTGTCCCCTTGTCCTTCTGGCCTCCTCTCCTGGTGCCCTCATCCTCCCACCTTGCTACTCTGGCAGCACCTCAGGCGCACATGCCTCGGGGCCTTTGCACTCACTGATTTTCCTCCCTGGACACGCTTTCCCGGGACATCCATACAGCGTGTGCCTCGCCTCCTCTGGTCTCTGCACAAATGTCAGCTTTTCAGAGAGGTCATCCCTAACCATTCTGCATAAAGTGGCACCCCAGCCCCCAGTCTTCCCAGTCCAGTTTCCCTGAGAGCAAATGTGTGGGTGTCCAGATTCATGGTGTCTTATACCTCCCTGAACTGCGGAGAAAGTGACTCCATCCTGCTGGTGAGAAGCTGGCCCCAGGCGGCCTGACCTTCAGCCCAGGGAGGGAGGGATGGCCTCGGGGAAGAGAGGAGGTCCGAGACTTGGAGGCAGCCATACCTGAAGCAAACCCTACTCCCCCTCCCCCGTTTACTAGCCATGCTGAGCTGGGCCATGCTGAGCTGGGAAGGTCACCTTTTCTCTCCTGGGACAGGTGAGTACTCAGGTACTTCAATATTAAGGGACACAGCCTCTGACCTTATTTTGTACCCTCAGATGGAGAGGCAGAACGTACCAATTACACTTTCCAGCAGTTGTAATCTGCACCCGCTCATGGTTTCCAGTTTGCAGATGCCACTCCCCTAGGTTGGTTACCTCATTTGATCCTGGCTTTCTGGGCAGTTTAGGGATCATTTACTCATTCTTTCAAAAAATATGTATTAAGCACCTATTACGTGCTAGGGTCTGTGCTGGCCATGTGGGACCAGACTAATGAGTAGAAGTGGCCTTGGTCCCTGCCCGCTGGGAGCAGACATTGTTTTTCATGGTGTCAGTGTCACTGAGTATTTAATCAGTCCCTTCAAGAAAGACCTTGGGTTGTTTCTAAGCGTTTGCAGTTGCAAACAAACCTGTGACCAACACAAATACCACTTATCCGTAGGATAAATTCACAGACTGGGATGGCGTGGCGAAAGGGTACGTGTATGTTTAACTTTGTTTTTTTAATTTTATTTATTTTTCTATGTGTTGGGTCTTCGTTGCTGCACGCGGGCTTTCTCTAGTTATGGCGAGTGGGGGCTACTCTTCGTTGCGGTGCGTGGGCTTCTCATTGCGGTGGCTTCTCTTGTCGTGGAGCACGGGCTCTAGGCGCGTGGGCTTCAGTAGTTGCAGCATGTGGGCTCTAGAGCACAGGCTCAGTAGTTGTGGCGCACGGGCTTAGTTGCTCCGCGGCATGTGGGATCTTCCTGGACCAGGGATTGAGCCTGTGTCCCTTGCATTGGCAGGCGGATTCTTAACCACTGCGCCACCAGGGAAGTCCCACATGTATGTGTAATTTTGATAGATGTTGTTCACTTGCCCTCCGCCCCTGAAACAGGACCATTTGGTTTGCCTGCCAGCACTGTGCAGGGGATGGGGGGCGGCCTGTTTCCTCACAGCCTTGCCAGAAAAATGTGTTGTCAAAGGTTTGGATTCATGCACATCTTATTTGCTGAGTGTTCTGACTTGCATTTCTCTTACTTACAAAAAGCTCCCCTGTCTTGCTTACCTGTTAAAGCATCATTTTGTGTGTGTGTGTGTGTGTGTGTGTGTGTGTGTGAACTGTCCTTGGCCCATTTTCTTTTGAATTGTTGGGTTATTTTCTCCTTGATTTGTGGGATCTCTTTATAACAGAAAAATTAGACTTCTGGGATCTGAGGGACACAAAAGTCATTCCCAAGTTGTCACTTGTATTTTTGACTTTCTTGGTATTTGGCGAAAGGTTTGGGGAAGTTTTTTTTTTTTTTTTTCCAAGGAGTCAAGTTTATCCTTTTTTTTTTTTTTTTATGGCTTTTGGATTTCACACATAATTAAGAAAACCTTTCCAACTCTAAGGTTATAAAGGAATTCACCCATGTTTTGTTCGAAACATTTATTATTTTATATTTGGGGTTTATCCTAGGGCACATTCTGAGGTATGAATTCATCTGGTTCTTTTTCCCTAGTGGCTTCTCTGCTTGCCCAACACCTGTATTAAAAGATCCATTTTTGCTTTACTGATTGGAAACACTGCCTTTACTGGATACGCAAGTACCATATTATTGGGATGCCCAAAATTTCATTCGGGGTTTTCTGTAACATCTTATGGAAAACCTGAACGAACTTTTTGGCCAATCCAGTATTTCTGTGATTTCTTTTGTTTCATTTGCCCTGTCTGTTCATATGCTGAGACTAGGTTGTTTTAATTATTGGTACTTTGTGTTTTAATATCTCTCATAAAAGGCCAGTCCTTCCTCATGTGTCCCTCCTCAGAGTTTTCCTGTAGGTTCTTGCTTGTTTATTTTTCTAGATGAATTTTAGAGTCAACTTGTTGAATTCCAGAATCGCATGCAATTTATAAATTGGCTTAGAGAAAATCGACATTTTTATGAAGCTGAATCTTCTATCCAAAAACATAGTGCAACTTTCCACTTGTTCAACTGTATTTTGTGTTGTCAGCGGCTTTAAAATTTTGCTCACGTAATTTTGAACATCTTTTGTTAAGTTTAACCCTGAGTATTGTGGTGGCTGTAGGTGGGAGTCTTTTCTTTCATTATATCTTCTGCTTCTGTCTGCTTGTGTGTGTGTGTGTGTGTGTCTCCTACCACCTTACAGTATTCTTTTGTTAGTAGTAGTTTTTCAATAGTTTCTCTTGACTTTTCCAGGTATACAGCAGTATCATATGAAAATAATAATTGTTTCAACTTTTTCTTTTCAGGTTTGCTTTTTGTTTTTTTTCCTATTCAGTTTTTATAGCTCTAATTTCTTTCTCTTGTCAAATTGCTTTGATGAAAACCTCCAGTGCCCGTGATGGTGCTGGGCACCTTTGTTTTTCTCCTGTCTTCAACAGGAGTTCCCTCATGTGTGAAGCTGGGTACTCATACCCCCCTATGAAGCTGGCTCTTGGCTTTGATGGTGATATATATAATTTTGTTAAGGAAGTATCCATTGATTCCTAATTTATCCAGAAAGTGTGTTGGAAATTTTATCAAATTTTTTTAGCATTTCTGGGGATGACAGTATAATTTTTCTCCTTAGATCTATGGAATAGGATGAATTATATTAGTGATATCCTAATATGGAACCACCCTTGCATTCCAAGAATAAACCCCACTTGGTTTTGTTTTTATAAATTTATTTATTGTATTTATTTTTGGCTGTGTTGGGTCTTCGTTGCTGTGCGCTGGCTTTCTCTAGTTGCGGCGAGCGGGGGCTACTCTTCGTTGTGGTGTGTGGGCTTCTCATGGCGGTGGCTTCTCTTGTTTCAGAGCACGGGCTCTAGGCACATGGGCTTTGGTAGTTGCAGCACGCGGGCTCAGTAGCAGTGGCTCACGGGCTCTAGAGCGCAGACTCAGTAATTGTGGCGGACAGGCTTAGTTGCTCCGCGGAATGTGGGATCTTCCCAGACCAGGGCTTGAACCCATGTGCCCTGCACTGGCAGGCAGATTCTTAACCACTGCACCATCAGGGAAGACCCCGCACTTGGTTTTGATGTTTCATTCTTTTGATGTGCTGCTGAATTCTATTTGCTTGTCTTAGGATTTTTACAATAATATTCATAAGCAATATCGGTCAGTAGGGTATCTTGTGCAATCTTTGTGAGGTTTTGGTGTCTATGTTATACTTCAAATTTTTTTTAAGTGTTCCTTCATATATTTTGCTATTTAACACTTTTGAAAGCATTGGAATTTTCTGTTATTTAAGTTTGTAAAATTCCTCTCTAAAAATGTCCTGCCCGGTTGCTTTTGTTTCTTAATGATCTTGTGTAATTCTATTTCTTATGTGAAAGTTGGCCTGTCTAGACCATCTGTTCCAGGCACAGGCTTGATTTATTATATTTGTCTAGAAATTATTTTTTTCCGGTTTTAAATTTTATTTGCAAAGTACTATCTTATGATTTAAAAAAAAGTTTTCCTCTGCTTCTTTGGTTACTCTTCCATTTGGCATGTCTCAGTTTGCATTGGGTGCTCTCTCATCCCTTTCACTTTCTGTTTTCCTTAATTCGGTTAATGGTGATTTATATATTTCATTGAATTTTTTCCAAAGAGCCAGTTTTTGGCCCTATTTCTTAGTTCTACTGCTTATCTGCTTCCTAACTTTTTCTACTGTAATCTTTCTTTCCTTATTCTTTCTGTTTATTTTGTGGTTCTTTTTCTAACATTTTTAGCCTGGTGCTTTCTTTCTTTCTTTTAAACTGTCCTGTTTTACTTGTCACATGTATCGGAGGCTGTAAATATTCTTTTGAGTATTTCTGCAGCTGTATCGTATAGATTCAGATTCATGATATTTTGATTATGGTTGTTTTCTAGAAATCCTATAAATTCAGTTTGTATTTTCCCTTTTGACTGAAGAATTGTCCAAGAGAGGTTTTTTCTTTTAATTTCCTGACTTTTAAATTAATTTCTAGTCATTCTGCCTTGTGATGATAAAATGTCTGCATTTTTTATGTTTATGGGTGTTGCTAAGGTTTTCAATTTTCATAAATATTCCATCAGCTCTTGAAAAGAAAGTGAATCGAGAGTTTGATACAGAGTAGTACCTTCTGATTATTTTGTAGGTCTTCTGAATTCTTATTTGTGTTTCTTGGGCTGAGAGAGGTGAATTAAAGTCTGTTATTAGTGTGTTTCAATCTAGTTCTTCTGATACCCCTGTAGTTTCTTCTTCCTGAAAATTGCTGCAGTGTTTTTGGTGCATATTGTAAATGATACCACTTAGCATTATAAATGGCCCTTCTTTGTCTCATTCAGTGATGTGTGGCTTTAGCTCCCACTGTCAGATACTAAGATTATGGCCCCAGCTTTGTTTTTGTTTCTATGTGTCTTTAAACCTTTGCTCATTCTTTTACTTGTAACCTTCTAAATCACGTTTTTTGATGTTTGTCTCTCAAGTACAGGATAGAGTTTGGTTTTGCTTGAGATCTAAACTGAAAATCTTTTTCTGTGTAAAGATAAGTGAGTTAAATCTATTTATATTTATTGATATGACTGATGTCTGTTATCTTTTTCCCATGCTGTGAGCAGTATGTGTGTATGTGTCTTTGTGCATGTGGGAGGGCTATATTCTTTATTCTTTGACTGTGTGATCTGTTTTCTTTGATTTAAAAATAAATAGTCTGATATTTAGGAAAGCTTGTATTTTTGTTCTAGTGGCTGCATTTATATTTATCCTTTATATAATACTCTTAGGGACTTCCCTGGTGGTCCAGTGGTTGAGAATCCGCCTTCCAATGCAGGGGACGTGGGTTCAATCCATGGTCAGGGATCCCACATGCCGCGGGGCAACTAAGCCCATGCACCGCAACTACGGAGCCTGCACACCACAACCAGAGAGCCCACGTGCCGCAACTACGGAGCTCATATGCTCTGGAGCCCATGTGCCACAGCTAGAGAGAAGACTGCGCATTGCAAAGAGCCTGCCTGCCGGAACAAAAGATCCCACATGCCGCAACTAAGACCCAATGCAGCCAAAAGATTAAAAAAAAAAAACCAAAAAAACCTCTTGTTCCTTCTTTCTTTAGATAGTATCTATTATTTGTCTTCTATGAACAACATTAAATTTAACTTGTTTCTTCATCCTCTCCTTTCTCTTGTCACTACCGTGTTTCAGCTGATACTGTATTGAGTGAGTAAGGCATATATTGTTTCCATCCCAGTGCCTCTGGAAGCTGTCAGTCAGGTGGTGTTCATGACAGTTACCACTTCCTGCACATGCAGTGACATGACAACCTGAAGAGGTGTCCACAGCTCAGAAGAAAATTCTGGAGACAAGAGTGAAGCACTCTTTTAAGAGGTGCTGTATCACCCACACTTGATGGTAAGTGTGGCCAGAAATTAATATATGGTTGTCCCTTGGTATCCACGCAGGGAATTGGTTCTAGGACCCTCACAGCTACCCAAATCCTCAGATGCTCAAGTCCATTGTGTAAACTGGACTTGATGGTACCATGTGGGAAAACACAGACATCAGTGACACCGAGTTGAAGTCATTCAGAAGATTCAGGTCTTAACGTGTGGTGAAGTTTCAGGAACACCCTACTAAATTTATTTCACTTATTTTCCTTCTTATGTGTGCACAGGTGTGATAGGTGATTTAAAAATATGACTAAGGGACTTCCCTGGCGGTCCAGTGGTTAAGACTCTGCCCTTCCAATGCAAGGATGCAGGGAGTGAGGGTTTGATCCCTGGCCTGGGAACTAGGATCCCACATGCTGTGCGGTGCAGCCAAAAATGAAAAAAACAAACGCTAAAAAATCTGACTAAAACATTCTTGCAAAAGAAAAATTCTACATAATAAGAAAACAAAGTAACATTGCTTGATTGGCAGCATTTTAATTTCTTAGTGTTATGTGACATAATGATGTATCTTATTCGATGCAATATAATTGGGTAGTGTTATCCTTCTCACTATCACCTTTGTACTTTAAATATGCTTAAACTTTTACTAGTTTAGCTTTTACACCTGGCAGTTAAAGATAAGGCAACCACTGAGCTTGTTCTACTTTCTACCTTCTTTCTGCCTGCCCTACCAACTTTTTTAGTTGTATCATTTTTACATTGCCTGACTAGATAACATTGTCATTCCATTATGTCATCCTTATTCCTACCATCTCTTTTTTGGAGGGGTTACTAAAGTTATTCCAATCACCATTTGGTTGGCTGTGCTTATTCCTCAGTTTTCCTCATAATACATTATTGCCTAAGTCCTTATATTTTGAAACTATTGGTGTGTAACCTTTATTTTATTTTACTATTTGTTTAACATCTTTATTGGAGTATGATTGCTTTACAATGTTCTGTTAGTTTCTGCTGTATAACAAAGTGAATCAGCTATACGTACACATATATCCCCATATTCCCTCCCTCTTGCGTCTCCCTTCCGCCCTTTTTATCCCACCCCTCTAGGTGGTCACAAAGCACCGACCTGATCTCCCTGTGCTATGCGCTGCTTCCCACTAGCTATTTTTTTTACCTTTGGTAGTGCATATATTTCACTGTTACTCTCTTACTTCGTCCCAGCTTACCCTTCTCCCTCCCCGTGTCCTCAAGTCCATTCTCTATGTCTGCGTCTTTATTCCTGTCCTGCCCCTAGGTTCATCAGTACCATTTTTTTTTTTAGATTCCATATATATATATGTTAGCATACGGTATTTGTTTTTCTCTTTCTGACTGACTTCACTCTGTATGACAGACTCTAGGTCCATCCACCTCACTACAAATAACTCAATTTTGTTTCTTTTTATGGCTGAGTAATATTCCATTGTATATACGTGCCACATCTTTATCCATTCATCTGTCAATGGACACTTAGGTCGCTTCCATGTCCTGGCTATTGCAAATAGTGCTGCAGTGAACATTGTGGTACGTGACTCTTTTTGAATTATGGTTTTCTCAGGGTATATGCCCAGTAGTGGGATTGCTGAGTCATATGGTAGTTCTATTTTTAGTTTTTTAAGGAACGTCCATACTGTTCTCCATAGTGGCTGTTGGTTGCGCCAGGTCTTAGTTGCAACAGGTGGGTTCCTTAGTTGCGGCTCGCTGGCTCCTTAGTTGTGGCATGCGAACTCTTAGTTGAGGCATGCATGTGGGATCTAGTTCCCTGACCAGGGATGGAACCCGGATGCCCTGCACTGGGAGCGTGGAGTCTTAACCACTGCGCCACCAGGGAAGTCCCTCTAACCTTTGTATTAAAGAACAGCTTGGCTGTACCCTCAGCCCTCCATATCTGTGGGTTCCACATTCACAGATTCAACCAACTGTGGGTAGAAAATATTAAAAGGAAAAGAAATTCTAGGACATTCCAAAAAGCAAAACTTGAATTTGCTGCACACATGCAACTATTTATGTAGCATGTCTATCAGTTCTCACCTATCATCCTCATATCTCTTTTTTAAATTTTTATTTGCTTATTTTTTTTTGGCTGCGTTGGGTCTTCGTTGCTGTGCACAGGCTTTCTCTAGCTGTGGCAAGCGGGGGCTACTCTTCGTTGCGGTGCGTGGGCTTCTCGTTGTGGTGGCTTCTCGTTGTGGAGCGCGGGCTCTAGGTGCTTGGGCTTCAGTAGTTGGGCCACGAGGACTCAGTAATTGTGGTGCATGGGCTTAGTTGCTCCGTGGCATGTGGGATCTTCCAGGACCAGGGCTTGAACCCGTGTCCCCTGCATTGGCAGGCGGATTCTCAACCACTGCGCCACCAGGGAAGTCCCCATCCTCATATCTTGCCATCTCTCTTTCTGTCCATTTCTTCTCCAGTTCTTGTATTTCTGCTTTCTGGTCTTTCTTCAAGCCGGAATTACTCTTTCTCAAGGTTTTTATTTTGACTGTTTGAAATCCTGCTGCAATTTTGAATTAGAATTTTTATTTGTTTTGTGGCAATATTTGTATAGTGAATCTTCTTTATACACGAGGGAACATCAGTGTTCCTTTCCCTCTTCACTCACGTAGCTTATTTGTATGGATGTTGTGTTTATGCCTTTAACAATTTTTTTTCCTCTCTATTTGAATGAGTTGAATTTTCCTGGACTAGCAACTAACAGGAGGTTTTGGTGGAAATTGGGAGAGAGGCCAGGATTGTTCTCTAGATTTCTCTGCTGAAAGACTCCCTCCTCTGTCTTTACATGAATGGATTGTTCCTTTAAAATATGGCCTTTGTCTGCATCCACTCTTCTGTTGCCTCTCAGAACCCAACCGGATTCAAGAGGCTACTGCCAGGGACTTCCCTGGAGGTCCAGTGGTTAAGACTCTGTACTTACACTGCAGGGGGCATGGATTCGATCCCTGGTCTGGGAACTAAGATGCCACATGCAGCATGGCATGGCCAAAAAAAATAATAAAATAAAAAAATAAAATAAAACTGCCATTATTTAAAGAAAAGAGGCCACTGCCTCCAGCCTTGAACCCCCCTGGTTCTTTAAGCCCCCAGCTCCTGTCTTATTCATCTTCCTTCTGTTTATTTATCTACGTTTTTGGCTGAGCCGGGTCTTAGTTGCAGCACATGGGATCCATAGCTGCGGCACGTGGGATCTAGTTCCCTGACCAGGGATCGAACCTGGGCCCCCTGCATTGGGAGCTCGGATTCTTAGCCACTGAACCACCAGGGAAGTCTCCCTCTTCCTTTATTTCTGCAATCTTGCGCTACTGGGCGCCCCCTGCACCCCGTTCTTTCCCCCCCCCACCCCGCTCACTGCTGCATCTGCTGGCCTCACGTGCTTTGTGCCACACTTACGTGTAACTTGTAGTTGAGGGGTTTTTCCTGCTCCTGATTTCCGTAATGCTGTAGCTTGTGTTTTATTTTTTCTTTGCCCTGTCGCTCTGACATCAGTAGAAGAGGGAAGATTCAGAACTAAGAATCTGCCTTATTCCTATTGGAAAAAGAGGTCTCCGCCTCTCTAATTTTTCTGTTTGTATATCCCCCAAAGAGCAAGCCATTGTCTGCTTGATTTCTGACTTTGGAATACCTTACAGGCTTTGGAGGGGGAACATTTTATAACCTCTGCTCTGAAAACAGCCACTTTTTTTTTTTAATAAGTTTATTTATTTTATTTTATTTTTATTTTTGGCTGCGTTGGGTCCTCGTTGCTGCACACGGGCCCTCTCTAGCTGCCACGAGCGGGGCCTACTCTTCGCTGCAGTGCGTGGGCTTCCCATTGCAGTGGCTTCTCTCGTTGCGGAGCACAGGCTCTAGGTGTACAGGCTTCAGTAGTTGCGGCACGCAGGCTCAGTAGTTGTGGCTCGCAGGCTCTAGAGCACAGGCTCAGTAGTTGTGGCACACGGGCTTAGCTGCTCTGCGGCATGTGGGATCTTCCCGGACCAGGGCTCGAACCCGTGTCCCCTGCATTGGCAGGTGGATTCCCAACCACTGTGCCACCAGGGAAGCCCCAAAACAGCCACTTTTACAAGGATCACTGACGTCTAGTAACTGTCACTCTTAATTCTTGAGCAGAAATCATTTATTTATGCCCTGAAAGAGCGGGGGTAGACAGGACAGCAGACCCTTCAAGTAGGGTTTGGAAGCTCTAAGTGTTGATTTTTCACACCCAGGAGGGTCTGAGTTCTAAGACCAAAGAGCCCACCCCCTTCAACTTTGTGGATGAAAAGGATATGGGGCAGGCACAGGCCCAAGGTCACATAGCCAATTAGTGGCAGAACAGAAGCTGTCAGGAGGGACCTGGGTTTGAATTCTATGCTCCATTTCCTGGCCCAGTGACCTTCCCCTGGATACCTCAATGTATAGCCTTGGGTATCTTATCAAAATGTTAACTTATCAAGGAAGTTGATCAGCACATGCCCTGTGTCCCCACCATTAGAACGTTTGGTTAGCTTTGTTCTCCCCTCCTCATTGTGCAGAAGGAATCTGAGGCCCAGAAAGGGAAAGTGATTTGCCTAAGGTCACACAGCAAATTCAGCAGGGTTGGGTAGACCTGGAAGCAGACTCCAGCCCCAGTGCCACTAGCCATGGTCCCTTGGACAAGTCACCTAAATTTTCTGAAAGTTAAACAGGGGAGCGGGGGCTGCGATTAGCTGGAATAATAGCTGCACCCCTCACTGGTGGTCAGGCTGAACTGAGAAACACACTGACCCCAGCTAAAGCCGGGCCAGGGCCTCCTGACCCCGTGAGATGCTTCCTCATCGAGCAGAAGGATGCAGCAGGCTCCCTGTCTCCTCTGTCACCCACTGCATCCCCCCTGGGTCCCCAGCCCCAAACCTCCCAGTACATAATTAATCCTGGTTTCTTCTGCTTGGCATGGGGCACAGGTGCCAGCTGGGGCCTTCGTGTCCCTCGCTCGGGGAGCAGCTTATTTGGGGCAGGGGAGAGGCAGCTGTCCCTCCAGGTCCTTTCCGTCCTGTCAACCTGGTCTCTGGCCCCTGTCTCTCTCTGTGTCTTTCCATTGCAACTCTGCCCCCGATGTGGTGTCGTGGGATCAGGGACCAAACAAAGGCATCCCAGGGTTGGCTGAGAGGGAGAGAGATGGAGGGAGAGACAGACAGACAGACCTGGAGGGGCAGCAGGGAGAGGAAGAGGTGGGAGGGACCGAGAGAGAGACCAGGGACAGAAAGCAGGAAGAGAGGTCGAGACGGGGTGGGGTTAGGGCACTGATTAATTGCTGATTGATTGACTGATTGGAGAAATCTTCAGAAGGTGTGATCATTTGCTTTGAGGCTCTCCTTTCCTCTCAGGTTGGGGTCCGCCCTCCATTTCAGAGGACAGGGTCCCATCAGCTGCTATCTCCTCAGTCCTGTGGGCCTCCAGGAAGAGAAGGACCCTCTGGCAGTGCCTCCTCTGCCCTTCCTATGCATATCTGCCCACAGGCTTTGGTTTCCAAACCGCCCCCCGCCCCCCAACCAACAGCAGAACCAGCAAGGTCCAAGTGCAGGTAGAAGTGCACGCAGTACCTAGGGCAGACACTGCGCGCCCCTTCCACCGATGAGGAAACTGAGGCCCCTGGCATTACGTGACCTGTCCCAGAAGTAGAGGACAGGCAGTTGCCTGCATCCCCTGAGGCCACATCCAGAGCTGGTTCCCGGCCTCTAGGGCCCGTGGGAGGGAAACACTGGAGAATTCACAACCCCGATATCCAGTCGCACGTGTGCTGGTGTGAGAGCTGAGTTCTAGTCCCGCCTCGGCTGTGATTCTGTGTGGGTTTGAGCATATCTGAGCCTCAATTTCACCCCCTCTAGCATGAGAGGTTGGGCAGGTTGTCTCTAGTTTGGGATAGCTCGTGGCTCCTAAACCCAGTTACTGCCAGAGGGCTTCTGTCTTGTGTTCACTTGGTCCTGTGCATGTGCTCTCCCGGTGAGCAGGTCACCAGCATCCATGGCACCTTCTAATCTCCGAAGGTAGAGGGTGGGGCCAGGCACTGTGGCTGGAGGAACACGACACAGGCAGTAGCCAGACCTGAATCACGGGGCCACCCCAGAGTTGGGAGTGGACTCTGTGGGGCAGGGGTGGTTCCCCAAAGGAAATTGGGGTGCTGTTATCAGAAGTGGGAATGAGGACTTCCCTGGCGGTCCAGTGGTTAAGACTTTGCCTTCCAAGGCAGGGGGTGCGGGTTCGATCCCTGGTCGGGGAGCTAAGATCCCACATGCCTCCCGGCCAAAAAACCGGAACATAAAACAGAAGCAATATTGTAACAAATTCAGTAAAGACTTTAAAAATGGTCCACATCAAAAAAAAAAAAGAAAAAGAAAAACTTAAAAAAAAAAAAGAAGTGGGACTGGATGGTGGGCAAGCAAAACCAGCAGACCGCCTCCCCATCTCCCCTGGGAACCCCAGTTACACGTGACTTACAGCCCTTTTCTCCTGCCCTGGGCGGGACACAGGAGCCCACCTAGGGTCAGGGGTGGAGCGCCCCTGCTGTGGGGCAGAGGTGGGTGCAGGCCATGAAGGGGTGATGAGCACCCAGTACGGGAGCCTTTTCTAGGCGCCTGAGCCTGGCCCCTGTGCTCCCAAAGTGGGGTCCACAGAGCTGGTGCCGAGGGCCAGGTCAACAGGGCTCTGGCCAGACCTTTAGCCCTCTGTCTCCACCAGCCATGCCCTTACTTCCAGCCTGAGATGGATCACAGGGGATCTTGATGACAGGGAGTCACAGAAGGAGTTAGAGCAGAGATGTGACCACAGTTCTGTGCTAACTGGGAATGCCTCCCCAGTGCAGGGCTAGAAGTGGTAAGCAGGGAGACAGGACGTGGCAGGAACATGCCAGGCTCAACTGACAAAGGCCAGGACTTGAGCTGCAGCTGGGAGGCCCATTTAGGGGACCAGGAGAATGCTTTGGGCCTGAGGTCACACGGGTATTGGGCTGCGGCCAACTTAGCCCCATACACAGTTTCTATTCCCGGGTCTTGGGCTCCAGCACCAAATACGGTGCTGCTGGCGTCTGTCCCCCTCAACCACGGTCGGCCAGGGCTCCCGCCTCCCTGACAGCCTGCTACTGCCCACACACTGGCAGAGCCAGGTCACTCCTGCGCTGTGCACTCATCGGTGTGGTTCATAGTGGATTAAAAATACTCAGGACCGAAATAGCCTCTCTCCCTGCAGGGGAAAACCAGGGCCAGGGGAACACAAGGTTCTTGGTTTACATCATGGCTCTGCCACTCACGACCCTGGCTGCGGGATCCCAGGCAGCTCACCCTCCCTGTGACCCGCAGTTTCCTCACTCACATGCTTACTGGCTCATTTCATGACTCGCTGATTCGCTAACTCATGCATTTTTTCATTCATTAATTCTCTGATCACTCGTAGATCTGCTCACTCCTTCGTTCACTCACTTGGTCCACACGCTGAGACACTCACTCAATATTTATTTACTACATACCAAGACCCAGGCACTATTCTGGAGGCTAAACAAAACACACCAAACACAAAAAACTACCTGTCCTCATAAGGTTATGTTCCAAATAAATAACCCAAACAAACAAGTACAAAAACGTACAGTATGTTAGTATAAGTACTAGGGAGAATAAACTAAAGGGAGAAGCTATGAAGTGGTGGGGGAGCTGGAGTCTTGGAGGGGCTGGGGAGGGCCCGTGGGAAGATGATTCTTGAGTGAAGACCAAAGGGAGGTGAAGGAATGAGCCGTGTGAACACCTGCAGGAAGAGCGTTCCAAGCAGAGGGAACGGCAGGTGCGGAGGCCCTGGGACAGCAGCGTGGGGGGATGGGTTTGAAAGAGCAAGGAGGCCAGGCGGTGATGGGGAGAGAAGTGGGTGTGAGGTCAGGGTATGGGGACACGCAGCACCTCGTGGCCTGGGCCTCCCACGTCACTCAGGGTCTGAGCAGAGGAGCTACCTGGCCGGACTTGTGGGTTTTTAAATTTTTTTTGTTTTTTGTTTTCTTTTTGTGGTATGGGGGCCTCTCGCTGCTGTGGCCTCTCCCGTTGCGGAGCACAGGCTCCGGACGCGCAGGCTCAGCGGCCATGGCTCACGGGCCCAGCCGCTCCGCAGCATGTGGGATCCTCCCGGACCGGGGCACGAACCCGTGTCCCCTGCGCTGGCAGGCGGACTCTCAACCACTGCGCCACCAGGGAAGCCCCGGACTCGTGTTTTTAAAGCGGCCCTCTGGCTGCTGAGTGAGTGAATCAGACAGCGAGTCCGTTTCCTGTGTGGCTGCTGTGTCCCGGGCACTGAGCCGGGTCCTGGGGAGAGAGGTGTGCAGGCCCCCACGGCGCTCACGGAGGCCCATCTGGCTAATTCCCTTCTCGTCAAGCCACCTTCTCCCGCTCTGCTGGTCCCTTTGCTCCATTCAGCCATCATCTAGTTTATTGTCCTTGTCTCTCTCCAAATGGTCTCCCCTTAGGCTGAGCGCTCCTCCAGGGCAGGGCTGCACCTAACTCTTCTCTTCTCACAAGCATGTTCCCTAAGGGGCCGAGGGGCCCAGAGAGTGGAGGAATCAATGAACAGCGGAGCCGCAGGCCCAGCCTGCCCGGCCTCACTCTGTCTCTCGCCATCTTTTGCAGATGGATTTGCGGGCATGGAGAGCGTGTGGAAGGACCGAGTCCTTGTTGGCAGAGGAGGTTGGCTGCTGAGCCAGGGCGTGTCTCCAGGAGGCCTTCCAGGCTGCCTGGATCCCCACCTCGCCACCATGGGCCGGCCAGGCTGGTCAGTTTCCAGCCCATGACGTGGTCACGGTTCCCTGCCGCAGCCTTGGGGAGCAAGTCGCGGGCTCCCGGCACCACCCTCGGGCCACAAGACGCCTCTGTCCTGGGAGGGGTTGACTCCGGCCCCCCTGGGCCCCCAGGCTGCACCCAGTCCCCCACCGCTTTGCACCCAAGCTTTCTGGCCTCTGAAGGGGAAACTGTGCAGCTGTCCCCTGGGGTTACAGTAAATGGCGGCCAGGACTCTCTTAATAGCGAGCACTGTCCAGGTCAGTGTGTACTGAGTCCCCAGGTGCCAGGAGCATTCACACGGTGGCAAGCTCTGTCTGCCGGGCAGGATGGCGTAGTGGAGAGAACACAGACTTTGGAGCCAGGCGGCCTGGGTTCAAACCCCGCCCTGCCACTTGCTGGCCAGAGGAGTCTGCATGAGTTACCAGACTTCCGTGCCTCAGTTTCCTCACCACAGGGTGGCTGCGAGTGTCTAATGAGTTAATATGTGTGAAATGCTGAGAAGGTTGCCTGACACGTGCATGGTGGGTAGTCAGTATTCACTGAATGAATGAATATAACCCTCGCTCCAGTATTACCGTCTTGCTGCTGGTTCAGGCAGACCTGGGGCCCCTCATGTCCCAGGCATTCACACAGTCCCACCGCAAGCCTCTCTTGTTCCTCCCGGCCTCTTGCAAGGCGCCCAAGAATGTTCCTGCTCCTGGCCAGCAGCAGCCTGGGCATCAGGAGAGAATGAGAGTCCAAGGGCAGCGGCACTAGTCAAGTCACAGACTATATATAGCACAACCTCCCTGTCCCTTTCCCTCTAGGCAGGGGCTGGGGAAGCCAGGGGCCCAGGACACCCCGTCATGTCTTGCCCAAGGGCTTCGGGACCCGGCCAGCATGCCCACGTGCCTAGGGTCCACCCGGCCTGCGCCTGAGCGAGCTTGGCTGCCAGCACCCAGGCCCCCCAGAGCCCCAGGCTTCCTGCTAAAAGTCCCTGTGGCTGCTGGCATTTCTTCCTCTTGGACCAGCTCTAGGCCCGGCTGGTGGAACTGAATGGGACCGAGAGGTGCATGCACTGGGCCTCAGATCATAGGCTACCAGCCTGGTAGTTCAAAGGGGACAGGCCTTGCCAGGCCGAGAGGCCAGACCCTGCCCTGGGCCCACGTTGGCCGCACGTCGTAGGTGGTGCTGGCCCAGCCCTTGGGGAGCTCACAGGTATGTCACAGAGTGAAAGGGACCCTGCTCAGACCTCAGTCCATGGCCCCATTTTACAGATGAGGACGGAGGTGGGGCTCTGACCACCTGGCAGGCCCGCGGGCTCTGGAAGCCGGCGCCGGCTGCGGCTGGGTTTGTAGGAAGTGTCTTTCTTGGGTCGGGGTGCCAGTGACCGGCCCGAATGCGGTGCTCGTCTCTTACAGACCAGCCAGTTCCTGCTGGAGTCTCCTGGTATCGTCTGAGGAGATGCCGTCCAGGCCCCCCGACTGCCTGCTGCAGCTGCTCCGGGGTGCCCAGAGGCAGTGGGTCTGCACCCTGTTCATCATCGGCTTCAAGGGCATGTTTTTGGTCTCCGTCATGGTCTACTGGTACATTGTGGGAGAGCCCGGGGGCCGAGGACAGTTCTCTAACCTGCCTGCTGACATACCCTGCCCGCACTTGCTCCCGCACACCCCGCCCTCCGGCACCCCAGCTCCCGGCAACATCTTCTTCCTGGAGACTTCTGACCGGACGGACCCCAACTTCCTGTTCATGTGCTCCGTGGAGTCAGCAGCCAGGGCCCAGCCTGAGTCCCGGGTGGCGGTCCTGATGAAGGGGCTGCCCGGCGGGAACGCCTCCTTGCCCCGGCACCTGGGCCTCTCGCTTCTGGGCTGCTTCCCCAACGTCCAGATGCTCCCGCTGGACCTGGAGGAGCTGTTTCGGGACACGCCCCTGGCAGCCTGGTACACGGCCCTGCAGCAGCGGTGGGAGCCCTACGTGCTGCCTGTGCTCTCCGATGCCTCCAGGATTGCGCTCATGTGGAAGTTTGGAGGCATCTACCTGGACACGGACTTCATCGTCCTCAAGAACCTGGGGAACCTGACCAACGCGCTGGGCACCCAGTCCCGCTATGTCCTCAACGGCGCCTTCCTGGCCTTCGAGCGCCACCACGAGTTCATGGCGCTGTGCATGCGTGACTTCGTGGCCCACTACAACGGCTGGATCTGGGGCCACCAGGGCCCGCAGCTGCTCACGCGGGTCTTCAAGAAGTGGTGCTCCATCCGCAGCCTGGGCGAGAGCCACACCTGCCGCGGCGTCACCACCCTGCCCTACGAGGCGTTCTACCCCATCCCCTGGCAGAACTGGAAGAAGTACTTCGAAGACGTCAGCCCCGAGGAGCTGTCCCGGCTGCTCAATGCCACCTATGCTGTCCACGTGTGGAACAAGAAGAGCCAGGGCACGCGCTTCAAGGCCACGTCCAGGGCACTGCTGGCCCAGCTCCATGCCCGCTACTGCCCCACGACGCACAAGGTCATGAAGCTTTACTTGTGAGGGGCCTGCCTGCCTGGCTCCCTCCCTGCGCCCGGCGTTCGGAAGGAAAGGGCTCGGCCCCCCTTCCTGGGGAGACCGGAGCTGCTGCAGCGCGGGATCTGGGGCAGGCAGCAGGGAGGGCGGGGAACTGTCGGCCCAAGAGCTGTTACTGGAAGGCGTGCTGCTCCCTTCAAGCTAGCGGGAGGCTGGTGGGGTCTTGCAGACAGCAGGCAAGCCTGGCAAGTGTGAAAGCATCTTCCAGGGCAGCGCGGGAAGCAGGCAGGCTGGGGCTGAAGTGCCCACGAGGGGAGCACAGAGAAGCCCAAGGAAAGGGGCTGGGAAGGACGGAGAGGAGGCCGCTTGTGGGGTAGCCGGGATGCACACCCAGCTTCGTGAGCCCAAGTGGGGGCTGCTTCTGGGGTTTGGGTTTCTTTTCCAGGGGGGCCGAGGCCGGCAGAGCCGGCCTGGGGAGCTCTTTGGGGGAGGGCCTGCCTGCCCACCTCATCCTTCTTTCCAGAAATGTTGCAGGAGTGACATGTACCAGCTGCCCACTCACAGGCAGGGGCCCTGGAGTTCTTGTGGCTCAGGAAAAGCATTTTAAAGGAAACACCCCATACCCGGCCCTCGATAAACACAATAAAAGTGAGAATAATAAATACAATAAAGGTGACTCACCAGCATCTAGTGCTTTTTGCTTGATGATACACATCCATTCGCACCGTGAGCCCCACCCTGCGGCTGAGGAGGCAGCTGGGGCTGGCGGCGGTGGGGGTGGGGGGACGTGCCTGAGGTCACGCAGCCTGCCTAGGTCGGGGGGCCCGGGGACCTGGCCACTGGGCAGGCTCACAGCCGCGGTGCGGGAGAGCGACTGCGGTAGGGAATGGGAGAAGCCTGCTTCCCGCCTCACTTTTCAGGGCTCACAGACAGCCTCAGTCAGGCCTCATGCCCACCCCCACCCCATCATGAGCCTGAATCTGTTCTAAACTGAGCCAAATAAGGAGCCCACCACCAGCCTGGGGGCACGTACCTCCCAGCTTAGAGGAGGCCCAGGCAGGGCCCCACGACGCACAAGGCCCTGAAGCTTTGCCGGGAGCTGCTGCTGGTGGAATCCAGAGGCCTCTAACCACCTCCCCGGGGGCGGGGGGGTGGGGGGTGTGAGGCCTCTGGGGTCTCTCCTGCCTCACCCTGGCTGTCTGGCTGAGAACCTAGGAGAGACAGAAGTACCATGCTGGCAGCCCCAGGGATGGGCAGAGGAAGATCTGCTCCCTGCAGGGTGAGGCCCCAGCTGGTCTGTGTTGAGGACGGAAGCTGCCTGTAAGAGCTGGACGTTCCGCCGGGCTGGAGAGACCCTCCCTGTAGGAAGCTAGGATGGGGGATGCTGTCAGGAACTCTGGGGCTCAGCGGGCTGCTCTGTGGCAGCCGAGCGGGAGGTGTTCAGAGGCCTCTGGATTCTGCCAGCAGAAGGTCTCGGGCAGGACTGCCCTGGTGGCGCAGTGGTTAAGAATCCGCTTGCCGGGCTTCCCTGGTGGCGCGGTGGTTGAGAGTCCGCCTGCCGATGCAGGGGACACGGGTTCGTGCCCCGGTCCGGGAAGATCCCACATGCCGCGGAGCGGCTGGGCCCCTGAGCCATGGCCGCTGAGCCTGCGCGTCCGGAGCCTGTGCTCCGCAACGGGAGAGGCCACAGCAGTGAGAGGCCCGCGTACCGCAAAAAAAAAAAAAAAAATCTGCTTGCCAACCCAGGGGACACGGGTTTGAGCCCTGGCTCGGGAAGATCACACATGCCACAGAGCAACTAAGCCTATGTGCCACAACTACTGAGCCCTGCGCTCTAGAGACCGCGAGACACAACTACTGAGCCCGCGCGCCACGACTACTG
The DNA here is from genome assembly GCF_949774975.1 of Lagenorhynchus albirostris. NCBI lineage: Eukaryota > Metazoa > Chordata > Mammalia > Artiodactyla > Delphinidae > Lagenorhynchus > Lagenorhynchus albirostris. The sequence continues at coordinate 6,790,717 of NC_083105.1, forward strand.
AAGCTTGCGCGCCTAGAGCCTATGCTCCGCAACAAGAGAAGCCACGACAATGAGAAGCCCGCGCACCACAACAAAGACCCAGCACAGCCAAAAAAATAATAAAATTAATTAATTAATTATTTTAAAAAGGTCTTGGGCAGCCTGGTAGGGAGGTGAGATCCATGGCTTTAGGGGTATTCAAGAGCAGGTAATGTTTTTGATGAAAACCATGAATACTGTGTCAGTTATTCCTCCAACCGCAACATCACCTCACCTATCTTTTAAAATTTTTTTAGAATGAGTAGGTTTTACTTTAATAATACAAACAATCTCTCTCTCTCTCTCTCTCTCTCTCTCTCTCTCTCTATATATATATATATATATATATATAGTCGAGCAAGTGGGATGACCTCTTAGTGTGAAACATTGTTTTTGTTTGTTTGTTTTTATAAATGTATTTATTTTTGGCTGCATTGGGTCTTCGTTGCTGTGCTCGGGCTTTCTCTAATTGCGGCGAGCGGGGGCTACTCTTTGCGGTGCACAGGCTTCTCATTGCGGTAGCTTCTCTTGTTGCAGAGCACAGGCTCTAGGTGCACGGGCTTCAGTAGTTGCAGCATGCGGGCACAGTAGTTGTGGCTCGAGGGCTCTAGAGCACAGGCTCAGTAGTTATGGCTCACGGGCTTAGTTGTTCCACGGCATGTCAGATATTCCCGGACCAGGGCTCAAACCCATGTCCCCTGCATTGGCAGGCGGATTCTTAACCACTGTGCCACCAGGGAAGTCCCGAAGCATTGTTTAGTCACTTGGCCATCATATCACGAGTGCCTACTAAGTGGTCACGTACAGAGATGAAACAGACATGTCACTCCCTCACCCTAAACTCTTCCATGGCTCCCTGTTGCCTAGAGAACAAAGCCGAACTCCTGGGCCCAGCATTCAAGACCCTCCATAATCTGGCCCAGCCTCTCTCTCCAGCCTTGAGCATTGCCTTCCATTGGCATTAAACCACATTCTTGACTCCCGTCCCCACCCTAATGGCCATGTGTTGGTGTTCTCTATGCTGCTTGCCTGCAGTGCCTTCCAAGCACCTTCACCAACAAACTCCTGTTCTTTTCCATAAGGCTGAGGTCCCCTCTAGGAAGCCTTCCCTGACTGCCCCCTCCTCCAGCCCCACAGCTTTCAGGCATCCTCCATGACCATTGGAGTCTTGGCTCGTCCCTCCAAAGGTGTGAAGGGCAGAGCCATGTCAAGCCTCTCTCAGGGTCTTTCCTGAGGTTGGGCTGAGGCTCATGGCAGGGGGACATCCATGTGGCTTTGCAGAGGCCTCAAGAAGTTCTCATGAGTCCATGCAGAGCTGAGGGCCCAGAGGGACCAGCTCTGTACCCCTCTCTCTGGGAGCATCAGTTAGGGATCCCTGGACCCTCAGCCACCCTGGACACCTTCTAACCCAAAGAATCAGGCCGGGCCAGAGCAGCTTCAGCCAGCTCTGCAGGAGTGCAGGTGTACAGGCCTTCTCAGAGGACCCCACCCTGGCATGGTGGTCAGGGCCCTCCAAGGATGGGAGAACGCTCAGATGTTCCTGGCATCCTTGTCTCCGAGAAGGTGGGCAGGGAGGGACAGAGAGGGGACACAGAGGTTTGGGGTTGACTTTTTTCTCTTTCACATTCTAGTAAGGACCCTCCATGCATTGGCCAGGATGGTTGTGGGCTGTACCTCGCTGAGCCCTCCCCTCACTAAGGCTGCCCCACACCCAGCCTCTTAATGCAGCAAGCTCTACACCAGGCAGGATCCACCAGCCAGAAATAACAGGAGCATCCTCGAGGGTGGGTACAGGCGGAGCCGAGGTAACAGGAGAAAGGCTGATTCATCTCCAGGCTGTGAGGCCAGATGGTGCCCCTTGCTGCCCTCACCCCCTAGCCTGGAGGCCCCCAGCCTCGCCTGTCCTGGTGCTGTGTTCTGGTACCTCCTCTGGGCTGGGAGGAACCGTCCTAATGCCCAGGGCAGGGCAGGGCAGGGGGGCCCAAAGGTCACCCTTCCCTGCTTCCTGGCCCTGGCCAGAGCTGTACCTGTGGCCTCTTTTGCAAAGAGGAGACAGACGGTACCCACTCGTAGCCTGCTTGTGACGATCACATGAGCCAGCACAGCGCCTTGGCATGAAGCACGTTATATACAACACACCTCCGTTTCTACGTGGGGAAACAGGCTCAGCCAGTGCTGTGATTTGAACCCAGGCCTTGGCTGTCCTAAGGAAAGAGCTCAGGGCAGGAAGGAGGCTGGCTGGGGGGCTAGAGAGGGCTCTAGTGCCAGCCTGGGGCGGGAGCTTGTAATCCTCACCACCTCCTTTGTGCAACGCCCACGGACCGGAGCCCAGAGCCCTCCCTGGGCCCCTCTGCCTGGACCAGACACCCTGTGCTTCCTTCTGCCCCATCCCAAGTTCACAGTCAGCCTGATGCCTGGCAGCCTCAGGCTGCCCACCCCACGCCCCACCCCCACCTTTGGAGTAGGACCGGAACATTTGTTGGGCATTTGTTCTTAAGTTCTGGGAAAGGAGAAGGAAGGGAGGGGCGGGCTTCGGGGAAGGCTGCCCTGGGGACAGTAATCAGATCCTGGGAACCATGTGATTTGTTTCTGGCAGATGTGTTTACAGATGTTTTTGTCCGGAGGCTGGGGAAGAAGATGAGGACCCATTCCTTTATTGGGGGGCAGCAAGTGGCGCAGCAGGAGCACAAGGCAGGTTTGCTATCAGTTATTTAATGAACCTTCCTGGCTGGCCAGGCACAGGCGAGCAAGGCAGTAGCTTTTCCAGCAGCTCTGGGGTGGGGGAATGATTCCCCCTTGCTGCTGTATCAATAGTCAGCTTCTTGTTTACATGTTCAGTTGGAATGTCCTCTATCTGAGAACGAGGATGAGGTAACTTAGGACCATATTCCTGGAAGTCTGGTTTCATGGTTTACTTATTCCTAAATCTGTTTGTCCTAAAGTGGACCAGCCAGTGCAAGGCATGCTGGGAAGTTTGCTGTGAGGTGGAGGGGTCAGGACTGGACACGGCTTCGGGGCCTGACAACTGACTGTGGACTCAAGTGTGATGTAGGCTCTGCGGTGGGGTGTGGGGAGGGCATCCACCTCCCTGGGCCGGAAGCAGCAGCGGGAGGGAACCAAGGTGGTGGGTGGGACTGAACTCAGTGGGGCGGGGGGAGGAGACACCCCCAAACAGGAAGACGTTCCTTGTAGCCACATAGTCCACCATCAGTGAAAATCAGAACACAGCCCCAGCCCCCATCAACTTCCAAGGAGAGAAAATGCAGAGAGGAAGTCCTGGCTGCTAGAAACAACTCAGGTGGCTGAAATCAGGAGGGCCTTTATTATCCCACATGATATATTGGCTAAGGTACTCGGGAAGCGGCTGGTAACAAAAAGACCCCAAAGTAAAGTCACTTAAATAAGGTAGAAGACTGTTTCTCTCTCACATCACAGCCCCAAGGTGAGTGCCCCAAGGTGAGTGCCCCAAGGTGAGTGCCCCAAGGTGAGTGCTCCAATGGGGCCACTGTCATCTCCAGGATGGGGCTTCCAAAGGGCTCCAGCTGCTGCTGTTTTTCAACCAGTGAGAAGAGGGGAAGAGAGTGCCCAAGGCAAACATCTTTAAGAAGATGATCCAGAATTTGCAATGGGATGTTCTGCTCACATCCCATCGGCCCGGACTCAGTCACATGGCCACACTCAGCTACCAAGGATGCTTGGAAGTGTAGTCTGCAACTGCGGGGGCGGGGGGGGCAGCACATGTCCAGCTAAAACTCAGTAGGTTCTATTACTAAAAGGATGACAGGAAGAATGGACACTAGAGGACCGTTAACAGTGCCTGCCACAAGCAACAAGGAGTCTGGTGATAGGGTACCTCTAGGGTTGATTAATTCAGTAGCTCACCAACGTATTCATGTCTTCAGGGATCCAGTGTATTGACTTTTAGTCTCAGGCTGGTCCCCTCGTGGCCTCAAGATGGCTGCCAGTACTACAGCATCACACCCTTAGGCACTAATACAAAAAGGCAGAAAAGAGGATGTTCCTCCCTTGTGTCTATGAAAACTTTCTCAGAAGCCCCCTTCTCCAACTGACTTCCCCTAACTCTCCTTGGCCAGAATAGCATCATGTGTCCATTCCTGCTCCAATTACTAGCAAAGGCAGTGGAATGACCAGGATTGGCTTGGGTCGATTGAGAATAACCCCCCAGGGCATGTGATAGTTCTATGTCATTTCATTTATAAGAACTTAGAGGTAGGTCTGCAGCTGAGATGGCCTTGCAGAGCTGTCCTGAGCTGGGGCAAGGAGCTGGATCCTCACAGGTCACATTGATCAGTCTCTGGATACAGGCTGTCTCTGGAAGAAGAAATGACCTTGGATGAGCCAGTTTCTTCAGCCCAGGCAAATGCTGCTCCCCTGGTGTTGCTGCCTCAGGAGCTTGGAGAAAAGATCCCACTGAGCCAGCCTCAGGCCTCTGAGGATGAGGTGACAGTCAGCTGGTGCCAGAGTCTCTGAGAGGGTGGGATGCAGAGTGTGGAAAAAATCTAAAACTGGGACTAAGTGCCAATGCTGCCTGAAGAGCCCAGAAACAAACCCTTACACTTATGGTCAATTGATTTTTTTCTAAGACGATTCAATGGGGAAAAAATAGTTTTTTCAACATATGGTGCTAGAAAACTGGATATCCACATGCAAAAGAATGAAGTTGGACCCCCCTTCTCACACCATATATGAAACCCAATTCAAAATGTATCAAAGATCTCAATGTAAGAGCTGAAACCGTAAAACTCTTAGAAGAAAACATAGGATTTATTCGTTACAATTTTGGATTACGCAATGGTTTCTTAAACATGACACCAAAAGCACAAATAACTAAAGAAAAAAATAGTTAAATTGGACTTCATTAAAATTAAAATTTGGGGGGAATTCCCTGGCAGTCCAGTGGTTCGGGCTCTGCACTTTCACTGCCAAGGGCCAGGGTTCAACCTCTGGTCAGGGAACTAAAATCCCGCAGGCCGCACAGCGCAGCCAAAAAAAATAAAAAAACTTAAGTGTTTTTTTTTAATGTTTCAAAGGACACCATCAAGACAGTGAAAAGAGAACCCACAGAATGGAATCAATGATTTATCAATCGTATATCTGATAAGGGACTTAATACCTGGAATATATAAAGAATTCTTACAACAAAAAAATTTAAAAATGGACAGTGGATTTGAAAGGCATTTCTCCAGGAAAGATATACAATGACCAAAAAGCACATTAAAAGATGTTCAACAGGGCTTTCCTGGTGGCGCAGTGGTTGAGAGTTCGCCTGCCGATGCAGGGGACACGGGTTCGTGCCCCGGTCTGGGAAGATCCCAAATGCCACGGAGCGGCTGGGCCCGTGAGCCATGGCCGCTGAGCCTGCGCGTCCGGAGCCTGTGCTCCACAGCGGGAGAGGCCACAGCAGTGAGAGGGCCGCGTACCGCAAAAAAAAACAAAAAAAAAAGATGTTCAACATCATTAATCACCAAAGCCACAGTGAGATACCACTTCACACCCACTAAGATGGCTATAATCAGAAAGACGGACAATGACAAGTGTCAGAGAGATGTCATACATTGCTGAGGGAACGTAAAAACGGTGCAGCGGCTTTGGAAAACAGTCTGTCAATTCCTCAAACAGCTAAGCATAGAGTTACCGCATGACCCAGAAATTCCCTTCCCAGTTATACACCCAAGAGAACTGAAAACACATATCCACGTAAAAATATGTACGTGAATGTTCACAGCAGTACTATTATTATAGCCAAAGGCTTTAACAACCCACATATCCATCAGCTGATGCATGGATATATCCATACAATGGAATATTATGCAGCAATAAAAGGGAGTGGGGTACTGACACGTGCTACAACATGGGTGAACCTTGAAAACATGCTGAGTGAAAAAAGCCAGACAGAAAAAGCCACATATCATATGATTCCATTTATATGGAGTGTCCAGAACAGGCAAATCCAAAGAGACAGAAAGTAGATGAGTGGCTGCCAGGGGCTGAGGGAGGAGGGAATGGGAGTGACCACTGATAGGAATGGCAGCTCTTTTTGGAATGATGGAAATGTTCTAAAATTAGTGATGACGGTTGCCTAATTCTGTGAATATACTAAAAAAAAATCACTGGGCAAATGTTATGGTGATAATAATAATATTATTTTAAATATATAATTTAGATTATATATATATATTTACTTTAGTTATTTATTTTGGTCCCATGGATAAGGGGCCTAACACGGTCCCCTGGCAGTCCCAGCTTCCAATTCAGTGGAACCATTGTTCTGTCCACTGTTGGAAGCATTTCCCCTTGCAAGTTTCAGGAACAGGAAACAAAAATTCCATGAGTGGTTACTGGGTGTAGTCATGATTCCTCACTGTGTGTTCTGTTGCGGGATATGCTGGCCTCTGATTCAGCACATACGCTTTATCCTCTAAGTGAGGACCCCATTTTTCAGGTGTTGCCGCCCAACTAGGGACATACCTTGAGTCTTCAGTAGGTCACGCCCCATATTCTTGGACCAGCTGTTTCTGGGTGGTGAAGTACCTTAGAGACAATAGCTTAATAAAGGCTCACTCTGCCCTGGAGGATCCCTTGCTGGGTTGTGGCTGAAGTGTGCCCAGCTGTGCTCTCCAATGCTGCTGAGAAGGGCCTGTGGCAGAGGAAGGGCAGGGGGAGCAGCAGCTTTGACCCCAGCTTGGTCTAAAGTCACGTGACGCCCACCCCACTCCCAGCTGAAATTTTCAGGAAGAGTTCATTTTACTGGAGTCTGGGAGGAAACGACAAGGATTGAATAGTGAAGGCTGAGAGAGAGATCATTTTACCACCAAGATCCTGCAAGATAATATTCAAAGTGAAAATAACGAGGACTTCCCTGGTGGTCCAGTGGCTAAGGCTCCGCGCTCCCAATGCAGGGGGCCCGGCTTCGATCCCTGGTCAGGGAACTAGATCTCACATGCTGCAACTAAACATCCCACATGCTGCAACTAAACATCCCGCATGCCGCAACTAAAGTTCTATAAAAAACGAAATAAATTAATTAAAAAGAAAAAAGAGGGCTTCCCTGGTGGCGCAGCGGTTGAGAATCTGCCTGCCAATGCAGGGGACACGGGTTCGAGCTCGGGTCCGGGAAGATCCCACATGCCACGGAGCAACTAAGCCAGTGCGCCACAACTACTGAGCCCACACGCCGCAACTACTGAAGCCTGCGCACCTAGAGCCCATGCTCCGCAACAAGAGAAGCCACCGCAATGAGAAGCCCGCGCACCGCAAGAAGAGTAGCCCCCGCTCACTGCAACTAGAGAAAGCCCGCATGCAACAAAGACCCAATGCAGCCAAAGATAAATAAATAAATAATTTTTTTAAAAATGGTTGAAAGGATACATTTTATGTTATGTATATTTTACCACAACCAATTTTTTGTTTTTGCTTTGTCTTTTTTTTGGGCCACGCCACGCGGCATGCAAGATCTTAGTTCCCCGACCAGGGATGGAACTCGCGCCCCCTGCAATGGAAGCACAGATTCTTAACCACTGGACAGCCAGGGTAGTCCCCACAATTAATTTTTGTAAATCATAATAAAAAGGAGATGGGAAATGTGAGGCAAGGTCAGGAAGCACTATGGCGAAGTCAGTGGCTGAACTTGAAAGCCATGCAAAAGATGTGTGTCAAGTTTGTGCTTAAAATATAGAAATCCCGGGCTTCCCTGGTGGCGCAGCGGTTGAGAGTCCGCCTGCTAATGCAGGGGACACAGGTTCGTGCCCCGGTCCGGGAATATCCTACATGCCGCGGAACGGCTGGGCCCGTGAGCCATGGCCGCTGAGCCTGCGCGTCCGGAGCCTGTGCTCCACAACGGGAGAGGCCACAACAGTGAGAGGCCCGCATACCGCAAAAAAAAAAAAAGATAGAAGTCCTGAACCTAAATTTCCTCAAATTTCAGGGAAATCGAAGCACCTCCTTATTTGCCTTTAGCAATCCACTGTTTTAATAGCAGCATGGAACTCTCTTGTAACAAAACCTTTCTTGGTTTGAAAGAACACAGCTGACTCCAGTGAATAATTTTCTATTTAAATGGAGGAGGAGTGATGATGTTGACGATGGTGATGATTCATTTTCCAGGCCTTATTCTCAGCCAGGCACCCTCATAAGCACTTTATACATGTTAACGCATTTAATCCTCACACTCACCCTTTGAGGAAGGGCGTATATTGACCCCACTTTGCAAGATCTGGAAGCACCTTCTAAGTCAGGATAATTCATTTGTAGTCAATGCCATTTTTACATTGGTCTTTAACCAATTTCCACTTCCTCCATGTTTGGCCAGTCTGACTCCTGACAAGCCATGCCAGGTGAGCCCGCCTGGATAGGAGCACCCCATCAGAAAGAGGCCAGCATGGGGACTGTGCCCCCGGAAACAGCTACCTGGCTTCCCTGCCCTCAGACCTCTGTCCTCAGCCGATGCTGCCCTGTCACCCTCTCCATTTCTGCCACTGCCTGAGCCTCGCCATGGCTAGGGCTCCAGGCTCCATGCCCTGGTAACCCCACCTCCCCTCTCACTTCTGATGTCATCTCCCGTAAGCCCTGGGCCTCCCCATTCTGTTCCCTGTCCCTCCCATTCTGTTCTCTGTCCCAGGAAAGTCTCTACATGCCCAAGAACCTCAGACAAGCCAAATACACCTGAATATTTCTTCACCAGGAAACTCCACATCCTAACCACGCTGGATAAAAAAGCTTTTTTTTTTTTAAATCAGAGTTCATAAAACCCCCGATGACTCTGCAATGTTTTGGTAGAGAAAAAAACAAACAAAAAGCAGCATTTCACAAAATGGATTTCTGGCCATTGCAAAATGATCATAAACTGTCCCAACTTCCCAGAAAGACTGAAAGGAAAATTCATCTGCAATCAGCTTCTTACTTTCCATTTGGGTTTTAAATGCAGTCCCACCCCCAGTTTGATTACAGAAGTTCAGAACTGAGATTGAGGGAGAATATTCACACGAAGAAGAAAAAGAGATGAGCATCCAACGCAGAGCCAAGAAACTGCTGGAAGCCCTCAGCCCAGCCCAACCCTTTCCCATCACAAAGCCACAGAATTTCAGGACTGGGAGGAACTGTAGACCTACCGGCCCAGCTGTTACATCCCTGGATAAGCACTTTCCCTTCCATTTGGATTGTCTATAAATTACTGTACAATCTGAGATGCGGAAACAAACACTGAAATTAACAATGACTTAAAGAAGGTAGAATTTTAGTTCTCTCTTAGGTAAGAGGCCAGAGGTGGGGGTGGGGGTGGGGGCGGTCAGGGCTCAAGGATTTAGCTGCTCCCCAAAGTCATTCAAACACCTCAGGCTTCTGCTGCCCTGTCTGTCCCTCCACACTCAGCTTTCATCTCATGGTCCAAAGCAGTCGCTCCAGCTCTGGCCATTGCACCCATAGTCAGCCAGCAGACCTGACCCAGAGGTCACTCCCATCACTTCTGTTCTGAAGGGGAGCTGGGGGGAAAAAAAAAAAAAAGCAGTTGTTATTTGGGAAGCCAGGTGCCCAGCTAAAATGTCTACTGCTACATAAGATAGAGAAATGGGTATTGGGGAGGGACTGGCCACGTCTGCCGCAGAGGGCTCCTAGGGGAAAATGCAAGTCATTCTGTGGCACAAATTTCCAGAATGAGTTGTGCTGAAACATAATGAATGTCACATTTTGTTTTATTTGGAACTCGCTAGCATCTTGGGCACAGTTCCACTTTGTTGTTAATGTCAAAATTGCATCTCAAGAAAAACTGTAATGACTAGTGGACTTTGCTGCTAGTTCAGAGGGTGGGCTCTGGAGGCAGACTGCTCAGGTTTGATTCTGGGCCCTCTTCCTACAAGCCAAATGGCTTTGGGCAAATTACCTACCTGTTTGTGACTCAGTTTACACATCTGTAAAATGGGGATAATCATTGTTCCTGCCTTACTTGACTGTTGTGAGATTGCATGTGGGAGTACCCAGCACCATACTGGGGACATAGGAAAAGCTTGATAAATGCTAGTTGTGGTAGTTAGTCTCCAAAGATGACTCCAAACAACTCCTACCCTTTCTCTACACATATGCCCCTCCTCCATCAAGATGTGGAGCTTACCTGTAACCCCTTGAGTCTGGGTTGGGACTAGGACCCAGTGGAAGTGACGGCCACTCTGGGCCTGACCTTTAAGGAAACAGGCAGCTTTCACTTCCTCCCTCTTGGAATCCATGGCATCCTCTTGGATGCCATGCTGTGAGGAAGCCCAAGCAGCTGCATGGACAGGCCCACATGGAAGGCAACTAGGCTCCCAGCTCACCCACAGTCTCCACTGAGATCCCAGCCTTGTGAGTGAGCCATCCGGGAAGTGGATCTTCCAGCTAGTCAGCTATCCCAGCTGATGCCATGTGGAGCTGAGAGATGATCCTGCCGAGCCTATGAAATTGCAAACTGTGAGCAAAGAAATGACTGTTGTTTTAAGCTACTAAATTTGGGGGGGGGTGTTTTTTTATGCAGTGATAGATGACCAGAAGGCAATTTGATATGTAGAAGTAGGATGCTATTGAAATAAAAACTTTAGGGACTTCCCTGGTGGCGTAGTAGTTAAGAATCTGCCTGCCAACGCAGGGGACATAGGTTCGATCCCTGGTACGGGAAGATCCCACATGCCCTGGAGCAACTAAGCCCATGGGCCACAACTACTGAGCCTGCGCTCTAGAGCCCGAGAGCCACAACTACTGAGCCTGAATGCCACAACTACTGAAGCCTGTGCACCTAGAGCCCATGCTCCACAACAAGAGAAGCCACTGCAATGAGAAGCCCGCGCACCTCAATGAAGAGTAGCCCCTGCTCGCCACAACTAGAGAAAGCCCGTGTGCAGCAATGAAGACCCAATGCAGCCAAAAATAATTAATAAATAAATTAATTAATTAAATTAAAACTTTAAACGTGTGGCATTAGTTTGGGAACCAGATGGCAGCAAGGGCCTAGAGGAAACTGTGAAAGCTTAAAGAACAGTGAGGAGAGTGCTATTGGATGCTGAAGAAAATAGGACCCCAGTTATGTAGCTGAAGTGGGATAAAAGCAGACGCTTGTTTTAATCCCCTCCTATTCACCTCTTTGGTGAGAGAGGGATCCCCCACCTGAAGGTGGTGGGAATGGCTGAAAACACAACACCCAACACTGGACAGATGAGACAGCAATCTGTTTATGCATCATATATACTCACAGCCCAGGGAAAGAGGACACTGCACACCATGCAGACCCACACCTAACTTGCCCTCAGGAACAGTGTGAACAACCAGGGGCGGGGAAGCCAGGCTCTGTAGTATCAAGAGGGTGAGGTGCCTCTGGTTCCCATGGGCGGACGTGGTGGGGTTTGTTGGTATAATTCCTCGGGCTGCCAGGAGGCTGAAACCCGCTTCACAGGGATAAGCAGGAATTGTACCAGGTCCGTGGGACAAGGTGGGTTGTTTAGCTAGGGGACCTTATCCACGGGAGCAGAGTTCCTGTGCAGGGGACTTGCTGTCAGGCCATTTGAGGTTCTCCCAATTTCACCAGAAGTCAAGGCTGTACATAATACGGGGCCTAAATTTTAGTCTTTATACCACAGTGCTTAGCAAAACCGGTGGCTGTGGTGATGTGAAAGATAGAAAAAGTGTCCAGTGACCATGTAGGTCTGGTTAAAGTGACGAACAGGCAGAATGTTGAAAATGCCCGGTATCCTCTTCAAACTATTATGTATTTCATTTCTTTAGGAATGAGGTTGTCAGGATGAACATTTTCAAAACAATCTTGGCTGTCTTTGAGCCGAGGACAGAGCCTGGCGTGCTGCTTATCTGCATTACTATTTGAACGAATGCATTCTGATGCCTCTGTCCTGCCACAGGTCCTGTGTCAGTTTCAGCAGTTCTTCACCTGCAAATAGTCTGCTTCTGTGAACAGTTTATTTAAGCAGAGCAAGTGACCGGAGCAATAAGCAGGGCACCTGGGGAGCCGAGATGACCAAAAGGTACCAGAAGGTAGTTTTTCCCAGGCAAAGTTAATTTTTTCTGCTTCAACTGCCATAATATTGTTTCCCAGAGGAAACGGTCAGCGATGTCAAATAGGGGACGCAGAGGGCTCAGGGGCTGGTCGCTCTGAGGTTCCTCCAGGGAGCCAGTGGGCATGCGGGAAGTGGGCAGGTGAGGCTGCCACAGGTCCAGTTCACTATGCAGGTTTTCTCACCCACGTTTTCTTGTTTAAGTCATACACCCACCTTACTAAGTTGTCATAAACATTCCCATTTTAGAGATGAGGTTATTGAGGCTCAGAGAGGTCATCAAGATTTGAACTCCTGTCTCTCTGGGAATAAAACTCATGCTCTTTCAACGACACCAGGAAGTCCCAAGCTGTCTCCCAAAGACCCTGCCCTGTGACTACCCAGGGGGCCCACCAGAGTCCCCGATCTCAGATAGGAATGAAAACAGACTACGTGGCAGATCCCATCCTTTGCGTGTTACAGTGCACAAACCTGCAAAGCTCATCTGTGTCAACGAGCAGGGGGTGGGGTGTGGACACCCCCAGACCCCACTCAGACTTGGGCCAGACCCTCTCTTCACAGGGCACTTTTGCAGTGTCACTCATTCAACTATATCGTGGACTACCATGCACCAGTCCCTGCCTGGGGCCAGACTGCCTGGGCCTGAATCCCATGCAGCTGTGTGATGCTGAGTAGGTGGCCTCAGTTTCCTCATCTGTGGAATGGTGGTAATACAGACACCTACCTCCCAGAGTGGTCGGAAGCAATGGATGATTTAAGGTGTATGGCACGGTGTCAGGCATATAGCAAGCACTCTCCTTTCGTTATCATCATCATCTGATGATGAATAGATGAATGGAATTCATTGTAAAACTGTAAGATAGACAGGAAAGGCTATAATTAACCCCGTTTTATAGGTGAGAAAATTGAAGCTCAGAGGCATTAAAAAGGTTGCAGAGACAGAATGGGTACAATTATTCTTATTTTACAGATGAGGAAACTGAGGCTCAGGGAGATAAGTAACAAGTTCAAGGTCAAAGTCAGTGTCAAAGGCAGGCCTAAATGCTCTGGCCCAGGCTCCCCCTCTGTCCTCAGTAATATCCCCCTCTTTGGAATTCTGCACTAACACAGCAGGATTTCACAGAGGGCACAGGTAGCCCTCGTCATCAATGGCCAAGAGGACAGGTGGCCTGAGATGGTGTAGGTCCTGCAGTAGCTTGTATCTTCCAGCCAAATCTGCCCGTGGCCTCACCCGTTCAGGTCTCACCTGCTCAGGTGCTGCAGGAAGTCCCCTGGAAAATGTTGGCTCAGGAACCCCCCTCCCCCTCTCCCACTGGGCTCAGCACCTGTGCCTGCCCAGGTGGATGGAGACAGGGGGGCTGGACTTGGAGACCCGCAGTACCTCACCCTCAGCTGGCTGGATCAGAGGGCCCTGGCGCTCTGCCTGAATTGCACCATTATTGCTTCCTTTGGGTTTAAGGTGGTATGTAGCCAAACTTCCTCACGAAGCAGAAATTACCCTGAGGGGAGACAATTAAGAGTTCTTAATGGGTTGAAGAAAGAAAGGGAGGGGCTGGGTGTGTTTCTGGATTTTTAGTGAAAGGAAGTAATTTGTTTTGAAGGGAGGGTAGTGGAAAGGGATGGAAGAAAGTTCCAGAGTGTGGAAGTTGGAGGGGGCGTTGACTGGCACTTATGAGAGGTTTGGGGGAGACGGCTGTTAAGAAGCGCTCACGTGGATTAAGCATGTTCTTTTGCTAGGCTCTGTCCTCAGCCCAGACCTGCGCGACCTCATTGAACCCGCCAGGTGGGGACGCCTAGCGTTGAGCCCTCCACACGGCCCGCCCCGCGGACGCCAACTCAGCCTCCATTCAAGCGCTTCATCCAACAACCTCTGGAGGCCCTGGGGCGCAGGAGAACTGGAGGAACAGGGTTAGAAATGCTGAGTGCAGCGGGGGAATAAACCGGAGAAACGCAGGCGAGGGAAGGAGCTGGAGACACAGGATTATCGTGAGCGCCGGAGGCTCGGTGCTGCCGCCTTGAGGCTGCGCGGGGGACCCAGACGGAGGGCCCGGAGGCTCCAGGGGACACCCGCCGCCCCCCGGGGAGTCTGCGGGCGCCCTCGACCACAGCCACGGGGGTGGGGACGCAGGTCTCGGCAGGCGGACCCCCGACCCCTCACCAGAGCCCCGGCCGGCCTCTCCCACCCTGGGTTTTCGGCGCTCCCAGCATCCCCAGCTCTTCCACCTCCGGGCGCTTGTTCCAGCTGTGCCCTCTGCCTGAAACACTTCCTCCAAGCATTAAGCTCCTCGTCCTCCCAGGCCTCCCCAGGCAGCCTCCCTGGCCGTGAACCCCGCCCCTGGCCAGAATTTCTGCTCCTGCCTCCAGTTTCCCCGGAGCCCCACAGCCCTCGGGTACAGCGTCCTCTCCTCCCCACCGAGGGATCCGCAGGGCTCCGATGGACAGACGCCGAATGAACTGGAATATCTGGAGCAGCGGAGACGCAGGGCGTGGTGGATAAGCGCCCGCGGACTCGCACACCCGCCTCCCAGGGCCGGCTACGTGGCTGAAGGGACAGCAGGACCTGGCGCGGGCGCAGGGAGCCTTTTCCTGGCCCGAGGGCGCCCCCTGGGGGCCGGAGCCTCCCAGCAGGTACGTTCCCTGGCTCGGCGCGCCCCCGCGTCTGATCCTCGACCCCCGGCGCCTCTGGGAGCCTCCCCCCACCTCTCCCCAGGGTCCTCCTGGTCTGGGAGGACCGGCTGTATCGATAGGTCTGTGAGTCAGAGGGTGCGCCTCTTCTATGAATACCCGCGCGACGAGAAGGAGCGGGCGGGAGGGCAGATCCGAATCAGCACCGACCCGGCCTTTCGCCCCGGACTCCCGCCCCGGACTCCCCCTCCTCTGGGTGACACGCGCACACTGTGCGCACACACGCACGCTCCGGGTGCACACGCTTGACGCACGGCCTACCCCACACATGCGCTCACTTGTGCACACACTGACACACACGACACTCGCGCGCACACACGTAGACACACCGCCCTTTCTGTAAGTGTGATCCACCCTTCTGCCCACCTCACCTCGCAGGGGTCATCACCAGATGGTGCTCCCCAGGCCTTGCCGCCCCCCCATCCCTCTTGCTGCTCAGGTTAGTTGCAGGGCTGGGGCGGTATCCCCCAGCTTCCCAGAATCCCCGGTTGGTGCCCACCTTCCAGACCAGGCCCTTCAACTCCCCACTAACTCATGACCCACTCATGTGCCGGACCCCCCCACCCCACCCCGGAACAGAGTACGGGATAAGCTAGGCTTGTTGTGAGAGTGGTGTTGACAATGACTAGCGTGACTGCACCTTAACCCAGAGTGAGGAGCTGTGGTGGTGGAATTTTAGGTCATGGGACAGGCGGGCGGAGGGCTCTCAGCAGTCTCCCCCAGCCTCCTTATTGACTATTCATCATTACCCCTCCTCAATTTGAGGTGCCACCTTTATACTTAGGTCTATTTCCGGACTCCAAAGGGTTCCATTGATGTCTACCCTGCATTGCACAGAACCAATTATTCTCGTATAAGGATAGCAATAGGACTTTCCGTGGGGTGGGGGCCTCCTCTCACCGCCTGCTTCCGCTTCTGTGTCCCTGTGTAGGGCAGGAAAACTTCCTGCTACCCTCTTAGGTTCTGTGGCTGAGAATTAACTGACATAAGACAGATTACCAGGAGAAAAGCATATAAACTTATTTAGTATCTTCAGGTGTACAACATGGGAGTCTCCGGAAGAAAAATGAAGACCCAAAGAAGCCACTGGGCCCCAAAGCTTATACACCTTTTTACATAAAGAAGACACTTTGTGGAGATGTGACAGGATGAAGGGGCTGGGGCCCGGGCAGTAAGTTGTAGGACAGTGGCAAGGAAATACATGGGGAAAACTAATAGAAAATCAGGGGTATTTAATTAATTAATTATCTATTTAGCTGCACCAGGTCTTTGTTACCACCTGTGGGATCTAGTTCCCTGACCAGGGATTGAACCCCGGGCCCCCTGCATTGGGAGCGAGGAGTCTTAACCGCTGGACCACCAGGGAAGTCCCAATTGGGGTAATTTTAGCAGTTTGTACAGATCCCCTTCAGCATCGCCCCCCAGTCTCTGGTGATAAGAATGTTCTCTTCCTGGTGCAGGGAGGGCACCTTTCTCTTCGGAAATGTATGACCTGCTTTTAGGTAGAAAGGGGAGGGCAGAGAGTCCCTCCTGCATCTTCTGTTTCTCAAGTACCTTCAGCTCAAAGTAACCAGTATTCCAAAGCAGCATATTCTGAGGTGGGATGTTCTGAACCCTTTTACCTGGAAGGGATTTTTTCCCAACACTTAGATCTCTGATGGTTATGTCACCATCAGAGCATTAGATTTGTTAAAACTGATGACCTAATGTTGATACACTATTATTTACAAAAGTCCACCATTTACATTAGAGTCCATGCTTGGTGTTGCGCGGTGCTATGAGCCTTGACAAATGTATAACGTCACAGATCCACCATTACAGTATCACACAGAATAATTTCACTGCTCTGAAAATCCACTGTGCTCCACCTATTCATCCTTGTCCCCACTCCCCCAGAACCCCAGGTGTTGATCTTTTTACTGTCTCTATAGTTTTGCCTTTTCCAGAATGTCATATAGTTGGAATCATATAGTATATAGCCTTTCCAGACTGGCCTCTTTAATCAATAGCATTTAAAGCTACTCCGTGTCTTTTTATGGCTTGATAGCTCATTTCTTTCTAGCACTGAATAATATTCTGTTGTATGGATGTATACTCCACTATCCTTTCACCTAGGAAAGGACATCACTGTTGCTTTCAGGTTTGAGCAATTATGACTAAAATTGCTATAAACACCCACGTGCAGGTTTTTGTGTGGACATAAGTTTTCAAGTCAGTTGGGTAAATACCTAGGAGTGTGATAGCTGGATCCTATGGTAAGGCCGTGTTTAGCTTTGTGAGAAACCATCAAACTGTCTTCCAAAGTGGCTGTTTTGCATTTCCCCCAGCAGTGAATGAGAGTTGCTGTTGTTCCACCTCCACGTCGGTATGTGGAGTTTTGTTTGTTGTTTGTTTGTTTTTCAGTTTTTTGGGTTTTAGCCATTTGGATTTTAACAGGTCTGTAGTGGTATCTCACTGTTGTTTTAATTTACAATTGCTGAATGTATATGATATTGGCCATTTTTCCTGTGCTTATGAGCCATCTGTGTATCTTCTTTGGTGAGGTGTCTGTTTGGATCTTCTGCCTGTTTTAAACTGGGTTTTCTTATTGCTGAGTTAGAAGAGTTCTTTGTGTATTTTGGATACAAGTTCTTTATCAGATATGTGTTTTTTAAAGTATTTTCTCACAGTCTGTGACTTGTCTTTTCATTCTCTTGAGTTCTACTTTAAAAACCCCATTGTTGGGCTTCCCTGGTGGCGCAGTGGTTGGGAGTCCGCCTGCCGATGCAGGGGACACGGGTTCGTGCCCCGGTCGGGAAGATCCCACATGCCGCGGAGCGGCTGGGCCCGTGAGCCATGGCCCTAAAACCCTAATCCCTACTCCTGCAAGTGTTGTAATCAAGATCAAATGGTGTGGTCTTTATAAAGCCCTTGGAACAGGGCCTGGAATATAATATATGTTCAATTACCTTAGATAATTATAATAACAAGCATTATCTCTTTTAATAGCTAATGGAGTCAGTCCTTCGTCATTACTCTTCCTTTTCAGAATTTTCCTACAGCTATTCTCACACATTTACTCTTCTAGATGAATCGTTTGATTAATTTTTAAATATCCTGTTCGAATTTTATTAAATGAATAAGTAATTTAGAAAAAATGGACATTTTAATGACGCTGGGTTATTTATTTAGGCTGCGTTGGGTCTTCGTTGCTGCACGCGGGCTTTCTCTAGTTGCGGCAAGCGGGGGCTACTTTTCATTGCGGTGCGTGGGCTTCTCATTGCAGTGGCTTCTCTTGTTGCAGAGCACGGGCTCTAGGCGTGCAGTAGTTGTGGCTCACGGGCTCTAGGCGTGTGGGCTCAGTAGTTGTGGCGCATGGGCTTAGTTGCTCTGAGGCATGGGGGGTCTTGCCGGACCAGGGCTCGAACCCATGTCCCCGTACTGGCAGGCGGATTCTTAACCACTATGCCACCAGGGAAGTCCCTAAAGCCTGTCTTTTAATTTAAGTCTTTATACCCCTTTCTTCACATAGAACGTACACGATCCTTGCTAAAGGATGTTTTCTTAAATGCCATGATGAATGAGGTCTTTTCTTCAGAGACATTCTAATCAATTACTATATATTTATAAATAGACAATTGATTTTTTTCCCATTTTTTTAAGTTCTTTTTGACAATTGATTGTTTTAATAGACTATATTTTGGAGCAGTTTTAGGTTCACAGCAAAACTGAGTGGAAAGGTACAGAGATTTCCCATATACCCCCTGTGCCACACGTGCACAGTCTGTCCCATATCAATGTTCCCCGCCAGAGTGGTACATTTATTACAATTGATGAAGCTACACTGACACATCATTGTCACCCAAAGTCCATTAGGGTTCATTCTAGGTGTACATTGCATGGGTTTGGACAAATGTGTAATGACATGTGTCCACCATTATAATCTCACACAGAGTAGTTTCACTTGATTTTTAAGTATTAATTTTTTCTAATCTCCTTAAAGTTTCTAATAGTTTTTCTAATTGATTCTCTTAGCTTTTCCAGGTAATAATCTAAACACAGTGAAATTTGGCATCTGTATTTCCAACACTTAATCTATTTTATTTGTGTGTCCTAATTGCCTGGGTTAGCTCCCCCAGAACAGCATTAAATGGTAGTGGTGACAGGAAGTCCTTGCCTTATTCCAGAAGTTAATGGAAATGCATCTACTGCTTCACCAGTGAATATAATACTGGTTTTTAGTGTCATATGTTTACATATTTTTATCATGTTAAGGCATAAAATCTGTTCCTATATCAATAAAGTCGTTTTCTAAAATTAAGAATGGATGTTGGACTTTATCAAATACCACCTTAGCATCTACTGAGATGCTTATTTGGTGTTTCTCCCATAATCAATATATTTGGTGAAAGATAGGATTCTCTACAATTCAGCACACGAGGCTCACAGAGGTCAGGTCACCTGCCCAGGGTCACACAAGGGGCAGGTGGCAGAGCTAGGGTCTCTTTCTTTGAGCCCAATGCTGCCTGCTCTGAATGCCTGTGACCTTGCAGCTCCTGGGACACCCGCACCCCTGGTCGCCTGCCAGGCCTTACCCACCCTTTGCCGGCACAGTCCACAGCTTCCGCGGTGCCCACGGCCCTGCTCTCCTGCAGGAGAAGCTGGCCCAGCTCAGCAGCCACCCGTGTGTCACCTGTGAACACAGCTTAACACAGGAGACTAGCCTTGGTGAGTGGAGAGGTGTCGAGTAGGCCCCGGGTCACAAGTAGGAGGGTAAGAGAAAAAGACGTGTCCCTCCTTTCCACCGGGTTTGATAAAGAGGGAGGAGAAGGCCGCTGCCCTCCAGGCAGAGGCAGGATCTAAAGGGGGCAGAGAGAGCAGGTTCCGGTGGGCATGTGGGCTCAGACGAAGAACCTCAGGCTTTATATCAAGTGTACCCTGGTCATCCCAGGTCTCTGCCCCGGCTTTGCTGTGTGATCTGGACAGGGCCCCAGCCTCTGTGTGCTGACTGAGGCACAGAGACCCATGAGGAGGCCCCTTGGGGGTCCGGGCTGGGACATGAGGTAGGCGGCATGGGAGGAGCTGGCCCACTTTGCTTTCTGCTCTGGGTGCCACCACCAGGCGCTGCCTGCCCACCCCCACCTGGAACAGCTGAGCCTGGAGGTGTCTCAGAGCCCCAGCAGGACGAGCATTTATTATGGTGACTCTGCCCTAGGAATATATATATTTTTAAAATATATATATTTTGCATGCATTGTCGCATTTGATTTAAATTAACTTATTGCAATTAAATCCTCAGAATAGTCCCACCTGGAAGATGACGAGGTCTTCTCAGTGTTGAGTGTTTTACGTACCATGTCATTTACCCCATTTTACAGAGGAGGAGATTGAGACGCAGGGAGGGAAAGCAACTTACCCAGGGTTGTTCAGGGGGGTGGTGGCAGGGATGTTAGTATTCCAGCCTTCTGTAGACTTTCTGAGACCTGCAAGGTCACCGCGGGGCTCCGTCATCCTGTCACCACTTGGCCACACCAGTGAAAACAAACGGTGTGAGGGGCAGGAAGGGACTGCCAATTAGCTGAGGGCCTCCTGGGATTGAACCCCTCTTTACAAATGACAAAACTGAGAATTCCAGTGGCCTCCCTGAGGCCCCGGAGCAGGTAAGAGATTCAGATGGGGTTGCCTGGCGCTGCTCTGCGTGGGAAGTGAGGGCAATGCCAGTTTCCTGTCTCTTCAGGGTTTTCAGTCATTCTCATATTGTCCACCTGGGGGCGCTGGATAACAAGGCTGCGGCGGGAGCTCTGCAGAGAGATCTGCGCGCCGACTGGCCTAGGACGCCTCCCCTCTGCGCCGCACTGTTCCCTCCTGCAGCCGCTCACCTGCTCCTCCCCAGCACCTGCCCAGGGGCCCGGGCAGACCACCAGGTGGCATCTTTTGCTCACCCTCCAGAGCCCTGAGTGTGAGAGGCCGGGCCTGTGCTGACCAAGATCACACAGCCGGCCTAGATCAGGACAAGGGCGGTCTGGCCCTACACCTCTGGCCTCTCAGCTGGCCAGCCAGGCCCTGGGCCCTGCTCCCTCACCTCTTCCATCACCAGAACTCCTCCTTTTCCTTCTCCATCTTCGCCCTAAAGCCGAGGGCCCAGACAGGTGGCTGTGACCTCACGGGGCTGCTCACAGGCTCACGGGAGAAGTCTGGCCTTCCCTCCCTTGATGCCCACCCCCATCTACCTCTCCGTCACCACCTGTTTCCGGGCCTGAGCCCACATGCCTGCAGCTCCTAAAGGCAGGCCCACAGGGGCCTCCATGCAATGTGCTGAGTGCACCAACAGCACAGGATCCCCTTGTGGGTAGAGAGGTGTGTCCAGATAGGACAGGGGCTCTGCGGGACAGGACCTCAGGGGCGCTGCCGTGGGGTCCTCTGCCCCTGGCCTTCCCAGCAGGAATGGACTGTGGGACTTGACTTTCTGTTAACCGGACCCTAAGAAACTGACCAAGAACCCAGAGCGGCCAGGTCCTAGTTTACACAGAAGGACACACGTGTGGGGTGACCTGCCCAGCTCCCCTGAGTGTGGGCACGTCCCGCTGGGGCCAGGGGGTCCTTAGGTCATTTAGTGCTACATGGATGTGGCATTAACTAACGTGGACTTCCATGGAGAGAAACCTCCTACCTTTCCACGTCTCTTTCCAGCCTTCTGTCTGGGTAGAAGAGAAAGCTTGGTTCAGTGTGAGGACACCTGTCCACCTCTGTGACTCGGGCTGAGCACACTTTATATCCAGAGGAGAGCAGGCCCTGCTCAGGCCTCTGGCCAACCACAGCAGGCAGTTAAAATGTAGTCACAGTATTTCCACTGGGCTTATCTTTATGGTTACTTTCTATTTCTGGCAAGTGATACTTGTTCTCTGCTTCTGATGACATAGTTTCTTTCTTCTTTTTTGTTTTTTTATGTTGGGTCTTCATTGCTGCACACGGGCTTTCTCTAGTTGTGGCGAGCGGGGGCTACTCTTCGTTGCAGTGCGCGGGCTTCTTTCCCATTGCGGTGGCTTCTCTTGTTGCAGAGCATGGGCTCTAGGTGTGCGGGCTCAGAAGTTGTGGCGCGTGGACTCCGGAGCACAGGTTCAGTAGTTGTGGTGCAGGGGCTTAGTTGCTCCAGGGCATGTGGGATCCTCCCGGACCAGGGCTCGAACCTGTGTCCACTGCATTGGCAGGCGGATTCTTAACCATTGCGCCACCAGGGAAGTCCCTGACATAGTTTCTTTTTTAAGGAAAAAAGTGAATCCATTTAAAGACTTAACAAAAGAGGTGGGGCTCGGTGGAACAAACCTCTCGCAGGCCCTGGAATGGCTGGAGTTTGGGAAATGGAGCGTGTGCTCTTCTGAGCGTCCCAGACACCTGGTAGGTGGTGTCATCCCTTTGCGCAGATGAGGAAACTGAGGCCCCGAGCGGGGAAGTGACCATGACAGTGAAAGCCTCTTGACTGAGTGGGAATCTGCCTCCCCCCACTCCCATACCCACGCCTGGTGTCTCAGAACCTGGACCCCTTCTCACAGGGCCAGGAGCCCACACCTTGGCTGGCAGCTGGGTTTGGGGGCTGGGATGGCAAAGCCCTGGAGTGTCAGGGGCCTGAGCAGCAGTTCTGTCTCCAAAGCACTCGCCACTGGCCCTTGTGTTCCTGAGAAGCGCCCCCTTGTGGAGGAGAGAGCACAGACCCACAGAAGGGGTGTATGTCACACAGAGGATGTGTGTGTCATCATCTCCACGCTGCAAATGGGGAAACAGACTCCCGCCTAGCCACGTGCACAAGTCACGCAGCCAGTGGATGGAGGGGCTGGGCCTTGAACCCGGGTCTGTTGGACACCAGACCTGTGTTCTTTCCTGTGCCCAACCAGCTGCACTGAGACTGAATCCTGGAGGCCGACTCCTCAGGGACCCACCCCAGGGCTCTCTCTGGACTCAGCTCTTTTTGCCTGTTTGTTCCCATGATGCTCTTTATTGGGGCCAGAGCCAGAAGCATGAAAGAGCCCTGCACCGCCAGTCCACCAATCAGCCATGGGCAGCTCCCGCGCTGCTGTGGGCCCCAGTCCCGGCCTCTGGGAAATCTCTGCCCGTATCCCACACAGGGCTGCAGTGCGGGACCAGGGAGGTGGCAGGCAAGCTGAAACTGAAACCTGGCCCTCACTGTGCTTCCCTCCTCTCCCTGACACTGGGTCTCTCTCATCCATCCCCCCACACAGGGTGCTGCCATATAGTCAAGCTGTCTCGTTCTCCCCAGCTGGGACATGGATGGTCAGTTAGTGAAGAAGCCCATGGACTTAGACGCACACTTGTGCCTTAATATTTATTTACTTATCTATCTATCTATCTATTTATTTTGGCCGCGCCGGGTCTCAGTTGCAGCACGCAGGATCTTTAGTTGTGGCATGCAGGATCTTTTAGTTGTAGGCATGTGGACTTCTTTGTTGAAGCATGTGGACTGAGTTGTGGCATGTGGACTTCTTAGTTGCGGCATGCAGACTCTTAGTGCAGCACACATGTGGGATCTAGTTCCCCGACCAGGGATCGAACCTAGGCCCCCTGCATGGGGAACGCAGAGTCTTACCCACTGGATCACCAGGGAAGTCCCGGCACACACGTGCCTTAAACAGTTTGCTTTAACTGGTGTTAAGTGGACATCCCCTTGGAATCTGTCGATGAGGACCCAGACCTTTCTAGAGGCTGGGGCTGCTGCCTGGAGACAGGATCATGCTTTTGGCCTAACCCAGCCCCATCAGGCAGCATCTGGGGCTTCTAGGCTTGGCTCCCAGGTAGAGGTCAAACCTTCAGAGGCTCGAGAAGCCATCCAAGTACAGAGCCTGTCTAGATTTTGATGATTTCTTCTCAACGTTAAACAGTCATTTCACTCACCTAATTTGCAGATTTCTTTTTTTGTTGTTTTTTGGGCTGCGCTGCGCAGCACATGGGATTTTAGTTCCCCGACCGGGGATGGAACCTGTGCAGCCTGCAGTGGCAGCGCAGAGTCCTAACCACTGGATCGCCGGGGAATTTCCCCATTCCGCAGAATACTGTCAAGCAACTTACCTATATCAAACTTTTCCATGGGCTTCAAGTTTATTTTCACAGAAACCTCCACAATTTTTCTTTTTGCCCTCAAGTTTCAGCAGCTTACATAACACTGAATTACTTCAGGGGTTACAATAGCAAAGACTCAACAGGCACAAACCAGTTTGGGGACAAACGTCCTGGATCTCATTCAGGTGCGGGTGGCCTGGGGAGGAGCCCAGCAGGGCTCCTATGGGCATGGAGGGATGGGGTGCCAGAGAAGGGAGCAAGTTCTGCCTCTGTTTTGTGTCAGCTGTTCAAGAACAGATGCCCCAGTGGTCCCCAACTCCTACAGTTCTATAGGGACAAAGCGTGCCCTCCAGCCCCCTCCCTGCTTCACGGAGTTAGGGCCCCTCGTCCTCGTGGCTGCCACATTCTCATCACACACCTGGTCGCCAAAACCTCTGGGAATTGATGAGGCGGCCCCCTACCAAGGCCCACTGTGCCCCATTCATTTGTTTAAAATCAAGGTCGGGACTGGAAGAAGCCAGAGAGGCTATCTCCTCAGGCCCAAATGCAAGGGGCACCAAAAAGCAGCAATCAAGACAACCCAATTAACAGTGGGCATAGGGTCTGAATGGACATTTCTCTGAAGAAGATACACAAATGGCCAAACAAGCGAAAAGATGCTCTTGACACCATTAGCTATTAGGGAAATACAAGTCAATACCGTTTCTCACCCACTAGCATGGCTGTCATCAAAAAGACAGACAATGACAAGCACTGGTTTGAATGTGGAGAAGCTGCAAGTTCACGCACTGCTGGTGGTTCTGTAAAATAACGCAGCCACTTTGGAAAACTGGCAGTTCCTCAGCCACGTAAACATAGAGTCGTATGACCTCCACTTCTAGGTCTATCACCAGGAGACATGAAGACACGTGCCCACACAAAACTTTGTACACAAGTGCTGTTCATAGCAGCATTATTCGTAATAGCCAAAAAGTGGAAAGAGCCTAAACAACCATCACTAGATGGATGGATACGTATAGATCCACACGGTGGAACATTATGCAGCCAGACCTTGGTTTCCAATGCCGTTCTCCAATAAAAGGAACCCAGTCTCCTTGGAGAAATGCCTGGTTCTAGAACTAGGGCAGGGATTATACAAAATGAGCCTGGAGCACCTTGCAGTGCCAGAAACTAAGGAAGGGCTCAAACACACACACATACACACATACACTACCTTAAGGGGACACAGGCCAACTGAAAGAGCTCCCAATAGGCAAAGGCTGAACAATCTGAAAGAAGAGAGGAAGGAAGGAAGGAAGGAAAGAAGGCAGGGAGGGAGGGAGGGGAGTTTCAGAGCAGGAGTTTCAGAGGAGGGACTGGGTGGGGCTGGTCCTTGGTCACCGGTCCTCACAGGTTTCTGCTGGTCACCCATCTTCACAAATCAGCATAGGATGGCTGAAACTGAGCAGCTCCCTGTTTCCTCTTCATCCCTGTGGGGTTCAAGAGGCTTCTCTGGGGAGACTGCCTGGGTCCCAGTGGCCCAGATACACCAGGAAGGCCCCTGCTCTCTGGCAGTGTAGCCCACCCAGGAAGCAGGTGCAGTTAGAACCATCTTGTCCTGTTGTGCAAGAACCCAGCAGAGGTGGGAGTGGAAACCCAGCTTGACACACAGTGTGGTCACTCACCGAGCCCTGGATCCCAGCATGGGGCAGAGGTGGGGGCATCTTCCTCTAACTCACACAAGCCATCCTATTAGGCAGCAGTAGCGCTGGGGGCAGACGCCTTGGCTCCAGTATCTACACTCTCCCTTAGCTGCTCCCCACTTCTCCAGCCCTGGGTCCGCCCCTCCAGTCAGGGCTGGGAGACTTTCCTCCTCCGTGTGTCCTCAAGGAGCTCTGCCCATGCTGGGAGTCCTCCCCCTGCCCCAGGCAGGCTGCTGGCTTTCTGCTCTGCCTCACCCTTCCCCTGGGGCAGTGAGCACAGGGAAAGGGAAGGAGGAAAATACCGGGGAAAACAAGAGAAAGCAGAGCCCAGATCAACACCTCTGATCCGATCTCTCCACGCAGGAAAAGCCCCTGGCCGCTGCCACACGCACAGGGCAGCTCGTGTGGGGCTGGCTCCCTTCCTCCCTGGACAAAATCACACAGTGTTTTCAGGTTCTCAGAGCACCTTCCGATCCTCCCCTTGCCCAAGCCAAGTCAGGGATGGAGCCTTTTCTAGCTCTAGGATCCAGTGGTGACTCCCATTGGGTGCCACCCAGCTCACAGCTCACTTTAACCACCAGCACCACCCCACCGTGGTCACAGGCCTGCTTGCCCTTTATCCTGGGAACCCTCCCTGCACCCACCTTGCACCACCCCTTCCATCCCGAGGGGAGTTACCAACTCCCCACTTGACTCCGCCTCCCTCACCAGAGTGATTGGCTAAGGGGTAGGCACCTGACCCAAACTGGGCCAATTGGAGAGTGCCAGCCCTTTGGCATCACTCATTGGTCCAAAGATGGGCACGTGGCAAAACGGACCAATCAAGGTCCTTCTCTAGGATTTCTCTACTCAGACCCGCTGTGGGGCAGGAGGTCCACCCCCTGAGAAGACACCTACTGTTGGCAAAAAGAGGCAAAGAAGTGGGGCAGGGAGACCTGGCAGGGGCCTTCAGTAAACTCCTTCCTGCGCAGGTGGTTTGAATCGGGTTTCCATCCCAGGCAGTTGCGATCACGTTAAGAACATGGACCCTGGAGCAAGCCAGCCTTGGCTTTGAGTCCCTTCCAGCATCACTAGTGTGTCGCCTTTGTCATGTTACTGAATAGCTCGGTGCTTCAGTTTCCTCAGCATATGGGGGGATTGAATGAGTTACTACAGGAAGCCCTCAATAACACCAGCTCTTCAACCAGGAGTGCTCTGGGTCCTACGCCTTCTCGGGCCCTTGACCCCTCCCATGTGGTACCCATAGTCGTTCCGTCTGTCCATCAGAATACCTGGGTATGGTTTGCTTCCTTCTTGCTGAAGCCTGCACACGGACTCTCCTTGATGATCAGGCTGCAGTGGGCAGCCCTTCTTTCACTGGCCTGCTCGGGCTCTTGTTTTCACATGGGTAGTGGCAAGATGGCAGGCAGCCCAGCCCCAGGGATGGCTTAGAGACCAATGCCATTGATGGACACCATGAGAGAGACTCAGAATTGCCCCTTCCCTCGGTGGTTAACTTTGTTTTGGGGCCCAGCTCACCTCACATGGCACCCGAGGAAGTGCCTGGACAGTGCTGGGAGGCGCTCAGGAGGTGCAGGTAGTGTCATACGAGGCACCCAGCTCCCTGCTCCCAAGGATAGCTGCCCTCCCAGGGGGCTGCTCAGCCCCTCACACAAACAGCTATGAGCCAGGCTTGCCCCATCACCATCAGGGACTTCCATCCAGACCTGCCCAGATCTGCACAGATCTGTCTGAGCCCTAGCTTGAGCTCAAGTTGGGGATATCCTTTCCTTTTTTTCTTTCTTTTTTTAAATTTATTTATTTATTTTTATTTTTGGCTACATTGGGTCTTCATTGCTGCGCAGACTTTCTCTAGTTGCAGCGAGCAGGGGCTACTCTTCGTTGCGGTGCGCGGGCTTCTTGTTGCTGTGGCTTCTCTTGTTGTCGAGCACGGACTCTAGTGGTGCGGGCTCAGTAGTTGTGACACGCGGGCTCAGTAGTTGTGACTCACGGGCTCTAGAGCGCAGGCTCAGTATTTGTGGCACACGGCATTAGTTGCTCCGCGACATGTGGGATCTTCCTGGACCAGAGCTCGAACCTGTGTCCCCTGCATTGGCAGGCGGATTCTTAACCACTGTGCCACCAGGGAAGCCCTGGGGATATCCTTTCTACCCCCAACAACCTTTCTAACCGAGGGACAAAGAAAGACCAGGTTTGTAGTGGGTTGTAGTGGGTTCCACATGGAACCTCAGACTGTGACCTTATTGGGAAAAAGGTCTTCACAGATGCAATTATATAAAGATTTCAAGAATAAATCATCCTGGATTTAGGGGGCCCTAAATCCAGTGACTGGTGTCCTTAAAAGAAGAGGAGAGGGACTTCCCTTGTGGCCCAGTGGTTAAGAATCCGCCTTCCAATGCAGGGGATATGGGTTCCATCCCTGGTCAGGGAAATAAGATCCCACATGCCACGGGGCAACTAAGCACACACCCCGCAACTACTGAGCCCACACACTCTGGAGCCCACGTGCCACGACTAGAAAGCCTGTGCGCCACAGCTAGAGAGAGAAGCCCACGCGCCGCAACTAGAGAAGCCCATACACCCCAACGAAGATCCCAAGTGCCACAACTAAGACCCAACACAGCTAAATAAATAAATAATAAATAAATAAATAAATAAAAAGAAGAGGAGAGGACACAGACACAGAGAGAAGAAGGCCACATGAAAACAGAGGCAGAGGGCTTCCCTGGTGGTGCAGTGGTTGAGAGTCCGCCTGCCGATGCAGGGGACACGGGTTCGTGCCCCGGTCCGGGAAGATCCCACATGCCGCGGAGCGGCTGGGCCCGTGAGCCATGGCCGCTGAGCCTGCGCGTCTGGAGCCTGTGCTCTGCAACAGGAGAGGCCACAACAGTGAGAGGCCCACATACTGAAAAAAAAAAAAAAAAAAAAAACAGAGGCAGAGATTGGAGTTATGCTGCCACAAGCAACACCAAGATGGCTGGCAACCACCAGAAGCTAGGAGAGAGGCACAGAAAGGTTTCTCCCTCAGGGCCTCCAGAGAGAACCAACCTTGATTTCAGACTTCTGAGCTCCTGAACTGTGAGAGAATAAATTTCTGTTTATTGAAGCCAGTAAGTTTGTTGTAATCTGTTATGACAGCCTCAGAAAACCCATACCCACTTACATAATGTACCCACTGGCAGTGTGGCTATATTACTAGGAAGCTTTAAAACTTTGCTCACTCTTTGCCCAAGCAATTCCATGTCTGAGCACTTATTTTTATGAAATAATTGGAACAATGCAGGGATATATGTGCAAGGTGTTCCCCACAGTGTTGTTCAATGCAGTGAAAAGTTAGGAAAGAACTAAATACCTATCAATGGAGCTTGGTCAAATAAATGATAGCATCCCATGTAACAGAACATCGGGCAACTGTCAAACACCATTATGTGTTTAACATCAAAAGACGTTACGTAGTCATATGTGAAAAAAAAAAGTTTCAAAATAGTATGTCTGCACAAAACATATTAATCATAAAGAAAATATGGGTAAATTGGACTTCGCTAAGATAAAAAAACCTCCGTTCACCAAAATATAACATGAGGAAGCTGATTTCAAATGCTGGTTCCCCCACTAACTGGCTGTGAGAACTTGGGTAGACGTTCCAACCCTCTCTGCCTCAGTTTCTCGTCTGTAAAATGGGGAGCTTTTCTTCATGAGGTTTGCTCCAGTCAACTATTATCGTGTAACCAACCGCTCTAAAACTTAGCGGTATAAAACAAAACAATAGTCTTTAAATTTGCGTACGGATGTGAAATTTGAGCAGGGCTTGTGGGGGGTGGGTCGTCTCTCCACAGGGTATCAGCTGGGGTGCTTAACTGGGGGCTGGAGGACCTACTTCCAAGGTGGTATACTCACATGGCCAGCAAATTGGTGTCGGCTGTTGGCTGGGGAGCTCAGCCAAGCTGAGGGTCAGAGACCTTGGCTCCTCTCCACGTGGGCCTCTCTGTGGGCTGCTTGGGCTTCCTCATAGCATGGTGGCTGGGTTTCAAGAGCTAGCATCCCAAAAGACAGGAAGTGGAAGCCACCAATTTCTTATGGTCTGGCTCCCACCAAAATGGCAGTGTCACAGAGCTTCTATTGGTCAAGAAGTTACAGAACCCAGATTCAAGGGGAGGGGACACAGACCCCCATCTCCCAATGGATGGGATATCAAAGAATTTACAGATATGTTTTAAAACTGCTTTAGGGTTGCTGTGAGGATTAAGTCAAATCATATAATCACAGTCTCAAAGGACCATCCCATGGATGACTTATTAAATAGAGACCTTTACAGGGAGAAGCCTGGCAGACATGGCTTGGCCAAGTGGTCAAAGCTAGCCTCACAGTAATGGAACACACTGACATCATTGCTGCTTCTTAAAGAAGCCAAGTGGGCTTCCCTGGTGGTGCAGTGGTTAAGAATCCGCCTGCCAGTGCGGGGGACACGGGTTTGAGCCCTGGTCCGGGAAGATCCCACATGCCACGGAGCAACTAAGCCCGAGCACCACAACTACTGAAG